>NC_052067.1:158751178-159392011 GCF_015852505.1 Tachyglossus aculeatus | reverse complement strand
ACAGTGCTCTGCACACAGTAAGCACTCAATAAGGAGGAGGCCTTCCCAGACTGAGCCCCTTCCTTCCTCTCCCCCTCGCCCCCCTCTCCATCCCCTCATCTTACCTCCTTCTCTTCCCCACAGCACCTGTATATATGTATATATGTTTGTACATATTTATTACTCTGTTTATTTATTTATTTTACTTGTACATATCTATTCTATTTATTTTATTTTGTTAGTATGTTTGGTTTTGTTCTCTGTCTCCCCCTTTTAGACTGTGAGCCCACTGTTGGGTAGGGACTGTCTCTATATGTTGCCAACTTGTACTTCCCAAGACAACAAAACAAAACATATTAACAAAATAAAATAAATAGAATCATAAATATGTACAAGTAAAATAAATAGAGTAATAAGTCTGTAAAAACATATATGCAGGTGCTGTGGGGAGGGGAAGGAGGTAAGGCGGGGGGATGGGGAGGGGGAGGAGGGGAAGAGGAAGGAGGGGGCTAACTGTTCTAAGTGCTGGGGGAGATACAAGGTTTATCAGTTTGTCCCATGTGGGACTCCAAGTCTTCATCCCCATTTTCCAGATGAGGTGACTGAGGCACAGAGAAGTGAAGTGACTTGCCCAAAGTCACACAGCTGACAATTGGCAGAGCCGGGAATTGAACCCATGACCTCTGACTCCAAAGCCCGGGCTTTTCCACTAAGCCACGTTGCTTCTCAACCCGACAACCTTGTATCTACCCCAGAGCTTAGTACAGTGCCTGGCACATATTAAACTCTCAACAAATGCCATTAAAAAAAAAAATTGAGGCTGGCCTGGTGCCCATCCCCTACATGCAGTCCTACTGGTCTGGGCAGTGGCTTCAGCACTTCCTGGGCTGGGGCAATCTCCCCCTCCTTTGAACCACTGCTCACCCTGGGGGATTTATTTTCTGTGTTTTTTCTAATAAAAAGAAAACCAACATGAGACTTCTCATTTCATCTCCTTCGCCTGCCTCGTGGAGAGATTGAACCATGGAAGCGTGGACCCTCCCAAGCTTTCTGCATCCTGCCAAAAAAGCCCAGCCCAGCTTCCTCCCCTCCCACAATCCCGAGCACAGCAGTAGCAGCAAGGTGATGGTAATGCCTGTTCTCCTCCCTGCCATGGGGATCAGCCTGGGAAAATGAGCTGGGACAGCACAGGAAAACACATTTTCCTGCTTCCCCCACTGCAACTGCCACTCAGGAGCCCGGAAAAACGTGCCAGGACAGCAGGGGGAAACACAGGCGCCCCAGCTGTGAGCCTGAGTTCCTTGTTCCTGAATTTAATGGAAAGTCCCGCTTCCCTCTTCCCCGCCACCACCTTCTGCTCAGAAAATCCAGCGACTTTGTAATTTACATTATGAAGAGACACACTGAGACTCTTTATAAAGTAACGCTTTATGGGCTCCTCTTGAAGATCCCAGCGCTTGAAGATCTAAACTCTGGGATCCCAGCACTTAGAACAGTGCTTTGCACATAGAAAGCAATTAATAAATGCCATCATCATCATCATAGAGAAGCAGCGTGGCTCAGTGGAAAGAGCCCGGGCTTTGAAGTCAGAGGTCATGGGTTCAAATCCTGGCTCTGCCAATTGTCAGCTGGGTGACTTTGGGCAAGTCACTTAACTTCTCTGGGCCTCAGTTACCTCATCTGTAAAATGGGGATTAAGATTGTGAGCCCTCTGTGGGACAATCTGATCACCTTGTAACTTCCCCAGCACTTAGAACAGTGCTTTGCACATAGTAAGTGCTTAATAAATGCCATTATTATTATTATTATTATTATTATTATTATTATCATCATCAAGGAGTTTGCCTGATTAACATGTTTAGAGCAAAATGTGCCAAACCATCATGGAATGAACATTTCCAGTAAATCCAAAGCTCCTTGAGAGCAAAAGTCATGTTCATTCATTCAATCATATTTATTGAGTGCTTACTGTGTGCAGAGCTCTGTACTAAGCTCTTGGGATAGTATGATAAAGCAGTAAACAGACACAATCCCTGCCCACAGTGAGCTTACAGTCGAGAGGGGGAGACACACATTAATATAAATAAATTACATTTATGTACATAGGCACCGTTGCTATTGAACTGCGCTTTCCCAAGCACTTAATGCAGTGCTCAGCACAATAAGTGCTCAACAAATACCACCAACTGATGGATAGGATAGTTGTGATAGCTCACGTGTGGGTGTGTGGCCACCAGAAAGGCTAATGCTGGGCTCCCAGTGTGGAATGTGTTGTGTGCACATAAAGGATCTTTTGTAGCACTGCCTAGTTTGTTGTTTGAAGTTCCTTGTCACCTCATTTTCACCATTCTTCTGCTCAAACAGAGCACCATAACAGACTTCCTAGAAATATTTGACTCCCACTGTCCCCACCAGATTCATTCATTCATTCATTCAATTGGATTTATTGAGCGCTTACTGTGTGGAGCACACTGTACCTAAGTGGTACAAATCGGCAACACACAGAGACAGTACCTACCCAACAGTGGCTCACAGGCTAGAAGGGGGAGATAGACAACCCAACAAAACAAGTAGACAGGTGTCAATACCATCAGAATAAATAGAATTGTAGCTATATACATATCATTAATAAAATAGAGTAATAAATATGTACAAATATACACAAATGCTGTGGGGAGGGGAAGTAGGGTGGAGGGGGTGATGGGGGGATGTGTGAGATGAGGGCAGTCTGGCTCAGTGGAAAGAGCCCGGGCTTTGGAGCCAGAGGTTATGGGTTCAAATCCCGGCTCTGCCAATTGTCAGCTGTGTGACTTTGGGGAAGTCACTTCACTTCTCTGGGCCTCAGTTCCCTCATCTGTAAAAATGGGGATTAAGACTGTGAGCCCCTTGTGGGACACTCTGATCACCTTGTAACCTCCCCAGTTCTTAGAACAGTGCTTTGCACATAGTAAGTGCTTAATAAATGCTATTATTATTATTATTATGAGGGGCAGGACTTCCTGGGACTTGTTGTAGTGTACAGGTGTACCCTGGGTTTTGTCCACCCCACAGTGAGAACATCCCTGAGTTATGTCCAATGCTAATTGTGGTGAGAAAGAGTGAATCCATTTTGTGAGCCAGAAGCCATTTATAAGAGACTGTTCTTTCACGCCATGAACAACAGCAACAAGGGAGAAGCAGCGTGGCTCAGTGGAAAGAGCCCGAGCTTGGGAGTCAGAGGTCATGAGTTCTAATCCCGGCTCCACCACTTGACTGCTGTGTGACCTTGGGCAAGTCACTTAACTTCTCTGAGCCTCAGTTACCTCATCTGCAAAATGGGGATTAAGACTGTGGACCCCACGTGGCACAACCTGATCACCTTGTATCTGCCGCCCCCCCAGCGCTTAGAACAGTGCTTGGCACATAGTAAGCGCTTAACAAATGCCATAAAGCAAACAAAGGAGGAATCTGAGGAGGAACTGAATTGTCTTGTTATCGAGCAGTAGAGAGACTGCCGGAGCTGTGCACCACAAAGGCTAATTTGCAGAAACAGTCCGTGGAGTGAGCCCAGGGAAATGGTAGCCACTTTCTCTGGCTTTACCCAGTAATGGGCTTGAGGCAGCAGGCAATTGGAGCAGCAAATCAGAACCCACTGCCACTCCCTGAAATAACTGTCATGAGTGGATAAAAGGGAAAAAGAACCCGACCCTCTGGGGGTGGAAAAAGACCACCTCTGACCCAGGCCGCGATGCCTGTGTTACAGCTAAGAACCAGCTCAGCTAACCAGTTGAGCCACAAGAATCAGTGAAAAGAGACTCTCTCTGGCCGGAGAGCCAGAGGTCATAGGTTCTAATAATAATGATAGCTTTTATTAAGCGCTTACTATGTGCAAAGCACTGTTCTCCATGCTGGAGAGGTTAAAAGGTGATGAGGTTGTCCCATGGGGGGCTCACAGTCTTCATCCCCATTTTACAGATGAGGGAACTGAGGCCCAGAGAAGTTAAGGAACATGCCCAAAGTCACACAGCTGACAGTTGGTGGAGCGGGGATTTGAACCCATGATCTCTGACTCCAAAGCCCGGGCTCTTTCCACCAAGCCATGCTGCTTCTTCTAATCCCGGCCCCACCACTTGTCAGCTGTGTGACTTCGGGCAAGTCACTTCACTTCTCTGTGCTTCAGTTCCCTCATCTGTAAAATGGGGTTAAGACTGTGAGCCCCCCGTGGGACAACCTGATTGCCTTGTATCCCCCCCGCCCACCGCTTAGAATTCATTCATTCATTTATTCAATATTTATTGAGTGCTTACTGTGTGCAGAGCACCGTACTAAGCGCTTGGGAAGTACAAGTTGGCAACATATAGAGATGGCCCCTACCCAACAATGGGCTCACAGTCTAGAAGTAGTGCTTGGCACATAGTAAGCACTTAACAAACGCATCATTACTGTTATTAATATTTGACTCAGGACAATGTGCCGTGGTCGGCTGGAATCCTTGAACTCCTCCAGTGTGGGACCATCAGTAGGAACTTGGGGCAGACAGGGTGATTATGTGCATGTTTCCGCCCGGAAACAACAGGCCAGCACAGGTGTGTGTGTGTGTGTATGTCCACATGCATACGTGTTTACCCCTTCACTGAGACTAAAAATTGAATAAAACTCGCCTCTGAATACAGTGGTGGCTTGGTTTCTCTTTTCACTCATCACCGAGTGCCTGAAAGAATTGGGAGTGATGGATTCACAGACTGAGCTCCTGACAAGGCTCAGCTCCATGGTGGGAGAGTAATCGTCAGAGACGGACTCACAGAGGTGGGTACCAGATGAGGCCAGGCAGGACAAGGCTCTTAGAGACAGGCTCATGAGACTAATTGTCTTGGGATTCATAAGAACTCCCCTCCCACTAAGATTTTGTCCACTCACTGCCGGTAAATCAATCACACTTTAGCTGATAAGGGACTGTCTCTATATGTTGCCAACTTGTACTTCCCAAGCGCTTAGTACAGTGCTCTGCACACAGTAAGTGTTCAATAAATACGATTGATTGATTGATTGATAATAATAATAATAATAATGGCGTTTATTAAGCACTTACTAAGTACAAAAAGCACTGTTCTAAGTGCTGTGGAGGTTACAAGGTGATCAGGTTGCCCCACAGGGGGCTCCAGCTCTTAATCCCCATTGTATAGATGAGGGAACTGAGGCACAGAGAAGTTAAGTAACATACCCAAAGTCACACAGCTGACAATTGGCAGGGCTGGGATTTGAGCCCATGACCTCTAATTCCCAGCCCATGCTCTTTCTACTGAGCCACGCTGATCTAGTCTCACTCTTCCCTGTTTGGAGCAGGTTTCTTCCCTCTCCAAACCCTGAGCTCCATTGCATGTTTCACTCCAGCCCCACCCTTATACCCACCAGTTTTGGTTTTAATGAACCAGTCCCGAAGGAGATGGAAATGACACATTTCTCCCCAAATGTTCCCCTCTCTCAGCTGTCTGTGGCCTCTAAACTTTGACTACCCCCACCATGCTCAGTCTGGGACATTTCTCGCTCAGTCATTCCCTGTTCCGGCTCCAGTGGCTAAATTCAGGCTCTTTTGGCCTCCCAAAAATGTCTGTCTCTGGTGCAATGGGCTGAAAATCCCAGGACAGGCCCCTCTTCTCACTCCCCTCATGGAGCTTCATCTCTGGGAGCTGTGAGAGTCTCTGGGGCTGAATAATAATAATAATAATAATAATAGTGTTTGTTAAACACTTACTATGTGCCAAGCACTGTTCTAAGCACTGGGGTAGATACAGAGTATCAGGTTGGCCCAGGTGGGGCTCATAGTCTTAATCCCCATTTTCCAGATGAGATAACTGAGGCCCAGAGAAATAAAGTGACTTGTCCAAAGTCACACATTTGACAAGTGGTAGAGCCGGGAGTAGAACCCACGACCTCTGACTCCCAAACCCGTGCTCTTTCCACTAATAATAATAATGATAATTGTGGTATTTGTTAATTGCTTATTGTGTGCAAGGCACTGTACTAATTGCTGGGGTGGATAATAATAATAATAATAATAATGGCATTTATTAAGCACTGACTATGTGGAAAGCACTGTTCTAAGTGCTGGGGGGTTATAAGGTGATCAGGTTGTCCCATGGGGGCTCACAGTTTTAATCCCCATTTTACAGATGAGGGAACTGAGGCACAGAGAAGTTAAGTGACTTGCCCAAAGTCACACAGCTGACAATTGGCAGAGCCAGGATTTGAACCCATGACCTCTGACTCCAAAGCCCGGGCTCTTTCCACTGGGCCACACTGCTTCTCTAATAATAATGATGGCATTTGTTAAGCGCTTACTATGTGCAGAGCAATGTTCTAAGCGCTGGGGAGATACAAGGTGATCAAGTTACCCCATGTAGGGCTCACAATTTTTTAATCCCCATTTTACAGATGAGGTAACTGAGGCTCAGAGAAGTTAAGTGACTTGCCCAAGGTCACACAGCAGACATGTGATGGAGTCAGAATTTGAACCCATGACCTCTGACTCCAAAGCCCGTGCTCTTTCCACTGAGCCACGCTGCTTCATGCAAAGCACTGTTCTAAGCACTGGGGAGGTTACAAGGTGATCAGGCTGTCCCACGGGGGGCTAGCAGTCTTCATCCCCATTTTACAGATGAGGTAACTGAGGCACAGAGAAGTGAAGTGACTTACCCAAGGTCACACAGCAGACAAGTGGCAGAGCTGGGATTAGAACCCATGACTTCTGACTCCCGAGCCCGGGCTCGTTCCACTGAGCCACGCTGCTTCTCAGAGGACAGAGAGAGGCATCTGAGCTGTGTTTGCTGGGGAACAAGGGACAGTCTTCTAGACTGTGAGCCCGCTGTTGGGTAGGGACCATCTCTATATGTTGCCAACTTGTACTTCCCAAGTGCTTAGTACAGTGCTATGCACACAGTAAGCGCTCAATAAATGTGATTGAATGAATGAATGATGAACAGAGAAAGGGAAAAGGGAGAAAACATGGCAGTCTTCTGGAGAGCAGGGTGACTCAGGGGTTTCTGGAAGAATGGAGGTCCCTTAACTAGGGGCCCCACAGCTGCAGCCATTAGAGTGTGGGTTAGTCAATCAGTCAGTCAGTCAATCCTATGTATTGAGCACTTACTGTGTTCAGAGCACTGTACTAAGTGCTTGATAGAGTACAAAATAACAAAATAAGAGACACAATTCCCTGCTTACAGTGAACTTATAGTCTAGAGGGGGGACAGATAGGCAACTAGAGATGGGCAACTAGAGGTGGGCAAGGAGGAGGAAACATGTACTGAATGTAGGAAAATGATTCAGGCAGCAGAGTGAAGTATGGACTGAAGTGGGGAGAGACAGGAGGGAAGGAGGCTGATGCAGTAATCAAGGAGGGATAGGATAAGTGCTTGGATTAATAATAATAATAATGATGATGGCATTTATTAAGCACTTACTATGTGCCAAGCACTGTTCTAAGCACTGGGGAGGTTACAAGGTGATCAGGTTGTCCCACGGGGGGCTCACATTAATCTCCATTTTACAGATGAGGAAACTGAGGCCCAGAGAAGTTAAGTGACTTGCCCAAAATCACACAGGTGACAAGTGGCGGAGCTGGGATTTGAACCCATGACCTCTGACTCCAAAGCCTGGGCTCTTTCCACTGAGTCACGCTGCTTCTCATGGCAGCAGTTTGGATGGAGAGGAACGGGCAGATTTAAGCGATGCTGTGAAGATTGCACTGACAGGATTTGGTGACAGATTCAATATGTGGGTTAAATGAGAGAGATGAGTTGAGGATATGGCCAAGGTTATGGGCTTGTGAGACAAGGAGGGTGGTGGTGTTGTTTACAGTGGTGGGAAATGAGGAGGACATCAGGGTTTGGTTGGGAAGATAAGGAGTTCTGTTTTGGACATGTTAAATTTGAGTTGTAGGTAATTGTCGTAATAATAATAGAACTTATTAAGCACCTACTCTGTGCCAGGCACTGTACTATGTGCTACTGTGGAGACGGACCGACCGGGTTGGACAGTCCCTGCCCCACATGTGGCTCAGTCTTAAGCCCCATTTTACAGATGAGGGAACAGAGGGCTACAGAAATGAAGTGACTTGCCCAAGGTGATACAGCAGACAAGCGGTGAAGCCAGGATTAGAACCCATGACCTTCTGACTCCAAGGCCTGTGCTCTATCCACATGCTCCTAAAGGCAAGCATCCGTCAGTCAATCATACTTACTGAGTGCTTTCTGAGTCCAGATCACTGTACTAAGCTCTTGGGAGAGTACAATATAACACTATAACAAACACATTACCTGTCCACAACAAGCTTACAGTCTAGAGGAGGAGACTGACATTAATGCGAATATATAAAGTAATTATATGTTCATAATTGCTGTGGGGCTGGGAGGGGAGATTAATAATAATCATAATAATCATAATAATAATTTTGGTATTTGTTAAGCGCTTCCTATGTGCAAAACACTGTTCTAAACACTGGGGAGGTGATCAGGCTGTTCCATGTGGGGCTCACAATCTTAATCCCCAATTTACAGATGAGGTAACTGAGGCACAGAGAAGTTAAGTGAAGGGAGCAAGTTAGGGTGATGCATAAGGTAGAGGGAGAAGCGGAAAGGGGACTTAGTCGGGGAAGGCGTCTTGGAGGAGATGTGCCTTCAATAAAGCTTTGAAGAGAGGGAGAGTAATTGTCAGATATGAGGAGGGAGGACGTTCCAGGCCAGAGTCAGGACATGGGTGAGAGGTCGGCAGTGAGATAGACGCGATCGAGGTACATTGAAAAGGTTAACGTGAGAGGAGAAATGTTATAGTTGTAGAGTAGTAGGGTAAGATAGGAGGTGACCAGGTGATTATGTGCTTTAAGATAATGGTGATGAGTTTCTATTTGATACAGAGGTGGATAGGGTAAAACTGGAGTTTCTTCAGGAGTGAAGAAACATAACCTGAATGTTTTGTAGAAAAATTATCCGACAGGAGAGTGAAGTATGGACTGGAGTGGGGAGAGACAGGTGGCAGGGAAATCAGTGAGGAGGCTGATAGAGTAATCAAGGCGTGATAGGATCTTGTCTTGTCTTATGCCACCGAGTCGTTTCCGACCCATAGTTACTCCACGGACACATCTCTCCCAGAACACCCCGCTCTCCATCTGCAATTGTTCAGGTAGTGGATCCATAGAGTTTTCATGGTAAAAATATGGAAGTTGTTTACTGTTGCCTCTTTCCACGCAGTAAACTTGAGTCTTCACCCTCGACTCCCTTTTCTGCCGCTGCTGCCCAGTACAGGTGATTTTGACTTGTAGCAGATTGCCTTCCACTCACTAGCCACTGGCCAAGCTAGGAATGGAATGGGTAGGTCTCTGCTTGACTCTCCCTCCCATAGCAGAGACTGGTAGAGCACTGGAAACTCTCAAGGTGTGACCCTAAGAGGGACAGGATAGGATAAGTGAATAGAAATGTGAGTCTGCAGAGGAGAGCAATCACGGTTGGAGATGAAAATTTGGTAATCATTTGCCTAGCAATTGTAGTTAAAGCCATGTAAATGCATGTCGGCAATGAATGAGTGGTCAGGGGAGTGAATGTAGAAAAGGACCCAAAACTGAGCCTTGAGGTACTCCCACAGTTAGGCATGTGGGAGGCAGACTAGGAGCCTGCAAATGATCGTAATTGAAGAGCCGAGAGCAAATGAGTTCTCCAAGGGAGTGATTGTAGATAGAGAACCAAAGGGACCCAGAACTGAGCTTTGAGCGACTCCCACAGTTAGAGGGTGGGTGGTAGAAGGGGAGACCACCAAAGAGATAGAAAAGGAGTAGTTAGAGAAATAGGAGGAGAGGAAAAGGCAGTGTCATTGAAGGAAAGCTTGGATAATGTTTCAAGGAGCAGGGGGTCACCCACAATTTTGAAGGCACCCAAGAGGTAAAGGAGGAATAAGAAGGAGTTAAGGCTGTCAAATTTGTCAAGAAGGTCACTAGGTTTAGTGCAGAGAAGGCCTAAATCCAATGGGAAGAGTTTTAGGGTCAAATTTTGACAAACCGGTAGAGTAACATACCGGTAGAGTTAGTATTGTCAAATTAACCAGCCGTTTTCTGGAAAAAATGAAAGAGGACAGCATTCCTCACAAGGGAAGACTAGGGTCAGACTCAGAGGTCCAAACTGTACCAAACTGTAGTCTGTTCCTTCACAAATCATTTTTTTAAATGGCATTTGTTAAGCCTTTACTATTTGCCAGGGACTGTACTAAGCATTAGAGTAAGTAAAAGTTAATCAGCATGGACACAGTCTATGACTTACATGGGATCATAGTCTTAGTTCTCATTTTAAAGATGAGGGAACTGAGGCATTGAGAATTTAAGTGACGGCCCAACATGACACCACAGATAAGTGTTGGATGTGGGAGCAGAACTCATATCCTCTGATTCCCAAGAGTGTCATCTTTCCACTAGGCCATGCTGCTCTCAGAGTTGAAAGTTGAATGTTTCAGTTTATATTATAATAGTCTACTTACCTGTAGATGATCAAGTCAAGGCTGGATTTGGACTGGAACCTACCTGAGTAGATGTAGATTTGTGGGAAAACACGACCAATAATAAAATCATTCATGATCAAGTTACATTTTTGAGGAAGATGTTATAGTTAACTTGTGAGATATCCCCGTCCTTGAAATGTTCCCTCTGCCCACCTTGCTTTTGGTATGCCACTTTCAGCAACAGTTTGGGCATCATGCAGTCATACATAATCTCCTCACGTTCCCTTCTGATGTAAGCATAGCTTGTGCTTGAAGATGAATATTATTCTAAAACTTCCTAGTTTTTTATCCTAACCCTTTGATGGCCTATAAGTAAAGCTGTTAAACTGCTTAAGAAGTTTGATTTTTTGATGTTGGTATCTTTATATTTTATGGCATTTGTTAAGCACTTGCCATGAGCCAGACACAATCCCTGTCCCACATGGAGCTCACAGTCTTAATTCACATTTTACAGATGAGGTAACTGAGCCACAGAGAAGTTAAGTGACTGCACTAGATCATACGGCTGACAAGTGGCGGGGCTGGATTAGAACCCAGATCCTTCTGACTCAGAGGCCATGCTCTGTCCTCAAGACCGTGCTGCTTCGGTTGTTCCTGAGTCTCTCAAACAAGGTTGAACAGCACTACAGCTTTGTTGACCTCTAATTCTGTCTTGTCTGTCATCACACTCAGTTTGACAGTCTCCCAAGGGATTTACTGTGCTTCTTGATTCAATTGTCTACTGCCTTCTTTGCCTAATTTTGATTAGGCAGTCTGATAGAGTGATGGAATTCTGATAGCGTGTAACTCCAACTTGCCAGGTTTGACTTTGGGTTGTATGCGTGGCTTCCCTGGTGCAGGCTGTTACATTAGTTTCTATAAACTGTTTCCAAAAATATTTATTTCTATAAAACAGCTCTTTGGCAATGAAAAATTTATCTACCAAATGCCATTTTAGTCCAAGAAAAGCAATGCGGAATTGAATGCAGAATAAAACCGCTCTGTACATAAAGCATCCACTTTAACACAGCGTCCCCCAAAATTATTTCTTGAAATCTCATTATATGAAGGCATGCCTATAAGGAGTATCGTCTAGTGGATAGATCACAGGCTTGGAAGTCAGAAGGACATGTGTTCTAATCTCCATTCGGCATCTTGTCTGTTATGCAACCTTGAGCAGTTCATGTACTTCTCTATGTCTCAGTTACCCCATCTGTAAAATGGGGATCAAGATTGTGAGTCCCGTGAGGGACAGGGACTCTGTCTGAATTGATTAGTTTTAATCTCCACCAGCGCTTGGAACAGTGCCTGGCACATAGTGCTTAATACCATAAAACAAACAAATAATGAGTATGATATTAACGAGGCCCACTGTTTAAAAGAATTCCATGTTACCTCTTTATTAAAAGAGCATCTATTCATTCCATCATACTTATTGAGCGCTTGCTGTGTGCAGAGCACTGTACTAAGCACAGTGGGAAGTAAAAATCGGCAATATACAGAGGCTGTCCCTACCCAACAATGGGCTCACAGGCTAGAAGGGGGAGACAGACAACAGAACAAAACAACTAAACAGGTGTCAATACCATCAGAATAAATAGAATTATAGCTATATACACATCATTAATAAAATAAATTGAGTAGTAAATGTATACAAATATATACAAATGCTGTGGGGAGGGGAAGGGGGTAGGGCAGAGGGAGGGAGGGTGGTGATGGGGAGGGCAGGAGGAGGAGGAGGAGGAGGAGAAGAGGAAAATGGGGGGCTTAGTCTGGGAAGTCCTTCTGGAGGAAGTGAGCTCTCAGTAGGACTTTGAAGGGAGGAAGGGAGCTAGTTTGGTGGATGTGTGGAGGGAGGGCATTCCAGGCCAGGGGGAGGACATGGGCCAGGGGTTGATGGAGGAACAGGCGAAAATGAGGCCCAGTGAGGAGGTTAGCAGCAGAGGAGTGGAGGGTGTGGGCTGGGCTGTAGAAGGAAAGAAGGGAGGTGAGGTAGGAGGGGGTGAGGTGATGAAGAGCTTTGAAGCCAAGAGTGAGGAGTTTTTGCTTAATTTGAAGATTGATAGGCAACCACTGGAGATTTTTGAGGAGGGGAGTGACACGCCCAGAGCATTTCTGAACAAAGATAATCTGGGCAGCAGAGTGAAGCGTAGACTGAAGTGGGGAGAGACAGGAGGATGGGAGGTCAGAAAGGAGGCTGATGCAGTAAATCAGTCGGGATAGGATGAGAGATTGAATCAGCAAAGTAGCGATTTGGTTGCAGAGGTAAGGGGGAATCTTGGCGATCTTGTGCAGGTGAGACTGGTAGGTTTTGGTGATGGATTGGATGTGTGGGGTGAATGAGAGAACAGAGTCAAGGATGACACCAAGGTTGCGGGCTCGTGAGAAGGGAAGGATGGCAGTGCTGCCCAGTGACAGGGAAGTCAGGGAGAGGACAGAGTTTGAGAGGGAAGATAAGGAGCTCAGTCTTCAACATGGTGAGTTTTAGATGGCGGGCAGACATCTAGCTGGAGATGTCCTGAGGGCAGGAGGAGATACAAGCCTGGAGGGAGGGAGAGAGAACAGAGGTGGTGATGTAGATTTGGGTGTCATCAGCATAGACATGATAGTTGAAGCTGTGGGACCGAATGAGTTCACCAAGGGAGTGAGTAAAGACAGAGAACAGAAAGGAACCAAGAACTGACCCTTGAGGAACCCCTACAATAAGGGGATGGGAGGGGGAGGAGGAGCCCGTGAAGGAGACTGAGAATGAACAGCCAGAGAGATAAGAGGAGAACCAGGAGAGGATGGAGTCTGTGAAGCCAAGGTTGGCTAGCATGTTGAGTAGAAGGGGATGGTCCACAGTGTCGATACTACACATTATTATTAGCTAGTTGGTCATGAGGTTTCAAGATGAAGCTATATAACTAATTATGACCAAAGGTTTATGGCATAAACTCCAATGATGGTAATATTAATAACTGCGGTAATTGGTAAGCATTTACAATGCCCCAAGATAAGCATTGGGGTAAATAGAAGTTATCACTCAGACAGACTCTTGTTTTAAGATTAAAATGAATTGAGGTAATAAATTTTACTAATCACAATCTGTGACATTATTCTTTTTATCCTCCTACTGTCTAGTTTCAACTGGGTCACCAGAGGAGCCTAAATGGAAAGAAAGTTGAGATGCAGGGTTCTTCAGTTTCTCTGTAAACAGAAATTACTGGAAATGGCATGAGAAAAAATAATCTTCTTACATATGTAGCCTACTTTCACAGAAACAAGAGATATACTTAGATGGCATTATTTCAAGAACATAACAGGCTGAGAGTTATTTTTGAAATACAATTTTTTTCTATTTCTACTATTAGTCCAGGATCTTAAATCGGACAATAAACACAAACTTGAACAGGACATAGAGATTCTTCATATGATAGAGATTCTAATTCAATTCAAAACAAAGAAAACGTTGTTTAAACCAAGTGTATTTTCAAGAACTGAAATAAACATAATTAAAAGTACTTGGACATGGTAATTTCTGAGCTGCACATCATATGATGCTTAATTCTATAGCATTTTGTAATCGATATTTACCTCACTTTTGAATTCCTTATCTTTTTTCAGTTCATTTTACTCCTGAACTTTGTTCATTTCAGAAGCAAAATCCACCTATTTTGGATTCAATTGTACTTAGGGCATGCAATTTAAATGAAGTGAAGATGATTATAGAAGAATAAGTCTTTCTTTAAACCTTACATAATGTCCTGTGTTCCTGTTCATTTGTTCACAGCAACAACTGCATGAACAGAAAAAAAAAAACAAAGAAACAAAAAACAAAACAAAAAAAATCGATTTTTCTGTCTCGCAACTTGCTTGGACTGAAGTTGAGCCAAAAAAATAAATGAATAAATAAATAAATAAATATTCCTGCGACTAGAAGAGCAGGTTTTCTCTATCTGAATCTAGTGCAGGAAAAAAAAAAGATGGAACTAGTTTCAGAAACTTATTATAAACTCATTAACTTCATCAGTTGAGGTATGGAAAGGCTGTAGGCTTTCCTTTTCCTAGCCAAGCAGGTTGCCTATAATAAAACACCTATCACTTTGGGGACTTCAAATTAACAAGCCATCTGCTAGAAAAAAAATGAAAGAGGACAGCTTTCCTCATGAGGAAAGACTTGGGTCAGACTCTGAGGGCCAAACAGTTCTGAGAATGATCTAATTTGTTTCTTCACAAAGTTTAAAGTTGTGGTTCTTATTACACTATTCTACGCCCCAGGGATCATACTTTTTAATAGGTTTCTATGTTGCGGCACCAAAAATATGTTGGCAAGCAGAGCCTAGTGATTATTAATTAAGTAGACCCAATTGTTCTGTTTGAAACTATAATAAAATATTTTTAGCCATAATAACATAGTTCACCTTGTATTACTTTTACAATCATTCTTCATGGGTGACAAGGTGTCTTGGCACGGAGTCTATTATTAAAATGGTTTGTAGGTGTTGACCTCTATGTACATTCAACCCCAAAGAGCAGTAGTAGTGTGTGAATTTGGAAAAGTATTCATTCCTTTGCAATGCTAATCCAACACATCCCTGACGCCGCTTTTCAATTTCAGTTTATTGCCTACCTTCCAGAAATCAGAACATCTAATAATGAACAACTTTGTTCTGAAACGACAGATGGACTCCTTTCCAAAATCAAAACCCTTTTCTCTGTGTCCAAATTATGATGCAACTTCAAACTAAAAAAACATAGTTGGGTTTGGATTCTATTTTGGTTACAAGAGTTTCTCGGGTAGTTGAGTTTAGCGATAACATGCTTGCATAATTGTCTGATCTTTTTTCAAGAGATACAATAAAAAGAAGTTCACACGGGAGAGAGGGCTCAATTGCTCTCCGATCCCAGTTAGTCTATCAATCAGTGGTATTTACTGAGTTCAGAGCACCGATCTCAACTCTTGAGAGAGTACAATGGTTGTCTATCAACCTTCGAATCAAGCAAAAACTCCTCACTCTTGGCTTCAAGGCTGTCCATCACCTCGCCTCCTCCTACCTCACCCCCCTTCTCTCCTTCACCAGACCAGCCCACACCCTCCGCTCCTCTGCCACTAACCTCCTCACTGGGCCTCGTCTCTCCTGTCCCGCCATCGACCCCTGGCCCACGTCCTATCTCTGGCCTGGGATGCCCTTCCTCCTCACATCTGCCCAACTAGCTCTCTTCCTCCCTTCACAGCCCTACTGAAAGCTCACCTCCTCCAGGAGGCCTTCCCAGTCTAATCCCTCCTTTCCCTCTGCTCCTCCTTACCTCCCCATCACCCTTACTCTCTCCCTCTGCTCTACTCCCCTCCCGCCCCACAGCACTTGGGTATATATGTACATATTTATTATTTTATTTCTTTTATTAATGATGTATATATCTATAATTCTATTTATTTACATTGATGCACTTGATGCCCGTCAACTTGCTTTGTTTTGTTTTGTTGTCTGTCTCCCCCCTTCTAGACTGTGAGCCCATTGGGTAGGGATTGTCTCCATTTGTTGCCAAATTGTACTTTCCAAATGCTTAGTACACTGCCCTGAACAAAGTAAGTGCTAAATAAACGTGATTGAATGAATGAATGAATGAATATAATAGATTTGGTAGACAGGTTCCCTGCCCACAAGGATCTCACGGTCTAGAGAGCAGCCAGATATTAAAATAAATGAATTAATTATGGATATGTACATAGGCTCACCGAGATTTTTTCCTTCCAATCTGAAGAGAATAACAGATTACTAACTTTTGCTTTGCCTTTGCTCATTTTCCACCTCACTCCAAGCCAGATCCTCTCCAGTGCTGCCCAGAAAACAGATCATTCATTCATTCATTCATTCATTCAATCGTATTTATTGAACACTTACCGTGTGCAGAGCACTGTACTAAGCGCTTGAGAGGTACAAGTTGGCAAAATATAGAGATGGTCCCTACCCAAGATCCCAGGGAGCTATTTAGCACAGCAGTCCGGGAATTAGTGAGGGTGGGGAGCAGTTCCTCAGATTCTCCGACCAATGTTTTCTCGCTTCAAGGTTGCCTTTTACCATCAAAAATTGGCTGCCATCATCTGCCCACCTTCAGTGTTGACTGTATCCAAAATCACTCCTGGTATCGATTAGGTGGTCATTAACTTGAATCTCATCCTAATTCAGATGACAGAACCCTGCTCTCAAATTAAATTGCACTGATTCTGACAATGGCTTACTGGAAAGAGGACAGGCCTGGAACTCAGAGGAACTGGGTTCGAACCCCAGTTTTCCACTTACATGCTTCATGACCTTGGGCAAGTCACTTGATTTTTCTGTAGCTCAGTTTCCTCATGTGTAAAATGAGGATTCATTCATTCATTCATTCAATTGTATTTATTGAGTGCTTACTGTGTGCAGAGCACTGTACTAAGCTCTTGGGAAGTACAGGTCGGCAACATATAGAGACGGTCCCTACCCAACAGCGGGCTCACAGTCGAGAAGGGGGAGACAAACAACAAAACAAAACAAGTAGACACGTGTCAAAATCGTCAGAACAAATAGAATTAAAGCTAATTTCATTCATTCAATCATATTTATTGAGCGCTTACTGTGTGCAGAGCACTGTACTAAGCGCTTGAGAAGTACAAGTTGGCAACATATAGAGACAGCCCCTACCCAACAGTGAGCTCACAGTCTAGAAATGCACATCATTAACAAAATAAATAGAATAGTAAATATGTACAAGTAAAATAAATAGAGTAATAAATCTGTACAAACATATATACAGGGGCTGCGGGGAGGGGAAGGAGGTAGGGTTGGGGGGAAGAGGAGGAGGAAAAGGGGGCTCAGTCTGGGAAGGCCTCTTGGAGGAGGTGAGCTCTCAGTAGGGTTTTGAAGGGAGGAAGAGAGCTAGCTTGGTGGGTGTGTGGAGGGAGGGCATTCCAGGCCAGGGGGAGGACGTGGGCCGGGGATTGATGGTGGGACAGGCAAGAACAAGGTACAGTGAGGAGGTTAGTGGCAGAGGAGTGGAAAGTGCGGGCTGGGCTGTAGAAGGAGAGAAGGGAGGGGAGGTAGGAGGGGGCGAGGCGATAGAGAGCCATGAAGCCGAGAGTGAGGAGCTTTTACTTGATGTGTAGGTTTACAGGCAACCACTGGAGATTTTTGAGGAGGGGAGTAACATGCCCAGAGCATTTCTGCACAACGATTCAATACCTATCTAGATTGTGAGGGCCATGTGGAACAGGGACTATTTCCAATCTGTTAAACTTCTTTATATCTCAGCACTTAGAGCTGTGCTGACACATACACTTAACAAATGCCTTAATTAATTAATTAAGTGCCCCTTTTTATCCTCAACAGGCCTCATTTTATAATACAGGTAAATTTCCCAGCTTTATAATGTTGCATATGTGCAGTCTAACGATGAATATTATTTAGTGAGCATCAGCCACATATAGAGCACTGTACTAACTACCTGAGAGAGTACAGTAGACACAGTCTCTGCAACTTGTCAGCTGTGTGACTTTGGGCAAGTCACTTAACTTCTCTGTGCCTCAGTTACCTCACCTGCAAAAAGGGGATTAAGATTGTGAGCCCCACGTGGGACAACCTGATCACCTTGTATCCCCGCCCCCCAGCACTTAGAACAGTGCTTTACACATAGTACGTGCCTAACAAATGCCATCATTATTATTATTATGCCAAGGGGCTTACGGTCTAACAGGCTTGTATTAGTTCATAACAGAACATTAGGAAGTGCTTCCTAAATCATTTGTTCGTGATCATTATTATTGCTAGTATTAAAAACTATTAAATGGATTACAAATATTTATTAGCCGACATCACCACAGTGCAATTTAAAATGTGATTATAATTACATCTTTTTAATGACATAATTACTTCTACACATGCATGAATAAGTGAATAACATCCCTCTCAGGGTCGCAGCTGGAGAGATTCCAGTACTCTCCCAGTCATGACTACAGGAGGGAGAGTGAAGCAGAAGCATATCCATTCCATTCCTAGCTTGGGCAGTGGCTAGCGAGTGAAAGGCAATCTGCTACAAGTCAAAACTCACTCATGCTGGGCAGCGGCAGCATGGGAGAGAGTCGAGGGGAGAGACTCAAGTTTACGGCACAGAAGGAGGCAATGGTAAATCCACTTCTGGATTTTTACCAAGAAAACTCTGTGAATACACCACCAGGACGATTGCAGATGGAGGTGGGACGTTCTGGGAGAGACGTGTCCATGGCGTTGCGATGGGTCGGGCTCGACTCGACAGCGTAAGACAACAGCAGCTAAGGGGACTAACTGCATATCCACTTTTATATATTTTTTCTGCTTTATGTAGGTAAAATGTACACATGAATTTGAAAATGTTCACATGTACAAAATGTGTGTGTGTACAAAATGTTTACGCATTTACATGTACGATCAGAAACTTTCTAACTCTTGCATTAGCGTATAAGACAAATAGGTATCACCTCAGGTCACACATGACTAGCTTCTAAACTTGGAGTTTTACAGCACAAACTCATTTTCGGTATTGACAGCCACAATGAAGGACTGCTTCTTTTCTTGTTATGTTGTATTTAGGGAAAAAACGTGTTATTTTCCAGAGATCTGAATCCTTAGCTTAAGGCAGAAATTGCCTATGGCAGGAGTTGTGGCTGTGAGCCCACTGTTGGGTAGGGACTGTCTCTATGTGATGCCAATTTGTACTTCCCAAGGGCTTAGTACAGTGCTCTGCACATAGTAAGCGCTCAATAAATACGATTGATTGATTGTGGCTGATCATACCAGGATGGTTATCCATCTCAGTTTTGTCCTTTATTGTGCAGCTCTGGGGTCTTAGAGGCTCAAGAGTTCCTTTTACTCCTATTGCTAAGATGAAACATCTCTGAACTGAATGGTACAGTAGATTTCTCACATATAATAATAATGATAACAATAATAATAATGGCATTTGTTAAGCACTGACTATGTGCAAAGCACTGTTCTAAGCTCTGGGGAGGTTACAAGGTAATTCATTCATTCATTCGTATTTATTGAGCACTTACTGTGTGCAGAGCACTGTACTAAGCGCTTGGGAAGTACAAGTCGGCAACACAGAGAGGCAGTCCTTACCCAACATCGAGCTCACAGTCTAGAAGGGGGAGACAGACAACAAAACAAAACATGTAGATGGGTGTCAAAATCGTCAGAACATATAGGATTATAGCTATAGATGTGCAACTACCAGAAGTTCTTGAAGAGTGGGGAAACAGGGACTGTATGTTTTTGTAGAAAAAGAATCCAGGCAGCAGAGAGAAGTATGGACTGGGAGAAACAGGAGGCAGGGAGGTCAGCAAGGAGGCTGATATTCATCAGGACGGGATTTTACGGAACGCTTACTGAGTGCAGAGCAATGTACTAGGTGCTTAGAAAAGTACAATACAATAACTAACAGACACATTCCCTGCCCACAACGAGCTTAGAGTCTAGAGGGAGAAAACAGACATCAATATAAATAAATAAAATGACAGCTCTGTACATAAGTGATGTGGGGCTGAGTGGGGGGAAGAATAAAGGGAACAAGTCAGGTGATGCAGAAGGGAATGGGAGAAGAGGAAAGGAGGACTTAGTCAGGTCTTGAGAGCCAGATGCAAGACAAGAGATGCAAGAGATTTAAGAGAAGCAGCATGGCCTAGTGGCAAGAACACAGGTTAGGATTCAGAGGACATGGGTTCCAATCCCGCTCCGCCACCTGTCCGCTATGTGACCCTGGGCAAGTCACTCAACCTCTCTTTGCCTCCGTCACTCCACGGGGGGCTCACAGTCTTCATCCTCATTTTACAGATGAGGTAACTGAGGAACAGAGAAGTTAAGTGACTTGCCCAAAGTCACACAGCTGACAATTGGCAGATCCAGGATTTGAATCCATGACCTCTGACTCCAAAGCCCGGGCTCTTTCCACTGAGCCATGCTGCTTCTCTGATATGACTCTGATTAGGGCAGAGTGTCAGCCCACAGGACCCATGTTCTTGAAGTTAGGATAGTAGAAAACTATCTTCTTTTACCCTGATTTGTGCAACACGATTCAAAAAGTTCTTGACTAAAAATGTGATGAAATATCATGTGAGAAGTTACATTATCTTTAATCAATCGATGGTATTTGTTGAGTGCTTACCAGGTGCAGAACTCTTTTAAATTTCATTTAGTATACCCATGCACTCTCCAGATTAAAAGTTAGCTGATCTGTCATTCTCGTGGTTGATAGGACCAGAGGGAGGAATTTAAGACACAAACACAAATTGTTTTTAAACACAAAATCCATATGCTCTCATTATGATTCAACATAATGAGATTACAGTCAGTCCCTGCCCCACAGAGGGTTCAAGGAGGAAGGGAAGACAGGAATTACTATTATTATTATTATGGTATTTGTTAAGCACTTATTATATGCCAAACACAGTTCTAAGCACTGTGGGATCACGTTGTCCCATGGGGGGGCTCACAGTCTTAATCCCCATCTTATAGATGAGGTAACTGAGGCACAGAGAAGTGAAGTGACTTGCCCAAGGTCACACAGCTGACAATTGGTGGAGCTGAGATTTGAACCCATGACCTCTGACTCCAAAGCCCGGGCTCTTTCCAGTGAGCCACGCTGCTTCTCTGCTGAAAGGTGCAGTGTGATTCTGTGCACCCCCCCCTCTGTCCTGCAATTAAGGGGAGTTGATAGATTGATTATTGATTGGACTTCCCTAGACTCAATTGTCTTGAGATACAAGGTAATCATGTTGCCGCACATGGGGCTCACAGTCTTCATCCCCATTTTACAGATGAGGTAACTGAGGCACAGAAAAGTTAATTGGCTAGCCCAAGGTCACACAGCAGACAAGTGGCAGAGCCAGGATTAGAACTCACGTCCTCTGACTCCCAAGCCTGGGCTCTTTCCACTAACCCACGCTGCTTCTCTTCTTAGTCCCATTTTACAAATGAGAGAACTGAGAACCGAGAGAATTTGAGTGACTTTCCAAGATCACCAATCAATCAATCAATCAATCAATCGTATTTATTGAGCGCTTACTGTGTGCAGAGCACTGTACTAAGCGCTTGGGAAGTACAAGTTGGCAACATATAGAGACGGTCCCTACCCAACAGTGGGCTCACAGTCTAAAAGATCTACCAGTCTACCAGTTTAGTGATAGAGCTGGGATTAGAACCTAAGCCTCCTGACCTGCAGACATGTGCGCTGTCATTACTAAGAAAGCCCCATCCTTTGTCTCTAAAATTACAGGTTCCGTAAATCATTAAAATATTTTAGAAAAAGATAATGTCTCTGTAGCATTTGCACTGCTATTGATGTTCTTGTGCCTCCAACCGTCATAGGGACCGTCTCTATATGTTGCTAACTTGTACTTCCCAAACACTTAGTACAGTGCTTGGCACACAGTAAACGCTCAATAAATAAGACTGAATGAATGAATACACACCATGTCTAACAATCCTGAGAGAAGACGTAACTCGACAAATATTCTAGTCTTATAGACTATACATACACATTCATTCATTCATTCATTCATTCATTCGATTGTATTTATTGAGCGCTTACTGTGTGCAGAGCACTGTACTAAGTACTTGGGAAGTACAAGTTGGCAACATATAGAGATGGTCCCTGCCCAACAACGGGCTCACAGTCTAGAAGGGGGAGACAGACAACAAAACAAAACATGTAGACAGGTGTCAAAGTCGTCAGAACAAATAGAATTAAAGCTAAATGTGAATCATTAATGAAATAAATAGAATAGTAAATAGGTACAAGTAAAATAAATACAGTAGTAAATCTGTACAAACATATATACAAGTGCTGCAGGGAGGGGAAGGAGGTAGGGCGGGGGGATGGGGAGGAGGAGAGGAAAAAGGGGGCTCAGTGTGGGAAGGCCTCCTGGAGGAGGTGAGCTCTCAGTAGGGCTTTGGAGGGAGGAAGAGAGCTAGCTTGGCGGATGTGCGGAGGGAGGGCATTCCAGGCCAGGGGGAGGGCGTGGGCCGGGGGTCGATGGCGGGACAGGGGAGAAAGAGGCACCGTGAGGAGGTTAGTGGTGGCAGAGGAGCGGAGGGTGCGGGCTGGGCTGGAGAAGGAGAGAAGGGAGGTGAGGTAGGAGGCGGCGAGGTGATGGACAGCCTTGAAGCCCAGGGTGAGGAGTTTTTGTTTGATTTGGAGGTTGACAGGCCACCACTGGAGATTTTTGAGGAGTGGAGTAACATGCCCAGAGTGTTTCTGCACAAAAATGATCCGGGCAGCAGAGTGAAGTAGAGTGAAGAGTGAAGAGTGAGAAGCAGTGTGGCTCAGTGGAATGAGCACAGGCTGTGGAGTCAGAGGTCATGGGTTCAAATCCTGCCTCTGCCAATTGTCAGCTGTGTGATTTTGGGCAAGTCACTTCACTTCTCTGTACCATATGTACATGTATATATGTTTGTATGTATTAATTACTGTATTTATTTATTTTATTTGTACGTATTTATTCTATTTATTTTATTTTGTTAATATGTTTGGTTTTGTTGTCTGTCTCTCCCTTCTAGACTGTGAGCCCACTGTTTGGTAGGGACCGTTTCTATGTTTTGCCGACTTGTACTTCCCAAACGCTTAGTACAGTGCTCTGCACACAGTAAGCGCTCAATAAATACGATTGAATGAATGAACGAATGAATGCCTCAGTGACCTCATCTGTAAAAGGGGGATGAAGACTGTGAGCTCCCCCAGGGGACAACCTGATCACCTTGTAACCTCCCCCAATGCTTAGAACAGTGCTTTGCACATAGTAAGCGCTTAATAAATCCCATTATTATTATTAAGTACAGGCTGAATCAATCAATCGTATTTATTGAGCACTTACTGTGTGCAAAGCACTGTACTAAGCACTTGGGAAGTACAAGTTGGCAACATATAGAGACGGTCCCTACCCAACAGTGGGCTCACAGTCTAGAAGGCTGAAGTGGGGAGAGACAGGAGGTTGGGAGATCAGAGAGGAGGCTGCTGCGGTAATGCAGCCGGGCTAGGATGAGAGATTGAACTAGCAAGGTAGCAGTTTGGATGGAGAGGAAAGGGTGGATCTTGGCGATGTTGAGGAGGTGAGACCTGCAGGCTTTGGTGACGGATTGCATGTGTGGGGTGAATGAGAGAGCGGAGTCGAGGATGACACCAAGGAGGCCTCATGGCTCAGTGGTAAGAGCCCGGGCTTGGCAGTCAGAGGCCATGGGTTCAAATTCCAGCTCTGTCACTTGTCAGCTGGGTGACTTTGGGCAAGTCACTTCACTTCTCTGGGCATCAGTTACCTCTTCTGGAAAATGGGGATGAAGACCGTGAGCCCCACATGGGACAATCTGATCACCTTGTATCCCCCCCAGTGCTTAGAACACTTAGTAAGCACTTAGCAAATGCCATTATTATTACACATATAAATACTATACATGTATGGGTTATAGGTTATCTAATTTTTGTAGAATGGTTGGTTTTTTAACCTATAGAAGGCTGAAATAGAGTGCTACATTTTTTTTTCCTTTGCTCTGAGCAATGACAGTAAATTATCTCGCTGATTTTCCACTGCTGGCTCCCTTTAAGCCTCTAACACCATCCTACTCACTCTACCTCAATCTCATCTATCGCACTGCTGACCCCTCACTCATGTTCATTCATTCAATTGCATTTATTGAGTGCTTACTGTGTGCAGAGCACTGTACTAAGTACTTGGGAGAGTACAATACAATAATTATGGACACAGTCCATGCTCATATCGAGCTTACTGTCTAGAGGGAGGAGCTTATAGTCTAGAGGGACAAGCTATTTGTCAGGCACTGTTCTAAGTGCTGGGATAGATGCAAGTTTATCAGGTTGGATACAGTCTGTCCCACATGGAGCTCACAGTCTAAGCTGGAGGGAGGAAGACTTCCCTCATTTTAAAGATGAGGTAACTAAGGCCCAAGGAACTTTAATGACTTGCCCAAGTTCACACAGCAGAGCTGGGAATTGAAGCCAGGTCCTCTAACTTCCAGACTTGTATTCCTTCCTCTAGACCATGGTGCTTCTAATAATAATAATAATGGCATTTATTAAGCCTTACTGTGTGCATAGCACTGTTCTATGTGCTGGGGAGTTTACAAGTTGATCAGGTTGTCCCACGGGGGGCTCACAGTCTTAATCCCCATTTTACAGATGAGGCAACTGAGGCACAGAGAAATTAAGTGACTTGCCCAAATTCACACAGCTGACAATTGTTGGAGCCGGGATTTGAATAATAATAATAATAATGATAGCATTTATTAAGTGCTTACCATGTGCAAAGCACTGTTCTAAGCGCTGGGAAGGTTACAAGGTGATCAGGTTGTCCCACGGAGGGGCTCACGGTCTTAATCCCCATTTTACAGATGAGGTAACTGAGGCACAGAGAAGTGAAGTGACTTGCCCAAAGTCACACAGCTGACAAGTGGTGGAGCTGAGATTTGAACCCACGACCTCTGACTCCAAAGCCCGTGCTCTTTCCAGTGAGCCACGCTGCTTCTCTGCTGAAAGGTGCAGTGTGATTCTGTGCACTCCCCCTCTGTCCTGCATTTAAGGGGATTTGATAGATTGATTATTGATTGGTTTTCCCTAGACTCAACTGTCTTGGGATACCATTCCCGGATCACTGTAAGGACTTCTAACTGGGAATGCCAGGCACTTTTGAGAGCTGCCTGAACTTCTTCAAGTCATTAGGATTCCATTTATTAAATCATCATCATCATCATCAATCATATTTATTGAGTGCTTACTATGTGCAGAGCACTGTACTAAGAGCTTGGGAAGTACAAATTGGCAACATATAGAGACAGTCCCTACCCAACAGTGGGCTCACAGTCTAAAAATCTCCGCTTTAGTATCCTAAGTGATACCCTGGTGACCAAGAGGAGTCCCTGCCCCTCTCAGAAGTGGCTGGCATTGCTAGCGAGCAGAGTATTTATCAAGAATACCATTTCAATGATTTCACACCCGAGAGAAGTGACAGATGATAATCACAATAATGTTTTATGCAAACATACCTTAATGTGAGGTAATCAATACTATATGGCATTACGTTCATATGATTCATTGTGAGTTTAATCTAGACCAGGCCAATAATTCAAATCTAGTTCTTCAAGTCATTTATTTGACCCTCTTGACAGACAAACAGAGTTTTTCATCAGGAAGTATGGATCATGCACGTTTACCCCCTCTGGATTATGTTAAATCGATATCGATTTGGGAGACTAACCAGCTTCCAAATCATTTGGATTCAAATTAGTGTCATTTCCCCCTCTACACAGTCTTCCTGACTTTCTCTAAGGAGGAAGTAAAGAATTGGTCCCAGTGGGAGAACGACAGAGAATCAAGTTTTTGAATTTGGAAGATGTTTTTAGTTCTTTTAGTCCTTACGGCGTTATTTCTCAATGAACAAATCTCATATCACTTTATTTAGAAAAAAAAATGTGTTTCAGCTTTGGGAAGTAAAAAATGCCATACGTTTCATTGAGCATTTATTTTCTGGGAAGATGAAGGGCTAATAAGTATGACTTTGTTGAATCAGGAAATCACCAAGTGACATACTTGTACTTCCCAAGTGCTTAGTGCAGTGCTCTGCACACAGTAAGCGCTCAATAAATACGATTAAATGAATGAATGAATGAATATCAATCCAAAATGAGGAATGCCAGGTCAATCCATCTCCTGTAGTTCTCTAAACATTCTCCTTTCTGTGGGGTGACACTAGCTTCGATGCTCAGTAGGTGCAGTGTGTATACCCATTCCTATATTTTACAGCAGTGATTTGTAATTGTATTCCTTCCTCTATGGCAACTGTAGGAGTGTCTAACTAAGCGACGACTTGACACCTGTCCACATGTTTTGTTTTGTTGTCTGTCTCCCCCTTCTAGACTGTGAGCCCATGGTTGGGTAGGGACTGTCTCTATATGCTGCCAATTTGTACTCCCCAAGCACTTAGTACAGTGCTCTGCACACAGTAAGCGCACAATAAATACAAATGAATGAATGAATGAAGCGCGCGTCATATGAGGTAACTTGTCTTAGTGGAAAGAGCATGAGCTCGGAAGTCAGAGGACGTGAGTTCTAATCCCAGCTCTACCACCTGTCTTGGCAAGACACTTAACTTCTCTGTGCCTCAGTTACCTCATCTGGAAAATGGGGATTAAGACTGTGAGCCCCACGTGGGACAAACTGATACCTTATATCTACCCCAGTGCTTAAAACAGTGCTTAACACACAGTAAACGCTTAACACATATCATGATTATTATGAATAATGTACTCGCAAGAAATGTGACAAAGCTGGAGACTTCTTCTAAGGATTAATTCATCAACTCATACCTGAACAAGTCCTTATTTGAGACTATAACTGATGCTGAAATCATGGGCCAGTTATTCCAACCAGATCAATTCATCAATCAATCTGGGCCAGAGCACTGTACTAAGTGCTTGGGAGCATACACTATAGCAGAGTTGGAAGACATGTTCCCTGCCGACAATGAGCTTCCAGGAAAACAATTCTCCCTGCTTATCTCAGCACTACCCACTTCTCACTTCTCACTTCCCTCAGAGAAGCAGAGTGGTTTAGTGGAAAGAGCCTGGGCTTCGGAGTCAGATGACATGGGTTCAAATCCCGGCTCTGCCAATTGTCAGCTGTGTAACTTTGGGCACTTCACTTCTCTGTGCCTCAATTCCCTCATCTGTAAAATGGGGATTAAGACTGTGAGCCCCATGTGGGACAACCTGATCACCGTGTATCTCCCTCAGTGCTTAGAACAGTGCTTTGCACATAGTAAGTGCTTAACAAATAATAATAATAATAATGATGGCATTTGTTAAGCGCTTACTATGTGCAGAGCACTGTTCTAAGCGCTGGGGGGGATGCAAGGTGATCAAGTTGTCCCACATGGGGCTCACAGTCTTAATCCCCATTTTACAGATGAGATAACTGAGGCTCAGAGAAGTTAAGTGACTTGCCCAAGGTCACACAGCAGACATGTGGCGGAGCCGGGATTCGAACCCAAGACCTCTGACTCCAAAGCCCGGGCTCTTTCCACTGAGCCACGCTACTTGCAAATGCCATCATTATTATTACTATTATTTCCAACAAGGGTGTGCACGGTATGGCACTGTGAGCCTCTTGCCTTCTGCCTGTCAATCAATCAATGGACTGGACTTTATTGAGCTTTTACCATGTGCAGAACACTACACTAAGCACTTGGGAGCAGTGCACTTGAGAAGCCGCATGGCTTAGTGGAAAGAGCCCAGGCTTGGAGATCAGAGGTCATGAGTTCTAATCCCAGCTCTGCCGCTTGTCAGCTGGGTGATTTTGGCAAGTCACTTCACTTCTCTGGGCCTCAGTTCCCTCATCTGGAAAATGGGGATTAAGACTATGAGCCCCATGTGGGACAACCTGATTACCTTGTATCTCCCCCAGCGCTTAGAACAGTGCTTGGCACATAGTAAGCACATAATACCATCATCATCATCATCATCATCACTTGGGAAAATACAGTACAACAGAATTTGTAGATGTGATCCCTGCCCCCAAGGAGTTTACAACGCAGAGACTCAAGCACACCTTGTGCAGTGGAGGAATACCGAGTAAAGAAAATTAGTTGTACAATCATTCCATGCCCAGCATGGCATAGTGGATAGAGCCCGGGCTTGGCAGTCAGAAGGTCATAGGTTCTAATCCCAGCTCTGCCACTTGTAATAATAATAATAATAATAATAATAATGATAGCATTTATTAAGTGCTTACTATGTGCAAAACACTGTTCTAAGCACTGGGGAAGTTAACAAGGTGATCAGGTAGTCCCACGGGAGGCTCACAGTCTTCATCCCCATTTTCCAGATGAGGTAACTGAGGCCCAGAGAAGTTAAGTGACTTGCGCGAAGTCACACAGCTGATAAGTGGTGGAGCCAGGATTTGAACCCATGACCTCTGACTCCAAATCCCAGGCTCTTGCCACTGAGCCACGCTGCTTCTTGTCTGCTGTGAGACCTTGGGGAAGTCACTTCAATTCTCCGGGCCTCAGTCACCTCATCTGTAAAATGGGGATTGAGACTGTCCCTACATGGGACAGGAACTGTGTCCAACTCGAGAAGGACCTGGGTTCTAATGCCGGCTCTACCACATGTCTGCTGTGTGACCTCGGGCAATTCATTCATTCATTCAATCATATTTATTAAGCGCTTCCTATGTGCAGAGCGCTGTACTACGCGCTTGGGAAGTACAAGTCGGCAACATATAGAGACGGGCCCTACCCAACAACGGGCTCACAGTCTAGAAGGGGGAGACAGACAACAAAACAAAACATGTGGACAGGTGTCAAGTCATCAGAATAAATAGAAGTAAAGCTTGATGCACATCATTAACAAAATAAATAGAATAGGAACTATGTACAAGTAAAATAAATGGAGTAATAAATCTGTACAAACATATACACAGGTGCTGTGGGGAGGGGAAGGAGGTAGGGTGGGGGGATGGGGAGGGGAAGAGGAAGGAGGGGGCTCAGTCTGGGAAGGCCTCCTGGAGGAGGTGAGCTCTCTGTCGGGCTTTGAAGGGAATTCACTTAACTTTTCTGTGCCTCAGCTACTTCATCTGTAAAATGAGGAGAAGAGTGTGAGCCCCATGTGGGACAGGGACTGTGTCCCAGCTGATTAACTCATATAATAATAATAATAATAATAATGGCATTTGTTAAGCGCTTACTATGTGCAAAGCACTGTTCTAAGCGCTGGGGGGATACAAGGTGATCAGGTTGTCCCACGTGGGGCTCACAGTCAAAATCCCCATTTTCCAGATGAGGTAACTGAGGCTCAGAGAATTTAAGTGACTTGCCCAAGGTCACACAGCAGACGTGGTGGAGCCGGGATTCGAACCCATGACCTCTGACTCCAAAGCCCGGGCTCTTTCCACTGAGCCACGCTGCTTCTCTTATCTACCCCCAGCACTTAGAACAGTGCTTGGTACATAGTAAGCGCTTTACAAATACCATGATTATTATTATTATTACCCCAATTCACACTCTCCAATCCTTCTAAGTTCTCCTCCTCACTGCACCACTCTCCCACCTCCAAACCCAGCTCCAGTTCTTCCTTCTTCATGGAACTCCTTCTTCCTTCAAGTCTGTCAGAGCCATAACTCGCCTCATCTTCGAAAGCCATCTGAAATCATCTCTCCGAAAGGAGACTTGCCCTGGTTATACTTTTTCTTCTCTACAGGTCTGGGATGATATTAACCTAAACCTTGGACCTGGGACAGGACCACCTAGAGGGAACCCTCAGATGACCCACCCTCAGATGTCATACTCTCCTGGAGAAGCAGTATCACCTTGTGGTTAGAGCACAGGCCTGGGAGAAAGAAGGACCTGAGTTCGAATCCTGGCTCTGCCCCTTGCCTGCTGTGTGACTGTGGGCAAGTAAATTCATTTCTATGGGCCTCAGTTATTTCAGCTGCAAAATGGGGATTAAGACTGTGAGCCCTATCTGGGATAGGGACTATGTCCAACCTGATTAGCTTGTATCTACTCCAGTGCTTAGAACAGTGGTTGACACAAAATAAATGCTTAACAAATGCTATTATCATTATCATTATACGTAGTTATTCATTCATTCATTCAATCGTATTTATTGAGTGCTTACTGTGTGCACAGCACTATACTAAGCACTTGAGAAGTACAAGTTGGCACATATAGAGACAGTCCCTACCCAACAGTGGGCTCACAGTCTAGAAGGGGGAGACAGAGAACAAAACAAAACATATTAACAGAATAAAATAAATAGAATAAATTTGTACAAGTAAAATAAATAAAAAAATAAAGTAATAAATACGTACAAACATATGTACATATATACAGGTGCTGTGGGGAAGGGAAGGAGGTAAGGCGGGGGGATGGAGAGGGGGGTTAGGGGGAGAGGAAGGAGGGGGCTCAGTCTGGGCCCCCTAATAGTTATTAGTATTAGAGTAGCAGCTTGGCTTAGTAAGAAGAACACGGCCTTAATATTACTCTATTTATTTATTTATTACTCTATTTTATTTGTACATATTTATTCTATTTATTTTATTTTGTTAATAAGTTTTGTTTTGTTCTCTGTCTCCACCTTCTAGACTGTGAGCTCACTGTTGGGTAGGGACCGTCTCTATATGTTGCCAACTTGTACTTTTTTTTTTTAATGGCATTTGTTAATCACTTACTATGTGCAAAGCACTGTTCTAAGCACACTTAGTACAGTGCTCTGCACATAGTAAGCACTCAATAAATACGATTGAATGAATGAACCCCAGATGTGTTACCCTGTGCTTTAAAGTTGCATTTCAGTGTATATATAAACTCATTTTTGCCAGAACTAATTCTTTCACAAGGAGTTTTGGCTAGATCGTGATGGTAGAATTAGCGAATGTTCTGACCAGATATGTTTGTCTGAATCAGCACGATGTGGTGTCAGAAGAAACAGTTATCCATTCATTCATTCATTCAATCGCATTTATTGAGCACTTCCTGTGTGCAGAGCACTGTACTAAGTGCTTGGGAAGTACCAGTTGGGAACATATAGAGATGGTCCCTACCCAACAATGGTCTCACAATCTAGAAGAAACTATCAGTTTAACCGGAACCACTTTCCTCCATCTATACAACTGTTGCCTTCTGGGCAGAAACAGCTATGGATGGTGAATCGATCCACACTGGTCACCACTGCTGGGGAAAGAGAAGCTATCCTGGCAGCTGTCCTGGCTCTACCAGCCCGTCTGAGCAGACGGCATAGCCAGGGCTGGCTGGGTGGTCCTGGGAACACGATAAAGTGGTGAAAGAGGTGATGGAAGCTGAAGATGAATAGCCTCTCTTCTTCCCTATCTATATCTGTCTTGTTCCCCTTTTCACTTTTCCCTGCTTCCTTTTTCTCCTCATCATCAACTTCATTGGTATTTACTGAGTTCTTACTATGTGCAGAGGACCAAATTAAGCACTTTGGAGAGTCCCATATAACTGTACCCCACTGTATACTAATTGTATCTCAATCTCGTCTATCTCGCCACCGAACTCTCGTCCACATCCTGCCTCTGGACCGGGATGCCTTCCCTCTCCATATCTCCCCACCCTCAAAGCCTCATTGAAAGCACATCTCCTCAAGGGGCCTTCCCCAACTAAGCCCTCATCTCTTCTTCTTCCACTCCCTTCTGTGTCACTCTTGCACCCTTTATTCATTCTTCCCTCAGCCCCACAGCACCGATGTACATATCTGTAATTTATTTATATTATTATCTGCAAACTCACCGTGGGCAGGGAATGTTTCTACCAACTCTGTTATATTGTAGTCTCACAAGTACCTAGTGCAGTTTGCTGCACATGGTAAGTGCTCAGTAAGTATGATTAACTGATTGAATACAACCCTTCCACACCTCTGCTTTTTCTCTCCCCTTTCCTCATCACTCTGCTTCCATTCTTCTCTCTCTGTCCCCGAGGCCCTAGCCAATCCCTCTACAATGACTTGGATTTTGGTCACCTGAGGTTAAGATTGATTTTGTTCTATTTCTGCTCAACCCCACTGCTCAAAACCTTGCTTTGCCATGCAAGACCTGAGGCCCAGCCATACATCAGAAGGGTGGTAAGTAATACATTGAGCTATGAAACAAAGCATACATTCCTCCCCAGGATTTCTTCACTAAACAAAAGAGCCCCTGAGCTATGCCTGTTCTGTACCGTACAAGTTTTCTCTTCCTTAATGGATACTGAGGTAGCAAAATTTTAGGAAAACCAGAATTAAGGAAGATTCACATGGCTGTTAGAAATCAATTGTAGCTTTTATAATGATTGTAAATCTTTATAAAAGTCATTTCTGAAAGCACAGAGGCCAGGGTTTTCTCTGGGCAGGCTCAGTCCATGGGCAATTCCTGCTGACTCAAATCCTTAACATAATTGTTACTAGTAATAATAATAATGATAGTAATAACAATTGTGGTATTTGTTAAGCCTTTACTATATGCCAGGCCCTGTTCTAAGAGTCCTTAATATCATTGTTATTAGTAATAATAATAATGATAATAATAACAATTGTGTATTTGTTAAGCCTTTACTATGTGCCAGGCCCTGTTCTGAGTCCTTAATATTATTGTTATTAGTAATAATGATAATGATAATAATAATAATTGTGGTATTTGTTAAGCCTTTACTATATGCCAGGCCCTGTTCTAAGAGCTGGGGTATGTACAAGATAATGGGTGGGCACAGTCTCTGTCCCACATGGGACTCCCAAGTCTCGAATCTCCATTTTGCACTAGAAACCTGACAAAAAAAGCTCCTGTCAGCATTAAAACTGCTGGGAGCAGAAAAGCAGCTGCTGTAATTTATTTTATTGTTTGTCTTTCCCACCACATTATTATTTTGAGAGGAGGCAGGTCTCCTCTGGAGATACTGCTGGGACAGATGGGAGCGTTGAAGAGGAGGCCAAAAGGAGGAGGAATTGAGGACAGGCAGGGGCAATTTTAAGGAGCTCACACCTGATGGTGTCAATTTTATTAATAAAGTAGGTGGCCATATTACTGGGGGCAAGGGATGAGGGAGACAGGGGACCTGAGGAGGGAGTTAAGTGTCTGGAACAACTGGTGAGAAGATGGGCTTGGGTGTCAATAAGGGTGGAGAAATAGGTTTGCTGGGCAGAGAGGGCAAGAGTTAAGGCATGCAAAGGCAAAGTGGACAAAGTCATCCTGATATTTAGATTACCACCAGCAGTGGACTGTGGACTTTGAAGGTGATCTAGGGCTGTGGGTTAGTAGTATGAGATCAACAAAGAGATAGGGGAGCGGGTGGGTTGAGTTCAGTAGAGAGGGTGGTGTCGAGAATGTGAATTCGGTCATCAGTGGAGGGCAGTTGGGGTATGAAGGCTAAGTGGGCATGATGAGTTGAGAAAATTGGACTGGGTCCAGAGATCGGAGGTCTCTGTAGGGGAACAGTACAGATATACGGGGAGGAGGAGTGTGGGAGAGGAGGCGAATGAGAAGATTGTGGTCAGACAGGGATTTCAGAGTTGGTGAGGTTAGAGATTGTGCAGTGATTTGAGATGATGAGATCGAGTGCATGTCCAAGTTGATGTGTGGGCGAGGTGGAGTGCAGAAGGAGGTCACTGGAGTTGAGGAGTGATAGAAGACGGACAGCAGAAGGGTCATCGGGAACATCTATGTAGATCTTGATGTCCCCAAGGATCAGTGTGGGCATGGAAACAGAAGGAATGTGAGAAAGGGATCAAAATGGTTAAAGAAATTGGAGGTGGGACCCAGGGGGAGGTAGATGACAGTTACTAGAATCTGGAGTGAGTGGTAGAGGTGGATGATATGGGAAAGAAGGGGAAGAAAGGGATGGGGGAGGTGGAATTGTGCAAAAGTGGCATTGGAACGAGAGAAGGAAGCCAACACCTTCTCCTTTTCCAGTGATTCGGGGGTAGTAGAGGAAGAGGCCCCCTCTGGAGAGAGCAGCTGGGGAGATCAGAGTATCTGGGGAGAGCCAGGTTTCAGTGATGGTGTGGAGGAGGAGATGTCTGTGACAGGAATAGGTCAAGGAATGAAGGGAAGATTCCCCATGATGGAGGAGGGATTCCACAGCCCACACTTGGCCGAAGCTGTGGAGGGGGTAGTGGAGGAGGGGACAGAGTGAGGAATGGAGAGGATTTGGATGGGAGTAAGTTGATGGGAGCTGGGGGACTGGGACAGGAGGACGGGGATGGGGCGAGGAGGGTGGGTGGGGGCAGCCCAAGGGGAGGGGAAAAGTTGGGTGGCAGAGCGGGGAGGGGGGAGGTGAGGTAGGAGGAGAGGACTGGAATGGACTGACAAGAAGTGGGGAGGGGATGGAAGGTCATGGTGGGGTCAGTGAGGTGAAGGACACAGCAATACCAATTTAATCTGGTGATATCCAGAGGAGATGGTTAAATTCATTCATTCAATTCATTCAATCGTATTTATTGAGCACTTACTGTGTGCAGAGCACTGTATTAAGCGCTTGGGAAGTACAAGTTGGCAACATATAGAGACCGTCCCTACCCAACAATGGGCTCACAGTCTAAAATTGTCTTTGGGCCTTTGAATGTGAAAAGGCCAGTGACTAGGGGAAGTGCTTGACACATAGTAAGTGCTTAACAAACACCACAGGAAAAAAAGCAAAAGGAAACAGGAGCTAAAGGGCCAGCACCCTCAAGAGGCACGTGTCAATCAGGAAGGTATTTTAGCCAGCCTTTCAGAAAGAAACCCATACTTTCATGTCCCCAGTCTGATTCTTTTTAGTCATTCCTGTCTAAACGGTAACAAATGGCACTCGCAGCAAATTTCTCTTTCATTCAGTTCAAGTAATGATAGTACCCTTAATAAGAAAAAAATGTGCATTTTTCAATTTAATTCATCCATGTTCTTATTTTGCCCCATGCAAACCGGGTCAGTGGCATAGAGTGATCCCATGAATTCCACAGATGAGCTTCTGGCTTGCTGATATTTATTTATTTCGTTTTCTTTGGACAACCTCCTACTAATACGAGGTCAAAAAAATTAACTTTAATTGTTATTCTGAATTGCTTAGATTATCGCTTCACTTTGAGGAGATCTAGTGAAAAGAAGATTTAGAATTAATTAATCAATGGTATTTATTAAGCACTTACCGTGTGTAGAACACTGGGCTAAGTGTTTGGAAGAGTACAATTCATCAGAGTTGGTAGGCATGTTCCTGAACAAAATCAGCTTAAAATCTATAATGAGCTCACATCCAATCAGTCAGTCAATTGTATTCATTCATTCATTCAGTCGTATTTATTGAGTGCTTACTGTGTGCAGAGCACTGTACTAAGCACTTGGGAAGTCCAAGTTGATTGAGTGCTTACTGTGTGCTGAGCACTATACTAAGCATTTGGGAAAGCTTACCCTACCCACAATGAGCTTACAGTCTAGAGGAATACAAACAAAAAGGAATTTTGAAAACCATGTTCCTACTTGTAGGCTACTTAATACATACTATAAAGCAAAGTAATATTTTCCATCTTTCAATATAGAAACATAATTTTCCATTAATGTCTCACAAACACTGACCTTATAAAATTAAGCTCTGAATACACTCCCTGGATGCAGTTAATCAGTGATTACAAATTATTTTCAATTTAAATGTGCTAGCACTTATTAGATTTTTTAAAATAAAAAATTGATATCCCCAATCCTAAAATTAACTTTTAAATTTTAATTTAAAAGGTGCTCCAATAATATTCGGAAAGGCATGATATTTTGATAAGAGGGAAATATGGAAAACTGCCCTATAAAAAATGGTAATGCAGATAGTTATGCACAGAGAGCCAAAGATTATGCAAAAGTTAAGCATTTTAATTACACATAGAGTATAGCTATATTTTATATGATTTTTTCATTAAAATGCCACACATTTAATATAACATTAATTTAAAAATTAAGTCTGCTGATTATCATAAATTTAATCTTAGGGTAGTGATCAATTGAGTCAATTAAGGCATCAAGCAAAATCAGGTGAACGATTCTACCGATCCCACCGATCCCACAGTTTTTTTGCATTGTTGTTGCTAGGCCATTTACTTTTATGTCCATTTATCTTGGTTCCCTCCTTGCTTGTACTCTAGAATGGGTGCATGCATAATGAACATTCAAAATGGCAAATTAAGTCTGCTATTTAGGTAGCCTTTAATTAAAGATGATCTATTAATCAATCAATAAATTATATTTATTGAGTACTTACTCTATTCAGAACACCAAATTAAGTGCTTGGGAGAGTGCAATAAAGGAGGTATTCCTTGACCTAAAGGAATTTACAATCAACCAGGGAAGAAAGAAAGAAAAATAAATTACAGAAAGAGGAAGCTATAGAGTATAAGCCTTCTGTACAGATCTGCTCTGGGTGAAGTGAGTATCAAAGTGCTTAGGGAGTTAACTTTGTCATAATGTATTCCTCATTATCATCATCATCAATCGTATTTATTGAGCGCTTACTGTGTGCAGAGCACTGTACTAAGCGCTTGGGAAGTACAAGTTGGCAACATATAGAGACAGTCCCTACCCAACAGTGGGCTCACAGTCTAAAAGGGGGAGACAGAGAACAAAACCAAACATACTAACAAAATAAAATAAATAAAATAGATATGTACAAGTAAAATAAATAGATAAATAGAGTAATAAATATGTACAAACATATATACATATATACAGGTGCTGTGGGGAAGGGAAGGAGGTAAGATGGGGATGGAGGGGCGGACGAGGGGGAGAGGAAGGAAGGGGCTCAGTCTGGGAAGGCCTCCTGGAGGAGGTGAGCTCTCAGTAGGGCCTTGAAGGGAGGAAGAGAGCTAGCTTGGTGGATGGGCAGAGGGAGGGCATTCCAGGCCCGGGGGATGATGTGGGCCGGGGGTCAATGGCGGGACAGGGGAGACTGAGGTACGGTGAGGAGATTAGCAGCAGAGGAGCGGAGGGTGCGGGCTGGGCTGGAGAAGGAGAGAAGGGAGGTGAGGTAGGAGGGGGCGAGGGGATGGATGGACAGCCTTGAAGCCCAGGGTGAGGAGTTTCTGCCTGATGAGCAGATTGTTTGGTAGCCACTGGAGATTTTTGAGGAGGGGAGTAATATGCCCAGAGCGTTTCTGGACAAAAATAATCTGGGCAGCAGCATGAAGTATGGATTGAAGTGGGGAGAGACACAAGGATGGGAGATCAGAGAGAAGGCTGATGCAGCAGTCCAGATGGGATAGGATGAGAGCTTGAATGAGCAGGGTAGTGGTATGGATGGAGAGGAAAGGGCAGATACTGGCAATGTTGCGGAGCTGAGACTGGCAAGTTTTGGTGACGGCTTGGAAGTGAGGGGTGAACGAGAGAGCAGAGTCGAGGATGACACCAAGTTTGCGGGCTTGTGAGACAGGAAGGATGGTATTGCTGTCAACAGAGATGGGAAAGTCAGGGAGAGGGCAAGGTTTGGGAGGGAAGACAAGGAGTTCAGTCTTCGACATGTTGAGCTTTAGGTGGTGGGCAGACATCCAGATGGAGATGTCCTGAAGGCAGGAGGAGATGCGAGCCTGGAGAGAGGGGGAGAGAGCAGGGGCAGAGATGGAGATCTGGGTGTCATCAGCGTAGAGATGATAGTTGAAGCCGTGGGAGTGAATGAGATCACCAAGGGAGTGCGTGTAGATCGAGAATAGAAGGGGACCAAGCACTGAACCTTGGGGAACCCCCACAGTAAGAGGATGGGAGGTGGAGGAGGAGCCTGCAAAAGAGACTGAGAAAGAAAGACCGGAGAGATAAGAGGAGAACCAGGAGAGGACGGAGTCTGTGAAGCCAAGGTCAGATAGCGTGTTGAGGAGAAGGGGGTGGTCCACAGTGTCGAAGGCAGCCGAGAGGTCGAGGAGGATTAGGACAGAGTATGAGCCATTGGATTTGGCAAGCAGGAGGTCATTGGTGACCTCTGAGAGGGCAGTTTCCGTGGAATGTAGGGGATGGAAGCCAGACTGGAGGGGGTCGAGGAGAGAGTTGTTGTTGAGAAATTCTATTCAGTGTGTGTAGACAACTCATTCAAGGAGTTTGGAAAGGAATGGTAGGAGGAATATGGGACGATAACTAGAAGGTGAGGTGGGGTCAAGAGAGGGTTTTTGTAGGATGGGAGAGACATGGGCATGTTTGAAGGCAGAGGGGAAGGAACCAGTGGACAGTGAGCGGTTGAAGGTGGAAGTTAAGGAGGGGAGAAGGGATGGAGCGAGAGATTTCATGAGATGAAAGGGAATGGGGTCAGAAGCACAGGTGGCCGGAGTAGCACTTGAGAGGAGGGAGGAGAGCTCCTCTGAGGATACTGAGGATTCTTCCGAGTGTTTAGGTCTCTCCTATGAACTAACATCTTACTGTGGCAGGAGAGTTTGCATACGCCAATGAAGCTTAGAGCTTTGCCATTGAGAGATACTCTCGCTAGGGTTACCCATAATGGAAAGGTCTCCCCTGGGATCGATAATCAATAATAAAGGAACTAGTAGCCAAAAAATAGAAATAGACTGTAGCCAAAGTAGACTGTGAGCTCACTGTTTAGTAGGGACCGTCTCTATAATGTTGCCAACTTGTACTTACCAAGCACTTAGAACAGTGCTCTGCGCACAGTAAGCACTCAATAAATACGATTGAATGAATGAATGAATGAAATAGGCCGAAGGTTAATGTTAGGACGACTTGCTATGAAGAGCCTGGAAAAAGTCATGAAATGTACTGATGTAACAATTGCCACAAAAGTACAAATTGTCATCTCTATGGTGTTTCCAGTGACAATGTATGGCTCCAAAAGCTGGACAGTGAAAAAAACAGGATAGAAAGAACATCGATTCTTTTGCAGTATGGTGTTGGAGAAGACTTTTGTGAATACCATGGACTGTCCAAAATACAAACAAATGGATTTTGGAGCAAATTAAACCAAAGTGGTCTTTGGAAGGCCAAATGACTTGATTTAGATTAGCGTATTTTGGACACAATCACGAGGACTAATTCTCTGGAGAAGACACTAATGCTATGAAAAGTCCAGGGAAAACATGGAAGAAGCAGACCGGCAGCTAGATGGGTAGAGATCATAACAACCAAAATGGAAGACCCGTTAGAAAGGTTGCAGATTATGGCAGAGGACAGGACATTCTGGAGAAAGCGTATCCGTGGAGTCGCTATGAAACGATTCGACGGCACTCAATGAAAATAATAATAATAATAATAAGTGCTTAGTAGAGTACTTTGCACACTAAGCACTCAATAAATATGATTGATTGATTGATTTAAGTGCATTGGCAGCATAGAAGAAGGGTGTGAATGGGGGAATTAGGGCTTAATAAGGAAAGGTCATTTGGAGAAGGTGTGATTAGAGAGGATTGAGGATAGTCTGGCAGAAAGAACTCACTGCCAACAGTGCCTTATTGCCAATGGTGAGGTGTTTTTTAGGAGGTGGATGGACAAACATCAGAGGAGTCCAAAGTAAATTCTAAATCAACTGGGGTTTCTTAAAATGCTGGGCTTGCAATCTTAAAAAAAATCTTGAATTTGATTTAGCACTTTCATTTTCCAATGCACTTTCACATTACCTAGGTTGTTATTTTTCCACACAACATTCCTGTGAGGTATGTAAAGACAGATACTGCAATATTCATTTTACTGAGGAGGGAACTAAGGTGTAGAGAGGTGAAGTGATTCGTCCAAGGTTACACAGCAGGCTGGGGCAGATCTGGAACTAGAACCTAGGTCCTTCTATGGCTTTTCAGCACAATCTTTTTTATTAAAGGGAAGCAAGAGAGTAGCTTCCTCTTTAATAAGCTACTCCATTAAAGGGGAGGCAGGCTAGTTTAACCCCCTCCCAGGATTGCACTGGGGAGTTTCCAGTACCTTAACGGTCTTGGCTAAGGGAGGGTCAAGCAGAGGCATACCCATTCCATTCCTAGCTTGGCAGTGGAAAGCAATCCGCTATAAGTCAAAACTCGCCTGAGCTAGGCAGCAACAGCGTGGGAGAGGGTAGAAGGCAGAGACTCAGGTTTACTGTGCAGAAGGAAATGGTAAACCACTTCCATATTTTTACCAAGAAAATATTTTTACCAAGATACACTACCAGAATGAGTCAGATAGAGGTGGGGCTTCCTGGGAGAGATGTGTGCATGGCATCTCTATGGGTCAGGGACGAGTCAACAGTGTAAAACAAAACAAGACAAGCGTAGTTTATAGACTACCCTACCTCCCTGACAAAAATTCACACTGGAATAAAATGCCATGGATGCCCACGTAACATTTTTTGGGTGGGATTCTGGGTTTGCCTGCATCCAGTTTTATGGCACAAAGCTTCTGGTGTGGCTTGCTGGAAAGGCACTGTTGAAACATTGAGATTTTGCTGTGGCAATGACTCAGGGAAGGGCTCCAGGAAAGCGTGGGAGTGTGGCCAGTGGAGTCTAGGTGACTCAGCAGCAAACATGAAAAGTGGCGTGAACTAGTGGAAAGGGCCTGGGTTCTAATCTTGGCTCCTGCGCTTGCCTATGTGACTTCAAGCAAGTCACTTCACTTCTCGGTGACTCAATTTACCCCATCTTTAGATCCATCTTCCTCCAATTTGGACTGTGAGCCCCATGTTATACAGTGACAATGTTTGCCTATCAGGTATCTACTCCAGTAGCACTTAACAAGTACTATAAAAAAGTGAATTTGCTCTTTACTTGGCAGAGAGGAAGGAGAGGCTCTTGTACCTAACAGTGCTCAGCACTTAGAACAGTGCTTTGCACATAGTAAGCGCTTAATAAATGCCATCATCATTATTATTATTATTACCTAGCAACTCTGTTATATTGTACTCTCCCAAGTGCTAAGTACAATGCCTGCACACAGTAAGTGCCCAATAAGGACAGAATAAACACAATACAGAGAAGCAGCATGGAATAATGTTTAGAACACGGACCTGGGAGTTAATAGGTCATGGGTTCTGATCCTGGCCCCGCCCTTTGTCTTCTGTGTGACCTTGGGCAAATCACTTCACTTCTCGGGCCTCAGTTCACTCATCTGTAAAATGGGGATTGAGATTGTGAGCGCCATGTGGGACAGGGAGTGTGTCCAATGTCCAACCCAATTTGTATCCACCCCAGCGCTTAGTACAGTGTCTGGCACACAGTAAGCACTTAACAAATACCACAATTATCATTATTACTAAATACCATTGCCTGATATTACAGCTGGCAAGTCCCCATTCTCCACCATTCAATATTTCCCTGCCCCTACCATTCTCCTGGAGCCTTACTTGCTTCACAAACTGATCTTTGATAATGATGGTATTTATGAAGCCCATACTGGGTGCCACGCACTGTGCTAAGCCTAGGGTAAATGAATTCCTCAAAAATCTCCAGTGGCTACCAATCAACCTACACATCAGGCAGAAACTCCTCACCCTCGGCTTCAAGGCTGTCCATCACCTCGCTCCCTCCTACCTCACCTCCCTTCTCTCCTTCTGCAGCCCACCCCGCACCTTCCACTCCTCTGGCACTAATCTCCTCACCATGCCTAGTTCTCACCCGTCCCGCCGTCGACCCCCGGCCCACGTCATCCCCCGGGCCTGGAATGCCCTCCCTCTGCCCATCCGCCAAGCTTGCTCTCTTCCTCCCTTCAAGGCCCTACTGAGAGCTCACCTCCTCCAGGAGGCCTTCCCAGACTGAGCCCCTTCCTTCCTCTCCCCCTCCTCCCTCCCCATCCCCCCACCTTACCTCCTTCCCTTCCCCACAGCACCTGTATATATGTATATATGTTTGTACGTATTTATTACTCTATTTATTTATTTTATTTGTACACATTTATTCTATTTATTTTATTTTGTTAATATGTTTGGTTTTGTTGTCTGTCTCCCCCTTCTAGACTGTGAGCCCACTGTTGGTTAGGGACCGTCTCTATATGGTGTCATCCTCGACTCCGCTCTCTCATTCACCCCTCACATCCAAGCCGTCACCAAAACCTGCCGGTCTCAGCTCCGCAACATTGCCAAGATCCGCCCTTTCCTCTCCATCCATACCGCTACCCTGCTCGTTCAAGCTGTCATCCTATCCCATCTGGACTACCGCATCAGCCTTCTCTCTGATCTCCCATCCTCATGTCTCTCCCCACTTCAATCCATACTTCATGCTGCTGCCCGGATTGTCTTTGTCCAGAAACGCTCTGGGCATATTACTCCCCTCCTCAAAAATCTCCAGTGGCTACCAATCAATCTGCGCATCAGGCAGAAACTCCTCATCCTGGGCTTCAAGGCTGTCCATCCCCTCGCCCCCTCCCACCTCACCTCCCTTCTCTCCTTCTCCAGCCCAGCCCGCACCCTCCGCTCCTCTGCCGCTAATCTCCTCACCGTGTCTCGCTCTCTCCTGTCCCACCATCGACCCCCGGCCCACGTCATCCCCCGGGCCTGGAATGCCCTCCCTCTGCCCATCCGCCAAGCTAGCTCTCTTCCTCCCTTCAAGGCCCTACTGAGAGCTCACCTCCTCCAGGAGGCCTTCCCATACTGAGCCCCTTCCTTCCTCTCCCCCTCGTCCCCCTCTCCATCCCCCCATCTTACCTCCTTCTCTTCCCCACAACACCTGTATATATGTATATATGTTTGTACATATTTATTACTCTATTTATTTATCTATTTATTTTACTTGTACATATCTATTCTATTTATTTTATTTTGTTAGTATGTTTGGTTTTGTTCTCTGTCTCCCCCTTTTAGACTGTGAGCCGACTGTTGGGTAGGGACTGTCTCTATATGTTGCCAATTTGTACTTCCCAAGAGCTTAGTACAGTGCTCTGCACACAGTAAGCGCTCAATAAATACGATTGATGATGATGATACGTTGCCAACTTGTACTTCCCAAGCACTTAGTACAGTGCTCTGCACACAGTAAGCGCTCAATAAATATGATTGAATGAGTGAATGAATACACCCAGATCAGAACCTATTCTCAGCGGGATGCCCAGTTTAAGGGAAAGGGAAGCCAAGGTAGTGATTCCCCATTTTACAGATAATAACAATAATGATGGCATTTATTAAGCGCTTACTATGTGCAAAGTACTGTTCTAAGCGCTAGGGAGGTTACAATGTGATCAGGGTGTCCCACGGGGAGCTCACAGCCTTAATCCCCACTTTACAGATGAGGGAACTGAAGCCCAGAGAAGTGAAGTGACTTGCCCAAAGTCACACAGCTGACAATTGGCAGAGCCGGGATTTGAACCCATGACCTCTGACTCCCAAGCCCGGGCTCTTTTCCACTGAGCCACGCTGCTTCTCTACAGATGAAAAAACAGAGTTGCAAAGACCATTAGTGATTTGCCCAAGGTCACACAGCTGACAGGTGAAATAGCTTGGTCTAGAATCAATCAACTGATCAATAGCATTTATTTATTGAGAGCTTGTTATGTGCAGAACAACTTAGTAAGAGCTTGGGAGTGTACAATACAACAGAGTTGGTAGAAACATTCCCGGCCTGCAACAAATTTAGGGTTTGGAACCTGGGTCTCCTGACTCCTAGCTGACTCCAGCATGGCCTAATGGGGAGAACACAGGCCCGGGAATCAGAAGGATCTGGGTTCTAATCCCCGCTCTGCCAATTGTCAGCTGTGTGACTTTGGGCAAGTCATTTCACTTCTCTGTTCCTCCGTTACCTCATCTGTAAAATGGGGATTAAGTCTGTGAGCCCCATGTGGGACAACCTGATCACCTTGTAGCCCTCCAGTGCTTAGAACAGTGCTTTGCACATAGTAAGCGCTTAATAAATACTATCGTTATCATCATTATTATTATTGTCTGCCCTGTGACCTTGGGCAAGTTATATACCTTCTCTGTGCCTCAGTTACCTCATCTGTAAAATGGGGATCGAGACTGTGAGCTCCACGTGGGACAGAGACCGCGTCCAACCCGATTTCGTTGTATCCACCCCACCACTTAGTACAGTCCTTGGAACATAGGAAGCACTTTCCAAATACCACAATTATTATTCCACGCTCCTTTGTCCTTGGCACCAGGCCTTTCTAAGGAAAGATATAATGGGAAGAGATGTGAAGGAAAGCAGTGGAGGAGAATAAGGAGGCAAGGAAAGGGGAAGTCAGGGGTGGAAGGGATGGTTTACAGATATGAAAGTAGGAATGGGGGTGAGGAGGAGAGCAACTGGGACAAACATAGAGGGACATGTAATGAGCTCAGAGGGAAGGGGTGGGAAAACCCAGAGACCAGTGGCTTCAATTTCTGGAGCAAGGGATTGGAAGCTAAATGTAAAGGGCATGGGCCTGGGGTTCAAAGGACCTGGGTTCTAATCCTGTCCCTGCCACTTGCCTGCTGTGTGAACTTGGTAAATCACTTAACTCTTCTGGGGCCTCAGTTTCCTCATCTGAAAAATGAGGAGTAAATCCTACTCCTACTTAGATTAGGAGCATCATGAGGGGCAGGGACTGTGTCCAACCTGCTTAACTTGAATCTACCTCATTGCTTGGCACATAGTAAGTGCTAATAAATACCATAAAAATACCATAAAGAAAATACCAGGTCAGTAATAATAATGATGGCATTTATTAAGTGCTTACTATGTGCAAAGCACTGTTCTAAGCGCTGGGGAGGTTACAAGGTGATCAGGTTGTCCCATGAGGGGGCTCACAGTCTTAATCCCCATTTTACAGATGAGGTAACTGAGGCACAAAGAAGTGAAGTGACTTGCCCAAAGTCACACAGCTGACAATTGTCAGAGCCAGGATTTGAACCCATGACCTCTGACTCCAAATCCCGTGCTCTTTCCACTGAGCCATGCTGCTTCTCAGTAGAACGAGAGTGGGAGGGCAGAGGCAGGGGGCAACAACAGAGGAAATAAAACTCAAGGAGTAGCCTCCCTTCATTTTCAATATGTATTTTGGATTGCTGTTTCTCTGTGTGTGTGTGTCTCTCTCTCCCTTAGTTTTCAATATGTAGTTTGGATCGCTGTCTCTTTCTCTCTCTCTCTGTCTCTCTCAGTGTCTCTCTCATTCTCTCTTTCTAAACATATCCCCCCACCCTCACACACCTTATTTTCTTTAGAAGAGTATATAATTTAATTTACAAAGCATGCTCCATTTCCTGATTAAAACTGAGATACACATTCTTTTTCATTTGGGTTAGGATAAAATCAAGATATATTGGATGTTAAGTGAGATTAACAGTTGAGTTTAATGACTGTTCCTTTCATTTATATTTTACTGTGAATAGATAATAATAATAATAATGGTATTTGTTAAGCATTTTCTATGTGCAAAGCACTGTTCTAAGAACTGGGGAGGTTATAAGGTGATTAGGTTGTCCCGGGGGGGCTCACAGTCTTAATTCCCATTTTACAGATGAGGGAACTGAGGCACAGAGAAGTTAAGTGACTTGCCCAAAGTCACACAGCTGACAATTGGCAGAGCCGGAATTTGAACCCATGACCTCTGACTCCGAAGCCCGGGCTCTTTCCACTGAGCCACGCTGCTTCTCAGTAGAACGAGAGTGGGAGGGCAGAGGCAGGGGGCAACAACAGAGGAAATAAAACTCAAGGATTAGTCTCTCTTAGTTTTCAATATGTAGTTTGGATCGCTGTCTCTCTCTTTCTCTCTGTGTCTCTCTCATTCTCTCTTTCTAAACATATCCCCCCACCCCCAACACACCTTATTTTCTTTAGGAGAGTACATAATTTAATTTACAAAGCATGCTCCATTTCCTGATTAAAACTGAGCTACACATTCTTTTTCATTTGAGTTAGGATAAAATCAAGATATATTGGATGTTAAGTGAGATTAACAGTTGAGTTTAATGACTGTTCCTTTCATTTATATTTTACTGTGAATAGATGTCACTGCACTAGCCCTATATCATGACTGGTTTCAGGTGGATTGATCATTCTAGTTATTTCTCCTGGTCTCATTCAAAAATGTAGTTTAAATCACTAACTGGGTTTGCACATGGTGATTAAGTTCATGAGTAGAACAAAAAATACTGAATAATTCATTTGAATTAAAATAATAATGAGAAGATGGGCTAGATTTCAATGGCAATAAAGAGGTCATAGTCATTTATTTCGAAACTTAGGATTGCATTCTATTTTTGTTTGGAATTTGCAACTTCACCTGACTGTCACTCATTCTTTCATTCAAAGAGAATAGTTGTGTGAGTGTCTGTATCCATATCACCAAGTATGCTCATTAGATGCTGATTGTATGTTAATGAGAGTTCTGTGTGGGCAGTGCATGTACACATTTAACACTGTGTCGCTGTATGTGTGTGCAAAATTTGGCAACCAGTAGTACTTATTGGATCCTTCTAGACTGTGAGCCCACTGTTGGGTAGGGACCGTCTCTATATGTTGCCAACTTGTACTTCCCAAGCGCTTAGTACAGTGCTCTGCACACAGTAAGTGCTCCATAAATACAATTGATTGATTGATTGATTGATTGATCCTCCTATGGCAGAGCTATATTCTTAGGAGATCTATCCTGGTCCCCAACAGAGACCTCCAACCTTTTAAGCCTGCCCAATTTTCTCAAGTCATCATGCTCCATTTCCTCTCCATACCCAAACTAATATTTCTTGAATGTGTCAGCTAATTCTGTTGTATTGTACACTTCCAAGCATTCAGTACAGTGCTCTGCATATAGTAAACACTCAATAAATACCACTGATTGATGCCCAAATTGACACCCTCAACAACTTTCTCTCCACTAAACTCAACTCCCTTGCTCCCCTGTCTCTCTGCCAATCTCGTATCACTAACCCACCACCCTAAATCACCCCCACAGTCCACTTCCTCTGCTCACAGCGTGGCTTAGAGGAAAGAGCACGGGCTTGGGAAGCAGAGGATGTGGGCTCCAATCCCAGCTCTGCCACTTATCAGCTGTGTGACTTTGGGCAAGTCACTTAACTTCTCTGTGCCTCAGTTACCTCATCTATAAAATGGGGATGAAGACTGTGAGCTCCATGTGGGACAACCTCATCACCTTGTATCCTCCCCAGCGCTTAGAACAGTGCTTTGCACATAGTAAGCACTTAACAAATGCCATTATTATTACTATTAGAACAGTGCTTGGCACATAGTAAGTGCTTAACAAATACAATTCTTTTTCCAGTCCCCTTCTAGACTGTGAGCCCACTGTTGGGTAGGGACCATCTCTATATGTCGCCAACTTGTACTTCCCAAGCGCTTAGTACAGTGCTCTGCACCCAGTAAGTGCTCAATAACTATGATTGATTGATTGATTTCCTCCTATGCTCAAGATGCAGAGAGCTGTTGGTGAAAAACCGGATATCAGGTGTATCTTATCCATCGAAAATTCTTCTTTCCCTGCTTTAACTCTGCCCTCTCCTCTGCCTGGCAACAATATTTTCCCATCCTTACTGACACGCATGCCCACTGTCTGTGTTAGCTGTTTCAGACATTTAACAAGTTCCTCAAACCCCTGCCTCTGTCCCCTCCCAATCCGTGGCTCAGGGGAAAGAGGACGGGCTTTGGAGTCAGAGGTCATGGGTTCAAATCTTGGCTCCACCAGTTGTCAGCTGTGTGACTTTGGGCAAGTCACTTAACTTCTCTGGGCCCCAGTTACCTCATCTGTAAAATGGGAATTAAGACTGTGAGCCCCCTCTGGGACAACCTGATCACCTAGTAACCTCCCCAGTGCTTAGAAAAGTGCTTTGCACATAGTAAGCACCTAATAAATGCCATCATTATTATTATTATTGGTGCTTACAGTGCACAGAGCACTGCACTAATTGCTTGGGAGAGCACAATATAACAGAGTCGGGAAACATGTTCTCTGCCCACAGTGAGTATACAGTCTAGAGGGGGATACAGATGTTAATATGAATAAATAAATTACGGTTATGCTGAGGGAGGAAGGAATAAAGAGTACAAATCCAAGTGTAAGGGCAATGTTGAAAGGAGAAGGTGAAGAGAAAATGAAGGCTTAATCAAAGAAAACCTTTCGGAGGAAATGTGGTTTTCATAAAGCTTTGAAGTAGGGGAGAGCGATCGTCTGTCAGATATGAAAAGGGAGGATGTTCCAGGCCAGAGGCTGGACGGGGGCAAGACATCAGTGGTGAGAAAGATGAGATGAGGTACAGTGAGTAGGTTGCATTTGAGGAGCAAAGTGTGTGAGCTGCGTTGGATAAGAAAACCAGCGAGGTAAGGTAGGAGGGAGCAAGGTGATTGAGTGTTTCAGAGTCTATGCTAAGGTTCTTTTGTTTGACGCAGAGGTGGTTGGGTAACCACAGGAGGTTCTTGAGAGTGGGGCAAAATGGACTGAATGGTTTTGTAAAAAAATGATCCAGCCGCAGAGCTAAATTTGGACTGGAGTAGGGAGGGATAGGAAGCAGGTTGGTCAGCAAGGAGGCTGTTGTAGTAATCAAGGCCAGATGGGACAAATTCTTGTATTAACATGATAGCAGTTTGGATGGAGAGGTAAGGGTGAATTTTAGCGATTTTCTGAATGTTGAACCAAAATGATTTGGTGACAGATTGAATAAGTGGGTTGATTGAGTTGAGGATAACATGGTTATGGGCTCTTGAGACAGAGGAATGGTGGTGCTGTTTACAGTGACAGGGAGGTCATGGGGAGGACAGGGATCATGTGGGAAGCTAAGAAGTTCTGTTCTAGACATGGTAAGTTTGAGGTGTCGGCCGCACACCAGGTCCTGAAAGCAGGAAGGTGTCGGCCGCACACCAGGTCCTGAAGGCAGGAGAAAATGCGAGACTGCTGAGAGGGAGAACAGGGCTGGCGATGTAGATGGGGGAATCATCCCCATAGAAATGGTAGTTGAAGCCATGGAAGTGAATTAGTTCTCTAAAGGAGTTGATGTAGATGAAGGACACAAGGTTCCCAGAGTGAGCCCTTTAGGGGATGGGAGGCACAGAAGGAGCCTGTGAAAGAGACTGGGGTTGAGCAGTCAGAGAGATAGGAGGTTAACCAGGAGAGGACAGTGCCAGAGAAGCCAGAGTTGGTTAATATTTCCAAAAGGGTATGATCAACACAGTCCAAGGCAGTTGAGCAGTCAGGGGACCGTCTCGTACCCCTAATGACCGGGTCACTTACATTATTGATAACATGGAAAGCATGAAGTTATGAGCTCCCTAAAATCTCCCCTTCCTCTCCAGTCACTGCCTCCTCCTGTCCTGTCTTCAACTCCCTGATCTTTCCCAGCAGTACCTCAAGAGATCTCCCAACTCTTCTCAAATGAAACATTGTCCACCGGTGCCTCTGATGCTACCTCTTTGCCCATTATGTAAACATTTGCCCCCTCCCTTCTTCCCTCCCTGACCACCATGTTCAACTGTTCACTTTTTAATGACTTTTTACCCACAATTTTAAATCAGGCCAATATATCCCCTCTCCTAAGAACCCTCCCTTGACCCCTCGACGCCCTCAAGTTATCATCCCTTTTCCCTCTTACCATTTCTCTCCATATTCCTCAAGCAGGTTCTCTACACCCACTGCCCCCACTTCCTCTCCTCCAGTTCTCTTCTTGACCCTATCCAATCTGAGTTATGCCCCCTCCATGACACTGAAATTGCCCTCAGAAGGTCACCAATGACCTCCATCTTGGAGAATCCAACATCCTCTATTCCATCCTAATCCTACCTCCATCCCTCAGCTACTTTTCAAATTGCCAACTACCCTCTTCTGAAACATCATCCAACCTCAGGTTCACTGACACTGTCCTCCCCTAGCTCTTCTGTCATCTCCTTCTCAGTCTCCTTCACAGGTGACTCTGCCACACACCCTCTAACATTGGGAGCTTCTCAAGGCTCAGTTCTGGATCCCCTTCCATTTTCCATCTTCACCCACACCGGTGGATAATTCATTTGCTCCCACGGCTTCCACTACAATTTTTTCACAGATGATTCCCAAATATACACCTCTCCAGCCCTGTCCCCTCACATCTCAAATTTTCTGCTGCCTTCAAGACATCTTTACTTGGATGTTATGCTGACCCCTCAAATTTAACATCTCTAAAATACAACACCTCATCTTCCTGCCCAAACCCTGTCCTCCCCTTGTCTTTCCCATAACTGTAAATAACATCACTATCATCCCTGTCTCGCAAATCCTTAACCTTCTCATTATCCTCATCTCTCTCAAGCAACGTGGCTTAGCGGAAAGAGCATGGGCTTGGAGTCAGGGGAGGTGAGTTCTAATTCCAGCTCTGCTACTTGTCTGCTGCATGACCTTGGGCAAACACTTAACTTCTTTGTGCCTCAGTTACCTCATCTGTAAAATGGGGATTAATACTGAGCCCCACATGGGACAACCTGATTACCTTGTATCTACCTCAGTGCCTACAAGAGTGCTTGGCACATAGTAAGCACTTAACAAATACCATCATTATTATTCAACCCACACATTCAATCTGTCGACAAGTCCTTTCTGCTCTACCTTCACAACATCATATTCACCCTTTTCTCTCCATCCAATTGCGATGATACTGATCCAAACACTTAACCTATCCTACCTTGACTACTGGTACAGCCTCCTCACTGACCTCCCTGCCTCCTGTCTCTCCCTAACCCAGTACTTACGTCACTCTGCTGCCCAAATCATTTTTCTAAAAAAAGTTTAATTCAGATTTCCCCACTCCTCAAAACCTCCAATTGTTGCCCATCCACCTCCGCCTCAAACAGAAACCCCCCCATCAGTTTTAAAGCACTCAGTCAACTCACTTTCTCCTCTTTCTCACTTACGTCCTGCAACCCAGCCTGCATGCTTCACTCTTCCAACACCAACCTACTCACTGTGCCTCGATATCATCTATCTCACTGCCACCCACATAATAATAATGACATTTATTAATAAAAATAATAATGATGGCACTTATTAAGCACTTACTATGTGCAAAGCACTGTTCTAAGCGCTGGGGAGGTTACAAGGTGATCAGGTTGTCCCACGGGGGGCTCACAGGCTTAATCCCCATTTTACAGATGAGGTAACTGAGGCCCAGAGAAGTGAAGTGACTTGCCCAAGGTCACACAGCTGACAAGTGGTGGAGCCAGGATTTGAACCCATGACCTCTGACTCCAAAGCCCGGGCTCTTTCTACTGAGCCACGCTGCTTCCCTTCCCCCCACGCCCCCCCCATCACCTGAAACTCCCTTACCCTTCCTATGCAACAGACTACCACTCTGCCCACCTTCAAAGCCTACTAAATCACATCTCCTTCAAGTAATCCCATCTGGATTACTGCATCAGCCTCCTCTCCGATCTCCCATCCTCGTGTCTCTCCCCACTTCAATCCTTACTTCACGCCCTGACCGGATTGTCTTTGTCCAGAAACGCTCTGGGCATGTTACTCCCCTCCTCAAAAATCTCCAGTGGCTACCAATCAATCTGCGCGTAAGGCAGAAACTCCTCACCCTGGGCTTCAAGGCTGTCCATCACCTCGCCCCCTCCTACCTCACCTCCCTTCTCTCCTTCTCCAGCCCAACCCGCACCCTCCGCTCCTCTGCCGCTAATCTCCTCACGGTGCCTCGTTCTCGCCTGTCCCGCCATCGACCCCCGGCCCACGTCATCCCCCGGGCCTGGAATGCCCTCCCTCTGCCCATCCGCCAAGCTAGCTCTCTTTCTCCCTTCAAGGCCCTACTGAGAGCTCACCTCCTCCAGGAGGCCTTCCCAGACTGAGCTCCCTCCTTCCTCTCCCCCTCCTCCCCCTTTCCATCCCCCCACCTTACCTCCTTCCCTTCCCCACAGCACCTGTATATATGTATATATGTTTGTACATATTTATTACTCTATTTATTTATTTTACTTGTATTTATCTATTCTATTTATTTTGTTTTGTTAGTATGTTTGGTTTTGTTCTCTGTCTCCCCCTTCTAGACTGTGAGCCCGCTGTTGGGTAGGGACTGTCTCTATATGTTGCCAACTTGTACTTCCCAAGCGCTTAGTACAGTGCTCTGCACACAGTAAGCGCTCAATAAATACGATTGATTGATTGATCATTTACAGCTATGACAAAGAAGAGAATAGCAAGATAGGTATATAATAACAATAATTAATAATTATGGTATTTGTTAAGCGCTATGTGCCAACCACTGTTCTAAGTGCTGGAGTAATAATAATAATGATGGCATTTGCTAAGCACTTACTATGTGCAAAGCATTGTTCTAAGCACTGGGGAGGATACAAGGTGATCAGGTTGTCCCTCGTGGGGCTCACAGTCTTAATCCCCATTTTACAGATGAGGTAACTGAGGCTCAGAGAAGTTAACTGACTTGACCAAGGTCACACAGCAGACATGTAGCCAAGTCGGCATTAGAACTCAAGACCTCTGACTCCCAAGCCCGGGCTCTTTCCACTGAGCCATGCTGTTTCAAGGTAATCAGGTTGTCATTCATTCATTCAATCGTATTTATTGAGCGCTTACTGCGTGTAAAGCACTGTACTAAGTGCTTGGGAAGTACAAGCTAGCAACATATAGAGACGGTCCCTACCCAACAACGGGCTCACAGTCTAGAGGGGGAGACAGACAACAAAACAAAACATATTAACAAAATAAAATAGAATCGCAAATATGCACAAGTAAAACAGAGTAATAAATCTGTACGAACATATAGACAGGTGCTGTCGGGAGGGGAAGGAGATAGGGTGGGGGGATGGAATGGGGGAGAGGAAGGAGGGGGCTCAGTGTGGGAAGGCTTCCTGGAGGAGGTGAGCTCTCAGTAGGGCTTTGAAGGGAGGAAGAGAGCTAGCTTGGCGGATGGGCGGAAGGAGGGCATTCCAGGCCAAGGGTCGACGGTGGGACGGGCAAGAACGAGGCACAGTGAGGAGATTAGCGGCAGAGGAGCGGAGGGTGCGGGCTGGGCTGGAGAAGGAGAGAAGGGAGGTGAGGTAGGAGGGGGCAAGGTGATGGAGACCTCACGTTATCCCACGTGGGCCTCACAGTCTTCATCCCCATTTTACAGATGAGGTAACTGAGGCACAGAGAAGTTAAGTGACTTGCCCGAAGTCGCACAGCTGATAAGTGGAGGAGCCGGAATTAGAACCAAGACCTCTGACTCCCAAGCCTGTGCTCTCACCACTAGGCCATGCTGGGAATCAGGATTTAAATAGTAGATTATGTCATTCTATATATTCAGTAATGCCATGAGGGGTTGTGAGTACACTAGTGTGTAGGTCCTGAGGTGGGAATTGGGAGGAAACAATGTGTAGAGAAGAAATATTCATCCAGGAAATCCTCCTGCAGGATGTGAAGCTGAGAGGGAGCAAGCCCAGTGGAAAGGAAATGTCATGGGAGTCAGAGAACCTGGGTTCTAATTCTGACTCTGCCATTTGCCTGCTGTGCGACCTTAACCAAGTCATTTTACTTCTCTGGGCCTCAGTTTACCCATCCTTAAGACGGGGATTAAATACCTGTTCTCCCTCCTACTTAGACTGTGAGCCTCATGTGAGTCAGGGACTATATCCCACCTGTTCAACTTGTTATCTACCCCAGTGCTTAGAACAGTCCTTGATACATAGTAAGCACTTAACAAATTCTAAAAAAAGTAGGGTTTGGAAAGACTGCGATCTGCGGGGAGGTTGTTAAAGGTAAGACAAAGAGAGTGAGTGTGAGGTTGGAATCTGGAGACATGAAGCAAGGAACAGTGAGTAGGCAAAGGATTCCCTGCTCTTCCCTTTCTTCCCTACTCCCTCAATCAATCAATTAAATTTATTGAGCACTTAAAGTGTGCAGAGCACTGGACTAAGTCCTTGGGAAAGTTCAGTACAACAGAGTTGGTCGATGTGATCCCACCCCACAAGGCATTTACTTTCTTCTCTTATCCCCTCTCCCTCCCGCACCATCACTGGTATCAATGGCTATTGTTTGGAAACAGCCAGATGCTGTCATAAATTGTATAGCTCTTTGGGCACAAACTGCTCAAAGGTTCATTTTATTTGGCTTTTCTGCAAGAAGCAGCCAGGCCTAGTGGATAGAGCACAGGCTTGGGAGCCAGATGAACCTGGGTTCTAATCCCGGTTCAGCTATCGGTCTGCTGAGTGGCCTTGGCCAAGTCGCTTAACTTCTCCGGGCCTCAGTTACCTTATCTGTAAAATGAGGACTGAGACTGTCTCATGTAGGACGCAGACTTTACCCACCCTGATTAGATTATATCTTGTCTCACGCCATTGAGTTGTCTCCGATCCATAGCGATGCCCTTGACACATAATAATAATAATAATAATGACATTTATTAAGCACTTACTATGTGAAAAGCACTGTTCTAAGCGCTGGGGAGGTTACAAGGTGATCAGGTGGGGCTCGCAGTCTTAATCTCCATTTTACAGATGAGGTAACAGAAGCCCAGTGGAGCTAAGTGACTTGCCTAAAGTCACACAGCTGACGGTTGGTGGAGCCAGGATTTGAACCCCTGACCTCTGATTCCAAAGCCTGGACTCTTTCCACTGAGCCATGCTGCTTCTCATCTCATCTTATCTCTCCCAGAACGCCCCCCCCTCCATCTGCAATCGTTCTGGTAGCATATCGGTAGAGTTTTCTGAGTAAAAATCCGGACGTGGTTTACCATTGCCTCCTTCCACGCGGTAAACTCGAGTCTCTGCCCGCGGCTTTCTCCCATGCTGCTGCTGCCCAGCACCAAGGAGTCTCAACTTGGAGGAGATGGCCTTCCACTCACTAGCCACTGCCTAAGCTAGGAATGCCATGGCTATGCTTCAGCTTGACTCTCCCTCCCATAATCAATCGTATTTATTGAGCACTTACTGTGTGCAGAGCACTGTACTAAGCGCTTGGGAAGTACAAGTTGGCAACCTGTAGAGACAGTCCCTACCCAACAGTGGGCTCACAGTCTAAAAGGGGGAGACAGAGAACAAAACCAAGCACACTAACAAAATAAAATCAATAGAATAGATATGTACAAGTAAAATAGAGTAATAAATATGTACAAACATATATACATATATACAGGTGCTGTGGGGAAGGGAAGGAGGTAAGATGCGGGGGATGGAGAGGGGGGCGAGGGGGAGAGGAAGGAGGGGGCTCAGTCTGGGAAGGCTTCCTGGAGGAGGTGAGCTCTCAGTAGGGCCTTGAAGGGACTGAAGACTGGTAGAGAACTGGAAACTCTTCAGGTGCGATCTTGACAGGGGAGCTTATATAATAATAATGATAGCATTTGTTAAGCGCTTACTATGTGCAAAGCACTGTTCTAAGCACTGGTGCTTAGTACAGTTCCTTGCACATAGCAAGTGCGTAGCAAACACCATAAAAAAGGTTGTTCATTCATTCATTCATTCAATTGTATTTATTGAGCGCTTACTGTGTGCAGAGCACTGTACTAAGCGCTTGGGAAGTACAAGTTGGCAATATATAGTTGGTCCCGACACAACAGTGGGCTCACAGTCGAGAAGGGGGAGGCAGAGGACAAAACAGAACATATTAACAAAACAAAATAAATAGAATAAATATGTACAAATAAAATAGAGTAATAAATACGTACAAACATATATACAGGTGCTGTGGGGAGGGGAAGGAGGTAAGGCGGGAGGATGGGGAGGGAGAGAAGGGGGAGAGGAAGGAGGGGGCTCAGTCTGGGAAGGCCTCCTGGAGGAGGTGAGCTCTCAGTAGGTTGTTGTTTCCTGAGCAGCATAACATTGCTTCCAAGGGTCTTTCATAAATGAGAGCACTAATTTCATTTCATAAACACAACAGAGGAACTTCATTCTTTGTATTCATTTTATTGTAATAACCTAATATAGATTCTTTCTAGTGGTTATATAAATATATATTGATAAACCAACCATCTTAGACAGAAATCCAGACCTGGAATATGAATCAATAAACTACAAGAAATAAATATTCAGCGAAATGCAAGTTGAGTGCACACAGGTTTGTACAGTATTAAAAATACCTAATGCTAATAAGGTGATATATTTATTATGATAAAAAGATGAATGTCAGCAGATAGAGGCATTTACTCTCAAGGTCAACATTTTGGAAAATAAGTAGCACCTTTAGTTAGTCTAATGATTGTCAAAAATACTTGTCAGTAAATTTAAATTATACATTGCAGGAGGGCACACAAAAATACAATAATACTTTTGCAAGTATTATCAAGCACTGATGCTGCATATTTAAACATTTGCATAGCAATTTGAGCCCCAGGATGCTGCATAGGGATTTTTAAAGCACAGAATGGACTGAAAAGTTTTAGAATTGCTTAAGATGTTTCCCCATACTACATTGAAAATTTGCTTTTCACCCTTCCCCACATACATTCTGCTTGCATTAGAGAATGCAACAGATACTGTTTTCTGCATCCCTGAAAGCATATTCAAAGCTACATTCAGAAAAGTATGAATCGAGCAGTCCATTTGCCTTAAACATTTATATACAGTAAACCTGAATGCCTACACTAATGTATGTTTTCTAAAAATCTCAGTTACAGCTTTATAACATTGTAAATGGAAAAAATGTGCAGCTTAGTAAACAGTACTTCATAATGTTGCTCAAGAAATATAACTAGAATTAAGATATTTATTCAGTTTAGGCCACACTGGACAGAATAGGCATGACAAGATCAATGACTTATTGTAGTGCTGTAATTATTATAAACAAACTAGTACTATGTTTAGTTAAATAATAAAATATGCTGTTGTACCAAAAACTGTAGATTCTTTCAATTTTGAGCTAATTTATTTCAGGCATTTTCTTTACCACATGCAGAACCTACTATGTACATATCAAAAAAAAATCTATAAACAATTAAAAAAAATTCCAGATACACAAACAAGGAATCAAAATATATTCAGCTGTAGGAAGACTGAAAATGAAACATTAACTTTATTTTTTGCACATAACAATCGACAGTCAGAGGGATTAGAGTCTATTAAGGTCATTTGTTTGGAAAGTGCAGCCATGATTTAGGAGACATTAAATACAAGGAAAACGTGCAAAAATATCCATTGCATTCCAGTGTCAAAATGAACACTTCTGCATCTGCTGTTCTTGAACAATCTACTGCTTAGGAGTGACCAAAGGCTAAGAAGCAGTATCCACATGGAATCACTAAGCTCTTGCCTGCATTGTGCCAAAGATATTTCCCGAAATTAATAAACAGTGTAGAAGGGTGGAAGCTTCAGTTTCCGCATCTAAGAATTTGATACTCCTTTTAACCGCCGTTACTTGGTTTAAACTCCTAGTCATGGAAATCCATTTGGCAAAAGCTTCTCACCGAAAAATAATCTTCATTTAGCCATATAGTAAAATGACCACAGTGAAATGATAGATAAAAGAGGAATATTCCCCTGAGCAACCACCAACCCTCTGGTATCTCTTCTCTTTGCCTCTTGGTCAACGTTCTGTATATTAATGCCTATGTCCCCCTGTAGACAATAAGCCTGTTGTGGGCAGGGAATGTGTCTGTTTATTGTTATATTGCACTCTCCCGAGCTCTGTGTACAGTGTTCTGCACACAGTCAGCACTCAATAAATAGGAGCGAATGAGTGAATGACCCAATTAAGGTGCTCAAAATCAGATAAGGCAAAATCTGAAATGACATTTAGTCCATCATGTGGCACTGAAACAAGCTACACAGAGGAGGGGAAAATAAAACAAAAACCAGACATACTGGACTGATTGAAACAGAAGCTGTGGAAGACTGTGTTCTGTACAGTCTTGACTTCACAGACACACAGGATGCTTAAATTTAGTGCCACCTTTGGGTTTTTTTTTACCTATTAGGACTGATCGGATAACACACGCATGTCATCTCCATTGAAAGATCATCTTATTGAAACCAGTAACACTGACAGACATCAATTTGCCACAGATGTGTTAAGATGAATAAAGAGCATTCAAAACCAAACAACATCTCACCCCCATCACTCATCTGGTCTGTCTTCTGGTTGGAAGGGGAAACGGAAGGGAGGAAGAAATGGACAGGAGAGGTCTGAAAAGAAGATTCTTTATAGGGAAAGATGGATGCAAGTTTAAAGAAACAACCTGGCACATAGTAAGCACTGAACAAGAAGAATAAACAAAAATACCAGGAACAGCTGACATTCCACAGTGGCTTCCCCTTCACAGAACTCCTGCTTTGCTCCTAACTGCTGAGGATTCTGCACCTTGTAAGAGATTCATCAATCTACCAAGGGGTTTGCAGCTGCAGATGTGTTCTCAGTGCTATTCTTAGCTCTTCACATGATAGGAATTAGTGCTGTATCTCTTAGAGTCTTTTTTTCTAAAATATCAAGAAATTCTTGGCACAGAAAAATCTTATCAAGTCCTGCTCAGCTCATAAGTATTAAATAAAGGAAGATGACCAGCATTGTCCTGAAATAAGTTGAATAGCGCACAAGTAAAAAAGTCATTTTATTGGAGCAGATCAATTGCATTTCATAGGTACAGCATTTCACATGTAATGTGGTAATAGGAGAGTACCCATTAAATGGCTTTTGGTATTTCTAAAACATATACTTAAGTGCAAGTGGTTTAAAGGCTAAGAGGATACCGCTTCTGCATATGATAGTGTAGATAGACATTCTTTAATTAGTACACACCTATTTTCTTGAGTTTGCTTTTGAATGAAATCCACCCTAACTGCAAATTACGAAAAACAGAATTTTTGGTTTATGTTTACATTAATGCACATGATGATGTACTCAGGGCTTCTGTTTCCAAATGCTGCAAGCTGGCGATACTGTTTCTGCTCTTTTCCATCCAATTAACATGGCGCCAAAAGAGCCCTTAATTTTTCAACTGCTCCCAGCACCAACTTTTTGTGGGGTCTGGGGAAGGAGACAGAGCATAATAGAGTAAGAATGGATTTGAAATTAAGGTCTCAAGGTTGCAATTCTTGGTGAAGAATTGTGTGAGTGTAATACACTCTGAGAAGTAAAGTATTCATCCAGGGGAGGTAACTTTCCTCTTTAGTGTCACCAAGGACTCAACAAATCAGGATACAACTCACCACCATGAAACAGCAACTCCCCCTCAACTTCCAGAATCTATTTTATTACTCCCTGATCATCACAAAATTATGGAAGCAACACTTTGGTTGACTTACCCTTTTCCTACCGAATCCCCAATTTTCCCTGTTTCTACAGGGATGGAAAAGGAGACAATGGAAAAAACAAAGTTCAGTCCATTTGAAATGCAGGCCATGCACAAGTGGAAAGATTGGAAGCCCCATTTTCACCCAAAATGCACCCAATGGGGAAAAGCTATCTTAGAATGGAGACATATAAAAATATATCAAATCAGTATAAAATGTCTGCAGCGAGAAGCAAATGCTTTCAAAAGGCATTAGCCACTTAAATGACCGTGCGCAAGTGTTTTGGTTTCATTTTCTTAAAGCAGCAACCGATAATAAAAATGTTTCCCTATAGCGTGCTAGAGTAGAAAAATTGTCTGGCTACAGTAGTAGTAATAGTATTTATTAAGCACTTACTGGGTATAAAGCACTACACTAAGCATTGGGAAAGAATACACAGTTGGGCATTAGGCAGGGTTTCTGGCTCCCAAGGAGCTCACAGTCTAAGAAAAGTTACTGTACAACATGTACCAGTTGGACAACTAGGTAATCATTTTTCAGGGATCTTGGCTTTAGCCTATGTGCAATAAGTGAAAAAACAGTCTTCACTAGCGATAAAAGCTTTGCTCAGCAACAGAAATGAGTGAGTCACAATACAAATAGAATTGACACTCAAATGGAAATACCGCTGGCTGGATTTGAGGAGAACATTATCACCAGAACCCGCAACCACTATGAAGACTGAAAGAAGTGCAAGCTTACTCAGGGAACCAAACCAAAAGAAAGCACTTATCAATATGTGCCCCAAGATATGACCCCCAAAAGCCAAATAGGCCTAACAGTTCATGCTAAGAAAAATACACAAGGATCAAGGGGTTCAGCAAAAATGAACAAGATGGGATACACAATCTATTATTTCCTCTAGATGCCCCAAACACCCTTTAAAAAAGGATGCTTTATTCGTTTTCCTCCTGAGATCAGCAGGGATATCAGAAGAAGGGAAGATTTATCTTTTCACCTCCCCAGCCGTATGTATGAGTTCACCCGCATCACATGCAAACTGACAAGGATGGCCCTGGGAAGCTGCTGGATTGAGATGTTTGTTCAATGGTATCAACAGCACACATTAAATTGGTACCCTGAAATGGTGGACAAAATTTCCCGGCAAAATCTTTACCTGTTGCCTTGGATCTTGCCTTATGAAATTCTCCAAATTCTCTCAGTGCCTTTATTTCCACCCTAGACTTTAATCAGGGCCTTTAGGAGAGACAGCAACTGATACTGACCATTACCGCAGTCCAGTACGTTGCTGCTTACATTGTATGCTCACTGCTCAAAGTCTGAGAAGTGATACAGAGTCTAAATAAAGGGAGCTAAAGTCAAATAAACCCTGCAGGTTGCATGAACCAGGAACTACCTGATCGAAAGATAATTGTCTAAAATTCATAGTGGACATGGTGGAAAATCTAAGCTCAGCTTTTTGAAGTTGTTTTAGTAAACTTGGGCAATCGGACAGTATGATTTTCCAGGTGATTTGAGTTTAGTTGCTGTATTTTCAATGATTCCTCATGCAGTCTTCTGAAAGGTAATGATCTTCCAAAGTATCTTGTACTGCCCAAGCACTTAGTACAGTGCTCTGCACACAGTAAGCGCTCAATGAAAGAAACTTAGGGATTTGGAGAATTAGGCTGTTTGGGCATGGGTCTAATTAACTCAAATAATGTTAGAAATACTCTGATTTATAAGCAAAAACTGGACAGCAAAGAGTTTATGAATTTGAAACTGTCACATGCTGATTTTGGATATCATTTTGTTATTGTGAAACAATTATATTTGTAGGAACAGCTGAGGGCACACGCAGAAGATAAGCGAATTGGACCTTAAAGAAAAAGGTAATCCTGTAGTCTGAAAAACGAAACACCTATTTCAGCTGATCATTTAAGAAGTAGATCAGACGCTTACTTCTTTGGATCAACCAAGTATTCCAATGCAGATTCAGATTCTTAGATAGAGACTTGCAAAGTCCATGACTCAAGTGTAAGTGTGGAGTGGGTGTATTATTGTATTATGCATTATTGTACATATTTACTATTCAATTTATTTTATCTTGTACATATTTACTATTTTACAATTCTATTTATTTTATTTTGTTAATATGTTTTGTTTTGTTGTCTGTCTCCCCCTTCTAGACTGTGAGCCCGCTGTTGGGTAGGGACCACCTCTATATGTTGCCAACTTGTACTTCCCAAGCTATTAGTACAGTGCTATGCACACAGTTAGCGCTCAATAAATACGATTGAATGAATGAATGAAGTGTAAAAAGGAAAACTTTCTAACTACAAATAAAGATGAACTGATATGAGGGAAAGGATTAAACTAGGCATATTGCAGTGCCAGCTCTCAACTGCATTTTACAACTTGGTTCAAGTATGCATTTTGTAATGTCCATCTGACGCCCATCTTTCTATTACATACGTTTTGTGATTCCTCTTACACTGCACCCATAGACACTAGTTTCTGCCTAACAGCTTTTGGTTTTCAAATCAGGATTCCAACAGGTCCATTTATTTTGTGACTTTCAAGAATTCTATCTTAACAGATCCCAATTTATAGGTATGACTCCTTGGATCTTCCTTGAACTCTGCAACATTTACCTTCACAATAATAGTACTAATAATGATGATAGCATTTATTAAGAGCTTACTACATGCAAAGCACTGTTCTAAGCGCCGGGGAGGTTACAAGGTGATCAGGTTGTCCCACGTGGGGCTCACAATCTTAATCCCCATTTTACAGATGAGGTAACTGAGGCCCAGAGAAGTTAAGTGACTTGCCCAAGGTCACACAGCTGACATTTGGTGGAGCTGGGATTTGAACCCATGATCTCTGACTCCAAAGCCCATACACTGAGCCACGCTGCTTCATATTACAGTATATGCTTAAACAATTGAGTCCTTCTGCCACCTCTTTGCTAATCTTGTATTTCCTCCTAGTAGAGATGACAGGGTGAGGGGGAAAGGGCTAGGGCTGTATTAACATTGTACATATTTATTACTGTTTGTACATATTTATTACTCTATTTATTTATTTATTTTACTTGTACATATCTATTCTATTTATTTTATTTTGTTAGTATGTTTGGTTTTGTTCTCTGTCTCCCCCTTTTAGACTGTGAGCCCACTTTTGGGTAGGGACTGTCTCTATATGTTGCCAACTTGTACTTCCCAAGTGCTTAGTACAGTGCTCTGCACACACTAAGCGCTCAATAAATATGATTGATTGATTGATTGATTGATTATACCAGCAGACTGATGCAGAAAAATAATATGCCACTTTCAGGCATCTGAGATTAGGGGCATCTGGAATCCAGCGTTCCACCGTATATTCATTCAGTCAGTTAATCATATTTATGAGTGTTTACTGTGTGCAGAACACTGTAATAAGCGCTTGGAAAGTACAATTCGGCAACATATAAAGTCCCCACCCAGCAATGGGCTCACAGTCTATCAGCCTTGTGGCTGGGGTATAAAGTGTGCATGACCTAGATAGAGAGGAAGAGTCCCATGATGTTGTTTGCATCTGCTCCCTATTTCAGTTCAGAACTTTCCATGCAGGGAAGTACAGTGCTGTTGGCAGTCCTGGAGGTGGGCAATGCTGTGTGACCTCGGGCTAGTCACTCAACCTCTCACTTTCCTCACCCAAAAATGAGGAGTCAGTGCCTGTTCCCCCTCTTAGAATGTGAGTTGTACTTGGGACGGGGTCTGTGGCTGATTTTAGCTTGTATCTACAACAGAACATAGTACTGTGCTGGCACAGAGTAAGTGCTTAACAAATAACAAAATTGGTAGTAGTAGTCGTAGTAGTATCATATTCACAACTTTAACATTGTTAACATAGGTCACAACCTATGACTTTTCAGGTTTCCTGACTGCATTTTCTGAATCTCCATTCCTGCTGCATATTACGACTGAACTATTTCTGATCAACTTCTTCATACACGGTAAATCCCGAAAAAAAAGATTGTCTCCTCTTGAAATTCAAATCAAACATCACAGAGCCAAGAGGTGTAGCTTTGGTTCACACTAGCCGATGCATCCACTCCTACCATTGGTTTAAGCCACGGGTTGCAGATCATTTTCCAGAAATGTTCAACTTCAGCCCCTTCTCGATATTTCTTTGTCCTGAGCTACAGAAATATTGTTCAGACTCTCTCTGTACTTCTTCGCAGGCCTGTCAGACACGCTGGGTTTCTCTTCTCTTTTTTTTAATAAGAAGGATTTACAAAAATCAATTTAAGGAGCTGCAAAGCAAAAAATGGCAAAAAATCTGAGTGAGCAGCATGGCCTAGTAGAAAGGTCACGCGCCTGGGAGCCAGTGATCATGGGTTCTAATCCTGGAACAGACATTTAGCTGCTGGGTGACTTTGGGAAGGTCACTGAAGCTCTCTGAGCCTCAGTTTCCTCATCTGTAAAATGCAGAATCAATTCTTTTTCTCCCCTCCTCCTGCAAGCTGCATTTGGCACAGGGTCAGTTTCTGAATTCTCTTGTAACTAACTCAGGGCTTAGTACTGTGTTTGGCCTAGCAAATGCTTGTACAAATACCACAATTAGTATTATTATCTTTATCACCCAACACCATGATGCCAGAAAACTATCAACAGGAGTTTCCTGTCCCTTCTTACTGGAGGAGAGAACTGCACTCTGGATTTCTTGCCCCTCTTTCACGGCTCCAACCCTGTTTGGAAGAGCTCCTGCTCAGTAAATCATCCACACTAAACTTCCATGTATTTGCAAAGAACTTGGGATCTACACGTATCCAACAATATATCTGAGATAATAAAAATGGGAGGGATTTCCTTTTCCTGAAAAGATGCTTAATCTGAGGAGGAGAGACATAATTTGTGATCCAGTATATGTTATGATGAATCAGGATGGAACATACAAGATACTAAAAATAAGGAAATAGCTAAACTAACCATCTGACTGGAGACAACTCAGTTAAATACACCCATTTACCTGCCAAATTTTCCCTGATTTGCTTTACCTATGATATTGGCACTTCTTGTTCTACTTAGCCTTTTTGATATGTTCAGATCTCTTAGTTACAAAAGAAAGGAGAAAGTAAACGGTAGTTTCACACATCATCCTGAATCAGACGTGCAAGTACTTTGCATAAATAGTGCATACATTTTTTAATGAATTAGGCCCCTAATCTTCTCTATTTTGAAACTACGCAGCTTATTTCATGTAGCTTACGTGAATGAGATCATCCTTAACTGCAATAAAACCAAAAAAGGCAATTCTATCTGCCATCTTTAAACTACCATAATCTCAATTACCAACAGTAAACTGTTTAAATAACTGACCCAAGTTAAACTTGAAATTATCAGATGCGGTCATAGTTCTTCTTATTCTATTTTTTCTATCTTTCAAAATTTCACTTAATTTTAGGGGCCTTGCAAAGTAGCATTTTGATGTTACAAAATAAGCATCGTCTACCTTTCCACGAGACATCCGCACGGGCCTAAAGTGGAATGTCCGTACCCGGGTCTTAAAGGGCAGGGAGAAGCCCTGAAGGCTTCACCTCACCAGGCTTTAGGCTGTGTGAATTCAGGCCAATGGAGATCCATTTGCTCAAATTCAGTGCAACATTAAATGGGCTCAGTCTGCCCACTTAGGATTATTTTGTAACTGTGAGATGGCGACACCAGAATTCTGTCGTTCGCAGAGTTCACAAGGAGGCTTTATCTTGGATGATTGGGAAAACTGCTTAAGACAGACAGGGCAGCTCCTTATAACTCACACTGCCCCATTGCCCATCTTGAAATGGCTGCTAAGGAATTAGTGCAATGTAGATTAGCCTCACTGGGTAACTCCCAGGCCTTCTCCTCTCCGTAAATCTATTGACATGGATGTCTGCTAATGGAACCTGGTGTTTACCTGACACTCCGCAAGACCTAAAGAGAGTTATTAATCCAAGTCAAGATCTTTTGCGAGAATTATCCTCTGCCACTGCATCCCAAGACTTGATTAAACTAGAGGTCAAAAGGCCACTGCTCATCACTAATTTCCTCGTTATTTGGTCTTTGACTTGGCTTATTTTTCTGACTGCAGTCCTGAAAGACTGATAGAGGATCCTGAATGGCCACTTTTCTCACTAGTATAATTTAACTGAAATTTTAAAACATGCGCTATCCCGTCGGTTAGAATTAATCTAATCTATGGAGCCTCTTTACTGTTAATAAGTAATTATTTTAATTCCCCACTTTCTCTCTTTGGATGTATGCTTTATGTATAAACACATAAACACTATAATTTACCCCACTGTTAATTGCCTTTAGAGAGCAAATGGATTATCATCCATCTCCTGACCTTTAGCATTCAAATTACAAAGGCTTATGCAAAACTAATACATCTATTTTTCAATGCAGGTAAATCATACTTTATAAAAACAGTAATGCATTAATGGTGGTTTTATACTTAGGTTGTTCTCTTTTCCCAATACTCTGGTTTTTTGAAGACCTTTATCCTTGAATTGACTTCACTATTAAAACCCAGCAGAAAAAAAACAAACGTAAAATAATTGTGTGGAGAGGTCCGTGCCATTAGTAGCATCCTGAGGGTTAAGATAACACGAGCAGATAATGTAGTTTTAAGAGTTCATCGCTACAGTTCATTCATTCAATCGTATTTATTGAGCGCTTACTGTGTGCAGAGCACTGTACTAAGCGCTTATAGTTGAGTCCAACATCACCTGTCACTGGAAGACAAATCACCATTCTACTCACAAGATCCAGAGTCAGATGAAAGTAGGCTTATATTCATGGGCTCATTGTCCTTTAACCTAAAAATCTCACCAACCAAAAGAAATAAGCTGAAGGTAACGACTGATTGGAATCTTGTCGTGGAACAAAATCCTATTGTCATCCATAATTGAGATTGATCATTACAACTACAAAATCTGCCCTATATCTTTAAGAAATACTTCTAATGAAAGTCAGAAACACTCTCTGAGAGTCACGGTGGACTTTAAATATTAGTCTCTCTTTCTGAGGGATCGTCCAGGATTTTCGTCGCTCGAACGGTTACGTCCTCATTTTCATTGTTGGTCAGTGGTTCTGCTTCCTTGGAATCAGCGTGGTTTAGTGCTTTCTGCTTTTCTTCTTCCAACTTCTTTTCCTTTGCCAACATCTTGTAGTTTATAGCATTCCCGATAAACAGCCATATACTGGCAATTGTCAGAATCACTCCACAGGAAAAATACATATATTTATATTCTCCAGTTTCATCCAGCAGTTTACCTGGAAGACAAAGGAATTTCTTAATGGTCTGGAATTTCACCGATAAAACTCCTCCAGATATTGAATTTTTTTTTCTCTTTGGTTTTAAGGCAGGCATAGGCCATCTCCACCCAAATGAAGTATTAAAAATAAAACCACCATTCAGTACACATATTTCTGTCTCTGAGACATCACTGTTCACATTTTTTCTCATTTTTCTAAAATGACAACTCAGGAATCATAATCCTGAGGACCAGATGAAATGACATATCCTTCCCAGTTGTCCTGGTGTGTGTCTATTCAATTCTGCTTCACCTTGTGCTTCAGTGATTCTGTCCCCTTAGGCTTAAACTATCACTTTTTTTTTTTTTTTTTTGCAAAGATCACCTTCCTGGATAAGGCCGGGAAGCAGAACAGTAAAATCTGGAGTGAAAGGATGTGATGGCCTGAGGTACTGTATCAATTTGTCCACAGAAGGTGGCAAAGCAGTGAGTCATAGAGTCTCTTTCAGTGCACAATTGGCCACAGTACTAAAACATTAACAATATAAAATGCACTTCACAGAATATTTTATCTGATGATGATGATGGTGATGATAATGATAACTGTGGTACTTGTTAAGCACTTTCTATCTACCAAGCACTGTACTAAATAGTCAGGTCCTGGGCTTCAGAGGGATCATAGTTTAAGTAATAATTACTTATTTAATTTAAGTAATGAATTATTATTATGATGATGATATTTGTTAAACCCCTCTCAGGGTTGCACCTGGAGAGTTTCCAGGACTCTACCAGTCTCAGTTATGGGAAGGAGAGTCAAGCAGAGGCCTACCCATTCCATTCCTTTAGACTGTGAGCCCAATGTTGGGTAGGGACTGTCTCTATACGTTGCCAATTTGTACTTCCCAAGCGCTTAGTACAGTGCTCTGCACATAGTAAGCGCTCAATAAATATGATTGATTGATTGATTGATTCCTAGCTTGGGCAGTGGCTAGCGAGTGGAAGGCCATCTGCTACAAGTCAATAGTCACCCGTGCTGGGCAGCAGAGGCATGGGAGAGAGTCAAGGATGGAGACTCGAGTTGACTACGCGGAAGGTGGTAAACCACTTCCATATTTTTCCCCAAAAAATTCTCTGGATACACTACCAGAATTATTACAGATGGAGAGCGGAGCATTCTGGGAGAGACGTATCCGTGGCGTCACTATGGGTCAGAAATGACTCGACGGCATAAGACGAGACAAGACTTGTTAAAAGCTTAGTATATCCAAGCACTGTTCTAAGCGCTGGGGTCGATCCAAGCTAAGCAGGTTGGACACAGTCTTTGTCTCACATGGGGCACCCAGTCTTCAACCCCATTTTGCAGATGAGGTAAATGAGACCCAGAGAAGTGAAGCGACTTGCCCAAGGTAACATAGCAAACGTGGTGGAGGCGAGATTAGAACTCAGGTCCTTCTAACTCCCAGACTGGTACGCTTACCACTACACCACGCTGCTTTTCTAAGTGGGAGGAAGAATCTGTCAAGCAATCAGTGGTATTTTTGAGTTCTTAGTGCGTGCAGAGCACTGTACTAAGCGCTTGGGAGAGCACACTGTAGCAGAGTTCATAGACGTGTTCCCTGTCCACAGTGAGTTATAATATCTATTTAATAGTTGAGGTAACTGAAGCACAATGTTAAGTGACTTAATAATAATAATAATAGCATTTATTAAGTGCTTACTCTGTGCAAAGCACTGTTCTAAGCGCCTGGGAAGTTACAAGGTGATCGGGTTGTCCCACGGGGGGCTCACAGTCTTAATCCCCATTTGACAGATGAGGGAACTGAGGGCCAGAGAGGTTAAGTGATTGCCCAAAGTCACACAGCTGACAATTGGTAGAGCAGGGATTCAAATCCATGACCTCTGACTCCAAAGCCTGTGCTCTTTCCACTGAGCCACGCTGCTTCTCCATCAAGCAGTTGTGTGACGGAGCCAGAATTAGAACACAGTTCTTCTAACTCCCCAGGCGTGTGTTGTATTAATAATGATGATGGTATTTGTTAAGCACTAACTATGTACCAAGCACTGTATCATACACTCCCAAGCACTCAGTACAGTGTTCTGCACACAGTAAGCACTCGATTACTAATATTGATTCATTGACTGCTCTTTCCTTAGGCCATGCTGTATCCCAAACTTTGCCAAAACCCCAAACGTCAAATTCAGTGTACTGGCATAACAACAGAATGTCAAGTTAATTTTCATACAGTTGACATTTATCATATTCTACCATGTTTTAAAAGAATATAGGTTGTGAAATAAATTTAATCGAAGGTATAATATGCCAGTTGAGAGGATCATATTTCATTAAGCACAGCCACCTTTGAAATTGCCTTCATATTAACTGCATAAAAGCAATGTAAAATACAATTGAATAGTTTATCAATCAATCAGTCATATTTATTGAGTGCTTACTGTGTGCAAGGCACTGTAGTAAGCATTTGGGAGACTATGACACAATACAACAGACACATTCCTTGCCCACACGAGCTTACAGTCTAGAGGAGGAGATAGACATTAACATAAATAAATAAATGACACGTATCTCATTGGAAAGAGCCCGGGCTTTGGAGTCAGTGGTCATGGGTTCAAATCCTGCCTCCGCCAATTGTCAGCTGTGTGACTTTGGGCAAGTCACTTAACTTCTCTGGGCCTCAGTTACCTCATCTGTAAAATGGGGATTAAGACTGTGAGCCCCAAGTGGGACAACCTGATCACCTTGTATCCTCCCCAGCACTTAGAACAGTGCTTTGCACATAGTAAGTGCTTAACAAATGCCATTATTATTATTATTATTATTATTATTATTATTATTATATGTACATAAGTGCTTTGGGGCTGGGAGTGGGGATGAATAAAGGGAGCAAGTCAGGATGAGGCAGAAGGGAGTGGGAGAAGAGGAAAGGGGGACGTAATCAGGGAAGGCCTCTTGGAGGAGACGGGTCTTGGATTCTGTTGAAACTTTACAAAATTGGTAAGACTGAAAATCCCTTGTGTAGATCTTGCCTATCTACTCTACTGTGTTATACTCTCCCAAGGTTTAGCATGCTGTGCTACATACAGTAAGCGCCCAATAAATAACCATTGATTGATTGACTGAGACCTTGATTTTACTGATTGCCGACACTACTAGGCAAGTAAGTAGCTTACCATAACCAGGATAAATACACTAATTGGGCCACACTGTCATCATCAAAGAAGTCAGATGGTCATATCAAAACATAATTATTTTTCAGAAAGTGGGAAAACTGAATCAGCTATTCAAGGACAAATATATTTTATGCAAATAACACCAATATTCTGTTCATTCATTCATTCATTCAATCGTATTTATTGAGCGCTTACTGTGTGCAGAGCACAGTGCTAAGCGCTTGGGAAGTACAAGTCAGCAACATATAGAGACGATCCCTACCCAACAACGGGCTCACAGTCTAGAAGGGGGAGACAGATGCACACAGCCTATACTGTAGTTAGTAAGTTGAAAAAAAATGGAAACAGAGAAGGTATTCAATTGGCCATAAATTCATAAAAGTCCTGTTTTACCAGTGGCAGTGGTTTACCAAGAACCGGTATCGGAAATGTGTGGTCCAGATAAACAGCCTCTAAAATCCGAAAGACGCTATTTGAATTGATTAACTTATGTATAATAAAATTAAAAAAATCAGTCAATCACTTTTATTGATTGCTTACTATGTGCAGAACCCTGAATAAGCACTTGTGGGAGTAATAATAATAATAATAATAATAGTAATGCATTTGTTAAGCGCTTACTATGTGCAGAACACTGAACTCAGCACTTGTGGGAGTAATAATAATAATAATAATAATAATAATAATAATGGCATTTGTTAAGTGCTTACTATGTGCAGAGAACTGAACTAAGCACTTGTGGGAGTAGTAATAATAATAATAATAATAATAATGGCATTTTTAGGTGCTTACTATCAGCAAAGCACTGTTCTAAGTGCTGAGGAGGGCACAAGGTGATCAGGTTTCCCCATGTGGGGCTCACAGTCTTAATTCCCATTTTACAGGTGAGGTAACTGAGGCACAGAGAAGTTAAGTGACTTGCCCAAAGACACACAGCTGACAATTGGGGGAGCTGGGATTTGAATCCATGACCTCTGACACCCAAACAGAATTAGCATACATGTTCCCTGTCCATAATTAGTTTACAGTCTAGAAGGGGAGACAGACATTAGTAGTGTAACCTTTCTATAATATTTAAGAAGAATTTTAATCAGCTATCATCTAGTAACAAAATGTGAAAAGTAACCTCTTCTTGGAATACTTAAAACTCTGTTGAAACTGTATATTCATCTGCACATACTTTTATTTTATGAAAATTCACACCTAAAATCCTAAAACCAGCTACTACTTCGGTGAGTCCTGAGAGAAAATATTACATTTCTTTATAATTAGAAATATTAATTTAACCATGAAGATCAGAATAGTCTCACGGGTACAAGGCCTGGAAAAAATAGGGTAAGGCTCAAAGATATTCGGCTGTGGGGAAACTAGCTATTTTAATAAAAATGAAATTAAAACACTCAGTTTAAATAATCTACTTCTACAGAGTGTAAAACCTCACTGCCCTCGATGCATTTCTGCGGAAGATTAGACATCTCCTATCCTTTAGATTAAGCAATCTGTGGATTCTGGAATTTAGATTATTTAAAATCATATTCATTTATTCAATCGTATTTATTGAGTGCTTACTGTGTGCAGAGCACTGTACTAAGCGCTTTGGGTCTCAGAAAAGCTAGGTTGTAATTTATAGCATGTCCAGTGACCAGCTATATACTGCATTTGCTCTGGTCAACAGGGCCTCTGGATTTAGAGAATTCACAGACTTGTTTGTTACTGGGGGAGAGTACTTTCACCCTGGAAAACCTGGAGAATGGGCAGAACATCCACCACCCAACTTTTGGGAGTTTGCAGTCTGCAGAGAGGGATCTCAAGCTCAGGGTTGCAGTCATTTCCACCTGCCATCTCTGGAGAGACATCGCCAGAAACATTAAAAGAGAAGCAGTGTGGCTCAGTGGAAAGAGCCCGGGCTTTGGAGTCAGGTCATGGGTTCAAATCCCGGCTTTACCAATTGTCAGCTGTGTGACTTTGGGCAAATCACTTAACTTCTCTGGGCCTCAGTTCCCTCATCTGTAAAATGGGGATTAATGTGAGCCCCCCATGGGACAAGCTGATCACCTTGTAACCTTCCCAGTGCTTAGAACAGTGCTTGGCACATAGTAGGTCCTTAATAAGTGCCATTATTATTATTATTATTATTATTATTATTATTATTATTATCATTATTAAAAGTGGCAGGAGATGGAATCAGTTTGGTAGCACGGCCTGGACTGGAGCAGGGAGGCGACTGAACCACTGAGGAACCATCGGCCATTTTTACAGCTCATTCCTGAATTTTCCAGTCCAGGTTGTCATTATTTCTCTGTCTGCTGTCCCGTCTCTTAGATGGTGACCCTAATCATCATCATCATCAATCGTATTTATTGAGCACTTACTATGTGCAGAGCACTGTACTAAGCGTTTGGGAACTACAAATTGGTTGGCAACATATAGAGACAGTCCCTACCCAACTGTGGGCTCACAGTCTAAAAGGGGGAGACAGAAAACAAAACCAAACACACTAACAAAATAAAATAAATAGAATAGATATGTACAAGTAAAATAAATAAATAAATAGAGTAATAAATATGTACAAACATATATACATATATACAGGTGCTGTGGGGAAGAGAAGGAGGTAAGAAGGGGGGGATGGAGAGGGGGACGAGGGGGAGAAGAAGGAAGGGGCTCAGTCTTGTCCTAATGGGACAAGAACCTTGTCAATGTCCATTTCCAAATTTTAAGTGCTTTATAAAGGTCAGTACTGATAATTTTTACTTCCATTTGTCAAAGATTTATGAACCGTACAAACGCATTTACACAATAAAACCATACCAGTGTGGCCTGGTTGACAGAGGTAAGTCTGGGGTGCCCTGCGACCTTGGGCAAGTCACTTCATCTCTCTGGGCCTCAATGATCTCATTTGTAAAACCAGCAGAATATTTTGGCTCTCCCTACCTCTTAGAATTTGATCTCCACATTCATTCATTCAATCGTATTTATTGAGCGCTTACTATGTGCAGATCACTGTACTAAGCACTTGGGAAGTACAAGTTGGCAACATATAGAGACGGTCCCTACCCAACAGTGGGCTCACAGTCAAGGGACAGGGACCATGCCTGATCTCACTCTCTAGTTTATTTCCCAGTGACTTGGCACGCAGGAAGTACTTAATAAATATTGAAGTTATTACTATGAAAAACCAAGTCATTCCTGGTTACCAAAATGCACTCCAAGTGAAGACTCTATAACATGGATATAGTCCCTGTCCGAGATGGGATTCACAGTCAAGTATGAGGGAGAAAAAGGCATTGAATTCCCATTTTGCAGATGAGGAAACTGAGGCACAAAGAAGTGACAGGTAGAGGATCCAGGATTAGAACCCAGGTCCTCTGGGTCTCAGGCACATGCTTTATCCACAAGGCCATGCTGGATGGAAAGCTACAGGTGAGCAGCGTGGCTCAGTGGAAAGTGCGTGGGCTTTGGAGTCAGAGATCATGGGTTCAAATCCCAGCTCCACCACTCATCTGTGTGACTTTGGGCAAATCACTTAACTGTGCCTCAGTTCCCTCATCTGTAAAATGGGGATTAAGACTGTGAGCCCCACATGGGACAAACTGATCACTTTGTAAACTCCCCAGCCCTTAGAACAGTGCTTTGCACATAGTAAGCGCTTAATAAATGCCATCATTATTATTACAGATTTTAGCTCTTTTACTATGTACAAGCTCCTCTAGACTGTAAACTCATTCTCTAGACTGTAAGCTCATTATGGATGGGGAACGTGTCTACAAACTCTGTTGTATTGTCACTCCCTCAAGCACTTAGAGTACTCTGCACATACTAAGTGCTCAATAAATGCCACTGATGGATTTATCCCCCTTTTAGACTGTGAGCCCACTGTTGGGTAGGGACTGCCTCTATATGTTGCCAATTTGTACTTCCCAAGCGCTTAGTACAGTGCTCCTCACATAGTAAGCGCTCAATAAATATGATTGATGATGATGATGATGATGATTTATCAATCGATCGTTACAACAGTGACAAAGACACAAAGGCCGGTGACAGCTTGGGGAATATATATTTCCCAGCCCCAAAGGTTTTTGTTTCAAGTGATCTGCAACAGAATGAATTCACGCCTCTAGAGAGAGACAGGGAGGGAGAGAAAGAGAGGCTTGAACGATTTCACGACCGAGGGAATGGTGATTGAAGTACACTCACCTGCTAACGGAGGGCCGATGAGAACAGGACAGCACTCTACAATGGTCACCAGACCCACCGCACTGGAAAATCGAGGTGCTCCCACAAGGTCCATGAGCGTTTCGAAGAGAACGCTGCTGACCATCCCAAAGGCAAAGCCAAAAAATACGGAATAGACCACCAGACCGGTGTAGCCTTCCGCCAAAGGGCACAGAAGGTGACAAACTCCATTGTACAGGACGGCAAAACTGAAGAAATATTGGATCCGGGGTCGGATCAGTCTGGAGTTCGCTAGCAGCCCCATAGAAGGCCGGGCGAACATATCCACAAAGGCCAGGATGGAAAGCAAAAAAGCTGCCGAGTACTCGTCAATGCCCTTGTTCTTGGCGTACGAAGGCAGAAACACAATTGGGGCAAAAAAGCCCACAAACATAATGACATTTCCCGACAGATAGATGAGGAATCCCCTGTGCTTGAAAAGAGAGAGATCTAAATATCTGTTGATCGTTTGGCAGACGGAAGTCTTGTTGTTCTTGTGCAGACTGGCACTCCCAGCTCCATTCTCCAAGTCTTTCTTCAGAGCCGCGGGAGCTGGTTTGGGTCCAATCGGCCTCATGAGGGACCCTGCCACACAGCAGTTCAGAAGGATTGCCCCCAAAATCAAGAAGCTCCCTTTCCAGCCGTAATGATTAAACAGAAACTGATTGAGCGGCGCCAACGTGCTTAAGAACACGGGACTCCCCGCCATAGCTAGTCCATTCGCGATGGGGCGGTTCTTATAGAAATACTTGCCAATCATGGTCAAGGCGGGTTGTAGGTTGAAGGCCAAGCCCAAACCTAGAAGATGGCAAAAGGAAAGCATCAAAGCTGAGAAATGTGACAAACACAGACAGTAACCCTGAAACAATCAAAGTGACTTGCAATTATCTGTCTAAAGACAAATGGGATAGACAAGAAATTCTATAATTTGCTCTTGGGCTCCTCGACGTCACAGCAGACATTGGTAAATCTGGGTCATCTTTCAATTCTGCGATGCGTTTTTTAAACATGGTTACAAAAATGAGAACGTTGTAGAAAACGGAATGAGTCACTGGAAATGCTATAATAATAATGATGATGGCATTTATTAAGCCCTTACTACATGCAAAGCACTGTTCTAAGCGCTGGGGAGGTTACAAGGTGATCAGGTTGTCCCATGAGGGGCTCACAGTCTTAATCCCCATTTTACAGATGAGGGAACTGAGGTCCAGAAGTGAATTGACTTGCCCAAAGTCACACAGCTGACAGGTGGCAGAGCCGGGATTTGAACCCATGACCTGACTCCAAAGCCCGGGCTCTTTCCACTGAGCCACACTGCTTCTCTATCACTATCACTCCAGTAATCAATCAATAATATCTTCTATGCCAACAGCTGCACAATTGACACTCTTTAATTTTGCGTAGGGTCTCCGATCTCTAGGTTGGCTCTTAATATTTGAATTTTTTTTATTGTTAAATTCTTTCTTTCATCTTCTATCTTCCCCAGTGTTTACTAGAGTGCTTAGCTAAGCAGGTTGGACACAGTCCCTGTCCCACACCATTTTAATCCCCATTTTTAATCCCCAGAAGCAGTGTGGTTTAGTGGAAAGAGCCCAGGCTTGGGAGTCAGAGGTCGTGGGTTCTAAAATCCTGGCTCCACCACTTCTCATCTGTGTGACTTTGGACAAGTCACTTCACTTCACTGTACCTCAGTTCATCATCAATCGTATTTATTGAGCGCTTACTGTGTGCAGAGCTCAGTTACCTCATCTATAAAATGGGGATTAAGTCTGTGAGCCCCATGTGGGACAACCTGATTACCTTGCATTTACCCCACTGCTTAAAACAGGGCTTGGCACATAGTTAGCATTTTACGAATACCATTATTATTATTATTAAAAGATAAGGTTGCTGAGGCACAGAGAAGTTAAATGACTTGCCCAAGTTTACATGCAGACAAGTGGACCTGAGTTCTAATCCTGGCTCTGCCACTTGTCTGCTGTGTGACCTCAGGCAAATGACTTAACCTCTCTGTTCCTCAGTTACCTCATCTGCAAAATGGGTAGTGACTGTGAGGGCCATATGGGGCATGGACTGTGTCCCACCTAACTGTCTTGTATCTATCTATGCCAGTGCTTAGCACAGTGCCTGTCACAGAGTAAGTGCTTAAGGAATGTGCCTGTTTATTGTTACATTGTCCTCTCCCAAGTGCTTAGTACAGTGCTTTGCACATAGCAAACTCTAAATAAATAGGACTGGATGAATAAATAATAATAATAATAATAATAATAATAATAATAATAATAGCATTTGTTAAGCGCTTACTATGTGCAAAGCACTGTTCTAAGCTCCGGGGGGATACAAGCTGATCAGGTTGTCCGACGTGGGTCTCACAGTAATCATCCCCAGTTTTACAGATGAGGTAACTGAGGCTCAGAGAAGTTAAGTGACTTGCCCAAGATCACACAGCAGACATGTGGCAGAGCCGGGATTCGAACCCATGACCTGACTCCAAAGCCCTTGCTCTTTCCACTGAGCCACGCTGCTTCGCACAGCCATGCTGCTTCGCAGCGTTCGTTCACAAATGAATGAACAAATACCATTCATTAAAAAAAAAAGTGGCAGAGGCAGGATTAGAAACCAGATCCTCTGAATCCCAGGCCTGTGCTCCTTCTACTAGACCATACTGCTTCTCTGCTTAATTCTTCTAGACTGTGAACCCACTGTTGGGTAGGGACCGTCTCTATATGTTGCCAACTTGTACTTCCCAAGCGCTTAGTACAGTACTCTGCACACAGTAAGCGCTCAATAAATATGCTTGATTGATTGATTAATTCTACATAAAGCCATGAGAATCATGTCTGTCCAAATATTCTTTTCTATTCCAATACCTCTGGGGTCTTCCTAAACTTAGGCAAATGGACTGGAACAATAAGAGTAAATGAACAATTACACCCACGTAATTGGAGGGGTTTTCCCATACGGAAAGGACAGTCTGGTTTTTGGTTTCCTGTACTGACTGAGTCAGAAATTCCCAGCAATTCTGCAACTCTGGAAGATGGAATCACTTTTAGGCCAGGCGGTATGTGTGTAGACTGCAAGAATCCACACTAAGGAAAGAAACTTATTTAGACCTCTTCCTAAGGCTAAAGAAACTGCCCTTGTTCTTGGCTTGGCATGTTCAAACAGGCGAACTCATCTTTTCTCTTGGTTTTGTTTATCTCCTATGCGAGGGTCATTTCAGGTTTTAAGCTTTAATCTTACTTCCCTCTGACCTTAATCCCTATCTATCAGGTGCCTCCACTATATTTATCAAGTACTTCTATGTGCGCCACTCCCTTCTACAGGCTCAAGAGCATTCACTAGTCTGCACAGTCCTGTAGGATGAAATCATTTCTTCGCACTTGGTCCGTAAATAAACTCCCATTTTTTTGGACTACGGGAAAAGCTAAAAAAAACGCACTTTCCAAATTCAACACCTCAGGTGGCTTGAAGTCAACAGAGACATTAAATGTGAGGAAACGCTGTGATTAAACAATTACATGACATTTTTGTTTTTGTACTAGCTACAAATTTGCTCTCTCGATGCTTTTAAAAACTGGAATCATTTGGACAACAGTTATAATGTTCACCCTGCAATTTCAAAGCCCGTGTTATTTAGTATTGTCATTGAGATTTTAGACAGGGGTAATTTTATTGGGAACGCTAAACAAATCTACCCAGAACACATCTGCTTTGGGTACATCTTGTCTGTGAACCGCTCGTTGTCATAAATGTGAAGTATACATGAATAGGGACGTGAAATGAATGGATAATGGAAGGATTTTTCATTCATTCATTCAGTCAATCAATTGTATTTGTTGAGCACTTACTGTGTGCAGAGCACTGTACTAAGTGCTTGGAAAGTACAATTCAGCAACAGATAGAGACTAACCCTACCCAACAATGGGCTCACAATCTAGAAGGGGGGAAACAGACAACAAAACAAAACAATTAGGCATCAATACCATCAATGTACTGATTTACACTCAGTAAGAACGGTATGATGTTATAGCTATGAATAAACCTAGTAAATATAAATAAAATTTCCCTTCTCCCCATTTTCACTTTTTAGATTGTGAGTCCACCTGAGGGAAAGAGACCATGTTTAATTACCATCTGTGTATTCTTTCCCAGTGCTTAGTGCAGTGCTTTGCACCGAGTAACTACTTAATAAGTCCTATTACTACTACTACTACTATTACTAAATAGCAGTGCAAGTAACGTCAGAGAATCTCTAAGGAAGCAAACATTGACTAGTGAATAATTCTAGGCTGGGGAAGCTCGGGGACAGTAGGTGGGATGATCTGAATTGTACTCTCCATGTGCGTAGTACAGTGCTCTGCTCACAGTAAGTGCTCAATAAATACGATTGAGTGAATGAAAGAGAGTGTTGGTGGAAATGTAATCTGGTTCTGCCATGCTGTCTATGGAGCAGGGGACACTGCTCCCTAAAACATCCTTTCACTTGTTCAAGCATGGTTATTTCCACTGGTCAGGAACCTACGAGGACATCATGGCCGAGGCCGGAGGAAGAATGGGTTCGCACTTGGTATCTGTTATACTGTTGTACTGCGCTCTTCCAAATGCTCAGTAATAATAATAATGATGATGGTATTTGTTAAGAACTTACTATGTGCCAAGCACTGTTCTTAGCACTGGTGTAAATACAAGATAATAAGGTTGTCCCACGTGGGGCTCACAGTCTGAATCCCCATTTTCCAGATGAGGTAACTGAGGCACAGAGAAGTTAAGTGATTTGCCCAAAGTCACACAGCTGACAAGTGGCAGAGCCGGGATCAGAGCATATGATCTCTACCTCCCGAGCCCGGGCTCTTTCCACTAAGCCACGCTGCTTCTCTCTGAACACAATAAGTGCTCAATAAATACAACTGACTGACTTTAGAAGTGCATCCATGCAAGGCATCAATCAATCCTTTGGTAGGTGCTCAATAATTACTACTGAGGGCAAACGAGTACTACTGAGTACTTAGAAGAGTACAAAAGAATTAGAAGATATGATCCCCACCCACAAGGAGTTTACAGTCTGGTGGGCACCGTCAGGATAAGGACAAAGCGATCAACTGTCATCCAACGTCCTTGGTAAGCCCAATCAATCAATCAATCAGTAAGTCCAATGGAGAAGCAACGTGGCTTAGTGGGAAGAGCACGGGCTTGGGAGTCAGATCAATCAATCAATCATATTTATTGAGCGCTTACTGTGTGCAGAGCACTGTACTAAGCACTTGGGAAGTACAAGCTGGAAACATAGAGAGACAGTCCCTACCCAACAGTGGGCTCACAGTCTTAAGGGGGAGACAGAGAACAAAACCAAACACACTAACAAAATAAAATAAATAGAATAGATATGTACAAGTAAAATAAATCAATAAATAGAGTGATAAATATGTACAAGCATATATACAGATGATGTGGGTTCTAATCCTGGCACCTCCAATTGTCTGCTGTGTGACCCTAGGCAAGCCACTTAACTTCTCTGTGCCTCTGTTACCTCATCTGTAAAATGAGGATTAAGACTATGAGCTCCACGAAGGATACCTTGTATCCTTCCTCTTTAAGTGCCTCTCTGTGTCCTCTTTTGAGGCCGGAGACAGGATCTCTGCTCTGACAATTAAGCTTTGTACTCTGTCTCCTGAGGGCTCAGCATCACAGCCCCATTCCTGGGAGCTGGTCAGTGGTTAAATAATTAATGAATCGATAATAGTATCTGTTAAGCGCTTACTATGTGTCACGCACTGTTCTAAACGCTGGGGTAGACACAAGGTTGGACACAGTCCCTGTCCCACATGGGGCTCACAATCTTCATCCCCATTTTACAGATGAGGGAACTGAAGCCACAGAACCTGTATATATGTTTGTACAGATTTATTACTCTATTTATTTTACTTGTATATATTTACTATTCTATTCATTTTGTTAATGATGTGCATCTAGCTTTATTTCTATTTATTCTGATGACTTGACACCTGTCCACATGTTTTGTTTTGTTGTCTGTCTCCCCCTTCTAGAATGTGAGCCCGTTGTTGGGTTGGGACCTTCTCTATATGTTGCCGACTTGTACTTCCCAAGCGCTTAGTACTGTGCTCTGCACACAGTAAGCACTCAATAAATACAACTGAATGAATGAATCTACCCCAGGGCTTAGAACAGTGCTTGGAATATAGTAAGTATTTAACAAATATCATCATCAATCAATCACTCATTCAATCATTCATTCATTCATTCAATCATATTTATTGAGTGCTTACTGTGCGCAGAGCACTGTACTAAGCGCTTGGGAAGTACAAATCGGCAACATATAGAGACAGTCCCTACCCAACAGTGGGCTCACAGTCTACAAAGGGGAGACAGACAACAAAACAAAACAAGTAAACAGGTGTCAATAACATCAGAAGCGCTTAAGTGCTTAGTATAGTGCTCTGCACACAGTAAGCACTCAATAAATACGATTGATTGATCAGAATAAATAAATTATAGCTACATACACATCATTAATAAAATAAATGGAGTACTAAATATGTACAAATATACACAAGTGCTGTGGGGAGGGGACGGGCGATGGGGAGGGGAGGAGGAGGAGGATAGGAAAAATGAATAAATCACATTTATTGAGTGCTTACTGTAAGCAGAGCTCTGTACTAAGCCCTTAGCCTATTCTATCTCTACTTCACCTGGGCTTCGGGCTGGTAGAAGGAAAGTCAGAGAGGGAATTATAATTGGTCACTGTGACCTTCCTTAATGTGAAGATTTTTATTTTCTGCTTCAAGACCAGGAAAAAAAGCCCTCCTTAGGCTAAAGAGACAAATGCTGTTTAGTGGCTCCATGGTCATCTATTTGATTCTGAATGCTTGGGAACACACTTACCGCCGATAACTCCCACACATATGTACAGTTCAATGACGCTATTGCAGAACGAGGAGGCGATCATTCCCATGGAGCACAATATACCTCCTGCAATCATCACTGGACGGCTGCCAAATTTGTTCACCAAAATGCTGCTTATAGGACCTGAGGCACAAAAAAGATAAATAAAAAGATTCTCATTGAGTACTTTAGAAAGAGTCCCATGTCCAAACAACAATAAGACTTCTCTTGGTGCACAAGACGTTTCGCTAAAGATTTCTAAACGCCTCACAAACTATTGGATTCAGGAACCACCACAACTCAGTGAAGCATGTAGTGATTGCTTAAAAAAACAGTCCGATCATCTTGACATCATTTCTCGCAAATCTGGTTAGATGAATATTTTGATAGATGAGCTCCTGAAAATGTTAAAATGTTGTAGAAGGGGGTAGGCATAAATCGATAAATTTTCTTTCTGATTGAGTAATGAGAGAATGTCAGTTTGGAACTTTGGAATCCCGGGTTACAAAGACAAAAGGAAAGGATTCAAGTCAAAATATCTGGATCAATTCCCGTTTGATGTTTTCCAAATAATTTTGGCAATGTACCAATCTCACTGAACTGCTGCTATCTATGACTGGAAAAAACAAACAGAAAAAAGTCAAACAAAAAAACAACTGACCATGTATTCTTTTGAAAAAGATTTCTAGGCACAGGTTTATACAAAATTTTAGAGACCTTTTGTACCAAGGGTACCATAAAAGCAACCAAAATTATTGATATTACCTTTTGAATACGGTATAAAACTTAGGTCATAACCTTTAATGGGCCTTAAAAAGACCTCATGGCATCCTTTTCAAGAGTTGGGATAGTGATAACTAAGAATTTATGAGTCGATCATCTCCCAAACACAGTATGAACCTTTGCTCCAAACAGAAAACAAAATTAAATTAAACCGGTTTCATGCCCGGAAGATCAAGCAAACATAGCAAGGAAAAATGAAATGTAGTGCTGAGAAGAAAGTATGGAAATGATCAAATTGTAACGATGATACTATTTATCAAAAGTTCACTAAGGGCTAAGCAGTGTGCTAAGCAGCAGATTAATCAATTGATTACTCAATGAAATTTATTGAGCAGCTAGAACGTGCAGAACATTGTTCTAAGTGATCGGGAGAGTACAATATGATAATTCAATCAATTAATCAATGGTATATACTGTTTCTAGACTGTGAGCCCACTGTTGGGTAGGGACCGTCTCTATAGGTTGCCAACTTGGACTTCCCAAGCGCTTAGTACAGTGCTCTGCACACAGTAAGCGCTCAATAAATACGATTGAATGAATGAATACTTCCTGTGTGAAGAGCACTAAACTGAGTGCTTGAAAGAGTAGCAATAATAATAATAATAATAACAATGACGGCATTTATTAAGTGCTTACTATGTGCAAAGCACTGTTCTAAGCACTGGGAAGGTTACAAGGTGATCACGTTGTCCCACAGGGGGCTCACAGTCAATCCCCATTTTACAGATGAGGTAACTGAGGCGCAGAGAAGTGAAGTGACTTGCCCAAAGTCACACAGCTTGACAATTGGCAGAGCAGGGATTTGAACCCATGATCACTGACTCCAAAGCCCGGGCTCTTTCCACTGAGCCACGATGGATGTGGTTTTGTGGTTACAGCATGACTGAGAATTAGAAGTTAAGAAGTTAGGTAAATTCATCTCTCTGATCTCCCATCCTCGTGTCTCTCTCCACTTCAATCCATACTTCATGCTGCTGCCCGGATTATCTTTGTCCAGAAACGCTCTGGACATATTACTCCCCTCCTCAAAAACCTCCAATGGCTACCGATCAATCTGCGCATCAAGCAGAAACTCCTCACCCTGGGCTTCAAGGCTGTCCATCACCTCGCCCCCTCCTACCTCACCTCCCTTCTCTCCTTCTACTGCCCAGCCCGCACCCTCCGCTCCTCCACCACTAATCTCCTCACTGTACCTCGCCTGTCCCGCCATCGACCCCCGGCCCACGTCATCCCCCGGGCCTGGAATGCCCTCCCTCTGCCCATCCGCCAAGCTAGCTCTCTTCCTCCCTTCAAGGCCCTGCTGAGAGCTCACCTCCTCCAGGAGGCCTTCCCAGACTGAGCCCCTTCTTTCCTCTCCCCTCGTCCCCCTCTCCATCCCCCCGTCTTACCTCCTTCCCTTCCCCACAGCACCTGTATATATGTATATATGGTTGTACATATTTATTACTCTATTTATTTATTTATTTATTTATTTTACTTGTACATTTCTATCCTACTTATTTTATTTTGTTGGTATGTTTGGTTCTGTTCTCTGTCTCCCCCCTTTTAGACTGTGAGCCCACTGTTGGGTAGGGACTGTCTCTATGTGATGCCAATTTGTACTTCCCAAGCGCTTAGTACAGTGCTCTGCACATAGTAAGCGCTCAATAAATACGATTGATTGATTGATTGATTGATTAGTATGAGTAGCTAGTATTTTGTTAGAATTTTTTTAAGAAACATACAGTCAACACAACATAGTCAAGTTGTTGCCAACTTGTACTTCCCAAGTGCTTAGTTCAGTGCTTCGCACACAGTAAGCGCTCAATAAATACGATTGAATATGCGATTGAATGAATGAATGAGTCAGAAGGATCTGGGTTCGAATCCCACTATGTCGCTTATCGGCTGTGTGACCTGTGGTGCTGGGGAGAGTCAAAGGACTTTAGGGGAATAGACCTGAACTCAGGAGGACATAGACAGGGAAGGGCTTAGTTTGGAAGTCCTCTTGCCGGAGATATGATTTTTTCCCATTAAAGTCTGTGGAGAGGTGGATATAAAGCGGGAGGGAGCACCAGGCCAGAAGGAAGACCTGGGCAAAGGGTTGACAGTGAGTATTGTAGTGAGTTTGCTGGTATTATAGGAGCAAAGTGTGCATGATAGCTTAATACAGTGCAAGCGCTTAGTACAGTGCTCTGGACACGGTAAGTGCTCAATAAATATGATTAAATGAATGAATGAGTGAATGATGGGTTGAAATAGTAGATCTACAAATATGGCTCTGGCCATTTTGTGAACACAATTTTAAAACTCAGCTTTCTATCTTTAATCCAAAGTATCATTCAAGATACCGAGTCTTGGGACTCAGGCCCCAACGATAAGAATATAATAATAATAATCAGAAAAATAATGGCATTTATTAAGCGCTGCTATGTGCACAGCACTGTTCTAAGCACTGGGGAGGTTACAAGGTGATCAGGTTGTCCCATGGGGGTGCTCACAGTCTTCATCCCCATTTTACAGATGAGGGAACTGAGGCACAGAGAAGCAGCTTAGCTCAGTGGAAAGAACCCGGCCTTTGGAGTCATAGGTCAAGGGTTCAAATCCCAGCTCTGCCAATTGTCAGCTGTGGGACTCTGGGCAAGTCACTTAACTTCTCTGTGCCTCAGTTATCTAATCTGTCAAATGGGGATTAAGACTGTGAGCCCCCCCCGTGGGACAACGTGATCACTTTGTAACCTCCCCAGCGCTTAGAACAGTGCTTTGCACTGTGTAAGCACTTAATAAATGCCATCATTATTATTATTATTATTATTATTATTATTATTATTATTATTTACTGAGTAGTGAAGTGATTTGCCCAAAGTCACATAGCTGACAAGCGTTGGAGCTGGCATTTCATTCATTCATTCAATTGTATTTATTGAGCGCTTACTGTGTGCAGAGCACTGTACTAAGCGCTTGCGAAGTACAAGTTGGCAACAAATTTGAACCCATGACCTCTGACTCCAAAGCTTGGGTTCTTTCCACTGAGCAACATGGCTTCTGACTAACTGATATGAAAGCATGCATCTAAAAATTCTCTCAAAACCAGGAAATAGCAATGCATTTCTTAATTATTATTATCATTATTATTATTATTGTATTTGTTCAGCACTTACTATCTGCCAAGCACTGTTCTAAGCACTGGGGCAGATACAGGGTAATCAGGTCGTCCCAGGTGGGGCTCACGCTTTTAATCCCCATTTTACAGGTGAGGTAATATAGGCCCAGAGAAGTGAAGTGACTTGCCCAAGATCACACAGCAGATAAATGACGGGGCTGGGATTAGAACCCATGTCCTCAAACTCCCAAGCCCTTGCTCCTGCCACTAGGCCATGCTGCCTCTATGCTAAGTTTTGGCTAATTTTGATATTTGGGGGGTTATTTTGTTAACAAGTTCTTAGTATCTGACATTCCACGTTTTCATATCTTCCATTGCAGAATGAGACTCTCACTATCTTCTCTATCTTCTAAATGATCATTTTTTTCATGATCCATAAATTTCTCAGCTTTTAATAATAATAAAATAATAATGGCATTTGTTAAGCGCTTACTATGTGCAAAGCACTGTTCTAAGTGCTGGGGGGATACAATGCGATCAGGTTGTCCCGCATGGGGCTCACAGCCTTCATCCCCATTTTACAGATGAGGGAACTGAGGCTCCGAGAAGTTAAGTGACTTGCCCAAGGTCACACAGCAGACATGTGGCAGACTGAAGGACAATAAAAATGTGCATTGACTTTGTGTGTTTTTTTAAAAAAACAATTCTAATAAAATACTAGCTACTCATACCAATGAAAATGAATTTATCTAACTTCTTAATTTAGCTCTTTAAAGTACAGATGAATCTGATACCATGCTAAACTGCACCTTTAGTCTATCAATTAATAGTATTCATTGGACATAAATAGAATACAGAGTACTTGGGTGAATGTGACAGAATTAGTAGACATGAACTAAGGGGCTTACAATATTTAAATTTATTTAGTACTTTCCAACTGCATTCATTCATTCAGCCGTATTTATTGAGCGCTTACTGTGTGCACAGCACTGTACTAAGCGCTTGGGAAGTACAAGTTGGCAACATATAGAGACGGTCCCTATCCAACAGCGGGCTCACAGTCTAGAAGGGGGAGACAGACAACAAAACAAAGCATATAAACCAAATAAAACAAATAGAATACATATGTACAAGTAAAATAAATAGAGTAATAAATATGTACAAACATATATACATATATATGGGTGCTGTGCGGAGGGGAAGGAGGTAAGGCGGAGGGGATGGGAAGGGGGAAGAGGGGGAGAGGAAGGAGGGGGCTCAGTGTGGGAAGGCCTCCTGGAGGAGGTGAGCTCTCAGTAGGGCTTTGAAGCCCGTCCCGGCGGCCCACTTGGATTCATTCATTCATTCAATCGTATTTATTGAGCGCTTACTGTGTGCAGAGCACTGTACTAAGCGCTTGGGAAGTACAAGTTGGCAACATATAGAGACAGTCCCTACCCAACAACGGGCTCACAGACAGAAGCGGGAGACAGACAACAAAACAAAACATGTGGACAGGTGTCCAGTCATCAGAACAAATAGAATTAAATATGTTCAATACTCATATAGAGGTCCCCGATGATTCTTCCACAGTCCACCTCCTCTCACTCCTTTACTCCACCCCACCTCACACGCTCAATAACCTGAGCACACACTTGATCTTATAATCTCTGATAACTGATCAATCTCTACACTCACCAATTCTGAAATTCCTCTCTCTGACCACAAACTCCTCTCCCGCTCTCTTTCCCCTACAACGAGCCCCCCACAGAGCCCTCCATTCTTTTGACCCCCTCCAGTATTCTAGGGACATCCTACCCCATTCGGTCTCCATACCTGTATTTCTGTCTCCTGACACACTGACTCTGTTGTATTGCACTTTCCCAAGCACTTAGTACAGTGCTCTGCCCATAATAAGCACTGAAAAAATACCATTGATTGATTTATTGATTACTCACAAGGAGCTTACACTCTCATAAGAGAAACAAACAGAAAAATGCTTCCTGCTGCCAAAATGTTTTTTATACAAAGCAGATGAAGTTCTTTTGGAGGATCATGGGTTCATTCATTCATTCAGTCAATCGCATTTATTGAGCGCTTACTGTGTGCAGAGCACTATACTAAGCACTTGGGAAGTACAAGTTTGCAACAATGGGTTGATATTCTTTCATAAGAGAAACAAACATAAAAATGCTTCCTGCTCCCAAAATGTTTTTATACAAAGCAGATGAAGTTCTTTTGGAGGATCATGGGTTCATTCATTCATTCATTCAATCGTATTTATTGAGCGCTTACTGTGTGCAGAGCACTATACTAAGCACTTGGGAAGTACAAGTGTGCAACAATGGGTTGATATTCTTGAAAGCCAACACCACTTGTTGCAGTATCAAACACTATCGAAAGAGCAGAAATGTTTAATTTAAGGCTACAAATAGGCCTGGAACCCTAACCTATCTGTTTTTATGGTAGTGGAACAAAAGCTTACAACTCTTGAATAAATTCTGTGAGTGGTTCAGTCTCTCCTTGAACTTTACAACCCTATAAAGTTTTTAATGTAAAATTAGGTTCCTGGACACCTCTTTTTCCCTTAATTATTACTTATGCATAATAAATAAGTGCAAAAATGATTTTCAATTAATAATTTCCCTTTGAAATAAGAACTAACCCAACGATAACATTCTGGGTAAACATATAAAATGTACAGTTGGTTACATTTCTGTAGGATTATAAACACTAGTATTTCCTGGAGATGTTTCAACATCTGAAAACATGATATAGAATATTCTCTACCCTGCAATAACCTCACAATCTGCGAAATTGTTAATTAAATGAAGAACAAGAGCCAAATTGGACTTTTTCCACTTCAGGCAGTTTAATTTATTTTGGTATTGTCTGTCAATGCTTTCAACTGACATGAATTATAATTTCATCTCATAGTCACACATTTCCCATATAATTCACTTGGGCTAAACTTCTTGAAAAATGGGAGAGTTTTCTCAAGGTTATATCATTTATAGAATTGAGTTAAATTTCATAGTCCTTATTCTCATGAGCGTCATTTCAGCCCAGGAAAAATTCTGAATCCAGTATTTTTACTTCCAATCATTATAAAAGAAGCAGAGAAACAGCGTGGCTCAGTGGAAAGAGCACGGGCTCTTGGAGTCAGAGGTCATGGATTCAAATCCCAGCACTGCCAATTGTCATCTGTGTGACTTTGGACAAGTCACTTCACTTCTCTGGGCCTCAGTTCCCTCATCTGCAAAATGGGGATTAAAACTGTGAGCCCGGGACAACCTGATCACCTTGTAACCTCCCCAGCACATAGAACAGTGCTTTGCACATAGTAAGCACTTAATAAATGCCATTATTATTATTATCATTATTATTAAAACAACATTCATTGACTTTGTCGTATCTGTGGTGTTGGACTACTACACACCTGTTTTATCCTGTCATTACTTCTTGAATACAAGTTGAAGATGCTTCATTTTATTCTGTCTTTTGCCTGTTAGAGCTTCCATCTCTGACCTAGCACATTTGCAGTCTTGAGGTGACTATTATCTGCTGTATCTTTCTTCAAACTCTCCAATTGATTCCTCTTTCTGTCTGCATCTAACCACTGCTAATGAACCTTCTCTCTTCATTCCTTTCTTCCCAAGCACTTAGTACAGTGATCTGCACACAGTAAGTGCTCAATAAATATGATTGAATGAATCTCACCATCAATTCCCACAATGAATCTCACCATAAATTCCCACCTCATGCTCTTTTTCACTCCTGGTTCCTCTGGACTGCCCTGTGGCCTCTGACACCTTGCTCTCATCCTTCCCCCTACTCACAATTCACAGAATTAACACCAGACCACAGCTCTACCCTTCTTCAAATTCCTCCTGAAAACCCACCTCCTCTAGGAAACCCACCTCCTCCATTAACATCTACCAACTACAGTGAACTTTTCTGTGCCTCAGTTTCCTCATCTGCTAAGTAGGGGTTAACCGCCTGTCCTCCTATCATATAGATGGGAGAACAGGGCCTGAGCCATGAGCAGAGCACACTGACATTAGAAAAAAACTCAACAAAATAGTCAGCTGAAATATCGTATGAAGATGTGGAAAATGTGTTTTGAAAGAGTTTAGAATATGCCATGCTCCCAGGGTATTTTAACATTATTTTAGGAGAGAAAAAGTGACCAAAAATGCTTCTTTCACAACTTTCAAAAGCTCAGTGAATTGCATGAAAGATTTAAGGGGTTTCTTTTGCTGGGATTTGTACCCCTCAAATACAGTATTTCAAACAAACAAACAGAGGGACTCTAAAAAAATCCTCAGTGGAACTCACCTGGAAAGAATAAGGTCAATTATATACCGATAAACCCGAAAAATATCTTTCAATCTCTCCATACTAGGTAAAGTATGGAAAGAAGCACATGGGTAGAGAAGTAGTGTGGTTCAGTGGAAAGAGCCCGGGCTTTGGAGTCAGAGGTCATGGGTTCAAATCCTGGCTCTGCCAATTGTCAGCTGTGTGACTTTGGGCAAGTCACTTCACTTCTCTGTGCCTCAGTTACCTCATCTGGAAAATGGGGATAATACTAATAATAATGGCATTTATTAAGCGCTTACTATGTGCAAAGCACTGTTCTAAGCACTGGGGAGGTTACAAGGTGATCAGGTTGTCCCACGGGGGGAATCACAGTTTTAATCCCCATTTTACAGATGAGGTAACTGAGGCCCAGAGAAGTGAAGTGACTTGCCCAAGGTCACACAGCTGACAACTGGCGGAGCCGGGATTTGAACCCCTGACCTCTGACTCCAAAGTCCCTGCTCTTTCCACTGAGCCACACTACTGTGAGCCCTCCATGGGACAACCTGATCACCTTGTAACCTCCCCAGCGCTTAGAACAGTGCTTTGCATGTAGTAAGTGCTTAATAAATGCCATTATTATTATTATTATTATTATTATTATTATTATTATTATTATTATTATTATTATTAAAACCACTGGTGATGGCATCTGAGGTTAGAAAATGTCACTGGTCAAGAAACCGAGGACAAAAACCACAAAAGCTAAAACAGAAGTTCAAGTTAATGTGGAAGCATTTGCAGAGAAATTACGTGCATTACATGTCAGCTTTAACCTTGCCAGGGAAGTGGACAAAGATTAGGATATAGTCCTCATACAAATATCCTGGTCAGCGAATAAGTCAAAGCAAACACTGTGCCAAGAAAAAAATGAAGGGCCAGAGAAGGGATCCTGGAAATGCTAAGGACACAGGTGAAAGACAATCCAAAGAAAACTTAACAAGCTAGCTAGGAGGCTTTGCAAGGACAGTCTGAGAGAAGCAGCATGGTGTTAATAATAATGGTGGCATTGTGCAACTAGTTTAACTTCTTTTTATTCTGATGATTTGACACCCGTCCACATGTTTTGTTTTGTTGTCTGTCTCCCCCTTCTAGACTGTGAGCCCGTTGATGGGTAGGGACTGTCTCTATATGTTGCCAACTTGTACTTCCCAAGCGCTTAGTACAGTGCTCTGTACACAGTAAGCGCTCAATAAATATGATTGAATGAATGAATCATCATCATCAGTCGTATTTATTGAGTGCTTACTGTGTGCAGAGCACTGTACTAAGCGCTTGGGAAGGACAATTTGGCAACATATAGAGACAGTCCCTACCCAATAGTGGGCTCACTAGTGTTTACATGTGCCCAGTACTGTTCTAAGAGCTGGGGTAGATACAGAGTAATCAGTTGACCCCCTTGGGGCTCAAAGTTTTAGTCCCGTTTTACAGATGAGGTAACTGAGGTACACAGAAGTGAAGTGACTTGCCCAAGGTCACACAGCAGACAAGTGGTGGAGCCGGGATTAGAACAAACGTCCTCTGAATCCCAAGCCTGTGCTGTTGCCACTATGCCACACTGCTTCCCGGGGGGCAAGGGGCGACCCGGCACAGCCAGGCCTGGAGCCTGCTGGACGGCCAGCGGACGGACGCACGCAAAGTCATTCATTCACTCCATCCATTCATTCATTCATTCATTACCTTCATTCATTCACTCCCTTCATTCATTCACTCACTCCCTTCATTCACTCACTCACTCCCTTCATTCATTCATTCACTCCCTTCATTCATTCATTTATTCCCTTCATTCATTCACTAACTCCCTTCATTCATTCATTCACTTTATTCATTCATTCACTCCCTTCATTCATTCATTCACTCCATTCACTCATTCTCCTCATCCCCCTCTCCATCCCCCTCATCTTACCTCCTTCCCTTCCCCACAGCACCTGTATATATGTATAGATGTTTGTCCAAATTTATTACTCTATTTATGTATTTTACTTGTACCTATCTATTCTATCTATTTTATTTTGTTAATATGTTTGGTTTTGTTCTCTGTCTCCCTCTTCTAGACTGTGAGCCCACTGTTGGGTAGGGACCGTCTCTATATGTTGCCAACTTGTACTTCCCAAGCGCTTAGTACAGTGCTCTGCACACAGTAAGTGCTCAATAAATACGATTGATTGATTGATTGATTCTGTTTAGGATAGAGCACGGGCCTGGGACTCAAGAGAAGGTAGGTTCTAATTTTGGCTCTTTCAACTTGTCCGTGTGTTCCTCTGGGCAACTCGCTTCCCTTCTCACCACCTCAGAAACTTCATCTAGAAAATGGGGATTGCGCCTGTGAGCCCCACGTGGGACAGGGACTGTGTCCAACCCCATTTGCTTGTTCCACTCCAGAGCTTAGTACAGAGCCTGGCACGTAGTAACAAAAATGACAATTATCATCATCATCATCATCATTAAGAAGTTTGTTGGGAGGGCAGCCGGAGAAAGAAGGGAGAGCTTGGAGGCACTGAAAGCAATGTCAAGTTGAGACAGAACCAGGACCACTAAAATACGAAAATGGAGAAGGGACGATCAACGTGGATGATACATAGTCCAACTTCTACAATGGTGTCAACTTATTCGTGGTCAAAAGAGAGAGTGTTCACTCATTTATTCAGCAAAGCACTGTACTAAGCGCGGGGGTAGATACAGGGTCCCACGTGGGGCTCACACTTTTAATCCCCATTTTACGGATGAGATAACTGAGGAACAGAAAAGTTAAGTGACTTGCCCAGGGTCACACGGCAGACAAGTGGCAGAGCCTCGCCAGCACTGTTGTACTGTACGCTCCCAACCGCTTAGTACAGTGCTCTGCAGCACATATTATGAGCTCAGTAAATACCATTGATGATGATGATTGATGATAGTTCAGCCAACGGAGAACCTGGAACTGGCTCTGGAGATAATGACCGTGCCACTTACATTATGAAATGGGGAAATGTCCAAACAAGGATAGTCTATTGTCAGAATATCTCAAAGCAGAAGGTATATTGGTATTTGCAGTTAACAGCTCGGTAAAGGGACAGGATACACATTTGGGGTCTTACAAATTAATGTGTTAGGGCTGATGATTAGGTTTTATTAAAATTGTACCTTTATACTTATGATTCTCATTAAAAAGCACCTCCATGGCTTGTCAACTCCTTTATGGTGTTGACAAATATTGCACTAGGAGGCTAAGGGGAGCTTCAGTGCTTTAGCTGTCTCTTAGCATGCTGACCCAGGTTAAGAAATATCACGAAAATGTGCTAAATCAGTTTAAATCAATGGGTCAGAATTTGGATGGATGGTATTCTATTTTGGCAGTGAATACTTTAATCAAAATTATGCATAAATATATACATAGATATTTAAATTCTGCTGCTTTCCCCTACCCAGAATGTACTTCAGTGTCATTCATTCATTCATTCAATCGTATTTATTGAGCGCTTACTGTGTGCGGAGCACTGGACTAAGCGCTTGGGAAGTACAAGTTGGCAACATATAGAGATGGTCCCTACCCAACAGTGGGCTCACAGTCTAGAAGGGGCTCACAGTCTCCCTTGACTAAATTATAAGCTCCTTGAGGGCAGGGATCATGTCTACCTACCCTATTATATTCTCCCAGGCACTTAGTAGAGTTCTCTGTACAGAAAAGGATCGATAAAGATCCTTTTAAACTCAGGAGAATTTGACCTGATTTATTTTGGAAAATGATGTAAGGTACAGCAATCTGGCTTAAACAGGCAAAGCCCTAAAATGCAGAGCCTACATTTACAGTGTACACAAGGAGATCCTTCTGCAGAACAAAGACCCAAGCCAATAATGTTGAAAGGGGAAGGAGAGTATGACGTCTTTAAAACTAGTTTCCACTACCTCTCCTCTCACAAATTCAGAGAGTTTTCATCAAGGTCACCCAAAACCACGTGACGTCTTTCTTTGAGATTTTTGCCAGCAGGAACTAGGTATTTTCCAGTCAGGCCACTTATCACATCCACCCCAGCTAATGGAAAATGCCAAGAATACAGCCTCACTACTACAAGAATCCAAAATTGGGGGCCATATCATCCAAATCAGAAATTGCTCATGTTACTTTCAGTCCAGCAAGTCAGATGCCATGGGAGAAGCGGCCACCTATCTGCTTCCAACATCATCTGCAAATCTCAAATGAAACACTCGACAAACAGCTTAGCCTACTAAGAAGCAGCATGGCCTAGGGGCTCGAGCAGTGGCCTGGGAGTGAGAAGGACCTGGGTTCTAATCCTGGCTCTGCCACTTATTCATTCACTAAATCACATTTATTATAATAATAATAATAATGATGGTATTTGTTAAGCACGTACTTTGTGCAAAGCACTGTTCTAAGCACCGGAGAGGTTACAATGTGATCAGGTTGTCCCACGGGGGGCTCACAGTTTTAATCTCCATTTTACAGATGAGGGAACTGAGGCCCAGAGAAGTTAAGTGACTTCCCCAAGTCACGCAGCTGACAGTTGGCAGAGCCGGGATTTGAACCCATGACCTCTGACTCCAAAGCCCGGGCTCTTTCCAATAAGCCATGCTGCTTGAGCGCTTACTGTGTGCACAGTACTGTACTAAGCACTTGGAAAGTACAATTCAGCAAGAGACAATCCCTATCCAACAATAGGCTCACAGTCTAGAAGAATAATAATGATGGCATTTTTAAGTGCCTATTTTGTGCCAAGCACTGTTCATTCATTCATTCAATCGTATTTATTGAGCGCTTACTATGTGCAGAGCACTGTACTAAGCACTTGGAAAGTACAAGTTGGCAACATAGAGAGGCGCTCCCTACCCAACAGCAGGCTCACAGTCTAGAAGGGGGAGACAGACAACAAAACAAAACACATCAACAAAATAAAATAAATAGAATAAATATGTACAAATAAAATAGAGTAATAAATACGTACAAACATATATACATATATACAGGTTCTAAGCTTAATAAATGCTATCATAATTATTTTTACTATTATCTTGTATTCACCCCAGCACGTAGTACACTGTTCTCAGTGCTGGGATAAAATATAAGGTAATCAGGTTGCCCCACATGGGGCTCACAGTCTCGGTCCCCATTGTACAGGTGAGGTAACTGAGGCACAGAGAAGTTAAGTGGCTTGCCCAAGGTCATACGGCAGATAAGTGGCAGAGTTGGGATTAGAACCCATGTCCTCTGACTCCAAAACCCGTGCTCTTTCCACTCCACCACACTGCTTCTCATGAATTGTGTCCACTCTGATCATCTTGTGAGAAGCAGCGTGGCTCACTGGAAACAGCCCGGGCTTCGGAGTCAGAGGTCATGGGTTCAAATCCCAGCTCTGCCAACTGTCAGCTGTGTGACTTTGGGCAAGTCACTTAACTTCTCTGAGCCTCAGTTACCTCATCTGTAAAATGGGGATTGACTGTGAGCCCCCCCCCCCGTGGGGCAACCTGATCACCTTGTAACCTCCCCGGCACTTAGAACAGTGATTTGCACATAGTAAGTGCTTAATAAATGCTATCATAATTATTATTATTATTATTATTATCTTATATTCACCCGAGCACTTAGTACAGTGCCTGGCACATAGTAGGTGCTTATCAAATACTATAAAAAAATGAGAGCTGAGGTGGCCAGAGGAGTTTGGGGTGAGAGGTCGTCCTGCACGTTGATCTCCCAGGCCTGAATTATTATCCCAGAGGTGGTGGATGAGAGCACAGTTACTTCATTCACTCATTAATTCAATCGTATTTATTGAGCGCTTACTGTGTGCAGAGCACTGTACTAAGTGCTTGGGAAGTACAAGCTGGCAACATATAGAGACGGTCCCTGCCCAACAGCGGGCTCACACTCAACAGGGTAAATCAGCACATTAGCAGCAGAAATATCTAGTATGTCATTCAGCTACACAAATAGATGTTTTATCCACATAAAAAGGCCAAACATATTTTATATATAGATACATATGTGAGAAGTAGTGTTATGTAGTGGATAGAGCATGGGCTCGGGAATCAGAAGGACCTGGGTTCGAAACCTTACTCCAACATTTGTCTGGTGTGTGACCTTGGGCAAGCCACTTGACTTCTCTGTGCTTCTGTTACCTCATCTGTAAAATGGGAATTGGGACTGTAAACCCCATGTGGGACAGGGACTGTGTCCAACCTAATTTGCTTGTATCCACCCCAGCGCTTAGTATAATGCCAGGCACATAATAAGCATTTAACATATACCATACACATGCATGCATGTATATGATATCACGGCAGCAAATTACACCTAGAAGGGAAATATCTACACAAACCATCAAATTAAAGATTCATGCTCTCCTTGGAGAAATGTTTTACCAAAATCTATAGCATTATCGGTAGAAATTTGAAAAGTTCAGAACCAGAGGTGCTCTGAGAAAACCTCAAATTCTACAAATGAATTCTCTAAATTATTTTCCCAGTTAATTGGCATCACTTCAAATCTCTGAATTTATATCCAAGGTGAACACAGAACTTTTTTTTTCCAGTGTATAAAATTAAAAACAGAGTAAAACCTTGAGTCACTTTAGGTTGCCGCAAATTCTAATTTAATGGTACACTCTCTCTGCGATGTCAATTTTGGAGGCTAGAGGATGTTTGAAGATATACCTTTAAGGCGATAGCCATTCCAGATACACAGAGCAATTTCTTAGGAACAAAGAAAGCTCCACAACTCACCTCTGTGGTCAAAGTCAATAAGAAAATAGAGCAAATCCGGAGGAATGCAATACTGAAGTCAAATGATACAGTCTAGTCAGAGAGATGTTATTTAAGTTAAAGAACAAGCAAATTCAGCAGAATATTAAGAGCAGGATAACAAGGGGTCCAGACAGAGATGACCTTTAAATATCACTAGCACAGAAATATTTTAATAATAATAATAATGATGGCATTTGTTAAGCACTTACTATGTGCGAAACACTGTTCTAAGCGCTGGGGGGAATACAAGGTGATCAGGTTGTCCCATGTGAGGCTCACAGTTTTAATCCCCATTTTACAGATCATCATCGTCAATCATCAATTGTATTTATTGAGCGCTTACTATGTGCAGAGCACTGTACTAAGCGCTTGGGAAGTACAAATTGGCAACATATAGAGACAGTCTCTACCCAACAGTGGGCTCACAGTCTAAAAGGGGGAGACAGAGAACAAAACCAAACATACTAACAAAATAAAATAAATAGGATAGATATGTACAAGTAAAATAAATAAATAAATAAATAAATAGAGTAATATGTACAAGCATATATACATATATACAGGTGCTGTGGGGAAGGGAAGGAGGTAAGATGGGGGGGATGGAGAGGGGGACGAGGGGGAGAGGAAGGAAGGGGCTCAGTCTGGGAAGGCCTCCTGGAGGAGGTGAGCTCTCAGTAGGGCCTTGAAGGGAGGAAGAGAACGAGCTTGGCGGATGGGCAGAGGGAGGGCATTCCAGGCCCGGGGGAGGACGTGGGCCGGGGGTCGATGGCGGGACAGGCGAGAACGAGGCCTAACGGTGAGGAGATTGGCGGCAGAGGAGCGGAGGGTGCGGGCTGGGCTGGAGAAGGAGAGAAGGGAGGTGAGGTAGGAGGGGGCGAGGGGATGGACAGCCTTGAAGCCCAGGGTGAGGAGTTTCTGCCTGATGCGCAGATTGATTGGTAGCCACTGGAGATTTTTGAGGAGGGAACTGAGGCTCAGAGAAGTTAAGTGACTTGCCCAAGGTCACACAGCTGACAAGTGGCGGAGTCAGGATTAGAACCCAGGATCTCTGACTCCAAATCCTGGGCTCTTTCCATTGAGCCATGCTGCTTCTCAATCAGATCTCTCTCAATTCCTTTAGTGACTTCAAACCTAGTGAATTTTAATGCTATTTGTCCCGTTTATTTGATCCCATCAAAATCAAGCGACATCAAGTAAACAACTTCGCATGATCAAGTTAATGTAGCAACTTGGCTTGAAGTGTACGTGAACATGAGTCACCAACGATCTCAAGTTCTGTAGAACAAATTACTTAGCATAGTTTGGGCAATGGAGCCCTCATGAATTTCCTTTTTACTAGTGGTTTTATTAAAAAAAAGAAAAGAAGTGTTATTTAGAGGTATCTTTATATCTATTGATCTCTATCTCTATCAATATTTATCTATTCTCTATCAATATAATAATAATGATAGCATTTATTAAGCGCTTACTATGTGCAAAGCACTGTTCTAAGAGCTGGGGAGGTTGCAAGGTGATCAGGTTATCCCTTGGGGGGCTCACAGTCTTCGTCCTCATTTTACAGATAAGGTAACTGAGGCCCAGAGAAGTGAAGTGACTTGCCCAAAGTCACACAGCTGACAATTGGCGGAGCCGGGATTTGAACCCATGACCTCTGACTACAAAGCCCATGCTCTTTCCATTGAGCCACGCTGCTTCTCTGCCATGCTGCTTCTCTAGCTAATAATAATAATGATAATCATGATATTTGTTAGGTGCTTACTGTGTGCCAGGTACTGTACTAAGTGCTGGGGTGGATACAGGTAAATCAGGTTGGACACAGCATGGCTCAGCGGAAAGAGCACAGGCTTTGGAGTCAGAGGTTGTGGGTTCAAATTCCGGCTCCACCAATTGTCAGCTGTGTGACTTTGGGCAAGTCACTTCACTTCTCTGTGCCTCAGTTTTACCTCATCTGTAAAATGGGAATTAAGACTGTGAGCCCCCCGTGGGACAACCTGATCATCTTGTAACCTTCCCAGAGCTTAGAACAGTGCTTTGCACATAGTAAGCGCTTAATAAATGCCATTATTATTATTATTTTCCACGTGAGGCTCGCAGTCTTGATTCTCATTTTACGGATGAGGTAACTGAGGCACAGATAAATGAAGTGATTGGCCACAGATAAGTGAAGTGATTTGCCCAAGGTCACAAAGCAAAGTGGCAGAATCGGGATTAGAACCCACGACCGTCAAATCCCAGGCCTATGCTCTATCCAGTACACCATCTATCTGTTTAGTTAGCTATCTTTCATCTATCTACCTTTCCACTCTCTAGCAAAACAAAGTCAAACGACTTATGAAAGAGACTTTTATAAATAGGTTCAGACTTAACAGAGTACATAGTTGATTATAGTGCTCCATTTTCCTCTGTGACATAGATTACCAGAAATAGAATCAGCACATGATGTAAGATTGGTACACTTTCTCTCCGGAATGTGAAAGCGGTTGAATCACCTACAAGGACAACTAAAACAGCAAACGTACCAGTTCATTCATTCATTCATCCATTTAATCGTATTTATTGAGCACTTACTGTGTGCGGAGCACTGTACTAAGCGCTTGGGAAGTACAAGTTGGCAACACATAGAGACGGTCCCTACCCAACAGTGGGCTCACAGTCCAATCACAATTGTAAAGTGAGGAGAATCATTTCTGGTTGCTTCTGAGAAAAGAAGGAGTAAATCTTGCTTATTTAGAATTTATGAGTAATAATAATGATAATGACGGCATTTGTTAAGCACTTACTATGTGCAAAGCACTGTTCTAAGAGCTGAGGAGGAGACAAGGTGATCAGGTTGTCCCAGGTGGAGCTCACCATCCTAATCACCATTTTACAGATGAGGTAACTGATGCACAGTGAAGTTAAGTGACTTGCCCAAAGTCACACAGTTTCTTGACTGTGAGCCCGTTGTTGGGTAGGGACCGTCTCTATATGTTGCCAACTTGTACTTCCCAAGTGCTTAGTACAGTGCTCTGCACACAGTAAGCGCTCAATAAATATGATTGAATGAATGAATGAATGAAGTGGCAGGGCCGAGACTTGAACCCAAGACCTAACTGACTCCCAAACCTGGGCTCTTTCCACTGAGCCACGCTGCTTCTCCCAAGAGTATTGTGTTCTTATTCCAAAGAGTCTTATATGTAATAATAATGGTATTTGTTCAGCACTTGCTCTGTGCAAAACACTGTTCTAAGCGCTGGGGAGGTTACAAGGTGATCAGGTTGTCCCGGGGGGGCTCACAGTTTCAATCCCCATTTTACAGATGACGTAACTGAGGCACAGAGAAGTTAAGTGACTTGCCCAAAGTCACACGGTTGACAATTGGCGGAGCTGGGATTTGAACACATGACCTCTGATTCCAAAGCCTGGGCTCTTTCCACTGAGCCACGCTGTTTCTTCATATATAATAATAATAATAATGTTGGTATTTGTTAAGCGCTTACTATGTGCAAAGCAGTGTTCTAAGCGCTGGGGTAGATACAAGGTAATCCGGTTGTCCCATGAGGGGCTCACAGTCTTCATCCCCATTTTACAGATGAGGGAACTGAGGCCCAGAGAAGTGAAGTGACTTGCCCAAAGTCACACAGCTGACAATTGGCGGAGCCGGGATTCGAACCCACGACCTCTGACTCCAAAGCCCGGGCTCTTTCCACTGAGCCACGCTGCAAGAACCTCCAGTGATTCCCCATCTACCTCCGCATCGAAAAGAACTCCTTGCCATCAGCTTTAAATAACAATAATGATAGTATTTGTTAAGCGCTTACTATGTGCAAAGCACTGTTTTAAGCGCTGGGGGGGGATACAAGGTGATCAGATTGTCCCACGTGGGGCTCACCATCATAATTCCCATTTGACAGATGAGGTAACTGAGGCACAGAGAAGTGAAGTGGCTTGCCCAAAGTCTTTAAAGTACTCTATCACCTCACCCCCTCCTATTTGTACCTCATTGCTTTCCTACTACCACCCAGCCGGCACACATCACTCCTCTAACACCAACACCGTCTCTATGTGTTGCCAACTTGTACTTCCCAAGCGCTTACTACAGTGCTCTGCACACAGTAAGTGCTCAATAAATACGATTGAATGAATGAATGAATATTGACTATCTCATCTCCGACCTTGTCCCCATTTTCTTCCGCTGGCCAGGAACTCCCTCGCCCCTCAGATAATAGGACAAACCACCCCTCTCCCCACCTTCACAGCCTTATTCAAATCATATCACCTCCCTCTCCTTCCCTTCTTTTTCACCTATGCATTTGGATCTGTACCCTTTAAGCACTTGCTAATAATAATATTATTATTATTAATAATAATAATAGTAATAATAATAATGGCATTTGTTAAGCGCTTACTATGTGCAAAGCACTGTTCTAAGCACTGGGGGGGTACAAGGTGCTCAGATTGTCCCACATGGTGCTCACAGTCTTAATCCCCATTTTACAGATGAGGTAACTGAGGCTCAGAGAAGTTAAGTGTCTTGCCCAAAGCCACACAGCAGACATGTAGCAGAGCCGGGATTCGAACCCATGACCTCTGACTCCCAAGCCCTGGCTCTTTCCACTGAGCCACGCTGCTTCTCAGTGTGGTAGTCACCCGACCCTGAGCCCCACAGTACTTGGGAGCCAGAGGTCAATCAATCAATCGTATTTATTGAGCGCTTACTGTGTGCAGAGCACTGTACTAAGCGCTTGGTTAGTCATGGGTTGGTCATGGGTTCTAATCCTGGCTCCGCCACTTGTCAGCTGTGTGACTTTGGGCAAGCCACTTAACTCCTCTGGGCCTCAGTTTTCTCATTTGTAAAATGGGGATTGAGACTGTGAGCCCCATGTGGAACAACCTGATTACCTTGTATCCCCCCCCAGTGTTTAGAACAGTGCTTGGCACATAGTAAGCGCTTAACAAATGCCATTATTATTATTATTATTATTATTACTTAAGTACATATCTGTAATTCATTTTAGTGTCTGTCTCCAACCTCTAAGTATAACTTAGAGCAGCAGCAGCATGGCATAGTGGATAGAGAACAGGCCTGGGACTCAGCAGGTCATGGGTTCTAATGCTGGCTCTGCCATTTGCCTGCTGTGCGACCTTGGGCAAGTCACTTCTTGTCTGGGCCTCAGTTACCTCATCTGTAAAATGGGGATTGAGACTGTGAGCCCCATGTGGGACGGGGACAGTGTCCAACCCAATCTGCCTATATCCTCCCCAGCACTGAATACAGTGCCTGGCACATAGTTAAGCACTTAACAAATACCGTAATCATTATTATTATTATAACTTGTGGGCAGGGAGTGTGTCTACCAACTTTGTTGTGTTACACTCTCCTTCTAATAATAATAACAATAATAATAATAATGGCATTTGTTAAGCACTTACTATGTGCAAAGCACTGTTCTAAGCGCTGGGGGGGATACAAGGTGATCAGGTTGTCCCACGTGGGGCTCACAATCTTAATCCCCGTTTTATAGATGAGGCTCAGAGAAGTTAAGTGACTTGCCCAAGGTCACACAGCAGACACGTGGCAGAGCTGGGATTCGAACCCATGACCTCTGACTCCAAAGCCCGTGCTCTTTCCACTGAGCCATGCTGCTTCCCCTGCTTCTGCTAGACTGATGAGCCCGTTGTTGGGTAGGGACCATCTGTATATGTTGCCAACTTGTACTTCGCTTAGTACAGTGCTCTGCACACAGTAAGCGCTCAATAAATACAATTGAATTGAATGAATGAATGAGTATTTAGTACAGTGCTCCGCACACAGTAAGCACTCAATGAATGTCTTTGATTGATAGATTCTGTGGCCTTTAAGGGAGTTGAACAGGTCTCAGATATTTTACCTGGACAATGGTAATTAATTCCCTGTCACAATTAAATTACGCATTCAGAAAAGACAGGCCTAATAAATTATCTCTAAAATTCAAAATTGGACTACATTAAAGGTAAAGGACCCTAAAGGTTTACTGTCTGATTGAACAAGTCCATTTAACAGACAGATAAACAAATATGCAGATTAGGTAGGTAACATAATTAATACTATCTTATCACTGCAATCAATCAATCAATCAATCGTATTTATTGAGCGCTTACTGTGTGCAGTGTTTTGCACTGCAAGTTTTGGGACAACATATAACCTGATTTCTTAAAATTTTAGCTGACTGAATTTGCTCCATGCTTGGTTCTGTGAGCCCCAAGTGGGACAGGGACTGATTACAATAAGCACTCAACAAATATTCTTATTTTTATTATCATCGATAATAAAATAATAATAATAATTGTGTTGTTGCTTGAAGTCACTGACTTGCTATGTCTCCCTGGAATATTCCCCCTCAAAACAACACTCCCAATCAGCTCAATATTCTTTCATATCTTAAAAGAATAACTTTCCCATCATTAAATAATCTCAGTGTTTGTTCCTTTCACTCTCCATCTAGACATTAATCACAAGCAAAACTTGGTGCAATTCCGCAACATCATAACTGGGATTGCTGCAAAAGTAAAAATATATATTTTTGACAAAACCTGATCTTGCCTCACTATCTGCTTCTTGACCTCTGAAAACTATTCTTCTCAAAGGGAAGTTGACGCAGTATTAAGTAATCCGAAATCCCAGAAAGATTCCATATCACTCCCCGGAGTCCCGTGTTAAGTTTCAACTTTGGTACCCACAAAATGATCTCACTAGGAATGATAATGATCAGAGTTTACTTGACTGTCCAACTTTTACTCAATAAACATTGCGAGGAGGTTTTGACCTTATGAACACCGGCTGAAGAATTTGGAGTACAAATTAGATGATGCTATTAACCAGTATTTACATACTTTAATCCTCTACCTATGAGAGTATTAGCGAGCAAGTAAGTGAGTGAGCCAGGCTTAAAGGAAAAAAAAAGAAACTAGAAGTCAGGAGACGTTGGTTCTAAACTTAGCTCTGCCACTGGGCTGTTGTGTCCCATTCATTCAATCGTATTTATTGAGCGCTTACCGTATGCAGAGCACTGTACTAAGGGCTTCCGTTTTTTAGAGTGTGAGCTCATTCAGAACAAGTCCTGCGGGCTGCCAGTCAACCTACGCATCAAGCAAAAACTCCTCATTCTCGGCTTCAAGGCTGTCCATCACCTCGCCCCCTCCTACCTCACCTCCCTTCTCTCCTTCTCCAGCCCAGCCCGCACCCTCCGCTCCTCTGCCGCCGCTAACCTCCTCAATGGACCTCATTCTCGCCTGTCCCACCGTCGACCCCCGGGCCCACGTCCTCCCCCTGGCCTGGAATGCCCTCCCTCCTCACATAATAATAATAATAATGATGGTATTTATTAAGCGCTTACTTCGCACATCCGCCATTATTTATTTATTTTACTTGTACCTATCTATTCTATTTATTTTATTTTGTTAGTATGTTTGGTTTTGTTCTCTGTCTCCCCCTTCTAGACTGTGAGCCCGCTGTTGTGTAGGGACTGTCTCTATGTGTTGCCAACTTGTACTTCCCGAGCGCTTAGTACGGTGCTCTGCACACAGTAAGCGCTCAATAAATACGATTGATTGATTGATCCGCCAAGCTAGCTCTCTTCCTCCCTTCAAAGCCCTACTGAGAGCTCACCTCCTCCAGGAGGCCTTCCCACACTGAGCCTCCTTTTTCCTCTCCTCCTCCCCATCCCCCCCGCCCTACCTCCTTCCCCTCCCCACAGCACCTGTATATATATTTATACGGATGTGTTACTCTATTTATTTTACTTGTACATATTTACTATTCTATTTATTTCGTTAATGATGTGCATCTAGCTTCATTTCTATTTATTCTGATAACTTGACACCTGTCCACATGTTTTGTTTTGTCGTCTGTCTCCCCCTTCTAGACTGTGAGCCTGTTATTGGGTAGGGTCCGTCTCTATGTGTTGCCGACTTGTACTTCCCAAGCGCTTAGTACAGTGCTATGCACACAGTAAGTGCTCAATAAATGCAATTGAGTGAATGAATGAATGAATTTGATTATCTTGCATCTATCTCTGGACTTTTATTTAAGCTTTTGGGTTTTTTTAGTGTTGTTTTTTAGGCTCTTACTATATGTCAAGGGCTATTCTAAGTGCTGGGGAAGATGCAAGCTAATCATGTCAGACATAATCCATGTCCCCCATAGGACTCACTGTCTTAATCTCCATTTCACCAATGAGGTAACAGAGGCACAGAGCAGTTAGATGACTGCCCAGGGTCACACGGCAGATAAGTGGCAGAGCCAGAATTAGAACCCAGATCTGTGCTCCTTCCACTAGGACATGCTGCTTCTCTTCATCAAAACCTAATAAATAGTATAAACAAAACATTTGGTATTGTTAATGTTTACATCTACACCATGAGGAACGAAGCACCAATTTTTGTTCCACCCACGTCCACACGCAACCGACAGAGACTCACACCTCAGTAACATTATCTTGAAATACAAAATATTCCTCTGCTTATATCTCCCCATCCTGGCATTTGAATAAATCTGTATTATTTATTAAGCACTGTAGAAAGCACTGAACCAAGCACTTGAGAGAGGACTCTTACCCCTCTAGACTGTAAGCTCATTGTGGGCAGGGATCATGTCTACCAACTCTGTTATACTGTATTCATTCATTCATTCGATCATATTAATTGACTGCTTACTGTGTGCAGAGCACTGTACTAAGCACTTGGGAGAGTACAATACAACAATATTAATTAATTCATTCAATCAATCGTATTATTGAGTGCTTACCATGTGCAGAGCACTTGGGAAGTACAATCCAGCAACAAGTAGAGACAATCCCTGCCCACAACAGGCTCACAGTCTAGAAAGGTGGTGGCAGGAATCAAAACAAGTATCAGTAATAAGATCGGATCCAGTCCCTAAACTAAATGGGGCTCACCATCTAAGAGGGAAGAAGTCATTTTTATAGATGATAAAAACGATTCATTCATTCATTTAATTGTATTTATTGAGCACTTACTGGGTGTAGAGTACTGTACTAGGCTCTTGGGAGAGTAAAATACAACAATAAGCGGACACATTCCCTGCCCACCATGAGCTTACAATCTAGAGGGGAGGTAGATGCTATTGATGCCTGTTCACTTGCTTTGTTTTGTGGTGTTGCCTCTCTCCCCTCTTCTAAACTGTGAGCCCATTGGGTTGGGATTGTTTCTAACTGTTGCTGAATTGTACTTTCCAAGTGCTTAGTATAGTGCTTTGCACACAGTAAGCGATCAATACATACGATTGAATGAATGACTGAATGAATGAGGTAGAGAAATGCCAAGTTACTTGTCCAAGGTCACACAACTGTCAAATGTTGGAGCCCAAACTAGAGGCCAGGTTCTGCTGACTCCCAATCCTGTGGTCTTTCCAATGGGCCAAGATGCCGCCTTACCTATATTATACACTCTATTAACTCCTCATATCTGCAATCTATTTTATCGTGTGTCTCCCTGCTAGATCGTAAGCTCTTGGAGAGTGGAGGTCCGATCTACTGCCGTTTGACTTCAGGTTCCACTGATATTTCTGTTGGATCCACATCTCACTTTCTTAACTCTCACTTTGCACATTCCCTCTGAGAGACAGAGAGAGATGGACAGGGAAGCAGAGAGAGACAGAGAGAGACACAGGGGGAGAGAGAGAGAGATGGAGAGAGAACATGCATATTGAGGAATGAAGAGAACATGGAAATCCTGACTGCGAAGAAGGTGAGAAACTTATGCTAATCAATCAATGGTATTTATTTAGCTCTAACCGTGAGCAGAACGTTGTTCTAAGTACTGGGGAGAATACAATATGATAAAGTGTGGAAATGACTACATTGAAAAATCTAGATTTTGGGCTTCAAGGCCTCTCACAAAATCCCTACACCTAACCATTCACTCCCGTTATAGTCTGACTCCTGTTCTCCTCAGGCCCAGGCCGATGTTTAAGGTCATAATTTGTACTTCCCAAGCGCTTAGTACAGTGCTCTGCACACAGTAAGCGCTCAATAAATACGATTGATGATGATGATAAATGGAAGTTCCTCCTTCTGCCAATCCGTTAGACCAGAGCCCTCTCCGTGTTCAAAGCGCTCCTAAAATCCTGCTTCCTCTAACTAGCTTCCCCACCATCCCAAACTACACAAATCCACCAGTCACCTCTAGCAATTATGGATTTATTTCTACCCATCCTCAGCATTTCTAAATATGTTGTTTTGGCGGTATAGTCAGCGATATATTTTGATTACCCTAAGTATATATTCTTATTTCTGTCTCTCCTGGTACAGTATAAACTCCTTATGGGCAGGGGCCTGTGCAGTTACTTTCCCAAGTGCTTAATCCAGTGAACTGTATCTTGCGGGCACTCAATAAATATCATTATTAGGGCTTTATCTGAAGTCAGTGCTGCTGCTCTTAACTAGTATTGACTTTCATTCATTCATTCATTCATTCAATCGTATTTATGGAGCACTTACTGTGTGCAGAGCACTGTACTAAGCGCTTGGGAAGTACAAGTTGGCAACATATAGAGACGGTCCCTACCCAACAGTGGGCTCACAGTCGAGAAGGTCTAGAAATCTAGACTTGCCACGGAAGGTGGGACAAAAGAGTTTCCTGGAGCAGAGGTGAATTGGCTGTTTTCACAGCCCAGCTCCCTTGGCTTGGGTCAAGGAAGGGGGATTCAAACAGGCAAGGAAGGTGAGAAACTTATGCTAATCAATCAACGGTATTTATTTAGCACTAACTGTGAGCAGAACGTTGTTCTAAGTACTGGGAAGAATACAATATGATAAAGCTGGTAGACATGATCCCTGCCCACAAAAAGCTCACACACTAGAGAGCAAATCTGACCTTAAAATAAATTACAGATAATAATAATAATAATAATAATAATAATAATAATAATAGTAATAATAATAATAATAGCATTTGTTAAGCTTTGACTATGTGCCAAACACTGTTCTAAGCACTGGGGTAGATACAAGGTAATCAGGTTGTCCTACATGGGGCTCACAGTCTTAATCGTAGAGAAGCAGCGTTGCTCAGTGGAAAGAGCCTGGGCTTTGGAGTCAGAGGTCATGGGTTCTAATCCCAGCTCTGCCACTTGTCAGCTGAGTGACTTTGGGCAAGTCACTTCACTTCTCTGTGCCTCAGTTACCTCATCTGGAAAATGGGGATGAAGATTGTAAGCCCTATGTGGGACAACTTGAATAGCTTGTAGCTACCTCAGTGTTTAGAACAGTGCTTGGCACATAGTAAGTGCTTAAATACCAACATTATTACCCTGGCACTTAGAACAGTGCTTGGCACATAGTAAGTGCTTAACAAATACCATTATTATTATTATTATTATTAATCCCCATTTTAATAATAATAATAATAATAATAATAATAATGATATTTATTAAGTGCTTACTATGTGCAAAGTACTGTTCTAAGCGCTGGGGAGGTTACAAGGTGATCAGGTTGTCCTACGGGGGGGTCACAGTCTTAATCCCCATTTTACAGATGAGGTAACTGAGGCACAGAGAAGTGAAGTGACTTGCCCAAAGTCACACAGCTGACGGAGCCGGGATTTGAACCCATGACCTCTGACTCCAAAGCCTGTACTCTTTCCACTGAGCCACGCTGCTTCTCCTACAGATGAGGTGACTGAGGCACAGAGAATTGAAGTGACTTGCCACAAGATCCCAGAGCAGACAAGGGGCAGAAACATGTGGGACAACCTGATCACCCTGTAACCTTCCCAGCGCTTAGAACAGTGCTTTGCACATAGTAAGCGCTTACTAAATGCCATTATTAACCAGGATTAGAACCCAGGGCCTCTGACTCCAAAGCCCATGCTGTTATCACTAGGCCGTAGAGATGGAGATGTGGGAGGGAAGGGGTGGAAGTGTTGAGGGAGAATTGGCCCAAGGGCAGAGATGGCCCTAGAAGGGAGTTGAGGGCTTAGTCAGTGAGGATTTGGCCACCTCTCCATGACTTCTCGGGCATCGGGAAAGTCAATTCGAACAACTGAGGCACCCTCGAAGGCAATCCCGCTGGGCCGGGGGCTGGAAAAGTGGGCAGAGGAGAAGTAACCCTTCTGCTCTTCCCTTCCTGGGTGATCTATTCCAAACAGATATATGATTCATTCATTCAGTCATTCAATCGTATTTACTGAGCGCTTACTGTGTGCAGAGCACTGTACTAAGCGCTTGGTAAGTACAAGTTGGCAACATGTAGAGACGGTCCCTACCCAACAGTGGGCTCACAGCCTAGAAGGGGGAGACAGGGAACAAAATAAAGCATCATCATCATCAATCGCATTTATTGAGTGCTTACTATGTGCAGAGCACTGTACTAAGCACTTGGAAAGTACAAATTGGCAACATATAGAGTCCCTACCCAACAGTGGTCTCACAGTCTAAAAGGGGGAGACAGAGAACAAAACCAAACATACTAACAAAATAAAATAAATAGAATAGGTATGTACAAGTAAAATAAATAAATAGATAAAAAACATATAAAAAACATATTAACAAAATAAAATAAGTAGAATAAATATGTACAAGTAAAATAAATAAATAAAGAGTAATAAATACATACAAACATATATACATATATACAGGTGATCCACCTACCGAGGCAGACAATTTGCATGACTCTCCCAAGTGCTTAGTACAGTGTTCTGCACACAGTAAGCACTCATTATGTATAATTGATTCATTCAATCATTCAATTCAATCATATTTACAGAGCGCTTACTGTGAGCAGAGCACTGTACTAAGCGCTTGGGAGGGTACAACATGACAATAAACAGACAAATTCCCTGCCCACAATGAGCTTACAGTCCAGAGGCGAAGACAGACATTACTATATATAAATTAATTACAGTGAAGCAGTGTGGCTTAGTGGAAAGAGCACAGACTTGGGGGTCAGAGGATGTGAGTTCTAATCCCGGCTCTGCCACTTGTCTGCTGTGTGACCTCGGGCAAGCCACTTAACCTCTCTGTGCCTCACTTACCTCATCTGAAAAATGGGGATTAAGACTGTGAGCCCCATATGGGACAACCTGATGACCCTTCATCCACCCCAGTGCTTAGAAAGTGCTTGGCACATAGTACGCCCTTAACAAATGCTATTGTTATTATTATATACAGATGGGTTGATTGATTCATTCATTCAATCATTTTTATTGAGCACTTACTGTGCGCAGAGCACTGTAGTAAATGCTTGACTCTAGTGTATTCACTCTAGTGTATACTTCTTGCTGTAGGTTACTAACTCAGAATAGAAGGTGATAGCCTCTATGAAGGCAAAAAGGAAACAAGGAGGAATTGGAATTTCAAAAATCAACTTCAGCCATAATAGAACAGCATTCGTTAAGCACTTCCTGAGCCCCTTCCTTCCTCTCCCCCTCGTCCCCCTCTCTATCACCCCCACCTTACCTCCTTCCCTTCCCCACAGCACCTGTATATATGTATATATGTTTGTACATATTTATTACTCTATTTATTTATTTATTTTTCTTGTACATATCTATTCTATTTATTTTATTTTGTTAGTATGTTTGGTTTTGTTCTCTGTCTCCCCCTTTTAGACTGTGAGCCCACTGTTGGGTAGGGACTGTCTCTATATGTTGCCAACTTGTACTTCCCAAGCGCTTAGTACGGTGCTCTGCACACAGTAAGCGCTCAATAAATATGATTGATTAATTGATTGAATGATTAATGTCCAGCACTGAACTAACCACTGAGGTAGATATGTGATAGGATGGACATAGTCTCTGACCCCCTGGGGTTCAAAGTGTAAGGGGAAGGGAGAACAGATATTTCACTCCTATTTTACAGATGAGAAAACTTAGAGGCAAAAAAGTCAAATATTTGTTCAAAATCACAGAGCAGAACCTGGATTAAAACCCAGACTCTTTGAGTTCCAGGCCAGTGCTCTTTCCACTGGGCCACGCTAATATATTCATTTTTCTAGCAAAGAGTGCCAACGGAAAGGCTAGGAGTGAATCAGAGATATCTATCATCATCAATGATATTAACCGGACACTTACTGTGTGCAGAAAACTGTACTGAGCGCTGGGTAGAGTACATCTAGACTGTGAGCCCGTTGTTGGGTGGGGACCGTCTCTGTATGTTGCCGACTTGTACTTCCCAAGCGCTTAGTACAGTGCTCTGCACACAGTAAGCGCTCAATAAATACGATTGAATGAATGCATGAATTTTAAATAATAAATGTACATATTTGTACATATGTGCTACAATTATTAAGTTATACAATAATGATAATAACTGGGGTATTTGTTAAGCACTTATTATGTGCCAGGCACTGTACTAAGTGCTAGGGTAGGTACAAGGGGATTGGCATTTCGTTTTGCATTATCATTTTCTTTTAATGGTATTTGTTAAGTGTTTACTATGTGTCAAGCACTGGTCTAAGTGCTGGGGTAATAATAATAATAATAATAATAATAATAATAATAATAATAATAATAATGGTATTTGTTAAGCATTTACTAAAAGCACTGTTCTAAGCACTGTGTGGGATACAAGGTGATCAGGTTGTCCTACGAGGGGCTCACAGTCTTAATCCCCATTTTACAGATGAGGTAACTGAGGCCCTGAGAAGTTCAGTGACTTGCCCAAGGTCACACAACTGACAAGTGGCAGAGACAGGATTAGAACCCATGACCTCTGGCTCCCAAGCCCGGGCTCGTTCCACTGAGCCACACAAGCTAATCAGGTTGTCCCACGTGGGGCTCACATTCTTAATTCCCATTTTACAGACGAGGTAACAGGCCCAGAGACGTGAAGCGACTTGCCCAGGGTCATGCAGCTGACAAGTGGCGGAGCCGGGATTAGAACCCACGTCCTCTGGCTCCCAAGCCCGGGCTCTTTCCACTGAGCCACACAAGGTAATCAGGTTGTCCCACGTGGGGCTCACATTCTTAATTCCCATTTTACAGAAGAGGTAACTGAGGCCCAGAGAAGTGAGGCGACTTGCCCAGGGTCATACAGCTGACAAGTGGTGTAGCCGGGATTAGAACCCGCGTCCTCTGACTCCCAAGCCCGGGCTCTTTCCACTCAGCTACGTTCCTTCTCATTTTTTTTTTTAATGGTATTGGTTAATCACGTACTCTGTGCTAGGCACTGTACTGAAGAGTGGGGTAGTTACAAGTTAATTAGATTGGACACATTGCGCTCACCGTCTTTGTGCCCATTTTACAGATGAGGTCACTGCAGACGAGTGGCAGAGCCGGGATTAAGACCCAGCTGCTTCTGACTCCCAAGCCCGTGCTCTATCTGCTAGGCAACACTGCTTCTTTTCTGTCCCAGTTTAAACCTACAGCATTTAATTTGAGGAGTGAATAGATGTTAGGGGCTAAAACCCTGAAATGTGTGCAAGATTGGGTCAGAGTCGCTTAATCCATCCTCAAGTAGTTTCACCTTTTTTTCTTAAAGAAAAAAAGTACAGCGACTCAGATGTAAATAAGGCACTTATATGTAATTCTTGCCAGTTTACCCAGCTGGCCTGGAAAAACAAAAACCACCAACTGTTCCCGTCTCACAAGCCCGCAACCTTGGTGTCATCCTCGACTCCGCTCTCTCATTCACCCCTCACATCCAAGCCATCACCAAAACCTGCCGGTTTCAGCTCCGCAACACTGCCAAGATCCGCCCTTTCCTCTCCATCCAAACTGCTACCCTGCTCATTCAAGCTCTCATCCTATCCCATCTGGACTACTGCACCAGCCTTCTCTCTGATCTCCCATCCTCGTGTCTCTCTCCACTTCAATCCATACTTCATGCTGCTGCCCGGATTATCTTTGTCCAGAAACGCTCTGAACATATTACTCCCCTCCTCAAAAATCTCCAGTGGCTACCAATCAATCTGCGCATCAGGCAGAAACTCCTCACCCTGGGCTTCAAAGCTCTCCATCTCCTCGCCCCCTCCTACCTCACCTCCCTTCTGTCCTTCCCCAACCCAGCCCGCACCCTCCGCTCCTCTGCCGCTAATCTCCTCACCGTACCTCGCTCTCGCCTGTCCCGCCGTCGACCCCCGGCCCACGTCATCCCCCGGGCCTGGAATGCCCTCCCTCTGCCCCTCCGCCAAGCTAGCTCTCTTCCTCCCTTCAAGGCCCTATTGAGAGCTCACCTCCTCCAGGAGGCCTTCCCAGACTGAGCCCCTTCCTTCCTCTCCCCCTCGTCCCCCTCTCCATCCCCCCATCTTACCTCCTTCCCTTCCCCACAGCACCTGTATATATGTATATATGGTTGTACATATTTATTACTCTATTTATTTATTTATTTATTTATTTATTTATTTTACTTGTACATTTCTATCCTATTTATTTTATTTTGTTGGTATGTTTGGTTCTGTTCTCTGTCTCCCCCTTTTAGACTGTGAGCCCACTTTTGGGTAGGGACTGTCTCTATGTGTTGCCAATTTGTACTTCCCAAGCGCTTAGTACAGTGCTCTGCACATAGTAAGTGCTCAATAAATACGATTGATTGACTGATTGATTAACTGTAACCGAATGTTTTAACATTGTCGTTCTCCAGCTCGTTTTTGCTAAACGCTCTGATCCAATTCAAACAGACTGGGCTCTACTGAACACACTGTGGCATTCGGTTCAGGATAAAGGAGTAAAAATGTAAACCTGCTTCATTCATTCATTCATTCAATCGTATTTATTGAGCGCTTACTGTGTGCAGAGCACTGTACTAAGCGCTTGGGAAGTACAAATGGGCAACATATAGAGACCATCCCTATCCAACCGTGGGTTCACAGTCTAGAAGGGGGAGACAGACAAGAAAACAAAACATATTAACAAAATAAAATAAATAGAATAAACATGTACAAATAAAATAAGTAAATAAAGAGTAATATAAGATAAATAAATAAATAGATAGCTAGATAGCTAGATAGCTAGCTAGCTAGCTAGATAGATAGATAGATAGATAGATAGATAGATAGAGTAGTACACATGGTAAGAGCCCGCTGCGGAACAAGGCCTGCGTCCAACCCGATCTCCTTGGGAGCCACCCCGGCGTTCATTCACTCATTCAATCATATTTATTGAGCGCTTACTGTGTGCAGAGCACTGTACTAAGTGCTTGGGAAGTACAAGTTGGCAACATATAGAGACAGTGCCTACCCAACAGTGGGCTCACAGTCTAAAAGGGGGAGACAGAGAACAAAACTATACTAACAAAATAAAATAAATAGAATAGCTATGTACAAGTAAAATAAATAGAGTAATAAACATGTACAAACATATATACATATATACAGGTGCTGTGGGGAAGGGAAGGAGGTAAGATGAGGGGGATGGAGGGGGGGACGAGGGGGAGAGGAAGGAAGGGGCTCAGTCTGGGAAGGCCTCCTGGAGGAGGTGAGCGCTCAGCAGGGCACTAAATCAAGGTAGCCCACTATGTTTTAAGTTTCAAAATGAGCATTCAAGGAAAAAAGAGGAGGGAAGAAAGCCATTTTTCTGATATTTCCCTCTAGGCTGGAGGGGGAGGAAGGATCGCAGGGCAGTGAAGAGAGGGAGGAGAAGGACAGTACATTAAAGCGGAGGATCATCTTGGTAGATTATGTCATTGACTTTTCTTTGGAAAGCAAAAATATTTTGAGCCAAATAACTTTAAAGGCTTAAAAGCTCAGGAATATCAAGAGGCCTTCCACGTGGGTTTAACTGTAATGATCATGTTCAGGTAAATAGAGTCTATCCTGGCCCAAATAAAGTATTTATTTTAAATTCCCAAATGATTTTGCCCCTTGCTCTCTGTACTACTTTTCTTGATGTTTTTCTTTTCTCCAAAAATATTTCTTGCCAGATATAGATTGAATTGGCCTAAAATCGTGCCCTTTCTTCTCAGAGAATTCAGGGCTCTATGACTTCTTTATTTAGGTAAATTTAAAGGAATATAATGTTACATTAGCATTTACAATGTATAACTTTTCTGATGGCTGGACACTAATAACTTTCAATTTTCCTTTAGGTTTTCATTACACGCCAAATTTGCATAATGCAAAACTGCATTCACATATTCAAAAAAAAATCCATAACATTGGCAGCCCTGATTCTTTCACGTTGGCTTTATTTAGTAAGCTTTAATTGAATTAGATCAGTCTTAGAGGCAATTTTAAAATATCTCCAATTCTGCAATATATCTGCTAGTTAAATACATAATTTAACGTGATGGTAATTCACAGTTGCAGGAAGAAGAAAGAAAAAAAATAGAAGAAGCACGGCCTAGTAGATACAGCATGGGTCTGGGGGCCTGAAGGACCTGGGTTCTAATCCTGGATCTGAAACCTGTCTGCTGTGTGACCTTGGGCGAGTCACTTAACTTAGCGTCTCAGTTACCCCCTTTGTAAAATAGGGATTAAGACTGTAAGCCCCATGTAGGATATGGACTGTGTCCAACCTGATCACTTTGTATCTACCCCGGTGCTTAGAACAGTGCTTAGCATATAGTAAGAGCTTAGAGAATACTATAAAAACCTGTTTTCGATTACCTAGTTCTGTAAATTGACTTTGGAAGCAATGTGGTCTAATGGACAAATGGGCCCAGGAGCCAGAGGGCCTGGGCTGCTATCCCAGCTCCGCCATTTGCCTGCTGGGTGACCTTGGGCAAGCTACTTCATTTCTCTGTGCCTCAGTTTCCTCACCTGTAAAATGGGGCTTCAATACCTGTTCTCCCTGCTTCTTGATTGTGAGCTCCATGTGGCACAGGCCATATCTGGCCTGATTAGTTTGTATCTACCCCAGCACCAAGATAGGGTTTGACGCTTAGTGTTTAAATACCATAAGAAAAATTGGCTTTACAATTTTTCTGAAACTTTTTACTAGCTGGTGGCCACCACTAATTTATTTTTCAAGGACCGTGTCCATTTTTCCTGTTGCTTTTAGCCCTTCTGTCCCTATTTACAGTTACAATTGTATTTTTATATCTCACTAGCATCATTCCAAGGCTAGTGGCCCGTAATCCTGGGGCGTAAAAACAGAAGCATAAAACCCGGACACCTTCCAAACATCCTCCAAATAACAATAATGGCATGGGTTCATGGCTCATAACAATTACTCGCACCGACGAGCGTAACAATCACCCAATAAGCCAAATTAACCCACTGCACAACAGACTTTTTTTTTGTGGATGTGTGGGTAAAAAGGATTCTCCTTATCTACAGATTTGGAGTGAACAATCATTGAAGTAGACAACTCTCTGAGGTAGTGGAGGATTGCAAAAATTCAATCAATCAATCAATAATAGATCAATGGTATTATCAAGCGCTTAACTATGTGCAGAGCACTGGACTTAACGTCTGTGAGAGTACAGAACAACAGAGTTGGTAGATATGTTCCCGACCCATAAGGAGCTTACAGTCCAGAGGGTAAGACAGACATTATTCAAAATAAATAAATTACAGATATGTCCTTCATTCACTCATTCATTCAATCACATTTATTGAGTGCTGTGTGCAAAGCACAGTACTAAGCGTTAGGGAGGGCATAACAATGAACTGACACAGCCATCTTACAGTCTGGAGGTGGAGCACGTGTGACCATGGGCGAGTCACTTAACTTCTCAGTGCCTCAGTTTCCTCATTTGTAAATTGGGGATTAAATGTCTTCCTTTTACTTAGCCTGTGAACCCCACGTGGTAAAGGGACTGCATCTTACCTAATCATCTTGTCTAGAACAAAGCTTGGCACACAGTAAACATTTAATACACACAATTATTATTATTACTACCGCTACTGCTAATAATAAGCACTTAATACAGTGTTCTGCATACAGTAAGCACTCAGTAAGAACCACTGATGGAGCCTCTCCCCTCTACAGGTCATTCTTCATTTTGCTGCCTGGATCACTTTCCTAAAATACAATTCTGTACATATCTCCCTACTCAGAAACCCATCTCCCTACTCAAAAACCTTTAATGGATAATTTCTGCTCGACATCAAGCAGAAATTCACGACCATTGGCTTCAAGGTGTTCCATTAGCTCTGCCCCTTTTATTCACTCTTCCCAAACTGCATTCCAGCTCAGATTCTTCATTCTCCTAAAGACAGGCTTTTCAGTGTGCTTTTCTGGCTTTACCCCTTTGCTCACACCCTTGCTCCTGACCGAAACTCCCTCTATTAATGCTGTGGGTCTGAGGGTGGCTGAATAGGAAGTGCCCAAAGAGTACAGATCCAAATGCTTAGATGATGATAATAATAATAATAATAAGAAGAAGAAGAAGAAGAAGAAGAAGAAGAAGAAGAAGAAGAAGAAGAAGGAGGAGAAGAAGGAGAAGGAGGAGAAGAAGAAGAAGAAGAAGAAGAAGAAGAAGAAGAAGAAGAAGAAGAAGAAGAAGAAGAAGAAGAAGAAGGAGAAGGAGAAGGAGAAGGAGAAGGAGAAGGAGAAGAAGAAGAAGAAGAAGAAAGAAGAAAAGAAGAAAAGAAGAAGAAGAAGAAGAAGAAGAAGAAGAAGAAGAAGAAGAAGAAGAAGAAGAAGAAGAAGAAGAAGAAGAAGAAGAAGAAGAAGAAGAGGAGGAGGAGGAGGAGGAGGAGGAGAAGGAGAAGAAGGAGAAGAAGGAGAAGAAGGAGAAGAAGAAGAAGAAAAGAAGAAGAAGAAGAAGAAGAAGAAGAAGAAGAAGAAGAAGAAGAAGAAGAAGAAGAAGAAGAAGAAGAAGAAGAAGAAGAAGAAGAAGAAGAAGAAGAATAGTAAGAATAATGATTGTGGCATTTGTTAAGTGCTGATTATGTGCCAAGTACTGTTCTAAGCACTGGGGTAGATACACGGTAATCAGGTTGTCCCACATGGGGCTACCAATCTTCACCCCCATTTTACAGATGAAGTACCTGAGGCAGAGAGAAGTTAAGTGGCTTGCACAACGTTAGCCAACGAATAAGTGGCAGAGCTGGAATTAGAACTCAGGTCCTTCTGATTCCCTGGCCCAAGAGCTATCAACTAGGCCAAGCTGCTCATTATCATCAATGCTGTCCCATCAGCCTCCTATCTGAGCAGTCTTACTTAAAGATAAATGGCTCATAGTGGGGAATGGAATAGAAAACATCTCCTGTTCCATGGTAGTACACATAACAGTTGTAGCATTTAAGTTCTTTGCTATGTGCCAAGCACTATATTAAATGTACTGTCTTTTAGCAACATTTCCATTCATAAATGGAGTCACTAGCGGCAGTAGCAGCATTTTGTAATATGAAGCACATCTTTCCCTCTCTCTATCTTTCCTTTATCTTCTCTCTCTCTCATATATCTATACATATATATATATATATATATATATATATATATATATATACACGCATACACACACACATACATACACGTACACACGATATACTGGATGTTTCAGAGAGAGAGACTGATACAAACACCTGACGGGTGTTTGTGGAGGTAAAAGGGGAAGATGATGTGACTTTTGAGTTTGGCAGCTGTAGCAAGATGGGGTTGTGTTTTCTGAGGAGCAGTTGAGCTGAGTGGAATAGAGGAAGCATTGATTGTTTTTTTTGGAAAACCAAAACACTAGGGGAAAAAGCAAGGTGGAATAATTTCACATGAAAACATATAGCTTTGCTGTTTTGAAAGGCTGGAGCCAATTTCATAATATTGGACAAGAGTGAATGAAAATAGCACCTCTGACCCTCACTCCTTTAAAAAGAATGAACCCAGCTCCAGCTGTTTCCTTTCTAGTAGGGCATCCGTCCAGAGCACAGGACAAAAAGTGACTGTAATAGAGGTGAGATGTCATTTTGCATAAATGATCATTTAAAAGGGAAAATCTAGCCGTGCACTTGTAAACACCCAAGTTTCCTCCAGGTGATTGTTTCAGTGGCTGATCTTATTTAAGAGTAAAGAGTTCTTGAGGGAAAACCAAAGTTAATTGTTTCAATTGTGCCTTAAGTTACCATTTCTCGAATTGTGGAATATGTGGAAAGCTTTCATTCAACCGGGAAAATCACTATTATTGTAGGCACAACAGAAACTTTTGGTAATCCTGCTGCAAATGGGGTGGCGGGTGAGAGGAGGAGGAAGTGTCACAGGAGGGAAGGAAAGCAGTGCTTCGCTAGTGTTTGGGAGAGCTTTCATTGTCCATTTTGACCAGAGGTTAGTCAAGTTGGGCCTTTAGAAAGGTTCTCCCAAGGTCTTCCCAATGTAGGAAGCTTCAGTGACTGGAGCTTGGAGTATTCCACAGAACCATCTGCAGACCATGTAAAATGTGGTTTATTTACAAAAGGCAAATGATCATTTTTCAGTGACCATGAAAGGTAGAACAGATCTACTGTGCATGAGGGCAAACAAAAAAAAAGAAATAGGCACTACTTTTAAGGAGCTTATAGTCTAGTAAAGGAGACAAATGACATTTTCAGTCACTGTAAATACATGCTAATAGACATAATTTCAGGAGTGGCCCCTGAGGAGGAGAGATGGTTTGGCTATTTTCCTGGTAACTGAATTTGCAGAGTTATTAGGGAAAGTTTCCTAGAAGAGGAGGTCTTTGAGCTGCAATTTAGAGGAAGAGTACGGGGGGTGAGGAGGAGAGAAGAGAAGCAGCGTGGCTCAGTGGAAAGAGCACGGGCTTGGGAGTCAGAGGTCATGGGTTCAAATCCCAGCTCCACTAATTGTCAGCTGTGTGACTTTGGGCAGGTCACTTAACTTCTCTGTGCCGCAGTTACCTCATCCGTAAAATGGGGATTAAGACTGTGAGCCCCACGTGGGACAACCTGATCACCTTGTATCCTCCCCAGTGCTTAGAACAGTGCTTTGCACATAGTAAGCACTTTACAAATGCCATTATTATTATTATTACTATTAATTTATTAGTTGATGTGATCTGAGGGAGTGGACTGAAGGGAAAGAGAGAGATGAGGTAATAGAGAGGAGAGAACTGTCGTCTAATGGAAAGAGCACACTTTCCAGGGCATCGGAGGATCTCAATTCGAATCCCACCTCCAGCTGTGTGACCTGGGCAAGTCATTTAGCTGCTCTATGCCTCAGTTTCTTCATCTGTAAAATGGGGATTTAATACCTGTTCCCCTTCCCAATTAGGCTATGAGCCCACTAGGGACTGTGTCTCACCTAATCACCTGAAATCTACCCAGTGCTTAGTGCAGTGCGTAAGGCATACCACTATTATGAAGAGTAAGAGAGTAGGACACTGGCCCTCAGAAGTGGGGTTCATGATCTTCAGCAGCCCGCTCATATGACACTGATCTCAATCATCATCATCAATCGTATTTATTGAGCGCTTACTGTGTGCAGAGCACTGTACTAAGCGCTGGGGAAGTACAAATTGGCAACATATAGAGACAGTCCCTACCCAACAGTGGGCTCACAGTCTAAAAGGGGGAGACAGAGAACAAAACCAAACATACTAACAAAATAAAATAAATAGAATAGATATGTACAAGTAAAATAAATAAATAAATAAATAAATAAATGGAGTAATAAATATGCACAAACATATATACATATATACAGGTATATCTACATATATATACATATACACATATATGTATACATATACATATATACATATATACCTAGGGAAGAGTGAGGCCTAGTGGAAAGAGCTCAGGCCTGGGCGTCAGAAAAGTACAGTGCCATGTTCTTAGTACACTGCTCTGCACTCAGCAAGTGATCAGTGAATACCACTGATGCTGGCTGATTGATTTCCTAGGTTCTAATCCCACTTAACGATGGCATTTATTAAGCGCTTACTATGTGCAAAGCACTGTTCTAAGCACTGGGGCAGTTACAAGGTGATCAGGTTGTCCCACGGGGGGGCTCACAGTCTTAATCCCCGTTTTACAGATGAGGTAACTGAGGCACAGAGAAGTGAAGTGACTTGCCCAAAGTCACACAGCTGACAAGTGTGACAGCTGACAAGCTGACAAGTGGCGGAGCCGGGATTTGAACCCATGACCTCTGACTCCAAAGCCCGTGCTCTCTCCATTGAGCTTCGTACTAAGCTAAGCTAAGCGCTTAGTACAGTGCTCTGCACACAGTAAGCGCTCAATAAATACGACTGATTGATTGATTGAGCTTCGCTGCTCTACGCTGCAGCCACTTGCCTGCTGTGTGACCTTGAGAAAGTCACATCACTTCTCTGTGCTTCTGTTCCCTCATCTGCAAAATGGGCACTCAATACCTGTATATATGTATATATGGTTGTACATATTTATTACTCTATTTATTTATTTATTTATTTATTTTACTTGTACATTTCTATCCTACTTATTTTATTTTGTTGGTATGTTTGGTTCTGTTCTCTGTCTCCCCCTTTTAGACTGTGAGCCCACTGTTGGGTAGGGACTGTCTCTATGTGATGCCAATTTGTACTTCCCAAGCGCTTAGTACAGTGCTCTGCACATAGTAAGCGCTCAATAAATACGATTGATTGATTGACTGATTGATTGTTCTCCATCCTACTTAGACAGCTCCCACGTGGGAACTGATTGATTATCTTGAAACTACCCAAGGGATTAATACAGTCCTTGGCATATAGTAGGTGCTTAACAAATAACACAGTTATTATCATTGTCATCATCATCATCGTTACAAGGTGAAGAAGCAAGGCCTCATAGATGAAAAAGGGGACAGGGAGACAAAGGATCTAGGTTCTAATTTCAGCTCTGCCACTTGCCTGCTGTGTGAACTTGGGCCAATGAGTTAACTTCAATGTGCCTCAGTTTCCCCAAATCTAAAATGGAGATTCAAAACATGTTCTCCCTCTTACTTAAATGTGAGCCCCATATGCGACTCTGACCATGTCCTGCCAATGAATTTATACCCATCCCCGAGCTCAGAACAGTGCTTGACACAGAGTGTTTTACAAATTCAATTAAAAAAAGAAAGCGAGTGGTGTAAACTGGGTGGAGGCGAGGTAGAAGTCTGAGTATTGAGGCTAAGGAAGCACAGCTTAGTGGATAGACCATGGGCCTAAGAGTCAGGAGGCCCTGGGTTCTAATCCTGGTTCTGCCACATGTCTGCTGTGTGACCTCGGGAAAGTCACTTAACTTCTCTTGCCTCGGTTACCTCATCTGTTAGACTGTGAGCCCACTGTTGGGTAGGGACTGTCTCTGTATGTTGCCAACTTGTACTTCCCAAGTGCTTAGTACAGTGCTCTGCACACAGTAAGCGCTCAATAAATACGATTGATTGATTGATTGAAAATAGGGATGAAGACTGTGATCCCCATGTGGGACAGGGACTGTGTCCAATCTGATTAATTTGTATCTAACCCAGCACCTACAACAGGGCTTCGTACATGGTAAGCCCTTAATGAGTACCATTATCATTATTATTATCTAGGCAGAAGAGCAGAGTGTTGGTGTGAATGTGTATTTTTGTGTGGATTGGAAGGGAAGATCTGGAGGGAATACTACTACTGCTACTACTACTAATAATAATAATGGTATTTGTTAAGTGTTTATTATGTGCAAAGTACTGTTCTAAGCACTGGAGGGATACAAGGTGATCAGTTTGTCCCACATGGGGCTCACAGTCTTAATCCCCATTTTACAGATGAGGGAACTGAGGCACAGAGAACTGAAGTGACTTGCCCAAAGTCACACAGCTGACAATTGGTGGAGCCGGGATTTGTACCCATGACCTCTGACTCCAAAGCCCGGGCTCTTTCCACTGAGCTGCTCAGTGGAAGAAATGCCATCCTCCGATTCTTTATTGCTGGGCGTTTGTCTCTCTCCCTCTGCTACCGTACTGTTCCGTTCACTTCTCGGAGCCTCAGTTCCCTCTTCTGTAAAATGGGATCATGACTGTAAGCCCCACGTGGGACAACCTGATCACCTTGTATCCCCCCCAACGCTTAGAACAGTGCTTAGCACATAGTAAGCGCTTAACAAATGCTATTATTATTATTATTATTATTATTATTATTATTATTAGAGAAGCAGCGTGGCTCAGTAGAAAGAACATGGGCTTTGGAGTCAGAGGTCATGGGTTCAAATCCCGGCTCCGCCAATTGTCAGCTGTGTGACTTTGGGCAAGCCATTTCACTTCCCTGTGCCTCAGTTCCCTCATCTGTAAAATGGGGATCAATCAATCAATCGTATTTATTGAGCACTTACTGTGTGCAAAGCACAGTACTAAGTGCTTGGGAAGTACAAGTTGGCAACATATAGAGACAGTCCCTACCCAAGACTGTGAGCCCCCCGTGGGACAACCTGATCACCTTGCAACCTCCCCAGTGCTTAGAACAGTGCTTTGCACATAGTAAGTGCTTAATAAATGTCGTTATTATTATTATTATTATTGTTATTATTATTATTGTTGTTATCCGTTCCAACTCTCCTCCTGTATCCACTGGGATGAGGGATCCCCAGGTAGCCCAGACCCTTTGTAAAGTGAGGGAAACCTACTCTAAGACAGACATACTACTCTTAATTGACCAGAAAGACAGGTGACTCTAGACAATCCCAGCTCCACAGTGCTGAACAATTCCCTTCCGCTGCGTATTACAGTCTGCGTTTTCCATTTTCCATCTTTCATCTGCTGACATTTCCAAGCCCTCTTTTTCATCTCTGCCAACCTCTCTACCATTGCAACAAGATAATGAGTCAAACTGACAGATTTTTTCCGCCCTTTTTTTCCTATCTCTAATACTGTTTTCTGGAAGAAACCATCCATCTTTTCCCTCCCAGGAGAGTCACTTACATATTAAGCTCAGGTTATCAGAAAAAGGTTACTTCTTTAGGGGCACAATTTGTATCCCTGCAAGGGACGCCAGTGCTCACAAGTTCTTAGTAGCCACTTCTATCCTATACTTTAAGCAAGGATGTGAGGGGTGAACGAGAGAGCGAGTCGAGGATCAATCAATCAATCAATCAATCGTATTTATTGAGCGCTTACTATGTGCAGAGCACTGTACTAAGCGCTTGGGAAGTACAAATTGGCAACATATAGAGACAGTCCCTACCCAACAGTGGGCTCACAGTCTAAAAGGGGGAGACAGAGAACAAAACCAAACATACTAACAAAATAAAATAAATAGGATAGATATGTACAAGTAAAATAAATAAATAAATAAATAAATGAGTAATAAATATGTACAAATATATATACAGGTGCTGTGGGGAAGGGAAGGAGGTAAGATGGGGGGATGGAGAGGAAGACAAGGGGGAGAGGAAGGAAGGGGTTCAGTCTGGGAAGGCTTCCTGGAGGAGGTGAGCTCTCAGCAGGGCCTTGAAGGGAGGAAGAGAGCTAGCTTGGCGGATGGGCAGAGGGAGGGCATTCCAGGCCAGGGGGATGACGTGGGCCGGGGGTCGATGGCGGGACAGGCGAGAGCGAGGTACGGTGAGGAGATCAGCGGCGGAGGAGCGGAGGGTGCGGGCTGGGCTGGAGAAGGAGAGAAGGGAGGTGAGGTAGGAGGGGGCGAGGGGATGGACAGCCTTGAAGCCCAGGGAGAGGAGTTTCTGCCTGATGCACAGATGGATTGGTAGCCACTGGAGATTTTTGAGGAGGGGAGTGATATGCCCAGAGCGTTTCAGGACAAAGATAATCCGGGCAGCAGCATGAAGTATGGATTGAAGTGGAGAGAGACACGAGGATGGGAGATCAGAGAGAAGGCTGGTGCAGTAGTCCAGACGGGACAGGATGAGAGCTTGAATGAGCAGGGTAGCAGTTTGGATGGAGAGGAAAGGGCAGATCTTGGCAATGTTGCGGAGCTGAGACCGGCAGGTTTTGGTGACAGCTTGGATGTGAGGGTTGAACGAGAGAGCAGAGTCGAGGTGACACCAAGGTTGCGGGCTTGTGAGACGGGAAGGATGGTAGTGCCATCAACAGTGATGGGAAAGTCAGGGAGAGGGCAAGGTTTGGGAGGGAAGACAAGGAGTTCAGTCTTCGACATGTTGAGCTTTAGGTGGCGGGCAGACATCCAGATGGAGATGTCCTGAAGGCAAGAGGAGATGCGAGCCTGGAGGGAGGGGGAGAGAGCAGGGGCAGAGATGTAGATCTGGGTGTCATCAGCGTAGAGATGATAGTTGAAGCCGTGGGAGCGAATGAGGTCACCAAGGGAGTGCGTGTAGTTTGAGAACAGAAGGGGACCAAGCACTGAACCTTGGGGAACCCCCACAGTAAGAGGATGGGAGGGGGAGGAGGAGCCTGCAAAAGAGACTGAGAAAGAATGACCGGAGAGATAAGAGGAGAACCAGGAGAGGACGGAGTCTGTGAAGCCAAGGTCAGATAGTGTGTTGAGGAGAAGGGGGTGGTCCACAGTGTCAAAGGCTGCTGAGAGGTCGAGGAGGATTAGGACAGAGTATGAGCCGTTGGATTTGGCAAGCAGGAGGTCATTGGTGACCTTTGAGAGCGCAGTTTCCGTGGAATGAAGGGGACGGAAACCAGACTGGAGGGGGTCGAGGAGAGAGTTGTTGTTGAGGAATTCTAGGCAGCGCGTGTAGACAACTCGTTCAAGGAGTTTGGAAAGGAATGGTAGGAGGGATATGGGGCAATAACTAGAAGGCGAGGTGGGGTCAAGAGAGGGTTTTTTTAGGATGGGAGAGACATGGGCATGTTTGAAGGCAGAGGGGAAGGAACCAGTGGAGAGTGAGCGGTTGAAGATGGAAGTTAAGGAGGGGAGAAGGGATGGAGCGAGAGATTTCATGAGATGAGAGGGAATGGGGTCAGAAGCACAGGTGGCCGGAGTAACACTTGAGAGGAGGGAGGAGAGCTCCTCTGAGGATACTGCTGGGAAGGATGGGAGAGTAGCAGAGAGTGTTGAGAGCCGGGGGGTTGGAGAAGGGGGGGAAGTGACTTTGGGGAGGTCGGACCTGATGGATTTAATTTTGTAAATGAAGTAGGAGGCCAGATCGTTGGGGGTGAGGGAAGGAGGAGGGGGAGGAACCGGGGGCCTGAGAAGGGAGTTGAATGTACGGAAGAGCCGGCAAGGGTGATGGGCATGGGTGTCAATAAGGGAGGAGAAATAGTTTTGTCTGGTGGAAGAGAGGGCTGAGTTAAGGCAGGAAAGGATGAACTTGAAGTGAACGAGGTTGGCATGGTGTTTAGACTTTCGCCAGCAGCGTTCGGCAGCTCGAGCATAAGAGCGAAGGAGGTGGACAGTGGCAGTGATCCAGGGCTGTGGGTTAGTGGTGCGAGAGCGGCGAAGGGAAAGGGGAGCGAGTGAGTCTAGCTGAGTAGAAAGGGTAGAGTTGAGAGCAGTAATCTGATCATCAAGACTGGGTAGAGAGGAGAGGGCGGCGAGGTGGGGTGTGAGGCGCTCCGAAAGATGGGTGGGGTCCAGAGAGCAGAGATCTCTGTGAGGATGACACCAAGTTTGCAGGCTTGTGAGACAGGAAGGATGGTAGTGCCATCAACAGTGATGGGAAAGTCAGGAAGAGGGTAGGGCTTGGGAGGGAAGACACAAAAGTGCTGTATGGCTTGGAAGGCGGTAGAGCAGAGGGAGGGAGTCAGGGCGATGGGGAGGGGAGAAGGAGCAGAGGAAAAGTGGGGCTTAGTCTGGGTTTAATTCCCTGAATAAGCCCTCATTTCCTCTTCTTCCACTCCCTTCTGCACTACCCTTGTCCTTGGATTGGGTACGGACCATCTCTATATGTTGCCAACTTGCACTTCCTAAGTGCTTAGTACAGTGCTCTGTACACAGTAAGCGCTCAATAAATACAACTGAATGATTGAAAGAATTTACATATTTTATTCCTCCCCCTCCTTTAACCCCAGAGGATTTATGTACAAATTCATAATTTTTTATTTATTCTAAAGTCGGTCCCCCACTCTAGATTATAAACTTGTTGTGGATAGGGTATGTCTACCAACACTGTTATATTATATTATACTCTCCTAATTGCTTAGTATAGTGCTATGCACTATACTCAATAAAAGTGCTCAATAAAAAAGACTGATTGATCAGTTGATGGATTGTGTATTCTTTCTCCATTTATTTTTACAAGGGGGTATTCTAGGATCTAAGCTGTGGAAGCAGCATTGTCTAATGGAAAGAGCACAGGACTGCGAGTCAGATGGTCATGGGTTCTAATTCTGGCTCCATCAGTTGTCCGCTGTGTGACCTTGGGCAAGTCATTTAACTTCTCTGTCCCTCAGTTACTTCATCTGTAAAGTGGGAATTAATACTGTGAGCCCCATTTGGGACACAGACTGTATCCAACCTGATGAGCTTGCATCTAGGGCTTAGTACAGTGCCTGGCACATAGTAAGGCCTCAAGATATTTAATTAAATATATACTTTAGATTTACCATGCTTTTTCTTTGCCTACATCTTTCAGACTTTTTTCCCCCTTTCTTCCCCTTCACTTCAACTTCTCTTTCTCCACTGCCAAGCTCTCTGTTGTTGATTCCCTTCTGTTATTTTTCTCTATTCACATTTGCCTTCCAAAATTGCCTCTCAGGTCAGAAGCCCCCCAAGACAAAAGAAGTACCATGGCTTAGTGGATAGAGAGAACAAGCCTAGGAGCCACAAGGTCATGGGCTCTAATTGCAGCTTTGCCACTTCATCATCATCATCAATCATATTTATTGAGCGCTTACTATGTGCAGAGCACTGTACTAAGCACTTGGGAAGTACAAATTGGCAACATATAGAGACAGTCCCTACCCAACAGTGGGCTCACAGTCTAAAAGGGGGAGACAGAGAACAAAACCAAACATACTAACAAAATAAAATAAATAGAATAGATCTGTACAAATAAAATAAATAAATAAATAGAGTAAAAAAAATATGTACAAACATATAAACATATATACAGGTGCTGTGGGGAAGGGAAGGAGGTAAGATGCGGGGGGATGGAGAGGGGGATGAGGGGGACACATGTCTGCTGTGTGACCTTGGACAGGTCACTTCACTTCTCTGTGCTTCAGTTACCTCATCTTTAAAATGGGGATTAAGACTTTGAGCCCTATGAGGGGCAGGAACTATGGCCAACCTGATTAACTTGTATCTACCACAGTGCTTAGAACATGCTGGGGACATAGTAAGTGCTTAATAACTACCATAAATATTCACTATTATTATTATCATATTAAAATAAAGCAAGGAATTGAACACTGAGGCAACTGGACTGGGGAAAATCAATCAATGGTATTTATTGAGTGCTTACTCAAGACAGAGCATTATATCCCAGACTAAGTGCCCCCTTTTCCTCTGCTCCCCCTCCCCTCCTTATTGCCCCAACTCGCTCCCTTGGCTCTATTCCCCTCCCCGCCCACAACACTTGTGTATATATGTATACATTTATAATTATATTTACTTTTTTAATGATGTGCATATAGTATATATATTTATACACAATTCAGTATACAATATTGAATACAATATACAATTCTCTCTCTCTCTCTCTCTCTCTATACAATACATATATACAATTCCATTTATTTATAATGATGCTATTGATGCCTGTTAACTTGTTTTGATGTCTGTCTCCCCCCTTCTGGACTGTGAGCCTGTTGTGGGCAGGGATTGTCTCTATTGCTGAATTGTACTTCCCAAGTGCTCGTGACTCAGTGGAAAGAGCCCGGGCTTTGGAGTCAGAGGTCATGGGTTCAAATCCCAGCTCTGCCAACTGTCAGCTGTGTGACTTTGGGCAAGTCACTTCACTTCTCTGGGCCTCAGTGACCTCAACTGTAAAATGGGGGTGAAGACTGTGAGCCCCCCGTGGGACAACCTGATCAGCTCATAACCTCCCCACTGCTTAGAACAGTGCATTGCACATGGTAAGTGCTTAATAAATGCCATTAGTAGTAGTAGTAGTAGTAGTAGTAGTAGTAGTAGTAGTAGTAGTACAGTGCTCTGAACACACTAAGCACTCAATAAATATGATTAAATGAATAAATAATATTAAGCACTTAGGAGAATACAATATAATAGAGGGGTTGTTTTCTGCCCACAATGAGTTTACAGTCTAGAGGGTGAAACTGCCATCAATATAAATAATTTGTCACGAGTAATTCATACAGATGTACATAAGTGCAGTGGGGTTGAGGGTGGGGTGAATACCAAAAGTCTAGAGGTCATAAAGTAAACCATTGTATATAATTCAAGCCAAAAGAATGTATCTTGCAGAGTTGCTTCTTAAGCACATTCATCGGTTTTTCAGTTTTCTATCCAGCTCCTCATTAATATTTCCCCTTCATAGTTGTCGCTAACTTGAGGTCATCTTATTGCTACCAACAACTTATCTCTTGGGCACTGAGAGGATATTATCATTCATGACGTTGTGTAGCTTCTCTTAACCATGAGATGTTAGCAAAATCTGAAGTCAAGGATGTCTACTTAGCTCTTTGCGTTCCTTCTATCATTCAACTGATATCTGGATTTTACCAGGTCAAAGTTTATGTCTCAGTTTTTTAAAATTTTCAGTTTTTTCGGTTTCCCCAAGTCACTTACTTTATTAGGGTATTTGTTAAGCACTTACTATGTTCTAGGCACTGTACTAAGCGCTGGTGTAGACATAAGATAATCATGTTAAACACAGCCCTTGTCCCATACAGGGCTCACAGTCTTACACCCCATTTTAAAGATGAGGTAACTGAGGCACAGAGAAGTTAAGTGACTTTCCCAAGGTCACACAATAGGCAGGTATAGGAGCTGGGATTATAACTCAGTCAGGGTTACGTTTTCCCCTCTAGACTGTGAGCTCACTGTGGGCAGGAATGTGTCGGTTGTTATATTCTACTGTCCCAAGTGCTTAGTACAGTGCTTTGCTCACAGAACGGCTCAATAAATACGATTGATTGATTGAATGAATGAATAAATGAATGAATAACCCAGGTCCCCCAAGTCCTGGGCCCTTGCTCAAATTCATTCATTCATTCATTCATTCATTCAATCATATTTATTGAGCACTTACTGTGTGCAGAGCACTCTACTAAGCGCTTGGGAAGTACAAGTTGGCAACATATAGAGATGGTCCCTACCCAACAGTGGGCTCACAGTCTAGAAGGGGGAGACTTTAGTTATTTATTTATTTATTTATTTATTTATTTATTTATTTATTTATGTGTTTATTTATTTATTTATTGTGTCACTCTATTTATTTATTTAATTTATTTGTACATGTCTATTCTATTTATTTTATTTTGTTAGTATGTTTGGTCTCTGTCTCCCCCTTTTAGACTGTGAGCCCACTGTTGGGTAGGGACTGTCTCTATATGTTGCCAATTTGTACTTCCCAAGCGCTTAGTACAGTGCTCTGCACATGGTAAGCGCTCAATAAATACGATTGATGATGATGATGATGAGACAGAGAACAAAACAAAATATATTAATAAAATAAATAGAATAGATATGTACAAATAAAATAAATAAATAAATAGAGTGATAAATACGTACAAACATATATACATATATACAGGTGCTGGGGGCGGGGGGGGGGGGTGGTGCAGTGGACAGACCACAGGCCTGGGATTCAGGAGGATCTGGGTTCTGGTTAGAGAAGCAGCATGGCTCAGTGGAAAGAGCCCGGGCCAGAGGTCATGGGTTCTAATCCCAGCTCCGGCTGTGTGACTGCTTTGGGCAAGTCACCCTACTTCTCTGGGCCTCAGTTACCTCATCTGTAAAATGGGGATTAAGAATGTAAGCCCCACGTGGGACAACCTGATTATCCTGCATCTACCCCAGCGCTTAGAACAATGCCTGGTACCTAGTAAGCACTTAAACAATGCCACCATTATTATTATTATTATCCTGATACCGACTCCACCACCGGTCTAGATTGTTGTTGAATTGAACTTTCCAAGTGCTTAGTACAGTGCTCTGCACACAGTAAGCACTCAATAAATATGACAATGAATGAATGACTTTAAGCTCGTTGTGGGCAGGAAAAGTTTCTGTTTGTTGTTGTTTTGTAATAATGATGATATTTGTTGAGTGCTTAGTATGTGCAAAGCACTGCTCTAAGCACTGGCACTGTTCTAAGCACTGGCACTGTTTTAAGTAATAATGATAGTATTTGTTAAGCGCTTACTATGTGCAAAGCACTGTGCTGAGCGCTGGTGGGTTACAGGGTGATCAAGTTGTCCCACGGGGGGCTCACAGTTTTAATCCCCATTTTACAGATGAGGTAACTGAGGCACAGAGAAGTGAAGTGACTGCCCAAAGTCAAACAGCTGACAGTTGGCGCAGCCAGGATTTGAACCCATGACCTCTGACTCCAAAGCCCCTGCTCTTTCCACTGAGCCACGCTGCTTCTCTCCTAAGCACTTGGGATAGTGCCCTGCACACATTAAGCACTCAATAAATATGAATGAGTGGTTTCAATCAATCAATGGTATCGATTGAGCGCTTACTATGTGCAGAGAACTGTACTAAGCACTTGAGAGAGTACAATGCAGCAGAATTAGCAGACTTGTTCCCTGCCCATAATAATCTTACAGTCTATTCTTTACTCAGTTTCCTGAGTACATAAGGGTTTAAAAAAAACGAATGACTCAAATATGTTAAGTAGGTAATTAAAATTGTGCATAGGAGACATTGCAGTGTTTTGGAGTTTGTTCTATTTGAAATTCCCAACAGAGTCCTGTAGACCACAGGGAAATAGTGAATAGGAGAACTGGTAGAATCCATAAACAAATGACTCAGTTTTAAAATATATAATAAATATAAAATAAATATAAAATATAATATATAATAATTACATTTATAATTATATTTATAATAATACAATATAATATAAATATAATATAATAAAAATAATAAATAAAGCACTTTATTGCAGGTTCCTGGTTTTTCGGCTTTAGAAAAGGCATATTTTTGGTTATGACACCCAGAAATGCAATAGCTCAGTGCAGAGAGAACCCTTATTCCCCATGAACTGATCTAAAACAGCTTACTTCTAATGGCTGCAATGCATCATAAATTCAAAATAAATTAGTGGCTATTAAGCCACAGGCTTCTCATCATTTGTATTGCAAATGTTGCCTAGACGTCATGTATTACTGGAACCACCTTTCAGCTGAGGAGTTATATTGATATTCTTCAGCCAGAACATATTAAAATGATCCGATGAAACAGACCAACTTCAGCAAATATGGGATAGGCACACTTGTGATGAGAATATCCTTTAGGTTTACTAGAAGCAAAGGTCATTTTCCTTTAGTATTGAATCTATGTTTCTCTGAGAGGGTTTAACCAGGCCTGAAATCAAAATGACTACTTAGAAACCTTAGCAGGAGTGCACTGTTTGTACCAATGCTCTTCCCCACTTGGATATTTTAGGAAATATCAGTGATCAAAATCTATTCAAAAGCTGTGCAGGACAATTGCACTATTATTTTGGGATCCTGCCTAAACTAGTTTTCTCTGTGATTTAGTTGTTATATAGGACAGTACGAACCCATACACAAATTCTCACACATGACTGGTGACCCAGAAATATGACTTTAAGCCTGAAACAGGAAAAAAAATTAAGATACTCAAACCTATCAGTTTTGTAATCTCAAAGTTAATTCCTTGGATAATTTTAAGACACCCAAAATTCCACTGATGTGCTGGAAATTTTCATTAAAACTTGACATTTGGACTGTTAAAGAGGAAATAACACCAATCTGCTCTCTCCACATTACCTATCCTCACCTTTCGTCTTCCACTACATCCCACCCATTTTGCTCCTCTAACGCCAACCGACTCACTGGGCTTCTATTCATTCATTCATTCAGTTGTATTTATTGAGCACTTACTGTGTGCACAGCACTGTACTAAGCACTTGGAAAGCCCAATTCAGTAATAGAGAGAATCCTTGCCCACACCGGGTTTACAGTCTGGAAGGGGGGAGACAGACATCAAAGCAAGTAAACAGGCATCGATATAAATAAATAGAATTATAGCTACGTACATATATACACAAGTGCGGTGAAGCAGAGTGATCAATCAATCAATCAATCGTATTTATTGAGTGCTTACTGTGTGCAGAGTACTGTACTAAGCGCTTGGGAAGTACAAATTGACAACATATGGAGACAGTCCCTACCCAACAGTGGGCTCACAGTCTAAAAGGGGGAGACAAAACCAAACATAACAAAACAAAATAAATAGAATAAATAAATAGAGTGATGGGGGGGAGCTGAGAAAAGGGGGGCTTAGTCTGGGAAGGCCTCTTGGAGGAGGTGAGCCTTCAGTAGGGCTTGGAAGGGGGAAGTGTGCTAGTTTGGCAGATGTGAGGAGGGAGGGTATTCCAGGCCAGGGGGAGGACATGGAGGTAGTTCTATTGTACTGTACTCTCCCAAGAGCTGAGCTCTGCACAGAATAAGCACTCAACAAATACGATTGATTTGATCGACTGCTAGGTTGAACAGCCTAATGTTCCAGTTTGGGGAAAGTGGATTTGATAGTGATAATGATAATGAGGATAATAATAATAATAATAATAATAATAATAATAATAATAATAATAATAATAATAATGGCAGTTTTGGTCGATACTTACTATGTACCAGGCATCATTTGAAGCCCCGGGGTAGAAGAATAATCAGAACAGACACAGTCTATATTCCATATGGGGCTCCTGTCCAAGTGGAGGGAAACAACATGGTCTAGTGGAGAGAACACGGGCTTAGGAGTTAGAGGACCTGGGTTCTCAACCCAGCTCTGCCGCTTTCCAGCTGTGTGACCTGGTGCAAGTCGCTTGACTTCTCTGTGCCTCAGTCTCCTCCTCTATACGATGGGGATTGGATACCTGTTTTCTCTCCATCTTAGACAGAAATGTATCTAACCGGATTATCTTGTATCTCTCTCTACTTAGTACAGTACTTAGCACATTTTAAATAACTGCCGCAGTCGTTATTATTAGGAGAACCAGGATTCAATCCCATAAATGGCAGGTGAGGAAACTCCGACCCAGAAATTAATTCATTTACTCGAGGTCACACCACAGGCAAGTAGTGGTTCTTGCCTTTATTATTACCTTTATTAATTTGCCTTGATTTATTTAGAGTAATGTCTGTCTTACCCTCTAGTGTAAGCTCACTGTGGACAGGGAGTGTGTCTTATTTATTGTTATATTGTACTCTCCCAAGCGTTTAGTACATCATCATCATCAATCGTATTTATTGAGCGCTTACTATGTGCAGAGCACTGTACTAAGCGCTTGGGAAGTACAGTGCTCTGCACACAGTAAGCACTCGATACTATTGACTGACTGACAAATGGGGATTATTCATTCATTCATTCATTCAATCGTATTTATTGAGTGCTTAGTGTGTGCAGAGCACTGTACTAAGCGCTTGGGAAGTACAAGTTGGCTACAAGTTGCTTAAGAGAAGCAGCGTGGCTCAGTGGAACGAGCGCGGGCTTGGGAGTCAAAGGTCATGGGTTCGAATCCCACCTCCCCCACATGTCTGCTGTGTGACCTTGGGCAAGCCACTTCACTTCTCTGGGCCTCAGTGACCTCAGGTGTAAAATGGGGATTAAGACTGTGAGCCCTACATGGGACAACCTCATCTCCTTGTATTCCCCCCAGCGCTTAGAACAGTCCTTTGCACATAGTAAGTGTTTAACAAATACCAACATTATTATTATTATTATTACATATAGAGGCAGTCCCTACCCAACAGTGGGCTCACAGTCTAGACGAATATAGCTCTCCTGACTCCCACCAGAATTTGCTTTCGCCACTAGGCCTTACTGCTTTACTTTTGGTATAAGAAATCACTTGGACTTTCAGACAACCTTTATGAGCCACTCTGAAGCCATGTGACTGGTTGCCCCGGCCCTCGTCCCTTCAGGATTATCACATTTTCTTGGGCAGTGATGGGGCATTTCTAATATCCCGCCGGCAGCTGGGTCCAACACATCTCTCTCTCAGTCTATTTAAAGAGCAACCATTTGATCTCTAACTCCTGAGTGCCTCTGAAAAGCCCAGCTTTCTGGCCAATATCTTGTGTTGGCAAGAAGGCAGGCACACCCCGACCGCCCTAGGCCCTGGCACTTCAAGAGACAGCTGTGGGAATTTCGGCTGGTAAAAATATCTGTCCTCCCCGAGTCAACAGTGACCGTTCCAAAAGGTTAGATTTTACTGGTTTGGAAAACCATCGACACGTTGCCCACACATCAAGCAGCGTGGCTTAGTGGAAAGAGCAAGGGCTTGGGAGTGTGAGGTTGTGGGTTCTAATCTTGCCTCTGCCAAGACTTTGAGCTAGCCACTTAACGTCTCTGTGCCTCAGTTACCTCATCTGTAAAATGGGGATTAAGACTGTGAGTCCTTGTGGGACAACCTGATTACCCTGCATCTACCCCAGTGCTTGACACAAAGTAAACGCTTAACAAATACCATCACTATTATCATTATTACATCCCTCTGATTCAGAACTCCTTCCCCCTTTTTATCTGGCAGACCACCACTGTTCCAATATTTAAATCATTCATGCATTCATTCAATCATATTTATTGAGAGCTTACTATGTGTACAGCACTGTACTAAGCGCTTGGAAAGTACAAGTCGACAACATATAGAGAGAGTCCCTGCCCAACAACGGGCTCACAGTCTAGAAGGGGGAGACAGACAACAAAACAAAACATGTAGACAGGTTTCAAAATCGTCAAAGCAAATAGAATTAAGGCTATATGCACATGATTGACAAAATAAATAGAATAGTAAATATGTACAAGTAAAATAAATAGTAATAAATCGTACAAATATATATACAGGTGCTGTGGGGAGGGGAAGGAGGTAGGGCGGGGGGATGGGGAGGAGGAGAGGAAAAAAGAGGCTCAGTTAGGGAAGGCCTCCTGGAATAGGTGAGCTCTCATGGGGTTTAATAATGATGGCATTTATTAAGCGCTTACTATGTGCAAAGTACAGTTCTAAGCGCTGGGGAGGTTGTAGGATGGTCAGGTTGTCCCACGGGGGGCTCCCAGTCTTAATCCCCATTTTCCAGATGTGGTAACTGAGGCCCAGAGAAGTGAAGTGACTTGCCCAAAGTCACACAGCTGACAATTGGCGGAGCCGGATTTGAACTCTTGACCTCTGACTCCAAAGCCCGGGCTCTTCCCACTGAGCCATGCTGCTTCCCTAAGGAGGTCTGTATCCACCCCATGTGATTAGGACAGAGCCTGGCACATAGTGAGCATTTAACATATCTACTCCATATCTAAAAACCCAGCTACTGATTGACCTTTCATCTCCAAACCTTTTCACCCTCCTTCCTGCATTACCAGCATGACAAAGAGGACCTGGGTTCTAATCCTAGCTCTACCACCTGATTGCTGTGTGACCATGGGCAACTCACATAACTTCTCTGTGCCTCAGTTTCCTCATATTCATTCATTCATTCAATCATATTTATGGAGGGCTTACCAAGTGCAGAGCACTGTACTAAGTGCTTGGGAGTGTACAATACAACAATAAACAGACACATTCCCTGCCCACAGTAAGACTGTGAGCCCCATGTGGGACAACATGATTATCTTATATCTCCCCCAGTGCTTAGAACAGTTCTTGGCACATAGTAAGTGCTTAACAAATGCTATTATTATTATTATTATTATTATTATTATTATTATTATTGTAGTCTGGTGAGAGTGGGGAGGATACAGATGGTAATATAAATAAATGACAGATATGAATGAATGAATGAATGAATAGAAGGGAAGACAGACAATATATATAAATAAATGGCAGATATAGACATAAGTGCTGTGGGGCTGGGAGGGGGGAAGAATAAAGGGAGCAAGTCAGGGCGATGCAGAAGGGAGTGGGAGAAGCGGAAAGGGGGGCTTAGTCAGAGAAGACCTCCTGGAGGAGATGGGCCTTCAATAAGGCTTTGCTGTGGGGGAAACTAATAGTCTGTTGGATTTGAAGAGGGAGGGCATTCCAGGCCAGAGGCAGGACGTGGGCGAGGGGTCAGTGGTGAGATAGATGAGATCAAAGCACAGTGAGAAGGTTGGCTTAGAGGAACAAAGTGTGTGGGCTGGGTTGTTGTAGGAAAATAGTGAGGTGAGGAAGGAGGGGGCAAGGTGACTGAGTGACTCCGGCCGCCACCGCCACCGGCCGGAGGAGCCCCAAACCCGGAGCCGACGTGGCCACTGTCCCCGCCGGGATATGCGAGAAAATAAATCAGAGGATATGCAAGCATCTAACAAGGCAAATGCTCTTAGAAATATGTGCAGGCTACTGACAGAGCAGAGGCTGCCAAACCTATTGTTGAAATAGTAAACCTGAATCTCTGTCCTCGACTCTCACTCATGCCGCTGCTGCCCAGCACAGGAGTCCCGTGCTGGTTTTCCAGTGTATGTACCGTCATGTCATTTGCCTGGACTGTTTCCACTTGTACCGCGTGACAAGACTGAATGATCGCCAGTTTCTCCATGACCCTGTGCTCGGCTATTCTCTTCCTTGCGTGGGCCAGCCCGCACCCTCCGCTCCTCCGCCGCTAATCTCCTCACTGTCCCTCGTTCTCGCCCGTCCCGCCGTCGACCCCCGGCCCACGTCATCCCCCGGGCCTGGAATGCCCTCCCTCTGCCCATCCGCCAAGCTAGCTCTCTTCCTCCCTTCAAGGCCCTACTGAGAGCTCACCTCCTCCAGGAGGCCTTCCCAGTCTGAGCCCCCACCTTCCTCTCCCCATCGTCCTCCTTTCCATCCCCCCGTCTTACCTCCTTCCCTTCCCCACAGCACCTGTATATATATATGTATATATATATATGTTTATACATATTTATTACTCTATTTATTTATTTATTTATTTTACTTGTACATATCTATTCTATTTATTTTATTTTGTTAATATGTTTGGTTCTGTTCTCCGTCTCCCCCTTCTAGACTGTGAGCCCACTGTTGGGTAGGGACTGTCTCTATATGTTGCCAACTTGTACTTCCCAAGCGCTTAGTACAGAGCTCTGCACACAGTAAGTGCTCAATAAATACGATTGATTGATTTATTGATTGATTGATTGATTGAGTGCTTTGCAGCCAATGGTGAGGAGTTTTTGTTTGATGCAGAGAAGCATCAGACAAAGCTGGGAGAGACAGGAGATAGGAGAGAGATAGGAGGCTGGGAGGTCAGCATGGAGGTTGATGCAGTAGTCCAGGCAGGATAGGATGAGTGCTCACACTAACATGGTAGTAGTTTGGATGGAGAGGAAAGGGCAGATTTTAGTGACGTCATGGAGTTGGGGCTGACAGGATTTAGCGATGCACTGAGTATGTGGGTTGAATAAAGGAGAGAAGTCAAGGATAATGGCAAGGATGATTAATGCCTTGATGGAGAATCAGCGTGGCTCAGTGGAAAGAGCCCAGGCTTAGTACCGTGCTCTGCACACAGTAAGCGCTCAATAAATATGATTGATTGATTTGGAGTCAGAGGTCACGGGTCGTGGGTTCAAATCCCGGCTCCGCCAATTTTCGGCTGTGTGACTTTACTTCTCTGGACCTAAGTTGTCTGTAATTTGGGGATTAAGACTGTGAGCCCCCCATGGGACAACCTGATCACTTTGTAACCTCCCCAGCGCTTACAACAGCGCTTTGCACATAGTAAGCGCTTAATAAATGCTATCATTATTATCATTATTATTATTACCATTATCGTCTCCCCCTTTTAGACTGCGAGCCCACTGTTGGGTAGGGACTGTCTCTATATGTTGCCAACTTGTACTTCCCAAGCGCTTAGTACAGTGCTCTGCACACAGTAAGCGCTCAATAAATACGATTGATTGATTGATTGATCATTATCAGTATTATTATTATTATCCCACCTCCACCTTAGAGCACTTTTCTACATGTTCTCATACTCTGTTGCTTTCCCTGTCTGTACTTTATTATTTTTGTCTGTTTCCCCTACTACATTGTAAGTTTCTTGTGCAAATAATTATAATTCAGGTAATTATTAGGGTTTATTATAATAATAACATAGTAATAATAACAATTATGGTATTTGGTTTTTCTTAAAAATGGCATTTATTAAATGATTACTATGTGCAAAGCACTGTTCTAAGCGCTGGGGAGGTTACCAGGTGATCAGGTTGTCCCGGGGGGGCTCACAATCTTAGTCCCCATTTTACAGCTGAGGTAACTGAGGCACAGAAAAGTTAAGTGACTTGCCCAAACTCACACAGCTGACAATTGGCGTAGCTGGGATTTGAACCCATGACCTCTGACTCCAGAGCCCAGGCTCTTTCCACACTGAACCACACTGCTTCTCTAAGCACTTGCTATGTGCCTGGCACTGTACTAAGTGCTGGGGTGGATACAAGCAAACCAGACTGTAAACAGTCCCTGTCTCATGTTGGGCTCACAATCTCAATCCCCACTTTACAAACGAGGTAACTAAGGCAAAGAAAAGTAAAGTGACTTGTCCAAGGTAACAGAGCAGACACCTGGTGGAGCTGAGATTAGAACCCAAGACCTTCTGAGTCCCAGGCTTTGTGCCAAGTACTTTTCTAGGCACTATTGTAGATGCAAGACAATCAATTCAGACACAGTCCTTATCCCACACGAGGCTCACAGTCCAAGAAGAAAACAGTTATTTAACTCCCCTTTTACAAGTGAGGAAACTGAGGCACTGAGAAGTTAAATGACATGCCCCAGGTCACACTGCAGGAAAGACGCAGATCTGGGATTCAAACCCAGAACCTCTGAATCCCACGCCTGTCCATTTCCCACTAAGTAACACTACTATCCTGAACAGGAAAGGATGATCTTATATGCACACACAGCAGAGGAGGGGTGGTTGTTTTAGGATTTTCCAGTCATACTCACCCACAGAGAAGGGATTATTGCACCGTCGATATTGTCATCTTTGATTTAATTCTATTTGTTCTGGCGCTTTTGACACCTGTCTACATGTTTTGTTTTGTTGTCTGTCTCCCCCTTCTAGACTGTGAGTCCATTATTTAGAAGCAGTGTGGCTCAGTGGAAAGAGCCCGGGCTTTGGAGTCAGAGGTCACAGGTTCAAATCCCGGCTCCGCCAGTTGTCAGCTGTGTGACTTTGGGCAAACCACTTCACTTCTCTGGGCCTCATTTACCTCATCTGTAAAATGGGGATTCATTCATTTATTCAATCATATTTATTGAGCACTTACTGTGTGCAGAGCACTGTACTACGCGCTTGGGAAGTACAAGCAACATGGGAAGTTGGCAACATATAGAGACGGCACTACCCAACAGCGGGCTCACAGTCTAGAAGAAATGAGAAGATTAGAGAAAGCAAGATGAGAATCACAAGCAGAACGATTCTGTACTTTCGGCTGCTTGAAAGGTTTACGTTGCAACAACGTTAGTTTCTGGTTTATGCTAAAATTCCTTCTCTCGGACTGTGAGCCCCACGTGGGACAACCTGATCGCCTTGTAACCTCCCCAGCACTTAAAACAGTGCTTTGCACATAGTAAGTGCTTAGTAAATATTATTATTATTATTATTATTATTATTATTATTATTATTATTAGGTAGGGACCGTCTCTATATGTTGCCAACTTGTACTTCCCAAGTACTTAATACAGTGCTCTGCACACAGTAAGCACTCAATAAATACGACTGAATAAATGAATGATTTCTCTTTCTTCCATCTTCATAGTGCTTTTCTGGACTAGGTTCCAGGTTCACTGGCTTTTAACTTTTGCTAACGTCAGTCAATCATTCAATCAAATGCATTTTTGGAGGTCTCACTGTAATAGAGAGCCTTGCAATTGATGCTTGGGAGAGCACAATTCATCCGAGTTGGTAGACACGTTCCCTGCCTGCAAGGAGGGTGGGCTTGGAAGCCAGAAGGACCTTGGTTCTAATCCCAGCCCTGCCACTTGTCTCCTTTGTGACCTTGGGTAAGTCACTTCATTTCTCTGTGCCTCAGTTACTACCACTGTAAAATGGTATTAAGACTGGGAGCCCCAAAATACCAGCTGTGGGGCTGAGAGGGTGTCATGTCTATCAAGGACTTAAAGGGTACAAAGGCAGCACATATTCATTCAGTCGTATTTATTGAGCGATTACTGAGCGCAGAGCACTGTACTAAGTGCTTGGGAGGGTACGATATAACATTAAACAGACACATTCCCTGCCCTCTACAAGCTTAGTCAACACAGAAGGGAGAAGGGATACCTTAATCAGACCTACCTTAATCAGAGGTAGGTCTTGTAGGGAAGATGCCATTTCAGTAAGGTTTTGAAGGAAAGAACAGTGGTGAAGAATGAAAACTGAATCATTGTTCATTTAGCCGACATACATCAAAGCAAAATAGCCAATACCGGGCCTACAGGCATATTTTAAAGACAGGCATCCTTCACTGGGTCACCGCAATTTAGGAAAGATGCAATGAAGGATGAGAGAAGAACATCTAAGATGATGAGGTAGGGAGTTGGAGAAGGATAGAGAGATTGAAAATATTATGACAGGCAATCTGTAAAAACCAAGGCTGGGAGGGGCGCAATTCATGTTTACGAAATCGTGAAGGGGATGGAGAGGACAAACCCAGAATTCTCCATCACAAAATCCCACAGCACCAGGACGAGGAAACAGCCATTAAAGCTTGAAGGTTGTAGGTTCAAAACCAATAAAGGGAAACACTTTACGCAGCAGATGGTAAACATACGGAATTCATTAACAACACTGTGCATGCCAAAAACATCAGTAGGATCTAGATTTAATGGATGAGGCAGTCCGTAATGAACTCCTAGAGAGGATCTTATGGCTGGAGATGGAAAACCTAGATGGTACTAACCGAGAGAAAGGAAGACATCCAGTGCCACTATTAAATGTTTCTACAATGCTCAGGACTGAATATTGAACTGGATGGGCATTGGCCTGATTCGGGAACAACAGTCTCATCTTCCTGCCACTACTGTTATGCATTTATTAAACATTGTACATTTTCCAATACCACATACAACCTCTTAAAGATAACTCTGCATTTTCCTCAGTTTAACCGATGTGTTTAAAATAATTCTTCTAATATCTATTAATTAGCGGTTTCTGCCTGATAAAAAATATTCATTTTTTAATCCCCATTTAAGCCATTCCAATTTGGCCATATTACTGGATACGAAGTGCATACATCTCGCAGTGGGTCAATCATTATTTATGGAGCACTTACTGTGTGCAGATCATAGAAACTTCCAGGGGAAAGTCCCAATTCTACTCCGCTACTTCTGATGTACTCTCCCAAGCGCTTAGTCCAGTGATTTGCACATAGTAAGCGCTCAATAAATATCAATGGTTGAGTGATTGATTCTCAAAGTAGACAGGATGTGATTGGCTACTGTGAAGTCCTGAGTCAAACCGCCACCTTTAATCAGAACACTTTTTTCTTTATAACCAAAGGACACAATGGAGGTTAGCTTCAAGTAAGAAACTGGGTTTAAGGTGCTCAATTTTTCCTGTAGTTTTTTTAAGCGATTTCTATGGGCCAGTCATTCATTTAATCATATTTATTGAGTGCTTACTGTGTGCAGAGCACTGTATTAAGCGCTTGGAAAGTATAATTCAGCAACAAATAGAAAAAATCCCTGCCCATAATGGGCTCACAGTCTAGAAGGGGGTAGACAGACATCAAAACAAGTAAACAGGCATCAATAGCATCAATATAAATATGGGAATGATAGATAATAATAATTATAATGGCAATTATTAAGCGCTTACTATGTGCAAAGCAGTGCTCTAAGTGTTGGGGAGGTTACAAGGTAATCAGGTTGTCCCACGGGGGGCTCACAGTCTTAATCCCTATTTTACAGATGAGGGAACTGAGGCACAGAGAAGTGAAGTGACTTCCCCAAAGTCACACAGCTGACAAGCAGCGGAGCTGGGATTTGAACCCATGACCTCTGACTCCGAAGTCCAGGCTCTAGGGTAGAACAAAGGGAGGGAGTAGGGGCGATGGGGAGCAAGAAGAGGAGCAGAAGAAAAAGGGATCAGGTACTGCATTAAGTGCTGGGGTGGATACAAACTAATCAGATTGGACACAGTCCATGTCCCACATGGGGCTTAGTCTTAATCCCCATTTTCTGATGAGGTAACTGAGGCACAGAGAAGTGAAGTGACTTGTCCAAGGTGACATGGCAGACTAGTGAAGGTGTTGGGATTAGAACCCAGGTCCTTTGGCTCCCAGGATCATAGTCTTTCCACTAGTCCACGCTGCTCCAAATAGCATTTGGTTGGCAAACACTATTTTCTTAAATATATGAACACCTGAAAACTGATAACACAGATATGATAATAGGACAGTGGATCTATCTTTAGCAGGGAGAACTCTTGAAACATAACACTGCTTTAGTGCATTACCATACTCTATATTTCACTGGTCATTTAATCCTCAGGACTAGAAAGAAAGATCCGGGAAAAGAGACATATTCTGGTGAAAGCTGAAGTGTCATTGTTTTGCATATTGAAGACCCTGGAGTCCTTTTTATGCTGTATTTCTTGGAAAGTGAATCTGGAATTTTACATAAGTGATGCAATAAGTCTAGGCTTCTGCAGTACTGGCAGAAAACTTTCCCAACAAAGTTTTTCTGTGGATTAAGAGCCAGTTTTGGGTTCCAAAATGAACACAATCAGGAAAAAAAAAAAAAAAGGGAAGAAAATGGGAACTGTTGAACTGAAGTTCAAGAAAACAATTGTGAAATAAAAGGGAAAAATTGCTGAGTAAAATAGGGCGTGAGATAGAAATAATGAAACACCAGCTAGAACAAGGGACTGTTGTTTCAGAACATTTTAATAGCAACTGGCAGGAAGAAAATTCCCAGAATTTTTCGCAAGGATGTTTTCTTTTGTTGGGGAATGCGGCAAGTACGCCTTTAACTCATATTTTGCGATGCTTTTTCCACTGCACAGTCTCCAGACTGACCAATATTTCAACAGAATTCCTGTTTTCTCGGAAACGTACACCGTCAGACGCGCGGATGGGAGTCTTACTTGTCAGTGTTTTTTTTTAGAAATACCCACCAGCAAGCAGTCGCTCACCTCACATTTGGAAGAAAGAAAAAGAAAAGAACTGTGGCAGGCTGTGAAAGTGGGTTATTTCGGGGCATGGGTGTGCGTAGCTGTCCTGGGTAATCCAACCAGGCACCTCTGATGGGATAATCTGTCAGTGAGTTGGGGACGGGGGGTGAGGGGAGAGTGGTCAGGGCACGGCAGTGGAATCTGCGGAAGAAAAGGCGTCACAGAGAATTCAGAGTTCACACACGCACACTCAGTCATACTAAACACGCCCTTAGAGTTAGCAACCTTTGACAAAGGTGTTGATTGGGAAAAAGCTTGAAGCATGGAAGCTTTTTTTTGAAATTTCCGCAGAAGGAGGCCAAGTGGTCACAGAGAATTCAGAGTTCACACACGCACACTCAGTCACACTAAACACGCCCTTAGAGTTAGCAACCTTTGACAAAGGTGTTGATTGGGAAAAAGCTTGAAGCATGGAAGCTTTTTTTTGAAATTTCCGCAGAAGGAGGCCAAGTGGGAAGAGCACGGGCCTAGAATCAGAGGCCCTGACTGGCTAGTCCATGCTCTTTCCACTCGGCCACGCAGAAGCAGCTTTGGAGTCAGAGGTCATGGGTTCGAATCCCAGCTCAACCACAAGTCTGCTGTGTGACCTTGGGCAAGTCACTTAACTTCTCTGAGCCTCAGTTACCTCATCTGTAAAAAGGGGATTAAGACTGTGAGCCCCACATGGGACAATTTGATCACATTGTATCCCCCCAGCGCTTAGAACAGTGCTTTGCACATAGTAAGTGCTTAACAACTGCCATTATTATTATTATTATACTTAATGTTGATTAATTGAGAGAAGATCAAAATAAGAGCAACTGCATTTACTGAGAATTTACTAGGAACAATCAAGCAAGAAATAATATTTACTGAGTAGCTAGTTTGTGTAGAGCACTGTACTAACCACTTGGGAAAGTGGATAGAATTAGAAAATGTGATCCCCTGCTGTCAAGGAGCTTTCAGTCTAGAGGGGAGACAGACACTAAAAAAAATTAAAAAATACAGTTCAGAGGAAGAAAGGTAAGAGGATATGTACTGACCGAAGCACTTGGATAAGTACCGTCAGACATATCCTATGTTCACAAGGAACTTAATTTCTTTCTCCAAATTTAAATGTTGCTCACTGCAATATAAAACTGTTAAAGAGTTACCACAGTTTTGAAATCTTTTTTACAGAGAATGCTATTCTTTATTATTTTTCCGATACCGTTCCATAGAAATATTTGGAAGACATATAAGGAGTCCTAATTTTTGAATAAAGGAAATGTCATGATTAATGCTTCTTGGTACAGAACACACTGGAACCAAAGAAAAACAAAAAGAAAACAAAGATCTAAATAATATTACTCATAGTCATAAACAGAAGCAATTACTGAGTAATAACACCACAAAATATAATGTTACCCCTATGAAAGATGATATGAGAATTGTAATTTAGATTCGAAAATCAACCCGAGGCTAACTTATTTTAATTTTTTAAGGGTCTTTGGCATCAGAATGTTTCCTCGGGTAGATAGCAAAAAGTATAATCAGGGTAATTCAAAACTAGAAATTAGTTCTCTTTCTGCTGCAGTGTCTTACTGCCGCTGAACTCCCAGGAGAGAGCGCGGAGTTACAGAATAAAATTAAACTCCGAAAAACAGGGAACTGGCTATTCCTGCTATTCCATTTGTCTTCCCACAATTTGATCAAACGAGCACCTAGTGCTGAATATTTATTATTGAATCCTAAGGACTCATTTGATCAAATGGGCACCTAGTGTTGAATATTTATTATTGAGTCCTAAGGACTCATTTGATGCCATCTCATTCATTAGTCTAAGTGAAAACGATCAACGAGAGAGCAAGAGCTGAGGCTTGCCAAGGTCATAAGTTGAAAACACCCTTCTGAAATGCTGTGTTTCAACGGGAGAAACAAAGCACATATATTTTTAAATGTTTACAGTCCTGGGGTTCCCGGAGTGAGGAAGCTGGTCCCTAGAGTGTAAGCTCATCTCATTCATCCATTTAATCGTATTTATTGAGTGTTTACTGTACTAAGCACTTGGAAAGTACAATTCAGCAACAAATAGAGATGATTCCTATCCAACAACTGGCTCACAGTCTAGAAGCGGGGAGGCAACTGTCTACGTGTTTTGTTTTGTTGGCTGTCTCTCCCTTTAAGACTGTGAGCCCATTGTTGGGTAGGGAGCGTCTCTATACGTTACCGACTTGTACTTCCTAAGCGCTTAGTACAGTGCTCTGCACACAGTAAGCGCTCAGTAAATACCATTGAATGAATGAATGAATGAAAACAAGTAGACAGGCATCGATAGCATCAATAGTCTCTAGACTGTAAGCTCACTGTGGGCAGAGAATGTGTCTGCTATATAGTACTCTCCCAAGCACTTAGTACAGTGCCCTTCACACAGTAAGTGCTTAATAAATATGACCGCTTGATTGAGGAAGTAATTTTGAAAATGCTGATACATAGCCTAAAGTCGCTGGTTTGGTCTCAATTTGAATTTCTAGAAGAGTTAACTTTGAGAGGTCTACATCTTTTTCTTTCAACAGTTTTCTTACATGCTTTTTGCCACTTCATATTCCATTTAAAGTTTCATAGTGGAATTATTTCTCAGATGGACTTAAATTTCTTTTGTTATGTAACACAGGGCTCATAAGCAAGGCTCATAATTCTGTATTGCCAGGTCATCCCATCACGACTTCTTTTCCTCTATCTGCAAGCACCCAAATTAAGTCGACATAGATGTTTTACATCTATTTTAAACTAAATGTGAAATATTTCCTCCTGCCCAAGAGGCATTTAGAAAGTTGACGATGACTTTGGCATGTTCAAGGGCAATCTAAATGAGGTTATTAAAATTCAACACTTTACGTATTCTGGTAGGGAAAAAAAAATAAAAAAGGTTTGTCCCTGACAACAAGGGACGGGGGAAGGGGTGAAGTTTGGGAAAAGTTTCTAAGTCTTCAGATCCATTCTCATTCAGTCTTGCACACCAGAATCTACAGCATCAAGAAATACAGATAAATGTGGCTTCTTTCATGCCCAAAAGTCAAAGTAACCAGGGGCTATTTGTATTACATAGATTTCACAATGACTGTTAATTCTACAGCTAGTTAGCTTCACGGCAATGTCCCTCAAACTTCCACCCACTGAGATAAAAATCACAAACATTTTGAACTTAGCATAGACATTTTTTCCCTCTGATTAAATCCTCCAATTCCACACTGTATATATATATATATATATATGTTTGTACATATTTATTACTCTATTTATTTATTTATTTATTTATTTATTTTACTTGTACATATCTATTCTATTTATTTTATTTTGTTAGTATGTTTGGTTTTGTTCTCTGTCTCCCCCTTTTAGACTGTGAGCCCACTGTTGGGTAGGGACTGTCTCTATATGTTGCCAATTTGTACTTCCCAAGTGCTTAGTACAGTGCTCTGCACATAGTAAGCACTCAATAAATACGATTGATGATAGTTGTGAGAGCTCGGGCGTGAGAGTCACAAGAATCTGGGTTCGAATCCTGCCTCTGCCACTTGTCTGCCGTGTTACAGCGAAGCAGCGTGGCTCAGTGGAAAGAGCACGGGATTTGGAGTCAGAGGTCATGGGTTCAAATCCCGGCCCTGCCACTTGCCAGCTGTGTGACTTTGGGCAAGTCACTTAACTTCTCTGTGCCTCAGTTCCCTCATCTGTAAAATGGGGATTAAGACTGTGAGCCCCCCGTGGGACAACCTGATCACCTTGTAACCTCCCCAGCGCTTAGAACAGTGCTTTGCACATAGTAAGCGCTTAATAAATGCCATTATTATTACCTTAGGTAAATCACTCAACTTCACTGTGCCTCAACTGGCCCAACTATAAAACGGTGATAAAGGTGTATGTCCCATGTAGAAGCATATCCCAGTGCTTAATACAGTGCCTGGCACATATTAAAGGCACCCCCCCCTCCAAAAAAAACATATCTAGAAGGACTCTCCTCACTTATCTAGAAATTGGCCCTTTGCCTTTCTACATAAACTTTGGTAAGTAAAATGAGGAGATTTGTGCTTACTGGCTTACATGTGCAGAGAACGGGATTTTTCAAAAGAACCCACACAAATGCTCTGAGTAGTAATACTTCCCCTCCCTTAACACAGAATTCAATCAAAGTCTTCTCTTGTGATTTTACAAACAATGGCCCTTTCTCTCCTTATCTGAAGTGCTTCATTGGAATCCTGGATGACAGACCTCTCTATTCAGCTGGGTCTTTTCTCCCTAGAAGCCTTCCCTCGTGACTCAATGTGACAAGGACACACTTGAAATAGCCAGCTCTCAATTGGACTTGCTATTATGAGGAATTTGTGCTTTAATTATTAATTTCAGCTGGTACAAGAAAAAAAATGAGTGACATCTAGTTTAGACACAATTCACAGATGCATACAGGGGACGGAATATGACTATGTCTAATCTAATCATCCGGTATCTACCCCATTAGCTAAGTGCTTGCACCGGTAAGTACTTAATAAATACTAGTAATAGTATAGTAATAGTGACAGTATAGTAATAGCATAGTAAGCTATAGTAGTAGTAGTAGTAGTAGTAGTAGTAGTAGTAGTAGTAGTAGTAGTAGTAGTAGTAATAATAATAATAATAATAATAATAATAATAATGCATTTATTAAGCGCTTACTCCGTGCAAAGCACTGTTCTAAGCTCTGGGGAGGTTACAAGGTGATCGGTTGACCCATGGGGGGCTCTCAGTCTTAATTTCCATTTTACAGATGAGGTAACTGAGGCCCAGAGAAGTTAAGTGACTTGCCCAAAGTCACACAGCTGACAATTGGCGGAGCCGGGATTTGGACCCATGACCCATGACTCCAAAGCCCACATTCTTTTCCACTGAGCCACACTGCTTCTCTATAGTAACAGTAATTCACTCCCTTGTTGAACTCAATTGCTCCCATGGCTTCAGCTATCATCTCTACGTAGATGACCCCCAAATCTATATGATAATAATAATAATAATAATAATAATAATAATAATAATAATAATAATAATAATAATAGCATTTGTTAAGCACTTACTATGTGCAATGCACTGCTCTAAGTACTGGGGAGGATACAAGGTGATCAGGTTGTCCCACTTGGGGCTCACAGTCTTAATCCCTATTTTACAGAGGAGGGAACTGAGGCCCAGAGAAGTTAAGTGACTGTTCTCTGTCCCTCCCCCGAGGCTCACATCTCCTCCTGCCTTCAGTACATCTTTACTTGGATGTCCTTCCGCTACCTAAAACTCAACATTTCCAAGACAGAGCTCCTTATCTTCCCTCCCAAACCCTGTCCTCTCCCTAACTTTCCCATCAGCTAAACTTTAGGACGGGAAGAGTGCAGCTAATCTTGGCCTCCAGAAAACATCAATGGAGATTGAAAACACAGTGTGACTCAGTAGATGTATTTCTTGTTGCATGTTACATTCAGGAAAAGTGCAGAAAGCAACAGTGCTTTGCACTTAGTACAGTGCTTTGCACACAGTAAGCGCTTGGGAAATATGATTGAATGAACCCCTCAGATACAGATGAGTGCGGTTTCTTTCACGCACAAAACTCAAAGCAACCAGGGGCTATTGGTATTGGATTTCACAACTATCAAAAGTAGCTGACACCATCAGTAAAGATGATAAATAAAGATGATTGGATAAATGAATGGATGGATCTGGGCTCTGGCAACTATTTGATAGATTAGGCTGACCTGAAAAGTTCATCTCAACCCAGGGATCCCTTCATGATGGAGTGCTCACATCTTTCTGAACAAAAAAATTCAGTCCACATCTCGCCACTCCTGAAAAATCTGTAATGGATGCTTATTCACCTTTCATCAAACGGAAACTTTTTACCATCATCTAAGAGGTGCTCCATCAGCTCTCTGCCTCATCACAAAAGTTCGTGGGAAGCAGCATGGCTTGGTGGTAAAGCGACAGACTTGGGAGTCAGAGGCAATGAGTTCGAATCCCAACTCCAATGCTTATCAGCTGTGTGACTTTAGGCAAGTCACTTAATAATGATAATAATAATGGTATCTGTTAAGGGCTTACTATGTGCAAAGCACTGTTCTAAGTGTTGAGGAGATTACATGGTGATCAGGTTGTCCCACGGGGGGCTCACAGTTTTAATCCCCATTTTACAGATGAGGTCACTGAGGCACAGAGAAGTGACTTGCCCGAAGTCACACAGCTTTCAGATGGCGGAGCCGGGATTTGAACCCGTGACCTCTGATTCCAAAGCCCGGGCTCTTTCCACTGAGCCACGCTGCTTCTCCTTAACTTCTCTGGGCCTCAGTTCCCTCACCTGTAAAATGGGGGTGAAGTCTGTGAGCCCCACATGGGACGACCTGGTTACCTTGTATCTACCCCAGGGCTTAGAACAGCGCTTGGCACATAGTAAGCACTTAACAAATACCAACATTATTAGTATTATTAAAAGTTGCTGATCTCCTACTACAACTCAATCTGCACCTCCAGAACATTACTAAAATCCAGCTTACGCTCGTCATTCAAACTGCAACCACGTTAATCCAAGCAATTATTTTATTCTGCCTTGATTACTCTATCAGCTTCCTTGTTGATTCATTCATTCATTCATTCAATCGTATTTATTGAGCGCTTACTGTGTGCAGAGCACTGTACTAAGCGCTTGGGAAGTACAAGTTGGCAACAAGTTGGAGTTGTTGATCTCCCTGATTCCTGTCTGTCGCCACTCAGGTCCATACTTCGCCCTGCTGCCCAGATCATTTTTCTACAAACACGCTCAGCCCATGTTTCCCCACTCCTCAAGAAATTTTGGTGGTTGCCCATCGGTCATGGGTTCAAATGTATATACGTATATGTGTTTGTATGTATTCATTACTGTATTTATTTATTTGTACGTATTTATTCTATTTATTTTATTTTGTTAATATGTTTTGTTTTGTTCTCTGTCTCCCCCTTCTAGACTGTGAGCCCACTGTTGGGTAGGGACCGTCTCTATATGTTGCCAACTTGTACTTCCAAGCGCTTAGTACAGTGCTCTGCACACAGTAAGCACTCAATAAATACGATTGAATGAATGAATCCACCTCTGCACTCAATCACCTTGCCCCCTGCTTCCTTACCTCGCTGCTCTCCTACTCCAATCGAGCCCACACACTTTGCTCCTGTAACGCCAACCTATTCACTGTACTTCCATCTCATCTATCTCGCCACCAACCCATTAACCACAACCAAGGTTTATTTAAGACACTTCTCCTTCAATAGGAGCAGCGTGGCTCAGTGGAAAGAGCCCGGGCTTTGGAGTCAGAAGTCATGGGTCCAAATCCCAGCTCCGCCAATTGTCAGCTGTGTGACTTTGGGCAAGTCACTTCACTTCTCTGGCCCTCAGTCACCTCATCTGTAAAATAGGGATGAAAACTGTGAGCCCCCCTGATCACCTTGTAACCTCCCCAGCACTTAGAACAATGCTTTGCACATAGTAAGTGCTTAATAAATGCCATTATTAAGAGGCCTATCCTAACTAAGCCCTCATTTCCTCTTCTCCCACCCTCTTTAGCATCACCCTAGCTTTTGAACATGCTCTTTTTTTAATGGCATTTGTTAAGTGCTTGCTATGTGCCAGACACTGTATTAAGCACTGGGGTTGATACAAATTAGTCAGGTTGGTCACACTCCCTGTCCCATATCAGGCTCACAATCTTAATCCCCATTTTTACGGAGGAGGTAGCTGAGGCACAGAGAAATTAAGTGACTTGCCCAAGGTCACAGAGCAGACAAGTGGCCAGGATTAGAACTCAGATCCTTCCATCTCCTTTGTCCGCAATCTATCCACCAGGCCACGCTGCTTTATTCACCCCCTCCCTGAGCCCCACAGCCCTTATGTACATATCCATTTTGTATTTATTTTCATTAATGTCTGTCTCCCCCTCTAGTTTGTAATCTCGTTGTGGGCCGGGAATGTAACCACCAAATCTGCCATTTTTTATTCTCCCAAGCACTTACTGAGGTGCTCTGCACACTATAAGAACTCAACAAATATGACTGATTGATCTATTGATTGATTGATCACCCCATGGCTTAGCACAGTTCTAGGCACATAGTGTTTAACAAGTACCACATTTATTAGATCCCATCAGAGACCTGGAATGAGTGGGGCAGAGTACAATAATGGAGCATAATTTTTCTTCATCACTCTCATGATCTTTGATTCCGACTTGGCTTTTAAACTAAGATAGCAATTAAATCATTAGTAATGCCCTTATATTTGTACGAGAAGAGCACCTCCCAATGTAACCCTTTTCCTTAATAAAAGTTTGATTTTTTTTTCTAATCCAGATAATGTGTCAATGTAAATTCTACCAATTATTTGTAGTAAGAATCCCAACTGGCAGGGTCAGATACCTTCACAATTATACAAACAATGGACAGGCTGGTATTTAGTTAGGAGAAACTGAGTTATTCGTTCATCCATCCTTCAGGAGGGCTAAAAGTTGGGGTCTTAGTTGTTCCCACTCTTTTCTTTTACTCGCTCTTCTTCGATACTCTCTGTGAAGTGCACAGAGAGGAGCTAAAATATTTTTTTAGAATTGACAGCTTCTTGGTGACAGAAATGAAGTTAATTCTGTAGTTTACAAAATTATAGGCTAGCTCAGTTATACAAACGATGAACAGGCTGGTATTTAGTTAGGAGAAACAGAGTTATTTGTTCATCCATCCTTCAGGAGGGCTAAAAGAAAATGTAAAATATTTTTGAGGGCTAATGAGCTAGCCTGGGAACAACTAAGACCCCAACATGCACTTTGATGGTTAAACTTATGTCCTCGCAACATGCTATTTCTGGGGTTCCAGCAAAGCAACTTTGGGGAACGCAGGCTCAAGGTTCAGTGAGTTGGCGACCATCACTAACCCATAACCCTTAATTCATCACAACTGGCAGTCGTCGTTCAAGAGAGAAGAAAGAATGGGTTACCATGGAGACTAAACTACCTCTCTCCTCTGGAAAGAATGATTCTTCTATGTCAGAACAGAGATCGCCAACAAAAGGACAAGTGAAACTCAGGCTTGCCCCCTGGGAATCTCTATTCCCACTGATTTCACAGAGACCGCTTTCCAAAAAGTGAAGCACCTCCAGTACCTATGAACGGGCGATATATTACGTGCTCAGGTTTTACGGAAGAAATATAGTAATCCAGACAGGATCCGGAAGATTCAATCATCCTGATGCAATTTGCCACCTCTCCTTAGTGCTTTATTAATGGAGCGATCGGTGTACTTGACCTATTTGCTAGAATTAACTAGAACTGCGGGAGGCCGCACGGATTGCCAGATGGCCGACCATAATTTAAGGCCACTGATTGGGAGTATGAAGTGAAGGATAAACATAATTTACATACGCTTCAATCCTTACTAGATGCCTTTTATTAGGATCGTTTTCACGCAGGCCTGGAAAGGTAAGTTAATACCTTGCTCCTGAGAGCCAGATGCCAGCTAATTACCGCGAGAGGCTCCGGAAGACCAACGTAGGCCAGGGCTGCTCACACACTCCATCTTACCCGATGACCCTTCCGTAGTGATTAATGGGCTGAACGCTCAGCCCTAATGAGCGTGTCAGAGCTTCGATGTTCTGCAGGTTAACTCACTTAGCATGGTGATGAGCAGAACGCTGCATCTCCTTGTGATAAAGACGCATTATCCTCCACAGAAAAATGATATGCCTCAGCACCACCCCCGTTATCATCCCGCCTGATCACAGACTGATAAACATGAAATGCTAGCACTCCAAATCTGTCAGTCGATGGTATTTATTGAGCTCTTGCCATGTGCAGAGCGTTGTACTGATCACAGACTGATAAACATGAAATGCTAGCGCTCCAAATCCATCAGTCGACGGTATTTATTGAGCGATCCGTCAGTCGACAGTATTTATTGAGCACTTGCCGTGTGCAGAGCGTTGTGTAAAGTACTTGGGAGAAGCAGCATAGCTCAGTGGAAAGAACATGGGCTTGGGAGTCGGAGATCTAATTACTTCTAATTAGTCAGAGCTCTGAGCTCGGCTCTGCCACTTAGCTGTGTGACTTTGGGCAAGTCACTTAACGTCTCTGTGCCTTAGTTACCTCATCTGTAAAATAGGGATTAAGACCGCGAGCCCCATGCGGGACAACCTGATTACCTTGTATCCCCCCCCAGTGCTTAGAACAGTGCTTGGCACATAGTAAGCACTTAACAAATACCATCATTCTTCTAGACTGTGAGCCTGTGGTTAGGTAAGGATTGTCTCTATCTGCTGCCAAATTGTACTTTCCAAGCGCTTAGCACAGGGCTCTGCACACAGTAAGCACTAAATAAATACGATTGAATGAATGAGAGGGCAATACAACAGATTTGGTAGATATGTTCCCTGCCCACCAGGACCTTAAAGTCGGGAGGGGGAGGCAGGTATGAATGTAAATAAATACATTATGGACATTTACATAAGTGCTGCAGGGCTGAGGGTGAGGTGAATATCAATGTGGCCTAGTAGAGAGAGCAGGGTTCAGAGAGTCAGAAGGACCTGGGTTCTAATTCCGGCTCCGCCACTTGTCTGCTGTGTGACCTTGAGCAAGTCACTTCACTTCTCTGTGTTTTATTCTCCATTTTACAGATGAGGGAACTGAAACACAGAGAAGGAGGGAACTGAGAGTGTGAGCCCCCTGTGGGGTAGGGACTGTGTCCACCCTGGTTGTCTTGTACCTACCTTCTATCTTAGAACAGCACCTGTCACAAGTAAGCACTTAACAAATATTATTATTAGTATTATTATTATTTTTATGTGCTTCAAGGGGACAGATCCAAGTGCCTGGGTGACATGGGAGGAAGAGGGAGAAAATCAGATTGGATCTACTCCATGTCTCTCATTGGGCTCACAGTCTTGATAGGGGGAGAGAACAAGTACTTACTTAGTACCCATTTTACAGATCATCATCATCATCATCATCAATTGTATTTATTGAGCGCTTACTATGTGCAGAGCACTGTATTAAGCGCTTGGGAAGTACAAATTGGCAACATATAGAGACAGTCCCTACCCAACAGTGGGCTCACAGTCTAAAAGGGGGAGACAGAGAACAAAAAACAGAGAACAGATGAGAAGTTAATAATGATGGTATTTGTTAAGTGCTTATTATGTGCAAAGCACTGTTCTAAGTGCTGGGTTAGATATAAGGTGATCAGGTTGTCCCACATACGGCTTATAGTCTTAATCCCTATTTTACAGATGAGGTAACTGAGACACAGAGAAGTTAAGTGACTTGCACACAACTGACAAATGGAAGAGCTGGGATTAGAACCCATGACCTCTGACTCCCAAGCCCACTAAACCACGCTACTTTGATTTGCCCAAGGACACACAGCAAGCAAAATGGCAGAACAGGTCCTCTGCTTTCCCAACCATGTTTTCCATGAGGCCACACTGCAGGAGTAATTATTATTATTATTATTATTATTATTATTATTATTCCTGGTGATTACTCTATAATAAAATGGTACACAGAGAGAGGGAGAAACCAGTGAAGCGGAGACGTTCAAGTGCTGCTCCACATCCTGTGCATTTCTCCTCCTCAGGCCTAATCGGCCTGAGGAGCAGTGTGGCTCAGTGGAAAGAGCCCGAGCTTTAGAGTCAGAGGTCATGGGTTCAAATCCTGGCTCTGCAACTTGTCAGCTGTGTGACTTTGGGCAAGTCACTTAACTTCTCTGGGCCTCAGTTCCCTCATCTGAAAAATGGGGGTTAAGTCTGTGAGCCCCCCGTGGGACAACTTGATTACCTTGTATCTACCCCAGCGCTTAGAACAGTGCTTTGCACATAGGAAGTGCTTAATAAATGCTATTATTAATAATCAATTAATTAAACAGGAGGTTAAGAACACGGGAACTATACAGATAGTGACTACAAACAACAGCCCTCAGAAGAAAGAAGTTGGATAAGAGGGATGACCCCCAAATCCAAGGATACAAAGTTCATACCAGGTGAACTGATAGCGACCTCAAAAAGACTCTTCGGCATCTATGAGGAGGGGGATGGACAATACTAAGAATAGAATAGCTTCCACCGAATGTGAAAAACAACTCCAAAGGGCCTGTCGATCAATCAGGCAGATTTCAGGAGTGCTTACTGTGTGCAGAACACTGTACTGCGTGCTTGGGAGAGCACAATATAACAGAATTGGTTGACATGTTCCCTGCCCGCAAGGAGCATCATGAAAGAGGGTAGACTGGGATCACAGAGGAGCAGACAGTAAGCTCCTTGAGGGCATGGAGCATGTATACTTTCAGTATTTTACTCTCCCAAGCACTCAGTATGGTGTTCTTCACAGAGTAAGGGGCCAATAAATACCATTGATTGCTTGAATGATTGACTGACCATCTAATGGGAATGCTGTTAGGGGGACTTCTCTACCTCATTGATCTTAGGCCTGGAGGTCATTTGTGGACACTCGAAGAACAGCCAGGTTGCAGCAGCATCGCTCCAAAGTCCAGCGATTTTCCCTTTGTCAAATCCCATATCCTAGAACCTCTTTGTCCCCACTGTAGCCCTAAAACTTGACAGCGGGTGAACAGAAGGAAAGCTCTGAATTATTTCTCCCTCTGGCTTAACTCTCAGGCAGAATAAATTTTAAATAAAACTCAGGCTTTCCATCCCTGGCTTCTCTCTCTCTTCCTCTCGCCGCACCGATTACCGAACGAACCCATCCCCGGACGAAGGGTGACAGTGCCTCAGTTTCCTCTCCTGTAAAATGGGGGTTTTATACCTATTCTCCCTTCTACTTAGACTGTAAGCCCCACGTAGGACAGGGACTACGTCTGACCTGGCTATCTTTGTATCTATCCCAGAGCTTAGTACAGTGTTTGGCACAAAGTATGTGTACTTGTACTTCCCAAGCGCTTAGTAAAGTGCTCTGCACACAGTAAGCGCTCAATAAATACGATTAATTGATTGATTGATTGATTGATTAACGAATTCCATTAAATAAACTGGGAAGGTCAGCACTCTTTCAAGTGATCCTTTGTTTTACTAAAACATTAAACCAAATTTAATGATTGTTTCCCATGGCCAGTTCAGACTCTCCTACCGTTAATGGGAGAAGGTTTGCCTGGTGAACCCAACTTGTACTTTCCAAGCGCTTAGGGCAGTGCTCTGCACACAGTAAGCGCTCGATAAATACGATTGACTGAATTAATTAATTAATAAATACAATGGAATGAATGAATGAATAAATAAATAAATACGATTGAAAAAATGAATGAACCTCAGGCAGATTCCATTAGATTATACTCTCTTTGAGAGACAAAACTTCATCTAGCTTCTACTGTGCTCTCCTTTGCCTTATTACAGTGCTTTGTATTCAGCAGATGCTCAGCAATAATAATAATAATAATTAATAATAATTATGGTACTTGCTATGCGTTTACTATGTGCCGAGCCCTGGGGTAGATGCAAGTTAATTGGGTTGGACACAGTCCCTGTCCCATATGACAGGGACTGTCTTCTTCCAGGAAAACATTTCTTCCGTTTCTTCCAGGGAAACCGTGTTTCATTTTTGAAGGGGACATCCTTTTCCGTTTCAGAAACTTTCTCAGTACAAACTGTAATGGGGAGGTGAGAGGTCACCGCACTGATCCCTCAGGGAATTCCATGACAAGTTTGGAAAACAGACGGAGAAAGAGGTTCTGGGGCGAGAAGTATCTTCCTTATTGAATCTCCTAGCTTTACTAGAGAAGCAGCATGGCTCAGTGGAAAGAGCCTGGGCTTTGGAGTCAGGGGTCATGGGTTCAAATGCCGGCCCCGCCGCCTGTCAGCTGTGTGACTTTGGGCAAGTCACTTCACTTCTCTGAGCCTCAGTGAACTCATCTGTAAAATGGGGATTAAGACTGTGAGCCCCCCCGGGACCACCTGATCACTTTGTAACCTCTCCGGTGCTTAGAACAGTGCTTTGCACATAGTAAGCACTTAATAAATGCTATTATTATTATTATTATTATTATTATTACTGATTCCTACCTCCAAAAAAAATTACAGTTTTACATTTTCTGTTGTGTGGTTCCTGGTTTTTTGTTTTGTGCTATCTTTAATGATTATTTTAGTGATTTCTACGTGTCGAGCACTGTTCTAAAATTGGGTGGCTATTCATGCCTGTCGGGTTGGACACAGTTCCTGTCCCAAATGGGGCTCAGAGGGAAGGGCGGTGGAGTTAATCTCCATTTTACAGATGAGCTACTTGAGGCCCAGAGAAATTGTCACACGGTGAGCAACTGGCAGAACAGGGATATTTATTTATTTAATTTGTACATATTTATTCTATTTTGCTAAAGATATTTATTTATTTATTTTATTTGTACATATTTATTCTATTTATTTTATTTTGTTAATCTGCTTTGTCTTGTTGTCTGTCTCCCCCTTCTAGACTGTGAGCCCGCTGTTGGGTAGGAACCGTCTCTATATGTTGCCAACCTTTACTTCCCAAGCGCTTAGTACAGTGCTCTGCACACAGTAAGCGCTCAATAAATACGATTGAATGAATGAATGAGTGAATATGAGGCTCACGCTCTTAATCCTTATTTTTTACAGATGAGGTAACTGAGGCACAGAGAACTTAACAAGGTCACACAGCAGACAAGTGGTGGAGCCAGGATTAAAACCCATGACCTTCTTACTCCCAGTCCAGGCTTTATCCTCTACACCATTAATTAACAATGAATGATTGACACGCTCAGTTTGCATACTGGATCCCAGGGTTTCAGGTGGAAATGAATTGGCTTCATTCGGGACGGCAGGCAGCTGTTTTCAGGAGGCTGCACTGGCTCCCCTCCTTTCTCCACAGACACTGAACGGGCCCGGTCCTATCTGTTAGACGAAGTGTCATAAACTCAAAGACGTTGCAGTTGCAGGATTAATTAAACATTTAGTTCTACCGGCACAGTGGGTTTGTAATACTCAAAATGAAACATTTCTAGCTCACTGATTTGCCAAATAGGCATTCGATATAAGCAGGCAAAATGACTCAATTTCAAGTGATTTAGTGTGGCACTTATCATATTACTTGAACGAGAATGCCATTTGTTTCCAAGAACCTTACCTCCCGCGTACATAACAGCGAGCATTATGGAAGATATCCATGCTATCTCGCTGTAGGAAGTGTGGAATATCTCCTGGATTTCTTTGAAGAACACGGTGATGGCTTTAGGGAAAGCGTAGGAAAATCCGATGGATATAAAAGCTCCGAAGACCACGACCCATCCCCAGCCACCGTCAGGAGGGGTGTACTGAGGGGGTCCGCCTGCTACGGGCGGCATTCTGGATCTTTCTCTGGCTCTTGTGTTCCCTGCAAAACAGACACAAAGAGAGAAGTGATAGCGAATGCATTTTCCATTAGGGAATGCATTAGGGAATGATTATAACACCATATTTGCCTCTCCTGTGGTATGATCACGTGCAGCCTCCGGAGATCATGAATCGGGTGCAGGAAATTTTACCCTCTACTTGCACTTCAGGGATTTTTGATTGTCTCAATTTAAGAGATTTACGCTGTTTCACCTCTTTGTAGAATAAATAAGTAAATAAATAAATAAATAAATAAATGAATAAATAGATAGATAGATAGATAGATAGATAGATAGATAGATAGATAGATAGAATATCCACCTCAAATCAAATGTTGCCAATTTGTACTTCCCAAGCGCTTAGTACAGTGCTCTGCACATAGTAAGTGCTCAATAAATACGATTGATGATGATGATGAAATCAAGATGTTGTCTGTCAAACATGCGGAAGAAGCCACACTCCGGTAGACTTTGGATTTATACAAACAGGCATTTTGAAGAACATCCAGTGTCAACGTGAAGCACACTCTAGGTTGAATAGCCATTAATGACCCATTATGAAATATGTTTCTGAACCAAACTTTTTATCTCCTTTCATAAACGGAGACTATTTGATCGTTTGGGGTAAGTAATGCTGATTATATTTATTAAGCGCTTTCTATGTGCAAAGCACTGATTTTGATACTTATGATTTGAGAAGACACATTGCCTCGACTACAGTCTAAGAGGGAGGGAGAAGCTTGTTGTGAGCAGGGATTGTGTCTACTGTTATAACGTAATCTCCTATACAGTGCTTTGCACACAGTAAGCACTCAATAAATACAACTGAATGAATTAATGAATGAATGAAGTGTCTCAGTTCCAATTTATAGATAAGAAAACTGAGGCCCAGAGGCATTAAGTAATGATGATGATGATGATAATAATAATAATAATAATAATAATAATAATAATAATAATAATAATAATAATAATAATTGTTAAGCACTTACTATGTGCAAAGCACTGTTTTAAGTGCTGGGGAGATACAAGGTGATCAAGGTGTCCCACGGGGGGCTCACAATCTGAATCTCCACTTTATAGATGAGGTCACTGAGGCCCAGAGAAGTTAAGCAACTTGCCCAAAGTCACACAGCTGACAAATGGCGGAGCTGGGATTAGAACCCATGACCTCTGACTCCAAAAGCCCGGGCTCTTTCCACCGAGCCATGCCGATTCTCTGAGCTTGTCCTACGCTCACCCGTCAAGTCAGTGAAAGAACAGAAACTAGAACCCAGGTCTCCTGACTCCCAGACACAATCTGTCCTCTAGACCACCGAGTCTGTTAGCTGGATGCCAACAGAGAAATCAGGCTTAAAGCGGCAGTTGAGGATCAATCAATCAATCAATCAGTCATATTTATTGCGCACTTACTGTGTGCAGAGCACTGTACTAAGCACTTGGGAAGTACAAGTTGGCAACATATAGAGACAGTCCCTACCCAACAGTGGGCCCCAGTGAGTTCCAGGATAGGCAAGTACATTTTAAGAGAAACGAGCAATTTTTAATGCCTACGGATCAATCGTCTTGTAGTCAGAATTATCAAGTTGCCCAATCTTCTGAACAAGGGACAAGGCCGGGGAACGTAGGGCATTCCATGAAGCTCTGTGGGAGGAAAGGACTCACGAGACTTTCCCTCCAAAACTGAAGCATGTGTGGGTGAAGGAATATATGGAATATATGAACATTTACATCTGCGTGTCCTCGCGTTCAAGAGAGATCAGGTCAGACATATGGGGCCTTGTCAGTGGATTCAAGATTAATTTCTGCTCATGCAGTGGCCCCCTTCTAGACTGTGAGCCCGCTGTTGGGTAGGAACCGTCTCTATATGTTTCCTACTTGTACTTCCCAAGCGCTTAGTACAGTGCTCTCACACAGTAAGCACTCAATAAATATGATTGAATGAATGAATATGAGCACACATGGTCTCCCTTGCTGAACCATGGACAGAGAAAAAGTAGAAGAGAGGCAGTGTGGCTCAGTGGAAAAAGCACAGGCTTGAGAGCCAGAGGCAATGGGTTCTAATCCAGACTCTGCCACTTAGTACAGTGCTTTGCACATAGTAAGCACTTAATAAATACCATCATTAGTATTGTAAGCTGTGTGACTTTGGGCAAGTCACTTAACTTCTCTGTGCCTCAGTTACCTCATCTGTAAAATGGAGATTAAGATTGTGAGCCCCACGTGGGACAACCTGATCACCTTGAATAATAATAATAATAATAATAATAATAATAATAATAATAATAATAATAATAATAATAATAGCATTTATTAAGTGCTTACTACATGCAAAGCACTGTTCTAAGCACTGGGGAGGTTACAAGGTGATCAGGTTGTCCCATGTGGGGCTCCCAGTCTTAATCCCCATTTTACAGATGAGGTAACTGAGGCACAGAGAAGTTAAGTGACTTGCCCAAAGTCACACAGCTGACAAGTGGCAGAGCCGGGATTTGAACCCATGACCTCTGACTACAAAGTCTGTGCTATTTCCACTGAGCCACACTGCTTTTCTATCCCCCAGCACTTACAACAGTGCTTCACATGGAGTAAGTGCTTAACAAATGCCATCATCATTATTATTATTATTATTAATGGGGACTCATGCAGGGTCTCCATTGCTGGACCATTGGACAGAGAGGAGGTGGAGGCTGTGTGGATGAAATCAATCAATCAATCGTATTTATTGAGTGCTTACTGTGTGCAGAGCACTGTACTAAGGGCTTGGGAAGTACAAGTTGGCAACATATAGAGACGGTCCCTACCCAACAGTGGGCTCACAGTCTAGAAGGAGGGGGAGACAGACAACAAAAAACAAATGCCTGTGTGGTTTCCACTGTTGGACCAAGGGACAGAGAGGAGAGGGAGATTGTGTGGATCAAGGGGGATGCACATGTTGTTTTCCCCCCTGGACCACGGATCAGAGAGGAGGAGGAGGCTGTGTGGATGAAAGGGGATGCACATGTGGTTTCCACTGCTGAACCAGGGGACAGAGAGGAGAGGGAGATTGGGGGACAAATGTGTGTTTTCCACCACTGGACTGGGGATAGAGAGGAGGCAGAGGCTGTGCAGGTGAAGGGGATTATGCGTGTATGGGTTTTCCACCGCAGCGGCAGTGGGAACAGAGAAAGCAGGAGGGCACTTGCGGCTCCACACCAGATCCTGGACCCTAAGGGCTCATGCCACCCTTCATTCTTTCCTCCATCCATTTATTCACTCATCCACTCAATCATATTTATTGAGCGCTCTCTGTGTGCAGAGCACTGTAGTAAGAGCTTGGGAGAATACAATACAAAAATGAACAGACACCTTCCCTGCCCACATTGAGAGACCTATCTCCTCTCTCACTGTGCCATGTTCTAATAATAATAATAATAACAATAATAATAATAATAATAATTGTAGCTACTAATTGTAGCTTACTTAATAATAATTGTAGCAAATACTTTAAGAGCTCACTATGTGCCAGGCACTGTACTAATCGCTGGGATGAATACAAGCAAATCGGGTTGGACACGGTCCCCATCCACATGGGGCTCACAGCCTCGATCCCCATTTTCCAGATGAGGGCACTGAGAGTCAGAGAAGTGAAGCGGCTTGCCCAGGGTCATACAGGGAAGTGGCAGAAGTGGAATTAAAACCCACATCCTAATGACTTCTAGGCTGGTGCTCTATCGACTAAACTGTGAGCCCGCTGTTAGGTAGGGACCATCTCTACATGTTGCCAACTTATACTTCCCAAGTGCTTAGTACAGTGCTCTGCACACAGTAAGCACTCAATAAATACGATTGAATGAATGAATGAATACTAGGTCACGCTGGGTTCCAGGGGTCGAGGCCCCCCCATGCAGTAAAGTGGAATTTAGAGTGGGGAAGCGGGAAAGCTGCGTTCGCCCGCCTTCTTGTGATTGTATTCAGAGAAAAAATGACAAAAAATAAATCCAAGTTTGATGTTCCTTTTCACTTTCCCTAAAAGGCCCGCGACTGGTCATCCATCCCGATGTCTGCACTGAATTTCTGAGGGGCCGGCCTCAGGTCAGTAGAGATTGTGTCATGACTCAGATGGAAGCGGGGCCCTGTTGGGTCACAGTTCAACCTTTTCGGCTCAGGACTGTTAAAACTGACCTCAGGACACCCAAGCAAATTCTTAACCTAACCTAACACCTCTTATAATAGTAATAATGATGTCATTTGTTAAGTGCTTACTATATGCAAAGCACTGTTCTAAGCGCTGGGAAGGATACAAGGTGATCAAGTTGTCCCATGTGTGGCTCACAATCTTAATCCCCGTTTTACAGAAGAGGTAACTGAGGCACAGAGAGGGAAGTGACTTGCCCAAAGTCACACAGCTGACAAGTGGCAGAGCTGGGATGCAAATTGCAAATTGCAATTTATGTAAATTGAAAATTTATTCAAATTTTCCATTTATGCAAATTACAAAGTTATGCAAATTGCATCTCCATCGGCAACTTTTCCAGAGTCCTGATATCAATCAATCAATCATATTTATTGAGCGCTTACTGTGTGCAGAGCACTGTACTAAGCGCTTGGGAAGTAGAAGTTGGCAAAATATAGAGACGGTCCCTACCCAACAGTGGGCTCACAGTCTAGAAGGGGGAGATAGAAAACAAAACCAAACATATTAACAAAATAAAATAAATAGAATAAATATATACAAATAATGATATCCTAACATCACTATAAAGAGAAGATAACCTGATTTTTAAGATCAGAGCTAATTTCAGGATCTACCTGTTTAGGGTTTTTTTTTCAAGTTTTTTAAAAATCAGGTAAACCTTAAGATATTTTCAAATATCTTGTTAGCCACTAGAATGATGAAAGCTATAAAATTTACAAAGCAGATAAAACACCTTCTACCTAAAGGGAAAACTATCTTGTCGGATATACCTCCTGGTTCAACTCATTCTGCTAACCCAGCATGAACAGAGAAATCACTCTTAGGAAGGAGGAAAAGATTGAATACTCCAGAGTATTTCTACAAAATAGACAAGATGATTCTTCTTTAAGAAATATGTTTTATACATATATGAGGAAAAATAGTCTAAATAGATTCAGTCGCAGTTTTGGATTTCCATTTTCTGTACTTCCTAATATCACAAGTCACTAAATGTCTGTACGCTGGAATTAGCTTCGTTTTACAGTAATTTTTTTTTCTTTTTCTTTCCCATTTCATTTAAGGAGATTTATCAGTGGAAATATAATTTCTTTGAGAGAATTGCTTTTAGCATAAGCATTTGGGATACGTCAATTCAAATTAACCTTTTCGCAAAATGCCTTCAGAAAATTTTCAGTATAGCCAAATGTAGCGGCTACAACAATTATCAGAGTATTTTATGTTCCTGTGTCACCTTTCACATAAATATCTCCAGGATACTTGTGATATTTTTGAAAGCACCCTATAGAGCAACAGGGGCAAATATTTCCCTCTTTGAAGTTTTCTGCTTTGATGAAGTCTGGGCTGATGTTATTCCTCTTTGTAGTGGGGAAGGAAGTCTGGCGACTGGAAATTAGAGAAGAGAGGGGAGCAAAGAAAAGGCGGTGGGATAAGGAATAAGTGGGTTAGTTATAACAGAAGATGTGACAAAACCAAACATAGTAACAAAATAAAATAGAATAGATATGTACAAGGAAAATAGATAAATAAATAGAGTAATAAATACGTACAAACATATATACATATATACAGGTGCTGTGGGGAAGGGATGGAGGTAAGGCAGGGGGGTGGAGGGGGGAGAAGGGGGAGAGGAAGGAGGGGGCTCAGCAGTTACAGCAGTGACAATAATGGTAGCAGTGATTGCTGCAGTTGTCAAATATGAGGCAAGGGATGGGAAGAGCAGGAGAAAGAGGCCATTTGGCCTTGTCTCCTTTCCTCTGACCAGCTATCTCTGCCTCGGTCTCTTTCCTCTAAAATGTAGGCTATCTTGACCTCTCCACGTCTTCAACATTGTGGACCACCCCTTTCTCCTGGAAACCCTATTTAACCTTGGCTTCACAGATGCAGTCCTCTCTTGGTTGTCCTCCTATCTCTCTGGATGCTTATTCCTGGTTTCTTTTGCAGGCTTCTCCTCTACCTCCCACCCTCTAACAGTAGGAGTCCCTCAAAGTTCATTTTTGGGTCTCCTTCTATTCCCCACCTACACCCATTCCCTTGGAAAACTCACTCACTCATTCCCATGACTTCAATTACCACTCCTACACGGATAATTCCCAAATCTACCTCTCTGGTCCTCACATTTTCTTCTGCCTTTAGGACGCCTCTCCTTGGAAGTCTCCCCAACACTTCTTTTCTTTCCTTTCCACAGTATTTGTTAAGCGCTTACTATGTGCCAGGCTCTGTAATAAGTTCTGAGGGTAGATACAAGGTTTGACACAGCCCATGTCCCACTTGGGGCTCACAGTCTTAATCCACATTTTACAGATGAGGTGACTGAGGCACAGAGAAGTTGAGTGACTTGCCCAAGGTCACAGCTGACAAGTGGAGGAAGTGGAATTAGAACCCAGGTCCTTCTGACTCCCAAGATGTGCTTTTTCCACTAGGCCACAATGCTTTTTGAACTTAATATGACCTAAACAGAACTCCTTATCTTCCCACCCAAATTCTGTTCTCCCGCTGACTTTCCTGTCTGTGGACATCACCGCCATCCTCCCTGCCTCGCCCTGGTTTTCCTCTGCCTCGTCTCTCTCATTCCACCTGCATATTTCCATCATAATTATTATTACTATATTTAGTCTATCACCAAATCCTGTCAGTTCTACACCTCAACATTTCTAAAATCCACCCCTTCCTCTTCATCCAAACTGGTATACCACTGATACAGACCCTTATAACAGTAATAATAATAATGATAATAATTGTGGTATGTGTTAAGTGCTTACTATGTGACAGGCACTGTACTAAACTCTGGAATAGATACAAGCAAATCGGGTTGAACATAATCGCTGCCTACATGGGGCTCACAATCTCAATCCCCATTTTATAGATGAAGGAACTGAGGCACAGAGAAGTGAAGTGACTTGTCCAGGGTCACACAGCAGACAAGTGGGGAAGCCGGGATTTGAAGCCCATGACCTTTTGACTCTCAGGCCTGTGCTCTATTTGCTACACCATGCTACTTGACTACTTCCTCCATCCCTTCACTGATCTCCCTGCCTCCCGTCTCCACTCTCTCCGGTCCACACTCCTCCCTGTTGTCGGGATCATTTTCCTAACAAAAACTTCGGTCCAAATCTTTCGACTTCTCAAAAGCCTCCAATAGTTGTCCATCAACCACAACATGGAACAGAAACTCCTTACTCATTGTAGTCTCTGGACCGTATTCATTCATTCAATCGTATTTATTGAGAGCCTTACTGTGTGCTTGTGATGGGCAGGGAATGTGCCTGCTGATTCGGTTGTATTGTACTCTCCCAAGCGATTAGTACAGTGCCCTGCACATAGTCAGTGTTCAATAAATACCACTGATGGATGGATTGCCATCTCCTTTAAGGCCCTCAATCAAATCTCCCTCTCTTACCTTACCTAAACAACTACTACCTACACACTTAAAAATAATAATAATAATTTGGTATTTGTTAAGCCCTCAAGACTGAAGCTCATTGATGGCAGGGAAATTGTCCATTTATTGTTGTATTTTACTCTTCCAAGCGAGGCATAGAGAAGTGAAGTGACTTGCCCAAGGTCACAAGGCAGACAATGACATAGCTGGGATGAGAAACCACTTCCTTCCGACCCCTAGGTCCGTGCTCTAATCCCCAGGGCCACGCGACTCTAACGCTGCTCACACTTTACTCCTCTAATGTCAATCTATATGTTGCCACCTTGTACTTCCCAAGCACTTAATACAGTGCTCTGCACACAGTAAGCGCTCAATAAATACAATTGAATGAAATGAATGAATGAATAAATCTACTCTGCAATCAATCAATCAATCAAACATATTTAGGGAGCACTTACTGTGCATAGAGCACTGCACGAAGCACTTGGGAGAGTGTGATATAATTCTGTACATCAATCTCATTTCTCTGACAACCAATCATTGCCTAAACACTCCCCTTTGGCTTGGGCCTCTCTCTCCCTTCATATCTGACAATCCACCACTATCTCCGTGTTCAAAATCTGTCTACAGTCATAACTTCTTGAAAAAGTCTTCCCTGATTAAGACGTCATATAATAATGATGATAATAATAGTAATAATAATAATAATGGCATTTGTTAAGCGCTTACTATGTGTCAAGCACTGGGAGTCAGAGGACCTGGGTTCTAATCCTGTTTCTGCCACATGTCTGCTGTATGACCTTGGGCAAATTGCTTCTCCTCTCTGTGCTTCAGTTCCCTCATCTGGAAAGTGGGGATTCATTCATTCATTCATTCAATTGTATTTATTGAGCGCTTACTGTATGCAGAGCACTGGGATCAGGACATCCCTTACCCTCCATTCCCCTCAAGCCCCCCAACCCCATGGGTTACTTGCGCACTCGAATCTGTACGCTTTAGGCACTTGATATTCACTTACCTTGCAACCCCACAAAATTTATTTTTATACTATTGTACTTTGTAATGTATTTTAATATCCATCTTCTACTCTAGACTGTAAACTCCTTATGGGAGGGATTAATTTCTACCAACTCGGTTGCACTTTACTTTCCCACACAGAGTTACTAGAGTTCTGCACACAGTAAGTGCTCCATAAATACCGTGGATTGATTGATTGATTGATTGATTGATTGATAGGATGATGGCTGCAATAATAATAGTAATAATGCTGGTATTTGTTAAATGCTTACTGTGTGCCAAGTATTGTTCTCAGCACTGGGTAGATACAAGGTGATCAGGTTGTCATTCATTCATTCATTCATTCAATTGTATTTATTGAGTGCTTACCGTGTGCAGAGCACTGTACTGAGCACTTGGAAAGTACAATTCAGCAACAAAGAGTGACAATCCCTGCCCCCAATCCCTGCTCACAGTCTAGAAGGGGAGAGACTGACATCCAGACATGCAAATGGTCGTCAGAAGCATAAACAAGCATGTGGGGCTTACAGTCTCAATCCCCATTTTACAGACGAAGGAACTGAGGCACAGACAAGTGAAGTGACTTGCCCAAGGTCACACGGCAGACAAGAGGTGGAGCTGGGATTAGAACCTATGAGCTTCTGACACCCAGGCCTGGGCTCTGTCCACTACTACAGGGCGGCTGTAGAGTCCTACTTAACTTCTCTGTGCCTCAGTGGCCTTATCTGTAAAATGGGGATTAAGACTGTGAGCCCCCCGTGGGACAAACTGATCACCTTGCAACCTCTCCAGAGATTAGAACAATACTTCGCAAGTAGTAAGTGCTTAATAAATGCCATTATTATTATTGTTATTATTATTATTATTATTATTATTATTATTATTATTATTACTACTACTACTACTACTACTACTACTACTACTACTACTACTACTACTACTACTACTACTACTACCACCCCAGGACCCTAATAATAATAATGACATTTGTTAAGCACTTACTATGTGCAAAACACTGTTTTAAGCACTGGGTTTTCACACTAGCCTTCTGGCTATATCCTTTTACCCTGCAGCTTCCCCTACCTATAATCAATTGTAATGTATGTCACCCCACAACCCTCACCTAACTAATAATAATAATAATAATAATAATAATAATAATAATAATAATAATGGCATTTGTTAAGTGCTTACTATGTGCGAAGCACTGTTCTAAGCGCTGGGGAGGATACAAGGTGATCAGGTTGTCCCATGTGGGGCTCACAATCTTAATCCCCATTTTACAGTTGAGGGAACTGAGCCCAGAGAAGTTGTGACTTGCCCATAGTCACACAGCTGACAAGTGATGGAGCCAGGATTAGAACCCATGACCTCTGACTCCCAAGCCTGTGCTCTTGCCACTGAGCCACACTGAGTGGGGGGTGGTGGTGAATATCAAAGTGTTTAAGGGGTACAGACCCAAATGTATAGCAATACAGAAGGGAGGCTGAACGGGTAGTGAAATGAGAGGGTAGTCAGGGAAGGCCTCTTGGTGGAGATGTGATTCTATGAAGGCTTTGAAGAAGAGCTTTGAAGAAGAGAAGCAGCGTGGCTCAGTGGAAAGAGCCTAGGCTTTGGAGTCAGAGGTCATGGGTTCAAACCCCGGCTCCGCCACTTGTCAGGTGTGTGACTTTGGGCAAGTCACTTCACTTCACTGTGCCTCAGTTCCCTCATTTGTAAAATGGGGGTGAAGACTGTGAGCTGCCCGTGGGACAACCTGATCACCTTGTAACCTCCCCAGCGCTTAGAACAGTGCTTTGCACATAGTAAGTGCTTAATAAATGCCATTATTATTATCATTATTATTATTATTATTATGGGGAAAGCATCAGTCTGCCACGTATGGGGATCATGTCCCCATCCCCCCCGCCTTCCTCCTTCCCTTCCCAACAGCACCTTTATATATGTACATATGTTTGTACGCATTTATTACTCATTTTATTTGTACATATTTATTCTATTTACTTTATTTTGTTAGTACGTTCCATTTTGTTGTCTGTCTCCCCCTTCTAGACTGTGAGCCCACTGTTAGGTAGGGACTGTTTTTATATGTTGCCTGTAAATCACCTGTATTTACATCCTTATATGTTTTGTTTTGTTCTCTGTCTCCCCCTTCTAGACTGTGAGCCCACTGTTGGGTAGGGACCATCTCTATATGTTGCCAACTTGTACTTCCCAAGCACTTAGTACAGTGTTCTGCACACAGTAAGCGCTCAATAAATACGATTAAATGAATGAAATGAATTATTATTATTATGAAGCCTGTGAAAGTTAACTGTAGTAAGCTTAGTGTAGTTAACATCGCAAAGCTTACTGTAGTTAACATTGTAGTCAACTTCTTGTAGCTTATTCATTCAGTTGTATTTATTGAGCACTTCCTGTGTACAGAGCACTGTACTAAGCGCTTGGGAACTACAAGTTGGCAACATATACAGACGGTCCCTACCCAACAAAGGGCTCACAGTCTAGAAGTTTACTTTGGCTACAGTTAGGGTTTGGGCTTCTGAGTAGTAAAGGGCGTTTTAAAAAGACCTATTCTCCTATTATGCTGATAAGATCAATGAAGAGGGTAGACAGACAAGGAAGCAAATAAAGTCACTTTGATTTTCAAGTCTATTAGGACTGTGGGGAAAGAAATCGATGTTTGCTAAAGGAAAATGACACAATTGGTATTGAAAAGCAAATACATTTTCATTTGATAAGTGGATATAAATACTGCAATGGGCAAAAAAGTACGAAAAAACCCCAAAAAAGAATTCACTATTGGACAAGATACTTAAGGCAGACAAAGCCAGCTGGGATACCATTGGAGTCAAAGTCAACTGGATCATCTTTTGCCAAAATTAAGCTTAAAATACGGAATTACCCCCTATCCAATAACAATGAGATTGCATAAAGGCCATTAGGTAATAAGACCTGGAAAAGAATTTGTGATATTTAATTCATGTGCAATGACTCTGACAGCAGATCAACCTTTTAGAAGGAATGCTCTGAGGAAGAATATTGATGTGAGTTTCTTAACATAGAATTGGGTAGAGATTGTAAACTCTCCCACTGGATTGTAAAGGTTCATGTATTTTATTCATGAACCTCATCCTCATCCTCCCTCTGTCCTGGAACTCCTCACTTCACTCTCCCCAACTTCAAAGTCACCCTAAAATTCATTCATTCAGTCATATTTATTGTACATATTCTTGTACATATTTGCTATTTGTTTTGTTAATGATGTGCATATAGCTTTAATTCTATTTGTTCTGATGATTTTGACACCTGTTTACATGTTTTGCTCTGTTGTCTGTCTCCCCCTTCTAGAGTGTGAGCCCATTGTTGGGTAAGGACTGTTTCTATATGTTGCCGACTTGTACTTCCCAGGCGCTTAGTACAGTGCTCTGTACACAGCAAGTGCTCAATAAATACGATTGGATGATTGAATGAATGAATTTATTGAGCGCTTACTGTGTGCAGAGCACTGTACAAAGCACTTGGGAAGTACAAGTCACAATCACATCTCTTTCAAGAGGCCTTCGCTGATGAAGCTTTCATTTCTTCAACTCCCTGTTCCTTCTGCCTATGACCTTTAAGCGGTTGATATCCACCCTACCTCAGCCCCACAGCACTTATGCACCGAGCTATATCTATATATCTATATATCTATATATCTATATCTATATCTATATATATATATATCATTTATTTTAACAACTGTCTCCTCCTCTAAACTATAACCTCCTCAGGGCAGGGATCTGGTCTACCAACTCTGGTGTGCTATCCCAAGCACTCGAGTACAGTGCTCTACACACAAAATACAGAGTAAATAAATATCATTCACTGATTGATCAGTTGAATCCAATAGGATATCAGTTAGTCAGTCAATTGTAATTATTGAGTGCTTACTGTGTGCAGAGCACTGTGTTAAGAGCTTGGGAGGGTACAATGTAACAATAAATAGACACATTCCCTGACCACAGTGAGCTTACAGTCTAGGGGGGAGACAGACATTAATATGAATAATTATAGATACGCACATAAGTACTTTGGGGCTGGAAGTGGGGGATGAATAAAAGGAGCAAGCCACGCTCATTCATTCATTCATTCAATCATATTTATTGAGCGCTTACTCTGTGCAGAGCACTGTACTAAGCGCTTGGGAAGTACAAGTTGGCAACATATAGAGATGGTCCCTACCCAACAAGGGCTCACAGTCTAGAAGGGGGAGACAGACAACAAAATAAAACATGTGGACAGGTGTCAAGTTGTCAGAACAAATAGAATTAAAGCTAGATGCACATCATTAATGCAGATTCATTCATTCATTCATTCAATCGTATTTACTGAGCGCTTACTGTGTGCAGAGCACTGTACTAAGCGCTTGGGAAGTACAAGTTGGCAGCATATAGATGTAGAAGAGGTAAGGAGGACTCAGTCAAGGAAGGCCTTGTGGGCAGGGAATGTGTCTGTTCATTGTTGTACTCTCCCAAGCGCTTAGTAATAATAAATAATAATGATGGTATTTGTTAAGTGCTTACTATGTGCCAAGCACTGTTCTAAGTGCGGGGGGGGGGGAGGGGGGATACCAGGTAATCTGGTTGTCCCACATGGGGCTCACAGTCTTAATCCCCATTTTACAGATGAGGGAACTGAGGCACATAGAAGCTAAGTGACTTGTCCAAAGTCATACAGCTGACAAAAGTCAGGGCCGGGATTTGAACCCATGACCTCCAACTCCCAAGCCCGGGCTCTTTCTACTGAGCCACGCTGCTGCTCTTACAGTTCTTTGCGCACAGTAACCCTCAAAAATATGACTGAATGAATGAACGTGCCTTCGATAAGGCTTTGAATGTGGGGGGAGTATATACGGCAACAATACAATATCTGGTATGCCCAGGTCAAGCATGTGACAACATATACAGAGAAGCGGCGTGGCCTAGTGGAAAAAGCACAGCCTGGGAGTCTGAGGATGTGGGTTCTAATCCTGGCACCACCACTTGTCTGCTGTTTAACCTTGAGCAAGTCATTTCACTTCTCTGTGCCTCAGTTACCTCAGGGATTAAGACTGTGAGCCCCATGTGGGATAACCAGATTACCTTGTAACCCCTTCCACCCACCCTGAGCGCTTAGAACAGTGGTTGGCACATAGTAAGTGCTTAACAAATAGAATAATTATTATATGCACCTCCCTGTCCCGTCTGGTATTCATGAGAACTGTCAGGGGCCACTCAACATAGGATCCAGTTCTGCCGGTTTTTAATGCGTGAAATGGTAACAAGTGTATAATCCTTAAGCAGCTCATCCATATGAATGGGGTTGACATGCCCTATGTAGACACACAATGCAGAGCGAGAATAAAATTAGCATCAGGGGTCAAACAACAGAGCTCCTATGGAAAATTCAGCATAAATTTTAAATCCATGTACACAGGGACTAAACAGTGATACTTAATTACCTTACAGAGAATGGATTTGGGAGTGTGATTTTTTGCCAGTGAGGGAATGATCTTTACAATGCTATCCATAGGGATGGATTTGGGGGCCAAAAGGTTATTCCTACTGCACGCTACAAAATTCAAACAGTAAAAATCCATAGAAACAAGGTCAACTGAAGGGCATTAACTATGGACGAATAGTGCATCTTCCTAGCATACACGGCAGATTTCAGTCAGTCATGCTCAGTCTGTTTAAAATGCTTGACCCAAATGTTTCATCAATACTTTAAAGTTCCCAAGTACTAAAATAAACCATCATACAACAGCTTATCAAAAAAAATTCTGAAAAGCGTTCATGTCGTCCGCATTAATTATTGAGCTTTTTCTACTGGGGTAGCAATTTTTCTATGAACACAATGGAAAATAATATTAGTTTTGAGGGGGGTTTGTGGTGAATAAAGGGAAGCAAGGCTGATTCGTATTTATTTCATTAGAAACATAGCAAATGACTTTGTGGGCATTCATCTGGATGAGGGCTGAAGACAGAACCCCTCAAAAATATTCCCTTAAGAAAGCAGTAATAGATTGAAGATCTGGTTTAAAAGGCTTAGATCTAAACTATAAACACTACCCAACTCTCAATCAATGATATTTTTTGACCATCTTATTAATTTTAATAGTAAAACAGAGATATTATCCACGACGCCTTCTCTCAACAAATTTGTAATATGTATGACTCTAATTTGCTTGAAAATAGTCTGACACTTTGGGGGAAACAAATTTGCATATTGCCAAAAATACATTGGTAGACCTCTAGACTATCCATGTGTCATTTATTCATTCAGTCATTCAATTGTATTTATTGAGTGCTTACTGTGTGCAGAGCACTGTACTAAGTGCTTATTTCTGTAGGAGAATAACCCCAGAGTTAAAAACAGTGATAAGTGTCTCCTAGTACCACAATAGAGAAGCAGCGTGGCTTAGTGTCAAAAGCACAGGCCTAGGACTCAGGACGTCATGAGTTCTAATCCTGGTTCCGCTATTTGTCCGCAGTGTGATCTTGGGCAAGTCACTTCACTCCTCTGGGCCTCAGTTACCTCATCTGTAAAATGGGGACTAAGACTGAATCTACCCCATCACTTCTGCAGTGTGATCTTGGGCAAGTCACTTCACTTCTCTGGGCCTCAGTTACCTCATCTGTAAAATGGGGACTAAGACTGAATCTACCCCATCACTTCGAACAGTGCTTGGCACATAGTAAGCGGTTAACAAATATCATTATTATTATCATTATTATTAATGTAAAGGTTCTGAAACTAAGACCAAACTAAATGGAGTTTTATTGCTAATAATTTATGAAATCTTTCTTTTAAATCCTCTACTCTATCGAACTGGGTTCTCATCTAACCATTTTATAAGTCCTCAAAAATTCTTGTTGAGACCCTTCAGTGCAGGTTCTCAGATTGGAGGTAGCCCAGTGAGCATATAGTGTTATAATAATGATAGCATTTATTAAGCACTTACTATGTGCAAAGCACTGTTCTAAGCGCTGGGGAGGTTACAAGGCGATCAGGTTGTCCCACGGGAGGCTCACAGTCTTCATCCCCATTTTACAGATGGGGGAACTGAGGCGCAGAGAAGTTAAGTGACTTGCCCAAAGTCAGGCAGCTGACAAGTGGGGGAGCTGGGATTACTTCCATTTTGCCGATAGGAAAATCGAACCACAGAAAAGATATGTGATAATGTCAAACAAGACATTTATAGCAATTTAGGAGTAAATTGAATTCTTTCAACATTAGTCTCTTTTGCCTTTCTCGTGCTCCTCTGCAGTCTTTCTCTCCCCTCTCCAGTCCATACTTGGCTCTGCTGCCCAGGTGATTTTTCTGAAAAAAACATTTGGTCTATATCTCTCCACTTCTCAAGTGGGGAGATATGGACTAAATATAATTAGTCCCCATATCTCCCCACTTCTCAACAAACAGAAACTCCTTACCATTGGCTTTAAAGCACACAAAGCTTTTTTCCCTATCCTTCCAGAGAAGCAGTTCTATCCTTCCAGAGAAGCAGCGTGGCTCAGTGGAAATACCACGGACTTGGGAGTCAGAGGTCATGGGTTCAAATCCCAGCTCTGCCAATTGTCCACAGTGTGACTTAGGGTAAGTTGCTTAACTTCTCGTGCCTCAGTTACCTCATCTGGAAAATGGGGATGAAGACTGTGAGCCTCATGTGGGACAAACTGATCACCTTGTAACCTCCCTAGCAATTAGAACAGTGCTTTGTACATAGTAAGCACTTAATAAATGCCATTATTATTATTGTTATTATTATTATTATCCTTGCTGCTCTGATACTGCAACCCAACCTATAGACTCTGCTCCTCTGACACCAACATTTTCTCCATAACTCTATCTCATCTATCCCAGAGCAAGGGCCTGGGGGGTCAGAATGTCATGGGTTCTAATCCCCACTCCGCCACTTGTCTGCTGTATGACCTTGGGAAAGTTACTTCACTTCTCTGGGCCTCGGTTTCCTCATCTGTGAAATGAGAATTGAGACTGTGAGCCCCACTTGGGGCAGGGACTGCGATCAACCCCATTTGCCTTGTATCCACCCCAGCTCTTAGTACAGTACCTGGCACGTAGTAAGCAGTGAACCAATAACATAATTATTATTATTAATTTCATCCTGACACTCACCCTTTCCGACTTTCTTCCTCAGGGATGGAATTCCCTCCCCATTCATATCTGATAGTCCATCATTCTCCCCATCTTCAAAACCCTCCCAAAATCACATCTCCTCCAAGAGGCTTATCCCAGACTGAGCCCTTTATTTCCCTAATCCACCCTTCCTTTTATGTCTACTATGAACTTGATTGTGTAACCATTCAATTATATTTATTGCATGCTTACTGTGTGCAGAGCACTGTATGAAGTGCTTAATAATGGTATTTGTTAAGTGCTTGCTATGTGCCAAGCACTGTTCTAAGCCCTGGGATAGATACAAGGTAATCAGGCTGTCCCATGTGGGGCTCACAGTTTTAGTCACCATTTTACAGATGAGGTAACTGAGGCACAGAGAAGTGAAGTGACTTGCCCAAGGTCACACAGCAGACAAGTGGCAGAGCCAGGGTTAGAATGCATGTCCTCTGATTCCCCAGCCCATGCTCTCAATCAGTCAACCAAGCAATCAATCATATTTACTGAATGCTTACTGTGTGTAGGACACTTCGATAATCATCCCAGATGCACAGTACTTATGTAAATCGTCTTATACTTCACTACTTCTCTTATCCCTAATCTATTTGAATTTTTCTTCCCTGTAGACTGAATTATGTCTACCATATCTACGGTATTGTACTTTCCCAAGGGCTTAGTACAGTGCTCTGCACATAGTAAGTACTCAATAAATACCACTGATTGATTGATTAATTGATTCAGAGTCCTTTGAAATGAATTTTTCTAACTTTTTTAGAAGTTTTCTAAACTTCTTTGTATTCAATTTCCCCAACCCTTACTTGGGCATAGAATGGGTGAGGGAGAATGAATATTCTTGGATTAGGGTATATTTAGTGAACCAAATGCTTTGTAAATCTTGTGAGTCAGAAGGACCTGGGCTCTCATTCCAGCTCCACTATTTGTTTGCGGTGTGACCCTGGGCAAGTCACTTCACTTCTCTGTGCCTCAGTTATCTCACCTTTAAAATGGGGATTACGACTGTGAGCCCCATGTGGGACATAGACTGTGTCCAAGTTGATTATCTACACCAGTGCTTAGCAAACTTGACAAATGCCATGAAAAAAACAAAGTATTTCCAAATGTACTATTCAGTCTCTTTTGAACTGTTTCACAGTAGGAACAGGGCATACATGAGGAAGCAGGTTGGCCTAATAGAAAGAACACCAGCCTCTGAGTCTGAAGACCTAGATTTTAATCCCAACTCTGGCCTTTTGTGTGATTTAGCGTCTCTGTGCCTCAGTTTCCTCAACTGCCTGAGTTCTACTGCTCTCCCTCCTACTTAGACTGTGAGCCCCATATGGGACAGGGACTGTGTCCAATCTTCTCCCACCCCTTTCTGCTTTGCCCTGACTTGCTCTCCTTATTCACCCCCACTTCCCAGCACCAACACACTTATGTCCATATCTATAATTTCATTTATTTATGTTAATGTCCATCTCCCCCTCTAGAGTGTAAGCTTATATTAGGCAGGAAATGTGTCTGTTATACAGCACTTTCCCTAGCACTTAGTCCAGTCCTTTGCACACAGTAAGTGCTCAATAAACACAATTGATTGACTGACTAAACACTAACATAAAAAAACAGGAAAGGAATTTCCCTAGAAGAACTGAGAAGCTGTTACCCAATGCTTAAACACTGAATACTATTACTAGCATTTTTGTCATGTGAATACAATTTTTATATCTTAGTGACAGACCAGTGTTTCATAAGTGGGGCTCATTTACTGTCTCCGTGACATTCCAGAGTCATCCTTGTTGCACACTATGACCACCTCTTCCTTCAGAGACTTCCTAAAAACCCACCTCTTCCAGAATCAATCAGTCACCCAATCCCCAGATGTCACTCTAACAGGTTTTCATCTGTTTATTTAACTTTCATTTACTCATTTAACTGAATTATCTTCTACTTCTATTTGCTGTCTTATTCCTGACTCTATGTCAGTTTATTCCTGTTGCCTTCTTCAATCAACCAATCCATCAATAGTATTTACTGAGTTTTACAGCTCCATAGCATATATGTATACATCCATAATTTATTTGTTTATACTAATGTCTCTCTCCCCAACTACTCTGTAAGCTTGATGTGGGCAGGGAATGTATACTCTTTTATACTGTACTCTCTCAAATGTTTAGTACAGTGTTCTGCACACCATAGGCACTCAATAAATAGGATTGAATGATTGATTAAAGAGGGCTTGGGATTATAGCAGAGTGTTAGTAGATGAGATCCCTGGTCTCAGGAAGCTTACAGGTTGAAAGTAATTGGAAGACAAACAGCATTATCAACATCAGCAAAAACAGCTTCTCAAGTGAAGGCGACTAAACCAAGTAAATCAGAAACAAGCAGTAGATGTAAGAAGACAGCATTCCTTCCATCGAGACATTTATAATTTAATAGACTTGAGTCCTTTTTACAGACTTTACAAGCAACAAGCAAGCAATTTTTTTTTAAACGTGGATACTGATATAGAATTTTGAGTAATGTTTATTCTCTGTAATGTGTAATACTGAAAGGAAGGTTTGTTTGTTCTTTTCAATCAGGCAACTTGCCGTCCAATGGTAGACATAATTCAAATGTTTTGAAAATCACGGGATGTGAGAAACCTAACAAGATAGAGCTGAAGGCATTTCATCTTCGTCATCTCTGCTGAAATGAGACAGAACTTTATAATAGGTCCAGTTCTGTTCAAACTATCCTATCCTAACTGCCGATCTTCAGCATGCAACAAGAGTCCTTGAATACTCATTTGATTTCCCAGGAAATATCTTCCAACTCAATACATCACAAAGAACATCATCTTTGAGACATCCTTTCTTGTTTATATAGATCCTCTGTTGCAAAGACGTTGCCACCAGTGGTGAGGTTATCTTAATCACATATATTTATGTTTACTGGACATAGTGATATGCCAGAGAGAATCAAGTCAAGGTCAAGCACAGCCCCCATAGCCATGTTTGCCCACTTCGGATGAATAGTATAAATGAAAAAAAAAAGGTATTTATTAAGGGCTTACTATGTACCAGGCACTGTACTAAGAGCTGGGGTGGATACAAGTATATCAAGTTGGAGACCGTCCCTAACCCATGTGGGGCTCGCAGTCTCAAACCCCATTTTACAGATGAGGTAACTGAGGCCCAGAGAAGTGAAGTGACTTGCCAAGGCCACACAGCAAACATGTGGTGGATCCGGCATTAGAACCCGTGACCTTCTGAGAACCCAGAGTTCTGTCCACTAGGCTATGCTACTTAGTAAAAGAAGCTGCACGTCATTCCAGAAGGTGCTCTGTGACCTTGGGTAAATTATATAAGTTCTCTGTGTCTCAGTTACCTCATCTGTAAAATGGGGGTTAAGTCTATAAGTGCTTCCCGCATAGTAAGCGCTTAAGAAATGCCATCATTATTATATGTGTGACAGGCACTGGTTCCAACCTGATTATCTTCTAACTACCCCAGTACTTAGTACAGTGTATGGCACATAGCAAGCATTTAACAAATTCCACAATCATCATCATTATTATTATTGTTGTTGTTGTTATTATTATTATTATTATTATTATTATTATTATTATTATTATTATTATTATTCTGTGGCAGAGCCAGAATTAGAACCCAGGTCCTCAGTCTCCTGGGATTATTCTCTTTCTGCTAGTCCATGCCTTTTCTCCTTTTGGACAGAGATTGTATTCTGTGTTTCCGCTGTACATCCCAAGCATTTGGGGCTGCTCAGTATGATACTTTACATTCCTGATGAGTTCAATAAATATACCACTACTACTATTCAATCATTCAGTCATTCAGTCATATTTATTGAGCACTTACTATGCACAGAGTCCTATACTAAGTGCTTGGGAGAATAAAATACAACAGTAAACAGACACATCTCTGCCCACAACAAGCTTAGGGCCTAGATAGGGGGAGACAGACATTTCTATAAATAAAGAAATTGCAGATACTACTACTGACGCTGCTGCTGCTGTTTGCTGATGTCACTGCAGATAGAAGTCCTGATCCTCCCCCAGTATCTTCATGTGATGCCCCTCCATCCCCCCATCCCCCTGCTTTACCTCTTTCCCCTCCCCACAGCACCTGTATATATGTTTGTACAGATTTATTACTCTATTTATTTTACTTGTACATATTTACTATTCTATTTATTTTATTTTAATATGTTTTGTTTTGTTGTCTGTCTCCCCCTTCTAGACTGTGAGCCCGCTGTTGGGTAGGGACCGTCTCAATACGTTGCCAACTTGTACTTCCCAAGGGCTTAGCACAGTGCCCTGCACACAGTAAGCACTCAATAAATAGGATTGAATGAATTAGTGAATGAATGAACGTGAGTGAGTGAGAGTACTGGGTTACAGTGCAGCCCTGATGGTGCAGCAGACTGTGAGCCCACTGTTGGGTAGGGACCGTCTCTATATGTTGCCAACTTGTACTTCCCAAGCACTTAGTACAGTGCTCTGTACACAGTAAGTGCTCAATAAATAGGATTGAATGAATGAATGAATGAATGAATGCAGCCCGCAAGATACATAGCAGGGTGGGGATGGAGGTCACAGCCACAAGCAAGCATTCAGAGGCTGCTTCTCACCGGTTTCCGGCCCCTGGCCTTGGCCAGAGTGGAGTTGGGCCCCTCCTCCTGCACAGGCAATGGACAGTGATCATTTGGGGGAGGAAATGTCTTTCCTTTGACAGACAAAAATCAGGCCAAAGTAGAGAATATGGGATGTGGTCCCAGGGGGGCTTTCTTTCCTCCCCTTTGGGACACAAAAGTCAAATATTAACATGTTATATTTATATCCCAATAGGGAGGGTAGATGACAGTACCCAAAATAGACTTTATCTTGTACCATTTTCTTCTTCTTTCAAATATATTTGATTTTTATTCCGTACACCAGGGTCAACTCTGCCAGCACTTCTCCAGCTAAATTCCAACCCCAACACACACTGTTCCATGCCTCTCAGTTTTTTCTCTCTCCCTCTCCCACTTTATCTCGCTCTCTTTTGTGCGCACACACACACACACACACACACATGCATTATTCCTCTTCAGCATATCGATGAATCTTCCAAACCACATCTTCCAAATCTAACCTACAGATTAATCCTAGTGATAATAACAATTAATCGGTAAGTTAATCAATCCTATTTATTAAGCACTTCACTGTGGGCAGAGCCCTGTAATAAGCACTTGGGAAAGTATGATGTAATAGAGTTGGCAGACGTGTTTCCTGCCCACAATGAGTTTACAGACTAAACGGGGAGACAGACATTGATACGAATAAAAATAAATTATGGATGCATACGTAAGAGCTGTAGGGCTGTGGGAGGGGTGAATAAAGGGATCAAATCCAAGTGCAGTGGTGATGCAGAAGGGAGGAGGGGAAGAGGAAATGTGGGTTTAGTCAGGGAAGACCTCTTGGAGATGTGCCCTCAATAAGGCTTTGAAGGTGGGAAGAGTGGTTTCGTGTCAGATATTAAGCGGGGGGGCATTCAGGCCAGAGGCAGGTTGAGGGTGAGATGTCAGCGGTAAAATAGATGTGACCGAGGTACAGGGAGTAACTTGGCATTAGAGCAGCAAAATGTGCAGGCTGGATTGTAATAAGAAATCAGAGAGGTAAGGCAAGCAGGGACAAGGTGATTGAATGCTGGATTGTGATCTTCTAGACTGTGAGCCCGCTGTTGGGTAGGGACCGTCTCTATATGTTGCCAACTTGTACTTCCCAAGTGCTTAGTACAGTGCTCTGCACACAGTAAGAGCTCAATAAATACAATTGAATGAATGGATGAATGCTTTAAAGCTAATGGAAAGGGGTTTCTGTTTGAAACCGAGGTGGATGGGCAACACTGCAGGTTTTTGAGGAGCGGGGAAACGTGGACTGAACATTTTTGTAGAAAAATGATTTGGGCAGCAGAGTGAAGTAAGGACCGGAGTGAGAAGAGACAGGAAGCAGGGAGGTCAGGAAGGAGGCTGATACAATAATCAAGGCGGGACAGGATAAGCGCTTGGATTAATGTGGTATCGGTTATCACCATTATCATTATTCTTTTTGGAGCACGCGTTAATTTTTCCAAAGCCCTTTCACATCAAGAATCTCATTTCATTTTCATGCCACCCCTTTGAATTGGGGGGTGGCAGGAATTATTAGACACATTCACGCCACCCCTTTGAATTGGGGAATGGCAGGAATTATTAGACACAGTTTACAGGTAAGGAAACTCCAGCCCAGAGGGACAACTGCCTTGCACAAGGTCACGAAGCAAGTCAGGGTCAAAATGGGAACTAGTACGCAGATTTCCGGACCCCTAGGCTTATACTTTTTTAAATAAATTGTGCTGACTCTTCAATTCCCTTGCCCACTTGTCCACATCTTTTTGAACATGTTTTAATCCCCAAAGGTGAACGTTTGATGATTCTTTGACAGAGCAATGGTGGCAAAGCCAATTTTTTAAGGAGATGGGTAACTTCTACTTTAGAGAGATGCTTTAAGGAGGGAAAAAGAAAACATTTTACGCATTGTTCGATGTAGAAATGCTTTTGATTTGAAAAGAAACACTCCTTGAAGTCCATAATCACTTAAAATCCTAGCTGAGACGTCATAAAGCATGGAAACTTCATCAAAGATGGAAATATGAGCATTTGTCACAAACAAGCTACACTTGTCAGCTTCTGTATTTTAACTGTCACAAGAAAAGGCAATGCTGACAGGCTTCAATTAAGATTCTAAGACAAATATCAGTATAAAATGGGAGAAATTTGTGTATTTTAACAAAACCAATTAATCTCCGATTTCCTTCCTGTACGCAGGCCTTCCGCTCAGATTAGTGAAATCTGAACATGCTTCTACTCTTCGAAAAATGTAAAGGAACTCGCATTCCCAGCTCATATTAATAGAATTATAGTCTTCAGAGCTCTAAGTGCTGTTCTCTGGCTCTCTTTTATCAATTTCCTTTCAACATTTCCTATGAGAAGCAGCATGGCTCAATGAGAAGCAGCATGGCTCAGTGGAAAGAGCCCGGGCTTTGGAGTCAGAGGTCATGGGTTCAAATCCCGGCTGCGCCACTTGTCAGCTGTGTGACTTTGGGCAAGTCACTTAACTTCTCTGGGCCTCAGTTACCGCATCTGTAAAATGGGAATTAAGACTTTGAGCCCCCTGTGGGACAACCTGATCACCTTGTTGCCTTCCCAGCATTTAGAACAGTGCTTTACACATAGTAAGTGCTTAACAAATGCCATCATGGTTGTTTGCTGAACATCCTCCTCCCCCTCCTCCTCGCCCTCCTCATCCTCCTTCTAAAACTCTGACACCACTGCCGCCGTGGCAACCATCACAACCATCACCAACGAAGCCCCTGTGGCCGCATTGTATTTGTTGAGTGCTTACTATGTGCACAGCATTGTACTAAGTGCTTATTTGCAAGGGGCAAGTAAACCTAGAGTATGAACAAAGCTTTCTCAGCAGCTCTAGAGCCTTGAGCTTCTAGACTGTGAGCCCGTTGTTGGGTAGGGACTGTCTCTATATGTTGCCAACTTGTACTTCCCAAGCACTTAGTATAGTGCTCTGCATGCAGTAAGCGCTCAATAAATACGATTGAATGAATGAATTGATACTCATCTGGTCTCCGGGGCCTCTCCCCGTCTGTCTGGAGGAGTAGCCCAGGGATGAGTTGGAATCAAGAAGAATTAGAAGCAGCATAGCTTAATAGATAGAGCCCGGGCCTCGGAGTCATAGAAACCTGGGTTCTAATCCCAGCTGTCACTTGTCTACCATGTGACCTTGGGCAAGGCATGTCACTTTTTCATTTCATTCATTCAATCGTATTTATTGAGCACTTACTGTGTGCAGAGCACTGCACTAAGTCCTTGGGAAGTACAAGTTGGCAACATATAGAAACGGTCCCTACCCAACAGTGGGCTCACAGTCTAGAAGAGGCACTTCTCTGTGCCTCAACTGAAAATACAAGATAAAAGTGTGAGCCCCATGTGGGACAGGGACTGTTTCCAACCTGCTTAAGTGGTATCTACCCCAGTGCTTAGAACACTGCTTGGCACTTAGTAAATGCTTAACAGATACCACTATGATTATATAGATGCAATCAGTGGTATTTACTGAGAACTTGTAGTGTGCACTGTATTAAGTGTTTGGGACAATACAAGAGAAGCAGCGTGGCTTAGTGGAAAGAGCCAAGGCTTGGGAGTCAGAGGACGTGGGTTCTAATCCCGGCTCTGCCACTTGTCTTTTGTGTGACCTTAGGCAAGTCACTTCACTTCTCTGTGCCTCAGTTACCTCATTTGTAAAATGGGGATTAAGACTGTGAGCCCCCCGTGGGACAACCTGATTACCTTGCATCTACCCCAGTGTGTGGAACAGTGCTTGGCACATAGTAAGCACTTAACAAATACCATAATAATTATTATTATTAATAATGTTATTAATGTTGTATTAGACTGTGAACCCATTGTTGGGTAGAGATTGTCTCTACCTATTGCTGATTTGTACTTCCCAAGTGCTTAGTACAGTGTTCTGCACACAGTGAGCACTCAATAAATATGATTGATTGAATGAATGAACAAATACCATTAATTATTATTATTATTATTATTATTATTATTATTATTATTATCATTATTATTATTATTATATAGATTTGGTAAACACAATCCCTGCCAGCCGGAGGTGAGAGACACCAGAGGAAATTACAGATAGGGGACACAACAGAGTATGAAGATGTGCACATAAGCGATGTTCATTCATTCATTCAACCATATTTATTGAGCACTCACTGTGTACAGAGCACTGTACTAAGCACTTGGGAAGTACAAGTCGGCAACATATAGGGATGGTCCCTACCCAACAAAGGGCTAGATGGAAGACACAGCACTGCAGGCCAGGAACCTGTTGTCATGGTCTCTCCAGGCAAGGATTCCTTGGCATGGTGGCTGATCTTCCTGATCATCTCCCCAATTCCTCCCTCTCTCCTGTCCATCCTTTGGATAGTCTTTCTTCATTGGTCCAGGCCAGCCTGACGGATCCAGGACCAACTCGGAGCAGGATATGGGAAGCAAAGGATCTCCAGCTCCAAGATGAAGTATAGAAGCTGAAGCCCTTAGAGTCGTCCTTCCTGTCCACCAGAGACAGAGATGAGAAAAACTGTAGGTCCGGTTTTGTGACAGCAAGAGAAACCTTCCAAATGGGTGTAGATAGAGAATAGAAAGGGACACAGAATTGAATCCTGAGGGACTCCCATGCCCGCAAAAGGGACTGAGAATGAGTGTCCAGAGAGATGGAAGGAGAGACAGGAGAGGTCAGTGTCAGGGAAGTCGAGGTTTGAAATGTTTCCAGGAGAAGGGGGTGGTTGACAAGGTCGAAAGCATCTGAGAGGTTGAGGAGGATTAGGATGGAATAGAGGCCATTCGATTTGGCAAGAAGGAGATCATCGGTGACTTTTGAGAGGGTAGCTTCAGTGGAGTAAAGCGGGTGGAAGCCAGATTGGAGGGGGTCAAGGAGTGAACTGGAGGAGAGGAAGTGGAGACAGCAGGTGTAGAACATTCACTCAAGGTGTTGGGAGACCAATGGAAGGAGGGAAAGGGGGTGATAATTGGAGGGAGCTGTAGGGTCAAGGGAGGGTTGTTTGTTTCTTAGGATGGGGAGACATAGCCATATCTGAAAGTGGGGAAAAAGACATTTGAGAGTGAACAGTTGAAGAGAGCAGTCAAGGAGGAAGAAGACAGGAGGCAAGCGTAAGTAAGGCAGAAAGGGAGGGGCTCGGATGCACAGGTGGAGGAAGGAGATTTTAAGAGGGGGCAGAAGATCTCTTTAGCTACTGCTGGGAAAAATGGGAAAGTTAAAGAAGAGGCAGGAGGAGGGAGGGACTTGAGAGGAGCAGGGGAAATTTTAGGCAGCGTGGCTCCATGGAAAGAGCCCGGGCTTTGGAGTCAGGGGTCATGGGTTCAAATTCCGACTTTGCCAATTGTCAGCTGTGTGACTTTGGGCAATCACTTTACTTCTCTGTGCTTCAGTTACCTCATCTGGAAAATGGAGATTAAGATTGTGAGCCCCACGTAGGACAACCTGATCACCTTGTATTCCCCCAGCACTTAGAACATAGTAAGCACTTAACAAATACTATTATTATTATTATTATTATTATTACTATTATTATTATTATCTGGTGGTTTCAATTTTCTCAAAAAAGTATGCATCCAAGTCAGTAGGGGCAAGAGATGTTGGAGGTTGGGGGAGAAGGGGTTTGAGAAGGGAGTAAAACATTAGAAACAACTGGCGAGGTCAATGGACATGGGAGTCATTAAGGATGGAGAAATAATGTCTGTCTCATAGGTCACTCCCTGATTCACCAGAAGGCAGTTAGGGCAAAAAGATAAAAATAAATGTGAAAATGCTTCAGAAAATAAAAGGGTTTCCTGAATTCAAGGATTATTATTGAAAAAAAAAATATTCTAGGATCATCAAGATTTCAAATTTCCCCATCTGTTTTCAATTGGTCAATTATTGCATAAAGGGAAAAAGCTGCTTTAGAAATCACTCATTTCACCTCTGACATTCCTCTCAGCACTCTTTGTTTCCAGGGTTGCAAGTGGCCAGAGGATACCACTGCCTGCAGCACCAATGTGGGAGCAAAGAAACGGGCAAGAAAATAACTTGCCTTTGACCAGAAAAATGTAGCAGATTGCCTTCCACTCCCTAATAATAATAATAATAATAATAATAATAATAACATTTAAGTGCTTGCTATGTGCAAAGTACTGTTCTAAGCACTGTGGAGGTTACCAGGTGATCAGGTTGTTCCACATGGGGCTCACAGTCCATTTTACAGATGAGGTAACTGAGGCACAGAAGTTAAGTGACTTGCCTGAAGTCACACAGCTGACTAGTGGCGGAGTGGGGATTTGAACCCATAACCTCTGACTCCTCACTAATCTCCTAATCTGACTAATCTCCTCACTGTACCTCGTTCTCGCCTTTCCCGCCATCGACCCCCGGCCCACATCATCCCCCGGGCCTGGAATGCCCTCCCTCTGCCCATCCGCCAAGCTCGCTCTCTTCCTCCCTTCAAGGCCCTGCTGAGAGCTCACCTCCTCCAGGAGGCCTTCCCAGACTGAGCCCCATCCTTCCTTTCCCCCTCGTCCCCCTCTCCATCCCCCCATCTTACCTCCTTCCCTTCCCCACAGCACCTGTATATATGTATATATGTTTGTACATATTTATTACTCTATTTATTTATTTATTTTACTTGTACATATCTATTCTATTTATTTTATTTTGTTAGTATGTTTGGTTTTGTTCTCTGTCTCCCCCTTTTAGACTGTGAGCCCAATGTAGGGTAGGGACTGTCTCTATATGTTGCCAATTTGTACTTCCCAAGCGCTTAGTACAATGCTCTGCACATAGTAAGCGCTCAATAAATATGATTGATTGATTGATTGATTGATTGATTGACTCCAAAGCCTGTGCTCTTTCCACTGAGCCAAGCTGCTTCTCTAGCCACTTCCCTAGCCACTGGCCAAGCCAGGAATGCAATGGGTAGGCCTCTGCTTGACTTTTCCTCCCTTAGTCGCGACTGGCAGTGTACTGGAAACTCTCCTGGTGCAACCCCGAGAGGGATTGCAATCTTTAAGCACTTAATATTCACCCTTCCCTCAGCCTCACATAAGTTATGCACATATCTATCGTTTATTTTAACGTCTGTCTCCACCTCTAGTCTGTAAACTCCCTGTGGGCAGGGAACATGTCTATCTGGGGTATCTTACTCTCCCAGGGGCTTAGTATAGTGCTTCCCACACAGTAAGTGCTCAATAAATATGATTGATTGATATCCCCTTCCCCAGATTTTCTGTATTCGCTGCAGAGAGTGAGACTTCTAATCTCAAACGAAGTGCCCCCTGCCATGAATTCCAGATACAAAGGTGGTGGAAGTGCCCACCACCCTCACCGTCTACGTTCTGATGGGTTCTGAATGACACCCATCAGAGATGTGATGTGGCCTAAGGGGTAGAGCATTCATGCATTCATACATTCATTCATTCATTCAATTATATTTATTGAGCGCTTACAGTGTGCAGAGCACTGTACTAAGTGCTTGGGAAGTACAAGATGGCAACATATAGAGACGGTCCCTACCCAACAGCGGGCTCACAGTCTAGAAGGGGGAGACGGACAACAAAACAAAATATATTAACTAAATAGAATAAATATGGACAAATAAAATAAATAAATAAATAGAGTAATGAATATGTACAAACATATATACATATATACAGGTGCTGTGGGGAAGGGAAGGAGGTAAGGCAGGGGGGATGAGGAGGGGGAGAGCAAGGAGGCGGCTCAGTCCAGGAAGGCCTCCTGGAGGAGGTGAGCTCTCAGTAGGGCTTTGAAGGGAGGAGGAGAGCATGGGCATGGACGTCAAAGGACCTGGGTTCTAATCCCGGCTCCACCCCTTGTCTGCTTTGTGACCTTGGGAAACTCACTTCACTTCTCTGTGCCTCAGTTACCTCATCGGTAAAACAAGGATTAGGACTGTGAGCCCCATGTGGGACAGGTACTGTGTCCAACCTGGTTATCTTGTATCTATCCCAGTGCTTAGAACAGTGCTTGGCACATACTGGTTGGTTGGATGCGTGGATCAGTGGAAAGAGCACGGGCTTTGGAGTCAGAGGTCAGGGGTTCAAATCCCGGCTCTGCCAATTGTCAGCTGTGTGACTTTGGGCAAGTCACTTAACTTCTCTGTGCCTCAGTTGCCTCATCTGACAAATGGGGATTAAGACTGTGAGTCCCCCGTGGGACAACCTGATCACTTTGTTACCTCCCCAGCTCCTTCTAGACTGTGAGCCCACTGTTGGGTAGGGACCATCTCTGTATGTTGCCAGCTAGTACTTCCCAAGTGCTTAGTACAGTGCTGTGCACACAGTAAGCACTCAATAACTACAATTGATTGATTGATTGATTGATTGATTAGAACAGTGCTTGGCACATAGTAAGTTCTTAATAAATGCCGCCATTATTATAGAAGCAGCGTGGCTCAGTGGAAAGAGTGGCTTTGGAGTCAGAGGTCATGGGTTCAAATCCCAGCTCCACCACTTATAAGCTGTGTGACTTTGGGCAAGTCACTTAACTTCTCTGGGCCTCAGTTCCCGCATCTGTAAAATGGGGATTATGACTGTGAGCCCCCCGTAAGACAACCTGATCACCTTGTAACCTCGCCAGTGCTTAGAGAAGCAGTGTGGCTCAGTGGAAAGAGCCTGGGCTTTGGAGTCAGTGGTCATAGGTTCAAATCCCAACTCCACCATTAGTCAGCTGTGTGACTTCAGGCAAGTCACTTAACTTCTCTGTGCCTCAGTGCCCTCATCTGTCAAATGGGGATTAAGACTGTGAGCCCCGTGTGGGACAACCTGATCACCTTGTAACCTCCCCAGCGCTTAGAACAGTGCTTTGCACATAGTAAGCGCTTAATAAATGCCATCATTATTTATTATTCATTTATTTAGACCAGTGCTTTGCACATAGCAAGTGCTTAATAAATGCCATTATTATTCTTAATCATCATCAATCGCATTTATTGAGCGCTTACTGTGTGCAGAGCACTGCATTAAGCACTTAATATTCTTAATATTATAGTGAGTGCTTAACAAATACCGTACAAAAAAAGACAGCAGTCATGGCATTCAGACTGCCCTCTCCCACTTCCTCACTTTCCACCATCTCCACTTTTGCTATGAAAGGGAGGGGATTCGGAAGTCAGGAGCCCAGGAAAACAGAATATGCTGCCAGGAGAAGCTACATATAGAACCCACTGTCCTTCCTCCCATACAGTCACATCCAGAGGGAATTGCGACACCCAAGAGGCAGATTCTCCCACCAAGCATTCATTCAGTCGTATTTATTGAGTGCTTACTGTGTGCAGAGCACTGTACTAAACGCTTGGGAACAAGCAGATCGTGGCAACCGTTCAACAGGCAGATCAGCGCACCAGTGAGATCCTGGAGGAATCTATCGGAGCCGGTGGTGGGAAGGGTAGACTATGAGCCGGTGTTTTACTTAGAAGAATCCACACAGCAGTGGTTTCCCAGAAGATTTTCATCTGCCCTGGGAGTCATAGATTGGCAAACTGCAGGCACATTGTGAATCCCACTTCCCCAAAGGAAAAAAAAAATACAGACACTTAAAGTGCCCTGGGTGGCTTTTATAACAACTTCCACTCCCAGGTGGAGGTGAGAATTGCATTTTTAGGAAGAGAGTTTATAAATATTCTGTGCACAACACTCCAATTAGAATCAGTGGGAGCTGAGGGAAGAAAACGACTGAAATATCATTCACTACAAGTAACTTCGCTCTAGTCAGGGATTTTTAACATGTCCTGCAAGAGATCTGAATGCTGACCTAAAAGAACCAATCTGTTTCTCAGCTGGCCAGCACTTAGTCATCAGTCTCTTTGTTTTCATCTTTTGGGGCAGAAAGAAATCAAATGTCAAAGTAATATATCAGGCTTACCATCACGACACCAAGCAGATAATGTAATGTGAATCAAACTTTTTCCTTTTTCAACCTGTGATGGGATCCAAATTGCAATCTGATGCAAAATGATGAACATTTGTTTCTCAGTCAGGTATTACGTAGCAAAATGAATGATCTAATAAATGATAATTGTAGTATTTATTAAGTGCTTACTCTGTGTCTAGCACTATACTCAGTGTGAAGGCAAATATAAGATCTTCAGGTTGGAAATAATCCCTATCCCAAACGGGGCTCTCAGTTTAAGTTTGAGAGAGAGCACATATTGAATCCCCATTTTACGGATGAGGGAACTGACAGGCAGAGAAGTAATTTTCCAAGGGTCACAAGAGCTTAAATATTGATCTGACTGATTTTTCACTTAGACAAGAAATATTCAAAAATGTATCAGTTGGAAAGCTTAATGACCATTAACCCTGGATAATAGCAGTTTAAGATGCTGTGTAAATATTTGTAGGATTCTGACTAGAGTCAAAAGATTCTTGTTAATTGTGGTGTTTGGACATGGAAAGTTGTCACTTTGACTTAGGTGAATATGGGGCAATTGTGCAGAATATTGTATAATATACTCTCTAATGTAGCCATTGGAAACAATGCAGCTAATTCACTTAATTTCCCAGTTCAATAAAACACCATTCTTTCAGAACTGGATGAAAGTACAGTGTGGACAACCCGTTTGAAAAAATAAAAAATAAAAACAAAAAGCAAACAAACCCAATAACATGATCTTTTAGCTTTACAGCTTGATGTCTAGGTTCATTTTATCATTTAAGTTTGAATGATAAATGTGATACAATTATTTTATAGCTTGTTGTGTGCTATGTGTCTAAATTTGTCTGTTTATTGTTATATTGTACTTTCTCAAGTGCTTAGTACAGTGCTCTGTAATAATGATGGCATTTATAAAGTACTTATTATGTGCAAAGCACTGTTCTAAGCGCTGGGGAGGTTACAAGGTGATCAGGTTGTACCACATAGGGCTCACAGTCTTAATCCCCATTTTACAGATGAGATAACTGAGGCTCGGAGAAGTTACATGACTTGCCCAAAGTCACACAGCTGACAATTGGCAGAGCCAGGATTTGAACCCCTGAAGTGACTCCAAAGCCCGTGCTCTTTCCACTGAGCCACGCTGCTTCTCATACAGTAAGTGTTCAATAAATACACTTTAAATGAAGTGTTCATTCATTATGGAATGAATGAATTACATCTGGGCACATCCGGTTTAACAGTATTTTCAGTTAGTTTAATATTTTTCAATGATTTTTTTTTTTCAGTAGGAAAAATGAGCCTCGGAAATAAATCGTTATTTCCTAATGCTGTCAAACTATGAATTGTAATGCCGTATGAGCTAAGAATCTGTCCAATCATGCTAATCCTGGGCACAGAAATAAATCCTCTTCTACTCAGGTGTGGTCAGTGGGTGACAATGCCTTCTCTCCAGCTTCACAGAAATTTGCACTCAGTACCGCCCAAGCATTTTGGCGCTCAGCTCACCCCCATTCCCTCAGCAATTTCAGTCAGTCAGTCAGTTCTATTATTCATAGAGCACTTACTGGGTGGAGAACACGGTACTAAGTGCTTGGAAGAAGGAGCGTGGCTTAGTGGAAAGAGCACAGGCTTGGGAGTCTAAGGATGTGGGTTCTAATCCCGGCTCCAACACTTGTCTGTTGTGTGACTTTGGGCAAGCCACTTCACTTATCTGTGCCTCCGTCACCTCGTCTGTAAAATGGGGATTAAGACTGTGAGCCCCAACTGGGACAACCTGATTACCGTGAATCTACCCCAGTGCTCAGAACAGTGCTTGGCACATAGTAATGATAATAATAATAATAATAATAATGATGGCATTTGTTAAGCGCTTAGTATGTGCAAAGCACTGTTCTAAGTGCTGGGGAGGATACAAGGTGATCAGGCTGTCCCACGTGGGGCTCACAGTTTTAATCCCCATTTTCCAGATGAGGCAACGGAGGCTCAGAGAAGTTGTGACTTGCCAAGCAGACATGTGGTGGAGCTGGGATTCGAACCCATGACCTCTGACTCCAAAGCCCATGCTCTTTCCCTGAGCCATGCACATAATAGTGCTTTACAAATGCCATAATTATGGTTATCATTATTATTACTATCCATAATTGATTTTAATGTCTACCTCCCCCTCTACAACATAAGCAACTTGTGAGCAGGCAATATGTCAACCAAATGATAATAATAGCTGTGATATTTGTTAATGCTTACTATGTGGCAGGCACTGTACTAAGCGCTGGGGTGGATTCAAGCAAATTGGGTTGGACACAGTCCCTCTCCAACGTGGGGCTTACAGTCTCAATCCCCATTTTACGAATGAGATAACTGGGGCACAAAGAAGTTAAAAGACTTGCCCAAGGTCACAGAGCAGACCAGTGGTGGAGCCGGGATTAGAACCTATGGGGGAAGCAGCGTGGCTCAGTGGAAAAAGATTGGGCTTTGGAGTCAGAGGTTAGGAGTTCAAATCCCGGCTCCGCCAATTGTCAGCTGTGTGACTTTGGGCAAGTCACTTGACTTCTCTGTGCCTCAGTTCCCTCATCTGTAAAATGGGGATTAAGACTGTGAGCCCCCCGTGGGACAACCTGATCACCTTGTAAGCTCCTCAGCGCTTAGAACAGTGTTTTGCACATAATAAGCGCTTAATAAATGCCATCATTAACCCATGACCTTCTGATTCCTAGGCCTGCGCTCTATTCACTACAGCATGCCACGTCTCCAAATCTGTTATACTGTACACACACTTGGCTCAGTGCTCTGCACATAGTAAGTGCTCAATAAATGTAATCAATCAATAAACAGCATGGTACATTTTCCTATTACATTTCCCGACTCCGCCACGTCTGCTCTGTGACCTTGGGCAAGTCACTTAACTTCTCTGAGCCTCAGTGACCTCATCTGTGAAATGGGGATGAAGACTGTGAGCCCCACGTGGGACAACTTGATCACCTTGTATCCCCCCCCAGTGCTTAGAACAGTGCTCTGTACATAGTAAGTGCTTAACAAATGCCATTATTATTATTATTATTATTATTACTCAATGTTGCATAGAATAGCTTAAAAAGAGCTAGGACAAAACCCACAGCTTTTCACAGCCAGCGAACAAAGCAATGGAGAAAAAATGCTTTGAAACTTGTGATGATCCACAATGGAACCATTTACCTTTAGATCAGCCAAAGGGTAAAGCACAGTTTCTTCTTTGCACACTTTTCCCAGGCATGTATGCCATACTTTCAAGAATCAAAATTGCACTTGCAATGTGAAACACCCACTGTGGCCAGAATGGGAAAATACTCATTCACTTGCAAGAATATTCTAAAGAAAGTTCATCATAAAAGCAGAAAGGCTGTGCGCTTAATATTCACCTAATGGAGCCTAGTTTCTCAGAAATGAGAAGATTCTTTTCTTTTCGTTTGGTTGTTTGAATCACATTTGCATTCTATAAAAGTCGGTTACAAGAACCTCCAAGGAGTTGATCACTTTTGAGCACTTCCTCACATACCCAAACACCCTGAAAACATCGAGGAGGCTTTTCATCCTATCAAACAAACCCTTGAGTAAATTTATTTAATGCCACGAGAATCTAGTTCAATAATTTGAAAATGTTTGACATGCACAAAAAAGCATACGGAGACAATGAGAACTTGGTCTAAATAAAATTACAAATCCACCCACTGGCATGGTTTTTATTTCTATCTTTGTCAACACCTATCTACTTCAGTTGAAGTACATTTTTAGATCAATGATTTCTTTAGTACTCAACACTACTGCATTTTCCTTTCCTACTTAATAATAATAATGACGATGGAATTTGTTAAGCACTTACTATGTGCAAAGCACCGTTCTAAGAGCTGGGGGGGGTGGTTACAAGGTGATCAGGTTGTCCCACGGGGGGCTCACAGTTTTAATCCCCATTTTACAGATGAGGTAATTGAGGCCCAGAGAAGTTAAGTGACTTGCCCAAAGTCACACAGTTGACAGTTGGCAGAGCCGGGATTTAAACCCATGACCTCAGACTCTAAAGCCCGTGCTCTTTCCACTGAGCCATGCTGCTTCTCCATACCATGCTGCTTCTCCATTGTTCTCTGTACTTAATAATAATAATAATAATAATAATAATAATAATAATAATAATTTTTATTAAGCACTTACTATGTGCAAAGCCCTGTTCTAAGTGCAGGGGAGGTTACAAGGTGATCAGGTTGTCCCATTGGGGGCTCACAGCCTTAATCCCCATTTTACAGATGAGGTAACTGAGGCCCAGAGAAGTGAAGTGACTTGCCCAGAGTCACACAGCTGACAATTGGCAGAGCCAGGATTTGAACCCATGACCTCTGACTCCAAAGCCCGGGGTCTTTCCACTGCACCACGCTGCTTCTCTACCTGTCTACTTGTCTGTATTCTTGTCTTATTCTTGTGTATACTTGCCTGCATCCTCCAACTTTCATTCTTTCAATTGGAGTCAGAGGTCGTGGGTTCAAATCCCAGCTCTGCCACTTGTCAGCTATGTGACTTTGGGCAAGTCACTTCACTTCTCTGTGCCTCAGTTCCCTCATCTGGAAAACGGGGATGGAGCCTGTGAGCCCCACGTGGGACAACCTGATCACCTTGTAACCTCCCCAGCGCTTAGAACAGTGCTTTGCACAGAGTAAGTGCTTAATAAATGCCATCATTATTATTTATTGAGCTCTTATTGTGTGCAGAGCACTGTACTAAGCATTTGGGAGAGTAAACCAATGAAACAATAAAAGGACACGTTTCCTAACCACATAGAGTTTACCGTCTAGAGGGTGAGCTTACAGTCTAGATTGTGAGCCCCTTCGAAGGATAAGAATCCTACCTGAACCTTCTTATTTTGCGTTCATACCAGTATTTAGGAGATTGCTCAGCACAGAATCAATCAATCAATGGTATTTATTGAATGTTTCTTTTTCTTCAAATGTCGTCGAGCTATTTCCGACCCATAGAGACTCCATGGACACACCCTTTTCAGATCATCCCGGGAATAGAGAAGCAGCGTGGCCTAGTGGGTAGACCACAGGCCTGGGAAACAGAAGGACCTGGGTTCTAATCCCTGTTCCGCCACGTGTCTGCTTTGTGACCTTGGGAAAGTCACGTCACTTCTCTGGGCCTCAGTTTACCTCAGCTGTAAAATGCAGATTAAGACTGTGAGCCCCATGTGGGACATTGACTATATCCAACCTGATTATCCTGTATCTACCCCAGTGCTTAGAACAGTGAGCCCACTGTTGGGTAGGGACTGTCTCTATATGTTGCCAATTTGTACTTCCCAAGCGCTTAGTACAGTGCTCTGCACATAGTAAGCGCTCAATAAATACGATTGATGATGATGATGATGAACAGTGCCTGGCACATAGTAAGCACTTAACAAATACCATTAAAAGAAAAAAAAAACTTATTCTGTCTCCTGGAGCTTGCTCTATCCACTAGGCCACCCTGCAGAGCACTGTACTAGATGCTTGAGAGAATATATTACAACCGAAGCCATGTTTCCTGCTGACAAAGCAAAGCAAGCAATCAAATGCCTTTAACTGTAAGTCCATTGTGGGCAGGGATTGTCTCTTTTTATTGCTTTATTATGCTTTCCAAGCGCTTAGTACAGTGCTCAGCACACAGGAAGTGCTCAATGAATACTACTGAATAAATACGATTGAATGAATAACTAATGTAATTGTTAAGAATTAATGCCCATTGTTGATTTGCAACCATTCCTTGTCTCTCTTTATTGCTGTATTATACTTTCCAAGCGCTTAATACAGTGCTCAGCACACAGGAAGTGCTCAATAAATACTACTGAATAAATACGATTGAATGAATAACTAATGTAATTGTTAAGAATTAATGCCCATTATTGATTTGTAACCATTCCTTGTCTCTCTTTATTGCTGTATTATACTTTCCAAGCACTTAGTACAGTGCTCAGCACACAGGAAGTGCTCAATGAATACTACTGAATAAATACGATTGAATGAATAACTAATGTAATTATTAAGAATTAATGCCCATTGTTGATTTGTAACCATTCCTTGTGTCTCTTTATTGCTGTATTATACTTTCCAAGCACTTAGTACAGTGCTCAGCACACAGGAAGTGCTCAATGAATACTACTGAATAAATACAATTGAATGAATAACTAATGTAATTAAGAATTAATGACCATTGTTGATTTGTAACCATTCCTTGTCTCTCTTTATTGCTGTATTATACTTTCCAAGCGCTTAGTACAGTGCTCAGCACACAGGAAGTGCTCAATGAATACTACTGAATAAATACGATTGAATGAATAACTAATGTAATTGTTAAGAAATAATGCCCATTGTTGATTTGTAACCATTCCTTGTGTCTCTTTATTGCTGTATTATACTTTCCAAGCGCTTAGTACAGTGCTCAGCACACAGGAAGTGCTCAATGAATACTACTGAATAAATACGATTGAATGAATAACTAACGTAATTGTTAAGAATTAATGCCCACTGTTGATTTGTAACCATTCCTGTTAGTGTTGGCTAGCCTTGTAAAATATAAGTTGGAGGTGATGGGAAAAGTTATCAGTTACTTTGAAGAAACATCAATCAATCCATAATTTCTTAAGCACTTACTGTGTGTGGATCACTGTACTGGGCTTGGGAGAGTGTAGTAGAATTAGTAGATGGAAACTTTGTCCTTATGAAGCAGATGGTCTAGGGGGGAGAGAAAGACACCGAAATAAATGGCACTTCTCTCCCAAAACACTCTACTTCCACCTTCAATCGTTCTGGTAGCATATCCAGAGAGTTTTCTTGGGAAAAATACGGAAGTGGTTTACCATTGCCTCATTGTGCGCAGTAAATGAGTCCCTGCCCTCAACTCTCTCGGGTGTCACTGCTGTCCACCACAGGTGAGTTTTGACTTGCCACTGATGGCCTTCAACTCAGTAGCCAATAGCCAAGTTAGAAATGGAATGGATAGGCCTCTCCTCGACTCTTCCCTCCTTTAGTCGTGTCTGGTAGAGTACTGGAAATTCTCCAGGTGCGACCCGGAGAGGTGAGCATTCAAGCTCTCATCCTATCCAGTCTGGACTACTGCATCAGCCTTCTCTCTGATCTCCCATCCTCGTGTCTCTCCCCACTTCAATCCATACTTCATGCTGCTGCCCGGATTACCTTTGTCCAGAAACGCTCTGGGCATATCACTCCCCTCCTCAAAAGTCTCCAGTGGCTACCAATCAATCTGCGCATCAGGCAGAAACTCCTCACCCTGGGCTTCAAGGCTGTCCATCCCCTCGCCCCTTCCTACCTCACCTCCCTTCTCTCCTTCTCCAGCCCAGCCCGCACCCTCCGCTCCTCCGCCGCTAATCTCCTCACCGGGCCTCATTCTCTCCTGTCCCGCCGTCGACCCCCGGCCCACGTCATCCCCCGGGCCTGGAATGCCCTCCCTCTGCCCATCCGCCAAGCTAGCTCTCTTCCTCCCTTGAAGGCCCTACTGAGAGCTCACCTCCTCCAGGAGGCCTTCCCAGAATGAGCGCCTTCCTTCCTCTCCCCCTCGTCCCCCTCTCCATCCCCCTCATTTTACCTCCTTCCCTTCCCCACAACACCTGTATATATGTATATATGTTTGTACATATTTATTACTCTATTTTACTTGTACATATCTATTCTATTTATTTTATTTTGTTAGTATGTTTGGTTTTGTTCTCTGTCTCCCCCTTTTAGACTGTGAGCCCACTGCTGGGTAGGGACTGTCTCTATACGTTGCCAATTTGTACTTTCCAAGCGCTTAGTACAGTGCTCTGCACACAGTAAGCGCTCAATAAATACGATTAATGATGATGATGATGATGAGCACTGGGGTAGATACACACTGATGAGGTTGGAAATAGTCCAACTCTTACATGGGGCTTACAGTCTTTTTCTCCATTTTACAGATGAGGTAACTGAGGCACAGGGTAATTAAGCGACTTTCCCAGGGTCACAAAGCAGACAAGTCTCTTTGTGGGTAAGGAACCTTTCTCTCAACTCTGAGGCATTATAATAATAATAAGAATGCTAATTATGATATTTGTTAAGGATTTACTACGTGCCAGGCACTGTACTAAGCGCTGGGGTGAATACAAGCAAATCGAGTTGGACCCATCCCTGTCCCATGTGGGGCTCACAGTCTCAATCCCCATTTTGCAATTGAGTAACTGAGGCCCAGAGAAGTGAAGTGACTTGCCCAAGTTCACACAGCAGACAAGCAGATTGTCTCTATCTGTTGCCAAATTGTATTTTCCAAGCGCTTAGTACGTCACTCTGCACACAGTAAGCGCTCAATAAATATGACTGAATGAATGAATGAAGTGGCAGGGGTGGGATTAGAACCCATGACCTTCTGACTCCCAAAACTGAGCTTTATCCACTAAGCAATGCACTCTCTTAAGTGCTTGGTACAGTGAAGAGAAGAGAAGCAACGTGGCTCAGTGGGAAGAGCCCGGGCTTTGGAGTCAGAGGTCATGGGTTCAAATCCCCACTCCACCACTTGTCAGCTGTGTGACTTTGGGCAAGTCACTTCACTTCTCTGTGCCTCAGTTCCCTCATCTGTAAAATGGGGATTAAAGCTGTGAGCCCCGCCTGGGACAACCTGATCACATTGTATCCCCCCCCAGCACTTAGAACAGTGCTTTGCACTTAGTAAGAGCTTAACAAATGCCATCATTATTATTATTATTACAGTGCTCAGCACACAGTTGGTACTCAATAATATACCACTGATTAATTGATTCCCTAATTAGTATTTATAAAGTGAGAAGCAATGTGGCCTAGAAGATAGAGCATGAGCATGGGAATCAGAAGGATCTGAGATAATAATAATAATAATAATAATAATAATAATAATAATAATAATAATAATAATAAAATAATAATAATAATAATAGCATTTATTAAGCGCTTACTATGTGCAAAGCACTGTTCTAAGCACTGGGGAGGTTACAAGGTGATCAGGTTGTTCCATGGGGGGCTCACAGTCTTAATCCCCATTTTCCAGATGAGTAAACTGAGGCTCAGAGAAGTTAAGTGACTTGCCCAAGTCACACAGCTGGCAAGTGGCGGAGCTGGAATTTGAACCCATGACCTCTGACTCCAAAGCCCGGGCTCTTTCCACTGAGCCACGCTGCTTCTCTGATTCTAATTCTGACTTTAATTCAGTTCTAATTCTGACTCCGCCACTTGCCTGTTGTCTAATCTTGGGCAAGTCACCTCACTTCTCTGTGCCTCAATTCCCACAGTTATAAAATGGGGATTACGACTATAAATCCTAAGTGGGACAGGGACTGTGCCTGACCTGATTATCGTGTATCACCCCCATTGCTTAGCACAGTGCCTGGAACATAGTAAGTGCTTAACAAACGCACATTTTTTAAAAAAGTGCTTACTTTGTTCCAAGCACTAAACTAAGCTCTGACGTAGATGTAAGACAGTCAGGTCAGACACACTCTCCGCCTCCTGTGGGGCTCCCATTTTAGGGAGGAGGAAAAACACGTAAATGACTCCACTGGTCTCCACAGTCAAGTGGCACACTGCAGCATCACCACTGGAATAACCTTCCCTTCCCCACAGTACCTGTATATATGTATATATGTTTGTACGTATTTACTACTCTATTTATTTATTTATTTATTTATTTATTTATTTATTTATTTATTTATTTATTTATTTATTTATTCATTCATTCATTCATTCATTCATTCATTCATTTATTTGGTAATTTATTTATTTATTTTGCTTGTGCATATCTATTCTATTCATTTTATTATGTTAATATGTTTGGTTTTGTTCTCTGTCTCCCCCTTCTAGACTGTGAGCCCACTGTTGGGTAGGGACTGTCTCTATGTGTTGCCAACTTGTACTTCCCAAGAGCTTAGTACAGTGCTCTGCACACAGTAAGTGCTCAATAAATACGATTGATTCATTGATTAATTGAATAAGAAAGCCAGTACGAAAAGTCACCAGGACTGGAAACCAGTATCCTGGACCCCCAACTTTCCTCTCCTCTGGCTAGCAACTACAGGAGCAAGGAGTTCATTCCTTCAATGTGCTTCACTTTCTTCCTGCATGTTAAGAGTGCTGTGAGGAATATTATTATTATTATTATTATTATTATTATTATTATTATTATTATTATCATCATCATCATCATCATCATCATCATCATTATTATTGCTGTTGTTGTTGTTACCATTATTATTACAGTATTTGTTAAATGCTTTATGCTCTTCAGAAAGTATTTTATTTAGTTCAAGTCAGTATATTTAACAGCAAGCAGCAGAGCCTCACAGGACCTAGAGCCAAAGGCTCTAGGTTAACAGTTTAGCTCCACCACTGGCCTGCTGGGTGAGACCTTGGGTAAGTCATTTGACTAATAATAATAACAATAATCAGAATAATATTCATCAACCATTTAGTATATACCAAGCACTGAACTAAGCACTAAGGTGAATACAAGATAACCACATGGGGCTCCCAGTCTAAGTAGGAGGGGGAACAGAATCTTCATTTCACAGATCAGGAAATTGAGGCACAAAGAAGCAGTGTGGCTCAGTGGAAAGAGCCCGGGCTTTAGAGTCTGAGGTCGTGGGTTCAAATCCCAGCTCCGCCACTTACTGCTGTGTGACTCACAGCGTGGCTCAGTGGAAAGAGCATGGGCTTTGGAGTCAGAGGTCATGGGTTCAAATCCCGGCTCTGCCGATTGTCAGCTGTGTGACTTTGGGCAAGTCACTTCACTTCTAGACTGTGAGCCCACTGTTGGGTAGGGACCATCTCTATGTGTTTCCAACTTGTACTTCCCAAGCGTTTAGTACAGTGCTCTGCACACAGTAAGCGCTCAATAAATACGGTTGATTGATTGATTCTCCGTGCCTCAGTTACCTCATCTGTAAAATGGGGATTAAGGCTGTGAGCCCCATGTAGGACAACCTGATCACCTTGTAACCTCCCCAGTGCTTAGAACAGTGCTTTGCACATAGTAAGCACTTAATAAATGCCATTATTGTTATTATTAAAGAAGTGAAGTGATTTTTCCAAGGCAAGTGGCAGAGCTAGGATTAGAACCCAGGTTCTTGGACTCCTAGACCAGTGCTCTTTCCAATAATAATAATAATAATAATAATAATAATAATAATAATGGCATTTATTAAGTGCTTACTATGTGCAAAGCACTGTTCTAAGCGCTGGGGAGGTTACAAGGTGATCAGGTTGTCCCATGGGGGGGCTCAGCCTTAATCCCCATTTTACAGATGAGGTAACTGAGGCACAGAGAAGTGAAGTGACATGCCCAAAGTCACACAGCTGACAATTAGCAGAGGCGGGATTTGAACCCATGACCTCTGACTCCAAAACCCGTGCTCTTTCCACTGAGCCACGCTGCTTCTCCTAGGACTAGGCCATGCTTGAAACTTTCTGGGCCTCAATAACTCATAATTATTTTTTTTTTTTCTGTTAACAACTTATCAGGCGCCAAGAACTAGATTCAGTGCTGGGGTAGTTATAATGCAATTAGATGAGACACAGTTCCTGTCCCTCAGGGACTTACATCTTAAGGGGAACGGAGGAGAAAAGCAGCATGGCAAAGTGGAAAGAGCACGGGCTTGGGAATCAGAAGTCGTGGGTTCTAATCCTGGCTCCGTTACTTGTGTGCTGTGTAACCTTGGGAAAGCCACTTAACTTCTCTGGGCCTCAGTTACCTCATCTGTAAAATGGGGATTACGACTGTGAGCCCCAAATGAGACAACCTGCTTACCTTGTATCAACCCCAGTGCTTAGAACAGTGCTTGGCACTGTTATTATTGACAATTATTATTAATAGGGTATTATTAATCCCTATTTTGCAGATGAGGAACCAGACACAGATAATCAGTGAATCGACCAATTGTATTTATTGAGTGCATACTGTGTGCAGAGTACTGTACTAAGCGCTTGGGAGAGTACAACATAACAGAGTTGGTAGGACATGTTAAGTGGATTGGCCAAGGTGATACAACAGGAAACTGGCAGAGTCATGATTTGAACTCAGGTTTCCTGACTCCAAGCCCTGCGTCCTTTCCACGAGTCTGTGCTATCTCCCACTGAAAAAAATAACGTGAACAAATTATGCTACCAACTATGTTGCTGTGCATACTCCGAAGTACTTAGTACAGTGCTCTGCACCCAACAACGCTCAGTAAATACCATTGATTGATTTCTACTCGACCAATATTGCCTCAATTTCCTCTTTTGTAAAATGACATTAAGATAGGCCGTGAGCCCCATGGGAGAAAAGGGACTGTGTCTGCTGATGTTGTAACTTTGTATCACCCTCAGCACTTAACACATAATAAGGAAGGCCAAAATTTGGTATTTAATAATGTTGGTATTTGTTAACCGCTTATTCTATTTCTACAGAATCAGGGTGGCTCAGTGGAAAGTGCCCGGGCTTTGGAGTCAGAGGTCATGGGTTCAACTCCTGACTCCACCAACTGTCAGCTGTGTGACTTTAGGCAAGTCACTTAACTTCTCTGTGCCTCAGTTCCCTCATCTGTAAAATGGGGGTTAAGACTGTGAGCCCCCCGTGGCACAACCTGATCACCTTGTAGCCTCCCCAGCACTTAGAACAGTGCTTTGCACATAGTGCTTAATGTTGTTGTTATTATTATTATTATTATTATTACTATTATCATTATTATTATTATCATCATTATCATTTCAAGCACTGTTCTAAGAATTGGGATAGATAGAAGTTAATCAGGTTGAGAACAGCCCCTGTCCCACTTGGGGCTTAAATCCCTACTTTACAGTTGAGAGAACTGAAGCCCAGAGAAGTGAAGTGACTTGCCCAAAGTCACACAGCAGGCATGTGAAACAGGCAGAATTAGAACTCAGGTCCTTCTGACTCGCAGGCCTGTGCTCTATCCACTAAGCCAGAGGTATTCACTGGACCAATACATATTAGTAGTCTCTGGAAGTTCCTCATTGGGATCACCACCCAAGAAAACATGAATTTTGAATGCCTTTGATGTCCAAATCATACTCGATATGAGTATTCCATTGGGCAGGGACTGTGCCTAATTCTCTGTAGGCTTTTTCCAACAGTTCTTAGTACACTACTGGGGCAGAAGAAAAATGAAAACTACGTCATGATCACTTTTAGAACAATTTTAGAAGTTGAGAAGATTTAAGGATAGCTTAATACAATAAACACACAGAACCCAAAGTATCAATTCAAGCAATGCCACTATTCTAGGTCTTTAGAAAAAGCAGGAAAGACATGTTTGAAAATACTGAAAAGCCTATTAAACATACTTTTTATGAACTCACTGGAACTCTCGAGGGTTTGATTGCTCATCAACCAGCTACTTAGCACTATATGGAATAATTTGCAATGTGAGATAGAGATCAGTGGCATTTATTTGTGCAGCACACTGTACTAAGCACTTGAGAAAGTCCAACAGAAGACACACTCCTTGCCCTCACGAAGCTAACTATCAAACTGTGGAGAAGACTGTAAGCTCGTTGTGGGTGGGGAATGTGCCTGTTTATTGCTAAATTGTACTCTCCCAAGTGCTTAGTGCAGTTTGCCCACAATAAGCACTCAATAAATGCGACTGAATAAATATATGCTTCCAATTAGTGAAAAGGCACGACAAAATCCTTAGAAAAGGAGTCAGGTAAATCAGATTTTCTTGAAGCTTAATAAATCAGGATCTAAGGCTATTGAAAGAAGGGCACTGTGAACATCAATCTGGGCGAGGACTTTGCTGTCAGCTTCAGGACTGAAGTTTAATCAGTTCGGCAACAAAATGGCAAGAGTCATGTTTTTCCCAAGTGACACCCGGATACACTAAACCCAGCCAGCTTCGAGTATAGATTTCTTCACAATTTCTTCTGAAGGTCAGTTTATTGTAAAGATATAAACATTTTCATTTGACTGCACAGATTATCAGCGGAGACATAATTGTCCAATATGAATATCATTTGGCCAGCTATTTCTGCATTCGTGGGCAGATAATGTGCCATAAAACTATTAGCAACAATACAGAAACTGAGTGAAGTTGCCGTAAATTATTCTCCCTTGGACAAAAAAAAACCCCACATGAGACAGCAAACCAATTTGGATGCTTTCAAAGGCATTTTGAGATCTTCCAATCTCTGAACATATTTATGAAGCACTGCCTTTTTAAATGGTTGTTTTTTGTTTGGTTGGTTTTTGTTGCGTTCTCTTTAGGGGTGGGGGCAAATCTCAAAGGAATCCTATTTTATGTGTTTGATTTCATTAATCGATCAGTAGTATTTATTAAGTGCCTACTGTGTTCAGAGCACTTCAATTAAGTGCTTGGGGGAAGCAGCGTGGCTCAGTGGAAAGAGCCCGGGCTTTGGAGTCAGAGGTCATGGGTTCAAATTCAGGTTCTGCCACTTGTCAGCTGTGTGACTTTGAGCAAGTCACTTCACTTCTCTGTGCCTCAGTTACCTCATCTGGAAAATGGGGATGAAGACTGTGAGCCCCACGTGGGACAACCTGATCACCTTGTAAGCTCCCCAGCACTTAGAACAGTGCTTTACATGTAGTAAGCACTTAATAGATGTCATTATTATTATTATTATTGGTAGACATTTTCGCTGACCGCCAGGACCTTAGGATCTAGGTGGGGACAGACATTAAAATAAATTGTTGATGCATACATTAGTGTTGCGGGGTTGAGAGAGGGGTAAATACCAAGTAGATCCTAGTGCTTAGGTGATACAGAAGGGAGAGGGAGTAGAGGAAAAGAGATTTTAGTCAAGGAAGGCCCCTTGGAGGAGATGTGATTTTGGCAAGGCTTGGAAGGTGGGGAGAGTGGTGATCAGTCGTACATGAAGTGGGAGAGAGTTTTAGGCCAAAGGGAGGAGATGGGCGAAGGGTTGGCAGTGAGATGGAGAAGACCCAGGTACAGCAAATAGGTTGGCATTAGATAACTGAAGTCTGCAGAGTGGTAGGAAATCAGCAAGGTAAGGTAGAAGGGATTGATTTGATCGAGTGCTTAAAAGCAGACGGTAAATAATAATAATGGCACTTATTAAGTGCTTACCATGTGCAAAGCACTAAGTGCTGGGGAAGTTACAAGGTGATCAGGTTGTCCCACCTGGGGCTCACAGTCTTAATCCCCATTTTACAGATGAGATAACTGAGACACAGAGAAGTGACTTGACCAAGGTCACACAGCTGACAAGTGGTGGAGCCGGGATTTGAACCCATGACCTCTGACTCCAAAGCCCGGGCTCTTTCCATTGAGCCACACGGCTTGTATTTGATACGGAGGTGGACGGGAAATCAGTGGAGGTTCTTGATGACTGGGGAGATGTGGACTAGGCTTTTTTATATTAAAAAATGATCCAGGAGGCAGATTGAAGTAAGGACTGTGGTGAAGAGAGACGGGAGGCTGGGAGGTCAGTGAGGAGGCTGATGCAGGATGTGACAAGTGTTTGGATGGGCGTAGTATTCATTCATTCATTCATTCATTCATTCATTCATTCATTCAATCATATTTATTGAGTGCTTACTGTGTGCAGAGCACTGTACTAAGCGCTTGGGAAGTACAAGTTGGCAACATATAGAGATGGTCCCTACCCAAAAGCGGGCTCGCAGTCTAGAAGGGGGAGTAGCAGTTTCGATGGAGACCAAAGGGCAGATTTTACCAATGTAGTAAAGACAAAACCAACAGGATTTAGTTTACACAAAGCTAATCACAATATTGTATTAATTTAATATCTAGAAGACCTTAACTTTTTAACAGTAATAATAATAATAACAATAATAATAATAATAATGGCATTTATTAAGTGCTTCCTATGTACAAAGCACTGTTCTAAGCACTGGGGAGGTTACAAGGTGATAAATTGTCCCACGGGAGGCTCACAGTTTTAATCCCCATTTTGCAGATGAGGTAACTGAGGCCCAGAGAAGTTAAGTGACTTGCCCAAAGTCACACAGCTGACAATTGGCGGAGCTGGGATTTGAACCCATGAACTCTGACTCCAAAGCCCAGGGTCTTTCCATTGAGCCAAACCCACGTGAACCGTGTGCTCACTTTGAACCAGGGAACCCAGAACTTAAATCTGTTAAAACAAGCGAAATGAGACTAACTTTCTCCTGACATACTTAGGTAAAATGTTTTAAACCTAATTTAGAAAGCATGACTCTGCTAGTCCCTGGATATTGCTTTCAACTCTTAAGGTCAACGCTCTTTAGAGTTCTTTCAAATTTCTGATGATATCATCTCATTTTATGTCTGTCATCAGCCCCACCTCCTTCTTGATGATGATGATGATGATGATGATGATGATGGCATTTATTAAGCGCTTACTATGTGCAAAGCACTGTTCTAAGCGCTGGGGGGTTACAAGGTGATCAGGTTGTCCCACATGAGGCTCAAAGTCTTAATCCCCATTTTACAGATGAGGGAACTGAGGCTCTGACAAGTTAAGTGACTTGCCCAAAGTCACACAGCTGACAATTGGCAGAGGCGGGATTAGAACCCATGACCTCAGACTCCAAAGCCCGTGCTCTTTCCACTGAGCCACGCTGCTTGGTTTTGTTAGATTATAAACCCCGGAAGGGCAGGGTCTATTGGTTAATTTTTTCTCATGCACTTTTTTTTAAGTGATTAGTACAAGTGTGTTGCCCAAAGGCACTTAATAGCAATAATAATAATAATAATAATAATAATAATAATAATAATAATGATAATAACAACAACCATGGTATCTGTTAAGCGTTTACTATGTACCAGGCACTTTACTCACTGCTGGGGTGGATACAAGCAAATCAGGTTGGACACAGTCCCTGTCCCCCTGTTGCTCACAGTCTCAATCCCCATTTTCCAGATGAAGTAACTGAGGCTCAGAAAAGTGAAATGACTTGCCCAAGTTCAACAAGCAAACAAGTGGCAGAGCCAGGAGTAGAACCGAAGACCTTTTGATTCCCAGATTTGTGCTCTATCCAAAACATCACGCTGCTTCTTAATACATAATACTTAAAACATACCCTTACTGCCACTAGTATTGTTACTCTTCCTTTGATTATTTGTGTCAAAATAGCAAAACCTGCTGTCTATTCTAGTTTGTTGTTTACTTCTTGCAAGATTTTTTAAAAATATAAAAATGGTGGTATTTGTGAAGTGCTTACTGCGTGCCACGCACTGCTCTAAGCGCTGGGGTAGATACAAGGTAATCAGGTTGGACACAGTCCACATCCCTCATGGGGCTCACAATCTTGATCCCCATTTGGCAGATGAGGTAACTGAGGCACAAAGAAGTTAAGTGACTTGCCCAAGGCCACACAGCAGACATGTGGCAGAGCTAGAATTAGAACCCACAACCTCTAATACCCAGGCCAACACTCTTTCCGCTTCGCCGTGCTGTTTCCCATATCGTATGAGATATTCAGTGTTCCTAAATGTGATAGCCTATAATCAATCAATCGTATTTATTGAGCGCTTACTGTGTGCAGAGCACTGTACTAAGCGCTTGGGAAGTACAAATTGGCAACATATAGAGACGGTCCCTACCCAACAGTGGGCTCACAGTCTAGAAGACTATAACACCATCTAAAGAAATGAGAACCACAATACTAGATTATCAAATAAGGAAATCAGACATACTTGATATCAATGACTTAATCTTGATTTTTGCCTTCATAATTCCACATACCCCAAATGGTACAATCTTAGCAGGGCCTCATTTTCAAATTATCATCATCATCATCAATCGTATTTATTGAGCGCTTACTATGTGCAGAGCACTATACTAAGCGCTTGGGAAGTACAAGTTGGCAACATATAGAGACAGTCCCTACCCAACAGTGGGCTCACAGTCTAGAAGGGGGAGACAGAGAACTAAACCAAACATACTAACAAAATAAAATAGACTGTATATATCCTGTAATGTACTGTATATGCTTTCGAGAAGCAGGGTGGCTCAGTGGAAAGAGCACGGGCTTTGGAGTCAGAGGTCATGGGTTCAAATGCCAGCTCTGCCAATTGTCAGCTGTGTGACTTTGGGCAAGTCACTTCACTTCTCTGTGCCTCAGTTACCCCATCTGTAAAATGGGGATTAAGACTGTGAGCCCCCTGTGGGACAACCTGATCACCTTGTAACTTCCCCAGTGCTTACAACAGTGGCTTGGCACATAGTCAGCGCTTAATAAATGCTATTATTATTATTATTATTATTATTATTATTATCATTATTATTATTATTATTATTATTAGAAACACCGTGGCCTAGTGGATCAAGCATAGATCTGGGCATCAGAAGGACCTGGGTGCAAATCCACCACGTATCTGCTGTATGACTTTGGGTAAGGCACTTCACTTCTCAGTGCCTCAGTTACCATATCTGTAAAATGGGGAATGAGAATGTAAGCCCTACGTGGAACATGGACTGTGTGCAACCCAATTTGCTTATATCCACCCAGTGCTTAGTACAGTGCCTGGCACGTAGTAAGCGCTGAAGAAATACCACAGTTTGTTATCACCATCATTACTATTATTATGACCACGATGCATGGAATTAAAAGCTTCCCCCTGACAGAGATAAAGGCATTGCATGTCAGAAGTCACATCCTTATGTGATCTTCACGGTACCAAAGGCATTCTCTGTAACTTTTAAAGGAATTACTCCTTCAGTAGTTCATTACCTTTTTTGCAGAGAGGATAAATGCAATTAGTAAGACACTCTTTGGATGACCTATGTTTAATGCCCATGTCATCTTGTGTGACCATGGAAATTAATTTCATTTGTCTGATCTTTTTATTATTACTAATATGATGTTGATTAAGCGCTTCTTATGTATCAAAGTGCTTTGTTAAACCTTGGGGTAGGTATGGCTGACCAATAATAATAATAATAATAATGATGATGATGATGATGGCATTTATTAAGCGCCTACTACATGCAAAGCACTGTTCTAAGAGCTGGGGAGGTTACAAGGTGATCAGGTTGTCCCACGGGGGGGCTCACAGTCTTAATCCCCATTTTGCAGATGAGGGAACTGAGGCCCAGAGAAGTTAAGTGACTCACCCAGAGTCACACAGCTGACAATTGTCGGAGCTGGGATTTGAACTCATAACCTCTGACTCCAAAGCCCGGGCTCTTTCCACTGAGCCACGCTGCTTCTCTAGATCAAGCAGTAGTATTTACTGAGCATTTACTATGTGCAGAGCACTATACTAAGTATTTAGGAGAGTATCACAGACTTGGTAGACAGGATACCTGTCCACAAGGAGCTTACACTCCAGTGGAGAAGAAAAACACTAAAATACTTTACAAGCAGTCACACTGGGTACGGTACCTGTCATGTATGGGGCTTACAATTTAAGACGAGGGGAGAGCAAGGCCCAGGGAGGTAATATGACTTGCCCAAGGTCACACACGCTAAGGATCAGTGAAAGATCCATCATTAGAATCAGAGTCTCCTAATTCCATGTTCTTTCCCCTAAAGCTATAATCTGATTTTCTCCATCTCAAAAATAAAGGCATTAAGACTAAACCACCGCATATAGCAAAAATAACCCACTGTGTTTTGGTACATAGAGTGCTAATGAATACCATGCAAAAGATAAAATTAGAAGAACATTTAAACGAGAACTTAACACTGAATTTTGTGGCAACTCTTTCCATTGCATCATTTTTGTGGTGTTAAGTAACCGAAGCTTTAACTTTCTGGTTCAGACTTGCATGTGTTGTAAAGCATTTCAGTGCTCAGGGCAAGAAAACACAATTATAGCTCCTATGGGCTTTAAGGGAGGCCAAATTGTATGGTCTCCTAGGACGAAACTTTGTAGTAATCACCAATTCTTGATTCTTTCGTCTTCCCGTCCCCTTGAGCAACACGATCCCAATAGGGATTTCCCAGTTTCTCTCCATCTGCACTGTTGATGCAAGCAATCTGACGATTCCTGGAAAGTTTACATTTTGAGATGCGCGAAAGAAGAGCCACCTCCTTAAATCGACCCTCCCTGCCCCATATTTGGGGAGTTACTGGATCCGGGAATCAGGTGCCCAGGCTTGAACTGGTGAAGGAGGCATTCAGGATAAGAGTAATAATTACGAATAATTATGGTCCTTGTTAAGCGCTTACTAAGTGCCAAACACTGTTCTAAGCATTAGGGTAGATACACGTTAAATAGGTTGGACACAATCCCCATCCCACATGGGACTCGCAGTTTTAATCCCCATTTTATAGATGAGGTACCCGAAGTACAAAGAATAATAATAATAATGATGGTATTTGTTAAGTGCTTACTATGTGCAAAGCACTGTTTTAAGCATTGGGGAGGTTACAAGGTCTAAGAGCTGGGGAGGTTACAAGGTGATCAGGTTGTCCCACGTGGGACTCACAGTTTTAATCCCCATTTTACAGATGAGGTAACCGAGGCACAGAGAAGTGAAGTGACTTGCCCAAGGTCACACAGCAGACGTGGTGGAGTCAGGATTAGAACCCATGACCTTCTAACTTCTAGGCCCATCCTCCATCCACTACACCTTGCTGCTTCTCAACAACTGGAGTGTCAGCAATTTGCTCCCTTATATAGCCCATGATGATAAGAGTAATAATTGTGATAGGTGTTAAATGCTTACTATGTGCCAGGGACCATACTAAGCGCTGAGGTGGGTAGAAGCAAATTCATTAATTCATTCGATCGTATTTATTGAGCGCTTATTGTGTGCACTAAGCCCTTGGGAAGTACAAGTTGGCAACATATAGAGACGGTCCCTCCCCAACAGTGGGCTCACAGTCTAGAAGGGGGAGACAGACAACAAAACAAAACATATTAACAAAATAAAATCAGTAGAATAAATATGTACAAATAAAATAAATAAATAAATAGAGTAATGAGCAAATCAGATTGGACGCAGTCCCTGTCCCACGTGGGGCTCACAGTCTCAATCTCCATTTTCCAGATGAGGTAACTGAGGCCCAGAGAAGCGCAGTAACTTGCCCAAGGTCACACAGCAGGCAAGTGGCAAAGCGGTTCCCATTGTTTCATCTACCTGTACTTCCCGGTTGCCTCCCAAACACACCAGCCCCGGCCTCTCTCTTTATTTGCAGTTTTGCATTTCTTTCTGCCTTCAGGATAGCCCTACTTGGATGCCCCACCCTCAGTTCAAGTTCAACAGGTCCAAAACGCCTCCTCTTCTCTCCCAATTCCACTCTTCTAACTTTCCCATGACTGTTGATGGCACCACCGTCCCTCCATTTGTCAAGCTTGCAAATTGTCCCCTGGGTGACCTTGGACAAGTCACTTAATAGTAATATTAATAATGATGGTGGTATTTGATAAGCACTTACTCTGTGTCAGGCCCTGTAATAATAATAATAATAATAATAATAATAATAATAATAATAATGATGGCATTTATTAAGTGCTTACTATGTGCAAAGCACTGTTCTAAGCGCTAAGGAGGTTACAAGGTGATCAGGTTGTCCCACGGGGGGCTTACAGTCTTAATCCCCATTTTACAGATGAGGGAACTGAGGCATAGAGAAGTTAAGTGACTTGCTCGAAATCACACAGCTGACAATTGGCGGAACCGGGATTTGAACCCATTTCCTCTTACTCCAAAGCCCATGCTCTTTTTCACTGAGCCACACTGCTTCTCTAAGTGCTGTACTAAGTGCTAAGTGTACTAAGTGCACTAACTGTACTAAGTGCTGAGGTGGATACAAGCAAATTAGGTTGGACACAGTCCCTTGTTCCACATGGGGCTCACAGACTCAAACCCCATTTTACAGATGTGGTAACTGAGGCACAAAGAAGTGACTACCCCAAGGTCACACAGCAGGTAAGAGCCAGGATTAGTACCCATGACCTTTTGACTCCCAAAACCCTGCTCTTTGAACTAGGCCATGCTGCACTTACCTTCTTGGTGCCTCAGTTACCTCATCTGTAAAATGGAGATTGAGGCTGTGAGTCCCAAATTTGGACCAATGCTTGACACATAAGAGGTGCTTAACAAATACCCTCAAAAATACCACAACTATTATCATAGTGTCAGTTCTTTCTGCACAACATCTTTAGAATCTGGCCATTCCTCTCCATCTAAAGCAGCATCATGATTGTCCAAACGCATGTCATACCGTGACTTGATCATACTGTACTTGACCTCCCGTGGACCTGCTTGCCTCCAGACTCTACCTCTCCAGTTCATATTTCACGCTGAGTCTGGCGTCAGTTTTCTAAAATATCCTTTGGTATGTGTCTCCCCCACTCCTTAAAATCCTCCAAACACTGGCCATTCCTCTCCCCATTATACCGAAACTCCTCACCATTGGTTTTAAGGCAGACAATTGGCTCTCCTCCATACTTATCCTTACTTCTACCAAATTCCAGCTCACATACTTCTCTTCATCCAACCTATTCGCTGGGTCTCATTGTCAATTTTCTTGTCAGCAAATTTTAGTTCAGACTTTCACTTGTGATTGGAATTCCCTAGCCTTCACATTGGAAACATGACATAATAACAATAACAATAATAATAATAATAATAATAATAATAATAATAATAATAATAGTAGTATTTGTTTAGCACTTACTATGTGCCAAGCACTGTTCAAGCACTAGAGCTAGAGCACGGGCCTGAAAGTCACAAGTTCATGAGTTGTAAAACTGGCTCCATCACTAGTCTGTTTTGTGGCTTCACCTCTCTAGGCCTCAGTTTACCTCATCTATAAAATGGGGATTAAGGATATGAGCCCAATGTGGGACAGGGACTGAATCCAACCTGCTTTTCTTGTATCCCCCAACCCTCCCCGGTGCTTAGTATTGTGCCTGGCACATAGTAAGTGCTTAAAAAATACCATAGTGGTTATTATTATTATTATTGTTGTTATTGTTGTTGTTGTGGGCCCACGTCATCCCCCGGCCCACGTCATCCCCCGGGCCTGGAATGCCCTCCCTCTGCTCATCCGCCAAGCTAGCTCTCTTCCTCCCTTCAAGGCCCTGCTGAGAGCTCACCTCCTCCAGGAGGCCTTCCCAGACTGAGCCCCTTCTTTCCTCTCCCCCTCGTCCCCCTCTCCATCCCCCCGTCTTACCTCCTTCCCTTCCCCACAGCACCTGTATATATGTATATATGGTTGTACATATTTATTACTCTATTTATTTATTCATTTATTTATTTTACTTGTACATTTCTATCCTACTTATTTTATTTTGTTGGTATGTTTGGTTCTGTTCTCTGTCTCCCCCTTTTAGACTGTGAGCCCACTGTTGGGTAGGGACTGTCTCTATGTGATGCCAATTTGTACTTCCCAAGCGCTTAGTACAGTGCTCTGCACATAGTAAGCGCTCAATAAATATGATTGATTGATTGATTGATTGATTGATTGAGTCCCAGGCACGTGCTCTTTCCACTATTATTCTCTCCCAAATGTCTAATACAGTGCTTGGCACACAGTAAACGCTCAGTAAGTACCACTTATTGATTAAATGCATCTTCACCGCTCATGGGAGAGCCTGAACAGACATCTCCCCCCTCTGCAACTTGTCTGCTGTGTGACCTTGGACAAGTCACTTCACTTCTCTGTGCCTCAGTTCCCTCATCTGTAAAATAGGGAGTGAAACGGTGAGCCCCACGTGGGACAGGGACTGTATTCAAACCGGTTTGCTTGTATCCACCCCAGCACTTAGTATAGTGCCTGGCACATAGTAAGCACTTAACAAATATCACAATTATTGTAATTATTATTATTCATTCATTAATACATTCAATCGTATTTATTGAGCGCTTCTGGCTGACTCATTCCTTTTCCCTTAATCCAGAACCACACATGACATTGGTCTCTCGGTCGAGCATCGGAGCCGGTGGTGGAGGGTGGTAATAGTTGCACCCTATGTCTAAAAGATAGCCATGAATTCTTTTATTTTATTTTTAAGTTATTCATTAAGCACTTGCTATGTGCCAAGGTCTATACTAAGCACTGGGGTAGATATAAGCAAATCAGGTCAGACACAGACCATGTCTCATATTCTTCCCTTCCCCACAGCACCTGTATATATGTATATATGTTTGTACATATTTTTTACTCTATTTATTTATTTATTTATTTTATTTGTGCATATCTATTCTATTTATTTTATTTTGTTAGTATGTTTGGTTTTGTTCTCTGTGTCCCCCTTTTAGACTGTGAGCCCACTGTTGGGTAGGGACTGTCTCTATATGTTGCCAATTTGTACTTCCCAAGCGCTTAGTACAGTACTCTGCACATAGTAAGCACTCAATAAATACGATTGATGATGATGATGATATTATTATTATTATTATTATTATCATTATTATTATCTGACAGACCACTACACTCCCCATCTTCAAAGCCCTACCAAAGACACATCTCCCCTCAGGTCTTCCCTGACTAATTTCTCATCCCCCCCACCCTAATTTCCCTCCTTCCTGCATCAACTAGTACTTAGGATCATATTCCCTAAACATTTTAGAACTTGCTCTACCTCCTCTCCCCATGGCATGTAGGTACACATTTATATACTCAGATGTTCCCCTCCCTGTAATTTATTTTAATGTCTGCACCACCCAGTGGATTTTAAGCTCCTTGAGGGCTGGGATGGTGCCTCCTCTAACTCTATTGTACTTTCTCAGGCTCTTACTGCAGGGTTCTGCACAGAGTGAGTATAAAATAAATCATATTCATTGCTTGATTTGATTGACTGATTTCTTCTCTTTAGATTCCTTATCCAGTTTCTGACCTTTCTAGTTTGTGGCTGTATGAGTAAATCCTGGTATTTGTTAAATTTCATGAGATGTTTCAATTTGCATGGCCATTTTACTGGCTCTACAATCTTTACAGTCTATGGTCAAATGAGTTGTTTTAGAGTTACAACTGCTAGCCAACATCATCAACATAGTCACATCTGGTGTTATTTCACCCATTTTTAGAGATTTGTTTTTTTTTCTGAATTGGTACTTGATTCAGCAAGGCTGCTTAAATGTATTCTCAAAATTACAGAACTTTACTCTGATCTCACTTTTTTTCTGGTTTTTGACTCACTGGTTATTCATCTTTTGGATCTGTGAGTACTCATTTTTACAAACATATAATCTGAAGGTTATAAAGAGGTGCAATTATATCTGCTTTATAATCTATATTTTAGAGAGAAAACGAGATTTAACAGGGTTCAGACTATCTCAGGGTGATGTCCCAGGGCTCCGCCACTCCGCAGCTGTGTGACTTGGGGCAAGTCACTTCACTTCTCTGTGCCTCAGTTACCTCGTCTGTAAAATGGGGATTAACACCGGTGAGCCCCACATGGGACAACCCGATTACCTTGTATCTACCCCAGCACTTAGAACAGTGCTTGGCATATAGTAAGTGCTTAACAATTATTATTATTATTATTATTATTATTATTATTATTATTACTATTATTATTATGTCCCTAAGATCCTGAATCTACCTGTCAGTCACTCAATCCATCAGTCACATTTATTACACACTTACTCTGTGCTGAGCACTGAACTACGCACTTGACAAAGTACAACAGTGTTAGAATTGTCCCTCCTAGAGGTTTATAATCTCATGAGGGAGACAGACATGAAAATAAATTACAGGCAGGAGAAATTAATCAATGAAGTGTATTGATTAAGCAAGCACTATGTGCAGGGTATTATATTAAGGACTTGGGCAAGCACAAAAAAGAGAGAGAGGTTCCCTGCCCTAAAAGAAGCCTACAATCTAAAGGGTTGATTGATTGATAGACTTATCCCTAATAAATGTCACCATCACTTGCTCAGCTTCTCTGATTAACTTTTAATATCGTGCATGATTCTCTGAAATAAACACAAAGCTCTCTGCTTCTAGTACACCTTGGTGAAACTGGAGTGGTTCTGTAATCTGTCATGTTTCCGTGAGTTTTGAGTGCAGATGTTTACCAAATGTACCCTGATTTCAACTTTTCCCTTACTGTACCTTCACCTACTTTAATTAAGCTTAAAATGAAATAGGATCAGGACCCCAAGATTTGGCACACAGGGTAGACAGAGTGGGCCTGACTTTTACATTCAGTCTTGAGTAACTCCTTTTGAGAAGAGAGGTTGAGTAAGTATGGCCTTGAGCAGATAAAAAGAATAGGGCGATGTAAGTATTGTATTCAACAGATAAGGTTAAATCGCCCTAAGGCTCTGACCAGTCTAAAGAATATCTCACTAAGACTGCACTCAAACACTTATCAGTATAGCTTGGCCTAAAAACAGAAAGCAATTCAGAGCTGAGATCTGAGTCTTCCCATTTAAAATCTCTAAAAACTGGATTTAATCTCATACCTTCCTGGTAAATTGGGGATTTTTCTCATGATCATCTGATCTGTTAATTAATCATTATTATTATTAAATGTCTTAGCCAAGAGCATTACCTGATTCATTCATTCAATCATATTTATTAAGCGCTGACTGTGTGCAGAGCACTGTACTAAGCCCTTGGGAAGTACAAGTTGGCAACATATAGAGATGGTCCCTACCCAACAACAGGCTCACAGTCTAGAGGGGGGAGACAGACAACAAAACAAAACATGTGGACAGGTGTCAAGTCACCAGAATACATAAAAATAAAGCTAGATACACATCACTAACAATGCCACGAGTCAATCAATGGTATTTATTGAGCGTTTACTGTGTGCGGAGCCCCGTACTGTTTGGGAGAGGACAATATCACAATAATCAGATAAATAAGTCATCAGAATAAATAGTCATCAGAATAAATAGAAGTAAAGCTAGATGAACTGGAATCCTCCACAGGTATTTTAACTGAATTAAGTAACCATTTGCATTTAGCAAGGATCTGCTTTTACCTTTAAAAAATGATAGTTTGCCTTTAAAAAATGATACCTTTAAAAAATGATAGTTATGAAGGGGAACTCTAAGCTTATGCTTTCATGGAAGCCTACCTGCACCTTTCTTGGTAATCGGAGAAATGAGAAGTGATGTTTAGTCACTTCTATCAGCCTTCCTAAATCAATCAATCAAGCAATCAATAATATCTATTGAGTGCTTACTATGTGTAGGGCGCTGTACTAAGTCCTTGGAAGAGTATAATATAGCAGAATTACCTTCACATTCTCTGTCCATAATGAGTCTATAGAGTCTAGAGGGGGAGAGAGCTTAAATCTGATCAAAACCAAATAAGATAGCCCTGGACACCTACCCAAGTAAGATAAACAGCCACTTCATGAGGACACCAGGGACTCTTCTGGATTTTTCTTGTATCCACCCCAGCACTTAGAACAGTGCCTGACACATAGTAAGTGCTTAACAAATGTCACTATTATCATTATTTTTATTAGCTGCCTGGTTAAGCTAACTTTGGAGCCTGAACTAAGACGGAACTTTACACCTAACTTGTGTTTATATGCAACACTCAGTGTGCCTATATTTGCCAAGAAAATGCTAACCTTGTTTTAGTTCTAGGTAACTCAGAATGTGGGGCTTATATCTTTATGCAATCCAATTATGCAAGAAAATCCAGCAGTTTTATCTGTTATTAAGCGCTTGACATTCACCCCACTCTCAGTCCCACAGCATATATGGACAGATCTGTAATTCACATTACTGTCTATCACTCCCTCTAGACTATAACCACACTGTGGGTAGGGAATGTGAATACTAACTTAATCAGTCATATTTATTGAGCACTTACCATGTGCAGAGCACTATACTTAGCAATTGGGAGAGTACAATATAACAGAGTTGCTATCCGTTAGATTGTGCTCAAGTGTTTAGTATAGTGCTCTGCACATAGTAAGTGCTCAATAAAATACCACTGATTAGTTGATTATTTGATCAGAGAGTAACTTTAGGACAAGACATAATAAGAGTTAAATGCATTTGAATCAAATATTTGGGAACGCTTACTTTTTTTTTTACTTTAGACCAGACAGACTCTTAAGTTTAGATAATAAATACGTAAAATATCTTAATGCATAAGAAAAGCCCATTTGACCATACCTAGCATGAAATGATGAAGAGACAATCTAACATTCAAGTGATGCTGAGTCAAAATATTTTACTCTCCAATCTAAGAGACTAGCAGCAATTTAGTGATGCAGATTGAAAAAAAATTAAAAAAACTACAATTTAAAAGGCTTGTCAGACAGTTATACAAAGCTCAATAAATACAATTGAATGAATGAAACCAAGCAGCGACGCCAGGAAAAAAGAAGTGGCTGCCCCCCTTCAAAAGTACAGCCTATTTCCTCCCCATAGCAGGGGCCGCTCAATCACATCTGCAAAAATAAAAATGCTTTCCTTATTACTCAAGTATGAAAGTCAAATAAAACAGTTCACTGTCCCTCGCACAAACACCTGCTAGGGGAAACAAATTAAAATATGAAAGCAAATGAAAATAAGGTGTGTGATTCAAAGGTTACCTGAGTGGAGAAAGCAAACACCTGAGACGGTCACCTCTCAGCTGCTGTGAGCCAGGCAAGGGGAAGCCAATTATTAACAAGTAGCCAATAGCAAGTTCAGCCTCATTCCTCAGAAGTCAATCCGCCCCTCTTTCTTTTGTGTCAGAGAGGGATAAGATTTTGTTGAAGAGATTTGTTCTGGCAGGTAAAATGTATGCTTCCTCTCTAGTGCATCAAACTCATCTCAAAATGTTTTCTCCTTCCAACACACTAAAAAGCCTTACTTCTGGATGACAGAGTGATAATCACACAGCAGGGCTCAATGAATGGCCATAAGAAGCAAGCCCTAGGATAGGAGAAATAAAGGAAGATGAAACCTCTGCTGCTTTCCTCAGACTATGGAACAGCTGATATGATTCCTCAGCTCTCATCTCCAGGTCCAATGTTATTAATAATAATAATGATGATGGTATTTTATTCATTCATTCATTCAATTGTATTTATTGAGCACTTACTGTGTGCAGAGCACTGTACTAAGCGCTTGAGAAGTACAAGTTGGCAACATATAGAGACAGTCCCTACCCAACAGCGGGCTCACAGTCTAGAAGGGGGAGACAGACAACAAAACAAAACATATGAATAAAATAAATAGAATAGTAAATGTGTACAAGATATTTGATAAACGCTTACTATGTGCCAAGCACTGTTCTGAGTTCTGAGGAAGATACAAGGTAAGCAGGTTGGGTCCAACATGGGGCTCACAGTCATAATCCCCATTTTACAGATAGGTAACAGGCCCAGAGAAGTGAAATGACTTGCCCAAAGTCACAGAGCTTTGGCAGAGCTGTGATTAGAACCCACAACTTCTGACCCCCAAGCCCGTGCTCTTTCCACTAAGCCACACTAGAATCTGAACCGTGGAATTTAACCCACAGGATCAAGATAATCTATCAACAGTGATTGCTAAATTCCCATATTCTGGTTCCGCTTTCTTAACAGATACTATCATATTCAGAAGATGAACATCATCACTATTTTGTGCACAGCACTGTACTAAGTTATACATTTCTAAATGACCACTGGTATTTATTGAGCACTCACACTGTGCAGAGCAGTGGATTAAACACTTGAGAGCTACAAAACCCTTGGTAGACATGATCCCCACTCTCAAGGAGCTTGCAGTCTAATGAAGCCTGCAATCCAAGTGTCTGATGTCTCCATAAGAACAGATACAGAAGTTTAGAAGAGTTAAAGAGACTGTGGAGTCACCTTGCCTTCACATAATCAAGAAGGAAACATTCAAAGATTGAGAGTCCCATGGGAGAATCAAAAACTTCAAACCCCAAACCCTAAAGCCCCCTTCATCCTCAGGAGATTGAGTCCTCATCAGTCAATTAATCATATTTCTTGATCATCGACTGAATGAAAAGCATTCAAGAAGGAGTTAATAATAACAATAATAATAATATTCGTTAAGCACTTACTTTGTGCCAAGCACTGTTCTAAGCACTGGGTTGAATACATAATAAATAATAATAAATTAATAAATAATAATGATAACAATAAATAAATAATCAGGTTGTTCCACTTGAGTCTCACAGTCTTAATCCCCATTTTACAGATGAAGTAACTAAGGCACGGAGATGTTAAGTGGCTTTCCCAAGGTCACACAGCAGACAAGTGATAGATTCAGGATTAGAACCCACATTTTCTGACACCCAAGCCTGGGCTCTTTCCACTAAGCCATGCTGCTTCTTGAGTTTAGGACAGTAAAATGGAAACAATAGACATGATCCCTACCCTCAAAGAGTTTGCTAACTGGTGGAGACTAGACTGTAAGCTCATTCCCTCTCATCTTATGAAAACTTTTGCCCCTTCCCTCCTCCCCACCTTAACTTCCATTTTCAACTGCTCACTCTCCACTGGTTCCATCCCCTCTGCCTTCAAACATGCCCACATCTCCCCCATCCTAAAAAAACCCTCTCAATCCCACTACCCCTTCTAGTTATCGCCCTATCTCCCTCCTATCCTCCCTTTCCAAATTCCCAGAACAAGTCATCTACACTCACTGCCTTGAATTCCTCAACTCCAACTCTCTCCTAGACCCCCTACAATCTGGCTTCACTCCCTTGGTGAACTCATTCACTCCAAAGGCTTCAACTATCATCTCTACGCTGTTGACACCCAAATCTACGTCTCCACCCCTGTTTTCTCTCCCTTCCTCCAAGCTCATATCTCCTCCTGCCTTCAGGACACCTCCATCTGGATGTCTGTCTGCCCGCCAACTAAAATTCAACATGTCCAAGACTGAGCTCCTTATCGTCCCTCCCAAACCCTGTCCTCTCCCTGACTTTCCCGTCACTGTAGATGGCACTATCATACTTCTAGTCTCACGAGCCCACAAACATTGGTAACATCCTTGACTCCGCTCTATTATTCACCCCACACATCCAATCCACCACCAAAACTTGCCAGTCTAACCTTCACAACATCACCAAGACCTGACCTTTTCTCTCCCTCCAAACCCCTACCTTATTGATTCAATCTCTCATCCTATCCCGACTGGATTACTGCATCAGCCTCCTCTCTGATCTCCCACCCTCCTGTCTCTCCCCGCTTCACTCTATACTTCACTCTGCTGTCCAGATTATCTTTGTACAGAAACATTCTGGGCATGTCACTCCCCTCCTCAAAAATCTCCAGTGGTGGCCTGTCAACCTTCGAATCAAGCAAAAACTCCTCACCCTGGGCTTCAAGGCTGTCCATCACCTCGCCCCCTCCTACCTCACCTCCCTTCTCTCCTTCTCAGCCCAGCCCGCACCCTCCACTCCTCCGCCGCTAATCTCCTCACCGTGCCTCGTTCTCGCCTGTCCCGCCATCGACCCCCGGCCCACGTCATCCCCCAGGCCTGGAATGCCCTCCCTCCCCACATTCATCCGCCAAGCTAGCTCTCTTCCTCCCTTCAAGGCCCTACTCACCTCCTCCCGGAGGCCTTCCCAGACTGAGCCCCTTCCTTCCTCTCCCCCTCGTCCCCCTCTCCATCCCCCCATCTTACCTCCTTCCCTTCCCCACAGCACCTGTATATATGTATATATGTTTGTACATATTTATTACTCTATTTATTTTACTTGCACATATTTATTCTATCTATTTTATTCTGTTAATATGTTTTGTTTTGTTCTCTGTCTCCCCCTTCTAGACTGTGAGCCCACTGTTGGGTAGAGACCGTCTCTATATGTTGCCAAATTTTACTTCCCAAGTGCTTAGTACAGTGCTCTGCACACAGTAAGCGCTCAATAAATACGATTGAATGAATGAATGTGTGTAGGTGGGGGGGGTGTCTATGTTTGGGTGTTTGTGGTGAGGGGACTGTGTCAAGAAGCAGTATGACGTAGTGGATGGAGTGAGGGTTTGAGTCAAAAAGTCATGGTTTCTAAGCCCAGCTCTGCCATTTGTCTGCTTTGTGACCTTAGGCAAATCACTTCACTCTCTGAGCCTCAGTTACCTCATCTGTAAAATGGGGATTGAGACAATAAGCCCCACATGGGACAGGGACTGTGTCCAACCTAATTTGCTTGTAACCTCCCCAGCCCTCAGTAAAATGCTTGGCACATAGTAAGCACTTAACAAATGTTAATGCTATTATTATTATTATTATTATTATTATTATTATTATTATTATTATTGTTGTTGTTGTTGTTACACGATTATCTTACATCAGCCCATGTGCATGGCACATGCTAAATGCTTAATAAATATGATCATTATTGTTATTTTCAGCCTTTCACCAATCCAGGGATTTTCTACATACCATTAGTTAGTAATAATCCACCAAATATATATATATATATATATAAAATCGCTGCTTTCTAGGGTCAAAGAGCATGATACCATTAAAAAAAAAATCACATCCTAATTCACATGCTGAACTAAACACACATATTTACAAAATAATCTGTTTGGAAATGTTAATGAATGTACATATGCCAAACAGTTCAAATGCCAAACAGTTCTTGTCTGAAGATGTGACTTACAGTACTTAGAAAAGTACAATAAAAAAAATTCATAGTTGGATTAATTTTATGACATGAATACCAGTTTGGACAAGGACATCACATGATAGTCATGTTGTTAAAGCTAAGTAGCAGTGATGTCCTCCAGCATTTATTTTGTGGAGTGTAGACAAGAGACACAAACAGTGTTCCTAGACTAAAAATATCCAAATTTAAAAAAGGAATTGTTCAGGTAGTTTAAAAAGCTCAGGAATAAATTGAAATGGCCAAAATGCTTGATCACCCATAGGACTTAGGTCCCTATTCTTGTCCTGTTATTTTTCCTATCCATAATTCATTTCAATGTCTCCCCACTAGTGCGTAAGTTCCTTGAGGGCAGGAATCATGTAAATCAACTCCAGTGCATTGCATTCTCCCAAGCACTTACTAAAGCGCTCAGCATTGAGCACACAGTAAGCACTTACTGAGTATCATTGATTGATTGATTTTTTTCCAAGGGTGAATTCACTAAATCGGCCCCCAGAATGATACTCCATTGCAGTATTACAGTCCCTTCCCAGATGCTCTGTTTCAGGGGTACAAACTGGACTTCTCTAAAATAATGATAATAAAAAATAACTGTGGTGTTTGTGGAGCGCTTAGTACCAGGAATGGTACTAAAGGCTGGGGTAGATACAAGATAATTGAGTGGGATGAAGTCCGTGTCCCACATAAGGCTCTCAGTCTCAATCCCTGTTTTACAGATGAGGAAACTGAAGCACAGAGAAGTTAAGTGCCTTGTCTAAGGTTACACAGCAGACAAATGGTGGAAGGAGGATTAGAACCCAGGTAGGTCTGATTCCCAGGCCCGTACTCTATCCACTAGGCCACAAAACATCTCAAAAAAGAGCAAGGGTGGTCTTGATCATCATCATCAATCATATTTATTGAGCGCTTACTGTGTGCAGAGCACTGTACTAAGCACTTAGGAAGTACAAATTGGCAACATATAGAGACAGTCCCTACCCAACAGTGGGCTAACAGTCTAAAAGGGGGAGACAGAACAAAACCCGTACTAACAAAATAAAATAAATAGAATAGATATGTACAAGTAAAATAAATAAAGGAATAAATAGAGTAATAAATATGTACAAACATATATACATATATACAGGTCTTGATAGAGGTTAAAACTTCCTCATTGTGACATATGGCAGCAGATTCTTGGCAATCCAATGAAATTGTTTGCATGTCCTATTCCCAAGTTTCGGCTACATTTGTATCTGTTCCCTGGGAGATTTTTGCGTATTTGTTACCATGTGACTTGGCAAACAGTGCTAAGCATGGATGCTTCATCTGATTAAAATGTATCGTCTTCTGGACGGGGAGAGATCTCAAATGGTTTATGTCTATGATGACTGAACTAGAAATAAAATCAAGATATATGAAAGACTGAAAAAGTTTCAGATTTGCTTTCTTGACTATATCAGCTTCTCTCACCTACTCTATCCCTGGGATATTTTGGCAACTGTAGCATTTCTAGAGCAGAACAGTCCTTGATTTTTGTTAAGTAGTCTTTATAGGCGACTACAAATAGAACACACTGTCCTTGACTCAAAACTGAAATTAACTTCTGAAAAAAGAGTGTGAAGTGAATCGTTCAAATTAGAAAGCTTTACCACGAAAAATGAGAGCACCTTCACAAATCTTGAGACCGTAACAGAAATATTCAACAGTATTGGGTGGTAATCAATCGATTGATCATATTTATTGAGCACTTTGGGTGCACAGAGCACTGTACTGAACTCTAGGAACTCTAAGAAGCAGTGTGGATCAGTGGAAAGAGCCCAGGCTTTGGAGTCAGAGGTCATGGGTTCAAATCCAGGCTCTGCCAATTGTCAGCTGTGTGACCTTGGGCAAGTCACTTCACTTCTCTGTGCCTCAGTTACCTCATCTGTAAAATGGAGATGAAGACTGTGAGCCCCCCCGGGAACAACCTGATCACCTTGTAACCTCCTCAGCACTTAGAACAGTGTTTTGCACAAAGTAAGTGCTTAATAAATGTCATTAATATATATAATGGAGTTCGTAGACACCTTCCCTGCCCACAGTGAGCTTACAGTCTAACAGGGGAGAAAGATATTGATGTAAATGAATAAATTAGGACTTTGTACAAAAGGGGCAAATAAAGAGTGAAAATCCGAGTGCGCGGCATGGCACAGAAGGGAATGGACGAAGAGGAAATGAGGGCTTCGTTGGGGAAGGCCTCTTGGAAGTACTTTCCAAGTGCTTAGTACAGTGCTCTGCACACAGTAAGTGTTCAATAAATATGCCTGAATGAATGTGCCTTCAATGAGGCTTTAGAGGTGGGAAGAGTGATTGTCAGATATGAAGAGGGAGGTTCTCAGTAAAATACTGAATGGAGAGAGAAGATTGTATAATAATAATAATGATGATGGCATTTGTTAAGTGCTTACTAGGTGCAAAGCACTGTTCTAAGCACTGGGGAGGATACAAGGTGATCAGGTTGCCCCATGTGGGGCTCACAGTCTTCATCCCCATTTTAATGATGGCACTTATTAAGCGCTTACTATGTGCAAAGCACTGTTCTAAGTGCTGTGGAGTTTACAAGGTGATCAGGTTATCCCACAGGAGGCTCACAGTCTTAAATCCCATTTTACAGATGAGGGAACTGAGGCCCAGAGAAGTTAAGTGACTTGCCCAAAGTCACACAGCCGACAATTGGCGGAGCCAGGATTTGAACCCATGACCTCTGAATCCAAAGCCCGTGTTCTTTCCACTGAGCCAAGCTGCTTCCCTACAGATGAGGTAACTGAGGCACAGAGAAGTTAATGGACTTTCCCAAAGTCACAGAGCTGATAAGTGGTGGAGCCAGGATTAGAACCCATGACCTCTGACTCCCAAGCCTGTGCTCTTTCCACTGGGCCACGCTGCTTCTCAATGATCGTGCCTTCCATTAGTTCATTCATTCATTCATTCATTCATTCATTCATTCATTCATTCATTCATTCAATCATATTTATTGAGCGCTTGCTGTGTGCAGAGTGCTGTACTAAGCACTTGGAAAGTACAAGTCAGCAACAGATACAATCCCTACCAAACAACAAACAGGGCTCTATAGATATGTGGTATATTAATTGCACAGTCTGTAATACATATATTTTATTAACTTGTTTCAGGTTGTGAAACTAAGAAAAAAAATGAATGAACAAAAAAAAAAGTCCCTTTTCACACAATCCCTACTATCTCCCTGTCCAAAAGACCAAAAATTCCTGTTTCCATCATCACGATAATAATAATTATGGTTTTTGTTAAGTGCTTACTATGTGCTAGGCACTATCTTAAGCGCTGGGGTGGATACAAGCAAATCAGGTTGGATACAGTCACTGTCTCGATCCCCATTTTACAGATGAGATAACTCAAACCCAGAGAAGCACAGCGACTTGCCTAAGGTCACATAGCAGAGAAATGGTGGATAAGGGACTAGAACCCATGACCTTCTCGTTCCCAGGCCCGTACTCTATCCACTCTGCCATCCTCCTAGATTGTGAGCCCGCTGTTGGGTAGGGATTGTCTCTATTTGTTGCTGAATTGTACTTTCCAAGTGCTTAGTAAAGTGCTCTGCACACAGTAAACGCTCAACAAATACGACTGGATGAATGAATGCTTCTCTAGCAACTGAAATCATATACGGGTAGTTCTGTTATTACAATGTGTCTCTATTACATTATTACTACTAATAATTGTGGTATATGTTAAGTTCTTACTATATGACATTCTAAAATCCTTGTGTGCAGGGATCATGTCTACCTAACCTATTGTATTGTGCTTTCCCAAACACTTGGTACAGTGGCTTACCCACTTTGAGCACTCAATAAACACTACTGACTGATTACGTGATTAGAATGGAGAGAAAGCAATCAGACCAGGAAATATCCTTGTTGCAAACAGGGCTCACAGCCTAAGGGATAAAGAAGACAGTTATTTAATCTCCATTTTACTGGTGAGTAATAATAAGCACCGCGTTAAGCCCTGTGGTAGATATACAAGATAATTAGGTAGACACAGGCCCTGTACAACGTAGTACTCACAGTCTAAAATGTACAGATAAGTGAAGCGACTTGACTGAGATCACACAGCAGAGAAGTGGTACAGTCAGGATTGGAAACCAATCGATCAATAGTCAATGCTTTTTTTACACTGCTTAATATGTTCAGAACACTGTCTTAAGTGCTTAGAAGAGTATAACAGAATTAGTGGAAACGTTCCCTGCCCATAGCAAGCTTCAAGGTCTAAAGGGGGAAATAGACATTAATATGATATAACAGAATTAGCGGAAACATTCCCTGCCCATAACAAGCTTCAAGGACTAAAGGGGGAAATAGACATTAATATGAATAAGTAATCTGTACTGTGAAATTTAAAGGTATGTACATAAACACACATATGAATAATGATAATAATAATGATCATTAACCATCTTAAATACCAACAAATACCATCATGGATAACAAGCACTATTATTATTATTATTATTATTATTATTATTATTATTATTATTATTATTATATTTTATTATTATTATTAAATGCCACTGATTGATCATTCTGAAGGTTGCCGTCTCCAAGGAAATGATAATGATAATAATCTGAGTATTTGTTAAATGCTTACTATGTGTCAAGCACTGTCCTAAGCACTGAGGTAGATTATTGAGCGCTTACTGTGAGCAGAGCACCATACTAGGCACTTGGAAGAGTACAATATCACAGAGTTGGTAGATATGTTCCCTGCCCACAACAAGTTTACGGTCTAGAGCAGCAGAAAAACATTAATGAAAAAAAGAGAGAGAGAGAGATGTACATAACTGCTATGGATGGTGATGTGATTTGGATTTTTGAGGTCAGGGATTGATGTCTATTCTCCCAAGGATTTCTCACAGTGCTTTGCACACAGAAGGTTCTTGCTACTGGATATTGATTTTGAGTCTCTGGGTACCCTTCTGCCCTTTTAGAATCAATCAATCAATCGTATTTATTGAGCGCTTACTGTGTGCAGAGCACTGTACTAAGCGCTTGGGAAGAGCAAGTTGGCAACATATAGAGACAGTCCCTACCCAACAGTGGGCTCACAGTATAAAAGGGGGAGACAGAGAACAAAACCAAACATACTAACAAAATAAAATAAATAGAATAGATATGTACAGGTAAAATAAATAAATAAATAAATAAATAAATAAATAGAAGTCTTGTGGCCTAATGAAAGCGGGGGGGGCTGAGTGTCAGAGGACCTAGGTTCTAATCCCAGCTCTACTGAACGCCTGTTGTGTTCATTCATTCAGTCGTATTTATTGAGCGCTTATTGTGTGCAGAACACTGTACTAAGCGCTTGGGAAGTACAAGCTGTTGTGTGACCTTGAGGAAGTCACAACTTCTTTTCGGCTTGGTTTCCTCATCTGTAAAATGGAGATGAAATATCTGTTCTCCTACTTGGACTGTGAGTCCCGTGTGGAACAAGGTGTGCATCCAACCTGATTATCTTGTATCTAATTCAGTGCTTGGCACAAATACTACCCTTATTACTTAACTGCAAGAGTGAGAGTCAGGAGTAGACAATTAATCTCCCCACATTTCAAAGCGTTAATGAAGGCACATTTCCTTTGAGGGGCCTTCCCAGACTAAGCCCCTCCTTTCCTCTTCTCCCACTCCCTTCTGTGTTGCCCTGACTTGCTCTTTTGGTTTTTCCCCTCTCCCAGGCACATGGCACTTGAGCCTGCTGTTGGGTGGGGACCGTCTCTATATGTTGCAAACGTGTACTTCCCAAGCGCTTAGTACAGTGCTCTGCACACAGTAAGCGCTCAACAAATATGATTGAATGAATGAATGAATACATATCTGTAATTTATTTATCTGTAATTATGTCTATCTCTCTCTCCCCCAGTCTAGAATGTAAGCTCGTTGTGGGCAGGAAATGTGTTGGTTTATTGTTGTATTATAATATTAATAATTATTGCCCCCTCTACCTGCCTCACAGCACTTATGTACATATGTATGCATCTATAATTCTATTTATTTATATTAATGCCTGTTTACTTGTTTGGATGCCTGCCTCCCCCCGCCTCTAGATTGTGCGCCCATTTTGGGCTGGACTGTCTCTCTTTATTGCTGCATTGTACTTTCCAAGCACTTAATACAGTTCTCGGCACACAGTAAGTGCTCAATAAATACGACTGGATGAATGAATGAATAGTTAAGTGCTTACTATGAGCCAAGCACTGTTCTAAGCGCTGAGGTATTCATTCATTCAATTGTATTTATGAGCACTTACTGTGTGCAGAGCACTGTACTAAGCGCTTGGAAAGTACAAGTTGGCAACATATAGAGACGGTCCCTACCCAACAACGGGCTCACAGTCTAGAAGGGGGAGACAGACGACAAAACAAAACATGTGGACAGGTGTCATCAGAATAAATAGAAGTAAAGCTAGATGCACATTAACAAAATAGAATAGTAAATATGTGCAAGTAAAATAAAGTAATAAATCTGTACAAACAAATATACAGGTGTTGTGGGGAGAGGAAGGAGGTAGGGTGGGGTGGATGGGGAGGAGGAGAGGAAAGAGGGGGTTCAGTGTGGGAAGGCCTCCTGGAGGAGGTGAGCTCTCAGTAGGGCTTTGAAGGGAGGAAGAGAGCTAGCTTGGCGGATGTGCGGAGGGAGGGCATTATATACAATGAAATCAGGATGTTCATTCATTCATTCAATCGTATTTATTGAGCGCTTACTGTGTGCAGAGCACTGTACTAAGCACTTGGGAAGTACAAGTTGGGAACATATAGAGACGGTCCCTACCCAACAGTAGGCTCACAGTCTAGAAGGGGGAGACAGAGAACAAAACAAAACGTATTAACAAAATAAAATAAACAGAATATGTACAAATAAAATAGAGTAATAAATATGTATAAACATATATACATATATACAGGTGCTGTGGGGAGGGGAAGGAGGTAAGGCGATCGCGGGGCTGTGGTGCCCGGGGTGTGGCCCGGGTCCCATTTCCCGTTCCCCTGCCCCACTTTGGCCCCCGGGTTCCCTCTCGGGCCCGTGGGCACGGCTCTGGTGTGAGACCCCTCTAGACCGAAATCCTGTAGGTGGGACATGGGTCTCTTTCGCCGCCCCCGTGGGACTCGCCGTCTCAGTCCACGTTTTACGGAGGAGGGGAACTGAGGCACAGAGAAGTCAAGTGACTAGCCCAAGGTCACGCAGCAGACAATAATAATAACAATAATAACGGTATTTGTTAAGCGCTTACTATGTGCCAAGCACCATTCCAAGCACTGGGATAGATACAAGGTGATCAGGTTGTCCCACGTGGGGCTCACAGTCTTAGTCCCCATTTCACCTATGAGGTAACTAAAGCCCAGAAAAGTTAAATGACTTGCCCAAGGTCACACAGGAGACACGTGGCGGAGCTGCGATTAAAACCCACGTCCTCTGACTTCCAAGCCCGTGCTCTTTCCACTAAGCCATGCTGCTTCTCTCTCCCAAGTGCTTAGTGCAGTGTTCTGCACACAGTAAGCCCTCAATAAATATGAATGAATAAATGAATGAGTAGAAGGAAAGAGGAAATAAGAAGGTAGGAGGTATTAAATCTCACTGAGAAGAGTGAGTTTGTCATTTCTGCTACTATCTGACTTTTAGCAGTCATTTTATTTGGAGGAGGGAAGACATTATCTGGAGCCTTAAGCTCAGTGTGGGCAGGGAATGTGTCTGTTTATTGTTACATTGTACTCTCCCAAGTGCTTAGTACAGGGCTTTGCACACAATAAGTACAATAAGAATGACGGACTGACTGAATGAATTATCTAATACCACCGGCACCCACACTCTATTATGGTGATCAAAACTCTGTGAAGGAACACACCCAAAATCCCAATTTTTTTTAATCTTTTCCTTCCAGATTGGTGCCCTAAGTCACCCTAAGTACTGAGTCTACTGCACCAGCCTCTTCACTGCCTTCCCTGCTTTCAGCCTCTTATCTCTTCAGTCCACACTTTGCTCTGTTACTTAGATCATTTACCTAAAATATTTTTTCTGTACACGTCTCCCCACTCCAAAATCTCCAGTAGTTGCCCATGCACTTCTGCATCAAAGAGAAATGTTTTATTATCAGCTTTAAAGTCCTTAATCAGCTCTCTCCCTCTTACTACAACCCCCACTTAGCTCCTCCAATACCAATTTATTCAATGTCCCTCAATCTGGTCTATCCCGCTGTTGGCCTCCTTGACTATGCCTTCCTTTCTGCCTAGAATTCCCTCCCCATTCAGATAATAATAATAATAATAATAATAATAATAATAATAATAATAATAACAACATTTATTAAGTGCTTACTATGTGCAAAGCACTGTTCTAAGTGCTGGGGAAGATACAAGTTGATCACGTTGTCCCACGAGGGGCTCACAGTTTTAATCCCCATTTTACAGATGAGGTAACTGAGGCACAGAGAAGTTAAGTGACTTGCCCAGAGTCACACAGCTGACAAGCGGCAGAGCAGGGATTTGAACCCATGACCTCTGACTCCAAAGCCCGGGCTCTTTCCACTGAGCCACGCAGATCCAATAGACCACCATCCTTCCCATTTTCAAAGCCAATAATAATAATAATAATAATAATAATAATAATAATAATAATAATTTAATAATAATAATTATTATTATTATTTTATTATTATTATTGTATTTATTTATTATTATTATTGTATTGGTTGAACACTTAAAATCCACCAGGCACTGTACTAAGCGCTGGCGTGGCAGTCCCTTGTCTCACATGGGGCTCACAGTCTCAATCCCTATTTTACAGATGAGGTAACTGAGTCACAAAGATAAGTGCCTTGCCCAAAGTCACACAGCAGACATGTGGCAGAGTCAGGATTAGAACCCATGACCTTGCAACTCCCTGCCCTGTGCTGCATCCACTATGCCACGCTGCTTCTACTTAAATCGTAACTCTTCCAGAAAGCCTTTCCTAATTCCTCATCTCTCCACCCTCTTCTTCATCCTTTCTGCAGTTCCATAACTCTTAAACACTTTAATATTCACCCCACGCCCACAGTACTAATGAACATATCCTTAATACTCTGTTGCTTCCCCTATGGGGAATGTTTAATTATAAGCTCCTTAAGGGCACAGATAACAACCACCTACTTTATTGTACTCTCCCAAGTGCTTAGCATGGTGTTCTGCACATAATAAGCACCCAATAAATATCACTGATGGCCTGATTGGGGCTGTTATCTAGCTATTCTTTCAGGTGAAAGTAATATTTGATTTGGAAACCTGATCCACTGAAAACTACTATAAAGCCATATTTAACAAGCAGAAATAATCATGAGAGCCCAGCCTCGCAAGGAAGAGTTGAAGCATTCCATATTTTTCTGAAATACCCTCCCTTCACACATCTGTCAAGCTAGCTCTCTTCTTCCCTTCAAAGCCCTGCTGAGAGCTCACCTCCTTCAGGAGGCCTTCCCAGACTGAGCCCCCTTTTTCCTCTCCTCCTCCCCACCCCCCCGGCCCTACCTCCTTCCCCTCCCCACAGCACCTGTATATATGTTTATACAGATTTATTACTCTATTTATTTTACTTGTACATATTTACTCTTCTATTTATTTTGTTAATGATGTGCATCTAGCTTTATTTCTATTTATTCTGATGACTTGACACCTGTCCACATGTTTTGTTTTGTTGTCTGTCTCCCCCTTCTAGACCATGATCCCGTGGTTGGGTAGGGACCGTCTCTATATGTTGCCGACTTGTACTTCCCAAGCGCTTAGTACAGTGCTCTGCACACAGTAAGTGCTCAATAAATACAATTGAATGAATGAGTAAATGAATGAATAAACAGCTTTCCACTTCTCTCACCATGAAATGGTATAAGAACCTCTGACTCCATTAAAAGAGGGTGTGTTGCTGTCACCCTCCTTAGAACAAAATGTCCTCTTTTCTGATTTATAAGGCTGTCACAAACTGAATTTCACACACAATTCCTTAATATTGCACAATGTTTTACAACACAGGATTTTACAAAACTCGGAACAGAGAGCAACAATAAATTATCATTGCTGGTTATGACACTTCTGAAGCAGCAACTATGTAACCACTGGTGAACATTAACTTTTAAAATACGGGTATAGACGTGCCCAGAAAATAAAAAAAAAAAGTCTAGAGAATAATTTGAAAATTAGAAAATATTCTCTTATCAATGGAAACGCTTGCTACCTAAGGAAACTATTTCCTTCTCAAGGTTAGTGGAGAAGAGATGGCCCTTTACCTACGTTCTAATTCGGAAAGGGGCAGACCTATCACATGCATAAGAAGACGATATCCCGGATGAATGGAAAGAATGATGAGATTCAACTCACTGACTGGCTCCTATTTTCGTCAAGACTCTTAGACAGCAACTCTATGCCACCTCAGAAATGCTTGAGTCCCACATTGTTTCCACAGATTCCATACCTGATTACGGCCAGATTGAAAATAAGCAGCCCGCACACTTCGCTCCTCTAATGCCAGACTACTCACTGTACCTCGATCTCATCTTGTCTCGCCGCCGACCTCTCGCCCCATGCCATACCTCTGGCCTCGAACACCCTTCCTCTTCATATCCGACAGATAATCACTCTTTCCACTTTCAAAGCCGCACTGAAGGCACTTCTCCTCCAAGAGGCCTTTCCTAAATAATCCCTCATTTTGTTTTCTCCCACTCCCTTCTGCATCACCCTAATTTGCTCCCTTTGCTCCACCACACCCCCAGCCCCACAGCACTTACGTACAAATCCATAATTAATTTATTTATATTAACATCTGTCTCCCGCTCTACACTGTGAGCTTATTTTGGGCAGGGAATGTGTCTAACTCTGTTATATGGTTCTCTCCCAAGTGCTTTGTACAGTGCTCTGCACACAAGAAGCGCTCTATAAAAATGATTGATAGACTATCCTGCTCCCTGTGACTCTTTCTTTCAGGTGCTGGAAGAGGGAATGACTCCTGTGAATTGGAAGAGAATCAGGTCAGGTGGGAAGAGACACTAAACACTCTCAGCTATAGTGAAGTCCAAGCTGGCCTGAAATTCTCCCAGCTCCCTTCTCCTTTAGTCCAACTAACTCCCTTCCAGTTTGGCAGTGATGTGATTGCCATTTTGCAGCGGGCTGGGGTCAATAGGGAGGACTTGGCCCAGGCCAGGGCAGGATATGATGGTGGACAACAGCAAGGACCAACAAATAGCCAGGCCTTCATCTTCCCTCTCCCTGCTCCCCCTTTGCCTGCAGATTGAGCTGAATATGCAGTGGGACACAAGACAAGCAGCATGGCTCAGTGGAAAGAACATGGGCTTTGGAGGCAGGGGTCATGGGTTCAAATCCCAGCTCTGCCAATTGTCAGCTGTGTGACTTTGGGAAAGTCACTTAACTTCTCTGGACCTCAGTTCCCTCATCTGTAAAATGGGGATTAAGACTGTGAGCCCCCTGTGGGACAACATGATCTACCTGTAACCTCCCCAGCACTTAGAACAGTGCTTTGCACATAGTAAGCGCTTAATAAATGCCATTAAAAAAAAAAAAAAGCAAGGGCCTGGGAATCAGAAGGACTTGGGTTCTAATCCCGATTAGCTCCATGGCTTGTCTGCTATGCGACCTTGGACATGTCATTTTACCTCTCTGTGCTTCAGTTTACCTCTTGGGGATTAAGATTGTGAGTCCCTTGTGGGACAGGGACTGTGTCCAACATGATTAGCTTGCTTCTATCCCGGTGCTTAGAACAGTGCCTAGCACAAAGTAAGCGCTTAACAAATACCACAAAAAAATGCAGAAAGATTCCCAACATTTTTTCAGAGGCATTTATCCAAATTGACTATGCGACAGCTGTTTTTGCTTTTCTGGTCTCATGCCCATATGTAAGGGGAATTAGCGCAAATGGTAGAGCACTCGCTTAGCATGCGAGAGGTAGTGGGATCAATGTCCACATTCACCAAAGTTTTCCAGTGCTTAGAACAGTGTTTTGCACATAGTAAGCGCTTAATAAATGCCATTATTATTATTATTATTATTATTATTATGTAGCCTTAGTTCCACTGATGCGTGAGCCTGTTGGGCAGGGACAGTCTCTATCTGTTCCCAAATTGTATCTTCCAAGCACTTAGTATAGTGCTCTGCACACAGTAAGTGCTCCATAAATATGACTGACAATGAATGAATGAATCAATCAATTGTATTTATTGAGCACTCACTGTGTGCAGAGCACTGTACTAAGCACTTGGGAAGTACAAGTTGGCAACATATATGAATGATGCAGAAATAATAATTAATACGTTTTAGCCATTCCTAAATTCCTAGATGGAGGAAATGAGCCTCACATATTGCTTTTAGGAGGAATCTGGAAATGTCACTCCATTTCTAGAAAATGCTTGCAGTAAAAGGATGAAGGTAAACTGAATGACACAAACTCTCCAGTGGACAGAGATGAATGTTCTCTTATGAAATTTTCTTTCCAGGTCACTGGGGTTTTTAAGCAATTCTATTTTGTGATGCCCATCACTCATTTGAGAAACAGCATGGCTCAATGGAAAAAGCCCAGACATGGGAGCCAGAGATCATGGGTTCAAATCCCGGCTCTGCCGGTTGTCAGCTGTGTGACTTTGGGCAAATCACTTAACTTCTCTGAGCCTCAGTTACCGCAGCTGTAAAATGGGGATGAAGACTGTGAGCCCCCCGTGGGACAATCTGATCACCTTGTATCCTCCCCAGCGCTTAGAACAGTGCTTTGCACATAGTAAACACTTAACAAGTGCCATCATTATTATTAAATCGATCTGTGGTATTCTAGACTGTGATCCCGTTGTTGGGTCGGGACTGTCTCTCTATGTTGCCCATTTGTACTTCCCATGTGCTTAGTACAGTGCTCTGCACACAGTAAATCAATCAATCAATCAATCGTATTTATTGAGTGCTTACTGTGCGCAGAGCACTGTACTAAGCGCTTGGGAAGTCCAAGTCGGCAACATATAGAGACAGTCCCTACCCAACAGTGGGCTCACAGTCTAAAAGGGGGAGGCAGAGATCAAAACCAAACATATTAACAAAATAAAATAAATAGAATAGATATGTACAAGTAAAATAAATAGAGTAATAGATATGTACAGACATATATACATATATACAGGTGCTGTGGGGAAGGGAAGGAGGTAAGATGGGGGGGATGGAGGGGGGACGAGGGGGAGAGGAAGGAAGGGGCTCAGTCTGGGAAGGCCTCCTGGAGGAGGTGAGCTCTCAGTAGGGCCTTGAAGGGAGGAAGAGCATTCCAGGCCAGGGGGAGGACATGGGCTGGGGGTCGACGGCGGGACAGGCGAGAACGAGGCCCGGTGAGATTAGCGGCAGAGGAGCGGAGGGTGCGGGCTGGGATGGTTTAAGATTCTTTACTAATGATCCCACTTTAAAGACTGTTCCCGATGCTTCGTGGCCCAACACCACTGGTTTCTTAACGACAAAATTCGCAATTCGGCCATGCTGCCATATGATTGAATGAATGAGTGAATTTACTGGACACTTACAGAGCACTGTACTAAGTGCAGCGTGAAGCAACGTGGCTCAGTGGAAAGAGGTCGTGGGTTCGAATCCCGCTTCCACCACATGTCTGCTGTGTGACCTTGGGCAAGTCACTTCACTTCTCTGAGCCTCAGTTACCTCATCTGTAAAATGGGGATTAAGACTGTGAGCCCCCCATGGGACAACCTGATCACCTTGTATCCCCCCCCAGCACTTAGAACAGTGCTTTGCACATAGTAAGTGCTTAATAATAATAATAATAATAATAATAATAATGGCATTTATTAAGCCCTTTCTATGTGCAAAGCACTGTTCTAAGCACTGGGGAGGTTACAAGGTGATCAAGTTGCCCCACGGGGGGCTCAGTCTTAATCCTCATTTTACAGATGAGGTAACTGAGGCACAGAGAAGGTAAGCAACTTGCCCAAAGTCACACAGCTGACAATTGGGGGAGCCGGGATTCGAACCCATGACCTCTGACTGCCATCATTATTATTATTATAAGTGGTTGGCTTAGAAGTAGTAGATGTGCTGCTAGAGAAGCAACATGACCTAGTAGAGAAGCAGCATGGCCTGGTGGATAGAGCACAGCCCTGGGACTCAGAAGGACCAGGGTTTTAATCCTAGCTCTGCCACTTGTCTGCTTTGTGACCTTGAGCAAGTCACTTCACTTCTCTGTGTCTCAGTTACCTCATCTGGAAAATGGGGATTAAGACTGTGAGCCCCATGTGGCACACGGACTGTGTCCAACTTGTTTACTTTGTATCTACCCCAGCACTTAGGACAGTGTCGGGCACAGAGTAAATACTTAACAAATACCATTAGAAAAAAAAAAAAGACAGGCTCCCCATCTTCAAGGATTTTATAATCTACTGCCCATTGCAAAAGACTATGCTCTGCCCACAGTAAGCGTTCAATAAATACGACTGGCTGATGGATTGATGATATGCCTTGCTGTGTGGGTCTTATTTTAAGAGATAGTCTCTTGAGATACTGGAAGGAAAAAAATACATTAAAAATTATGCAAACTGAACCCAAAATATGGCTTTATGTCACCAGATTTCTGTCTAGAGTAGCTTTAATTGTGTGTGTGTGTTTGTGTGTTTGTGTGTGCATGCATGCATGTGCGCATATGAGGATTAGAGTTAGTGTCAGGAATGTTGCCAACTTGTACTTCCCAAGTGCTTAGTACAATGCTCTGCACACAGTAAGCGCTCAAAAAATATGATTCAATGAATGAATGAATGATTCTTAATAGATTGCTCTGTATTATTATTATTGTCATCATTATTATTGCTGTTAGCAATAATAATAATAATAATCATGGCATTTATTAAGCACTTACTATGTTCAAAGCACTGTTCTAAGTGCTGGGGAGTTTACGAGGTGATCAGGTTGTCCCACGTGGGGCTCACAGTCTTAATCCCCATTTTACAGATGAGGTAACTGAAGCACAGAGAAGTGAAGTGACTTGTCCAAAGTCACACAGCTGACAAGTGGCGGAGCCGGGATTTGAACCGCTGACCTCTGACTCCAAAGCCCAGGCTCTTTCCACTGAGCCACGCCGCTTCCTTCTTATTACTATCATTACTAGCATTGTTACTACTAGCATTATTATTATTGTTCAGTGCTCCTCATGCATCAAGCACTGTTCTAGGCGCTGGGTCAGTGCTCTGCACACAGTAAGCGCTCAATAAATACGATTGATTGATTGGGTCAGATACAAGTTTATCGGATTGGAGCCAGTCCCTGTCTCATTAGCACTCACAGTCTAAGCAGGAGCTACAACAGGCAATGACCCCCTATTTTACAGATGAGGAATGTGAAGCACAGAAAAATGAAGTGACTTGCCTAAGGTCACATGGCAGACAAGTGGCAGAGACAGGATTAGAACCCAGGACCTCTAATTCCCAGACCAGTGGTTTATCCATCAGGCCCCACTGCACCTCAGGGCGATCTGAATAGAGCATGTTCTCCATGTAGTGATCTGCTTCCAGTTGGCATCCAATGCAGCGGTCCTTTCGATCAATCGTATTTATTGAGCGCTTACTGTGTGCAGAGCACTGTACTAAGCGCTTGGGAAGTCCAAGTTGGCAACATATAGAGACCGTCCCTACCCAACAGTGGGCTCACAGTCTAAAAGGGGGGAGACAGAGAACAAAACCAAACATACTAACAAAAGAAAATAAATAGAATAGATATGTATGTAGTTGCTACATACAATGATCTGCACACTGTGGCCATTGGCACACTGCTTAGGTTCATAGTTTCGTTATTATTATTAATAATATTACTACTACTAATAATAATGATGGTATTTGTTAGGTGCTTACTAGGTGCCAAGCACTCTTCTAAGTGCTAGGGTAGATACACGGTAATCATGTTGTCCCCTGTGAGGCTCACACTTTTAATCCCCATTTTACGGATAAGGTCGCTGAGGCACAGAGAAGTGAAGTTACTTTGCCCAGGGTCACACAGCAGACATGTGGCGGGGTCGGGATTAGAACCCATATCCTCTGACTCCCAAGCCCGGGCTCTTTCCAAGTCTAGAACTTTTCTCTATTTTCTCCGCAATAAGCACTAATAATTTCAATTCAGATGGAGTATATTGATGGTTTATATTGGAAAAGATAATTTCCCCTCTCCTGCAGGATTTCATTACGTTCAGTGATGGTGAATCAAAAAGAGTGACATTACACTTTAATGATTGTCACTAAAATTTCAGAACTTGCATGTTATAACTGTAATACATGATCGACTGTACCACTGATGTTTGCTGCTATGGCCACTAAAACTATTAAGGGCAGTTTAATGTGCTGTGGATTTTTCATTACCATTTATAAAATGCAGAGAGATTATTTCTCTCTGTTACAAAGGTCTTCCAAAACGCATTAGCAATGCACAAGAAATAGGCAAGTGGTGTTTAAAGCAACATTAAATCTAGTGGCTAGGCCAAACCTCACATGTCATGATGTTTAATGCTCTTCATAAGGAAATAAGCATTATATGAAATGAGCACTAATGAGAAATACATTGCTTCCTGTAAAGTGGGAGTTAAGAAATTACACAAAGTTATGATTCTCACAGAGAAGACAATTCGTACAACAAATTCTACAAGGGCTATAAGTCAATAAAGGCTAAACCGCCCCATTCTCTTGAATAGCATTGAGATCCCTCACCTGTGAAATATTTGAAATAAAAGTTCCCCAACGTGGGTGTGATTTACATAAGAGGTGCTTGGTGGTCTGCAAAGTTTATTTATTTATTTTTGTTAAGTGCTTACTATATGCTAGACACTGTACTGAGCTCTGGGGAAAATACAAGCTAAGCAGGTTGTACACAGTCCTTGTCCCACATGGTGCTCGCAGTCTTAATCCCCATTTTAGAGATGAGGCAAATGAGGCACAATCAATCAATCAATCATATTTATTGAGCGCTTACTGTGTGCAGAGCACTGTACTAAAAACTTGGTAAGTACAAGTTGGCAACATATAGAGACAGTCCCTACCCAACAGTGGGCTCACAGTCTAGAAGGGGGAGACAGAGAACAAAACCAAACATATTAACAAAATAAAATAAATAGAATAGATATGTACATGTAAAATAAATAGAGTAATAAATATGTATAAACATATACACATATATACAGGTGCTGTGGGGAAGGGAAGGAGGTAAGATGGGGGGGGATGGAGAGGGGGACGAGGGGGAGAGGAAGGAAGGGGCTCAGTCTGGGAAGGCCTCCTGGAGGAGGTGAGCTCTCAGCAGGGCCTTGAAGGGAGGAAGAGAGCTAGCTTGGCGGATGGGCAGAGGGAGGGCATTCCAGGCCCGGGGGATGACGTGGGCCGGGGGTCGATGGCGGGACAGGCGAGAACGAGGCACGGTGAGGAGATTAGCAGCAGAGAAGCGGAGGGTGCGGGCTGGGCTGGAGAAGGAGAGAAGGGAGGTGAGGTAGGAGGGGGCGAGGGGATGGACAGCCTTGAAGCCCAGGGTGAGGAGTTTCCACCTGATGCGCAGATTGATTGGTAGCCACTGGAGATTTTTGAGGAGGGGAGTAACATGCCCAGAGTGCTTCTGGACAAAGACAATCCGGGCAGCTGCATGAAGTATGGATTGAAGAGGGGAGAGACACGAGGATGGGAGATCAGAGAGAAGGCTGATGCAGTAGTCCAGAACGGATAGGATGAGAGCTTGAACGAGCAGGGTAGCAGTATGGATGGAGAGGAAAGGGCAGATCTTGGCAATGTTGCGGAGCTGAGACCGGCAGGTTTTGGTGACGGCTTGGATGTGAGGGGTGAACGAGAGAGCGGAGTCAAGGATGACACCAAGGTTGCGGGCTTGTGAGACGGGAAGGATGGTAGTGCCGTCAACAGTGATAGGAAAGTCAGGGACAGAGAAGTTACATAATAATTGTGATGATACTCGTGGTATTTGTTGAGTGCTTACTATGTGCCAGGCACCCTTCTAAGCTCTGAGGTGGATACAATTCAATCAGGAAAGACACATCATGGTGTAGTGGATAGAGCCTGGACTGGGAATCAGAAGGTCATGGGTTCTAATTCCGGCTCCACCACTTGTCTGCTGTGTGGCCTTGGGCAAGTCACTTTACTTCTCAGTTCCTCGGTTACCTCATCTGGAAAATGGGGATTGAGACTGTGAGCCTCACGTGGGACAGGGACTGTGTCCAACCCGATTAGCTTGTATCCACCCCAGTGCTTAGTACAGTACCTATCACATTGTAAGTGCTCACCTCCTCCAGGAGGCCTTCCCAGACTGAGCCCCATCCTTCCTCTTCCTCTCCTCCCCCTCCCCATCCCCCCCGCCTTACCTCCTTCCCCTCCCCACAGCACCTGTATATATGCATATATGTTTGCATGTATTTATTACTGTATTTATTAATTTTACTTGTACATATTTATTCTATTTATTTTATTTTGTTAGTATTTTTGGTTTTGTTGTCTGTCTCCCCCTTCTAGACTGTGAGCCCGCTGTTGGGTAGGGACCGTCTCTATATGTTGCCAACTTGTTCTTCCCAAGCACTTAGTACAGTACTCTGCACATAGGAAGTGCTCAATAAATATGATTGAATGAATGAATGAAAAATGCATAACAAATGCCATTATGATTATTATTATTGTTAGCATCATTATTATTATTATCATTATTATTATTATTACTAGACTGTAAGTTCGTTGTGGTCAAGGAATGTGTCTGATTACTGTTGTATGGTACAGTGTTCTCCACACAGAAAGCACTCAATCAATACAACTGAATGGATGGATGAATGAATGAATAAGTGGGGAGTGGGTGGAATTATTTTCTCCAGTATTAACAAACCAAACAGAAAGGAAAAGACTCCACAAATGGTAAGAGAGAAACTGCATTTAAGATTAAAATGCCATTTAATCTGCTGCAATACTAACGTTGATACTATACATTTACAATTCATTAGTGTTACGAAAACGGTATAACATTACAGAGCCCACCAAGGACTGCAGACATACCTCGGTAGTTACCTTCGCATTAAACATAAGGCAGCTTTCAAGCTTTAGGAGCCCTTTGTGGAACAGAGCAGGGGTCTTGTAGTGGAAGACCTGGGTTCTAATCCCGTCTCCACACTTGCCTGTTTAAACAAGTTACTTAACTTCTCTTCTCAGTTCACTCACCTGTAAAAATGGAGCTAAGATTCCTGTTTGCCCTGGAGTGGTCTGAGAAGAGAGATGGATAATGATAATAATAATAATAATAACAATAATGGCATTTGTTAAGCACTTAGTATGTGCAAAGCTTCGTTCTAAGTGCTGGGGGGGATACAAAGTGATCAGGTTATCCCACGTGGGACTTACAGTCTCCATCCCCATTTTACAGATGAGGGAACTGAGGCTCCGAGAAGTTAACTGACTTGCCCAAGGTCACACAGCAGACATGTGGCGGAGCCGAAATTCGAACCCATGACCTCTGACTCCAAAGCCCGTGCTCTTTCCACTCACGTGGGACAGGGACATAATGGATCTGATTTGCTTGTACAAAGGAAGGTTTAATAAGGTACTTCACACATAGTAAACGCTAGACTGTAAGCTCCTCGTGAGTTGTGGGCAGGGAATGTATCTGTTCATTCTTTCATTTATTCATTCATTCACATTTATAGCTTACTGAGTGCACAGCACTGTACTAAGCGCTTGAGATAGTAGAATACAATAATAAACAGTGATATCCCCTACCCACAAGGAGCTCAGAGTCTAAAGGCAGGGAGACAGACTTCAATACAAATAGATAAAATTACAGAGCAGCATGCCTCAGTTGAAATCAATCAATCAATCAATCAATCAATCAATCGTATTTATTGAGCGCTTACTGTGTGCAGAGCACTGTACTAAGCACTTGGGAAGTACAAGCAGGCAACATATAGAGATGGTCCCTACCCAACAGTGGGCTCACAGTCTAGAAGGGGGTGACAGAGAACAAAACCAAACATACTAACAAAATAAAATAAATAGAATAGATAGGTACAAGTAAAATAAATAGAGTAAAAAATATGTACAAACATATATACATATATACAGGTGCTGTGGGGAAGGGAAGGAGGTAAGATGGAAGGGACGGAGAGGGGGACGAGGGGGAGAGGAAGGAAGGGGCTCAGTCTGGGAAGGCCTCCTGGAGGAGGTGAGCTCTCAGTAGGGCCTTGAAGGGAGGAAGAGAGCTAGCTTGGCGGATGGGCAGAGGGAGGGCATTCCAGGCCCGGGGGAGGACGTGGGCTGGAGGTCGATGGCGGGCTTTGGAGTCAGAGGTCTGGGTTTGAATCCTAGCTCCGCCACATGGCTGCTGTGTGACCTTGGGCAAGTCACTTAACTTCTCGGAGCCTCATTTCCCTCACCTGTAAAATGGGGAGGATGACTGTCAGCCCCACGTGGGACAACCTGATCACCTTGTATCCCCCCCAGTGCTTAGAACAGTGCTTTGCACATAATAAGCGCTTAATAAATCAATCAATCATATTTATTGAGCGCTTACTGTGTGCGGAGCAATAAATACTATCATTATTATAGTAAGCACTTAACAAATGCCATCATTATTATTATTATTATTACAGATGTATACATAGGTGCTGTGGGGCTGGTGGGCAGGGGGTGGGTGTGAAGAGCAAAGGGACAAAGTCAGGATGACCCAGGAGGGAGTGGGAGATGAGGAAAAGAAGTTGTGGGTTCTAATCCCAGCTCCGCCAATGGTCAGCTGTCACTTGTCAGTTTAACTTCTTGGTGCCTCAATTACCTCATCTGTAGAATGGGGATTAAGACTGTGAGCCCCACGTGGGACAACCTGAAACCCTTATATCTACACCAGTGCTTAGAACAGTGCTTTGCACATAGCAAGCGCTTAACAAATACCATCATCATCATTATTGCTATTAGTTAGGCAGCATGCGTGGCTCAGTGGAAAGAGCACGGGATTGGGCGTCAGAGGTCGTGGGTTCTAATCCCAGCTCCGCCACTTGTCAGCTGTGTGACTATGGGCAAGTCACTTAACTTCTCTGTGCCTCGGTTACCTCATCTGTAAAATGGGGATTAAGACTGTGAGCCCCATGTGGGACAACCTGATCTCCTTGTATCCCTCTCCAGCGCTTAGAACAGTCCTTTGCACATAGTAAATGCTTAATAAATGTCATCATCATCATCATCATCATCATTAGTATTATATTATTATTATTATTATTATTATTATTGTTATTATTATTATTATTATCATCATTAGGCAGTGACTACCAGCAGAAGAGTTTCCCTATCTCCACAAAGCTTATACATGGGCAGGGATAGCTGGACTAAATCATTGTCTAGTTTGGCCTTTGCCATATTTTCTCCTTCTAGACTGTAAGCTTGTTGTGGGCAGGGAATGTGTGTGTTTACTGGTGTATTGCACTCTCCCAAGTACTTAGTACAGTTCTCTGCACACAATAAGTGCTCAATAAATACAACTTAATGGATGAATGAATGAATGAATGAATCCTTCCTACTGCTTGCACCTTGAAGTCAATTTCCCCTAATCACCTACCTTTGAACCCACTAATTGTCCTGAGGGAAAAGAGAATGTTATTTAATCAATCAATCCATCAATAGCATTTATTGAGCACCTATTGCATACAGAGCACTGTAGTGAACACCTGAGTGTATAAGTAGGATAAGTAGTAATAATTGCAGTAGTAATAATAGGAGAAAGAATAGAAGTAGTAGTAGAGAAGCAGTGTCATCTAGAGAGAAGAGCAAGGGACTGGGTCTCAAAGGACCTGGGTTCTAATCCCTGCTTTATCACTTAATTGCTGTGGGACCTTGGGCAAGTCACTTAAATTCTCTGTGCCTCAGTTCCCTCATCTGCAAAATGAGGATTAAGATTGTAAGCCCCATGTGGGACAACCTGATTACCTTGTATCTCTCCCAGTGCTTGGCACATAGTAACGATAATAATAATGATGGCATTTGTTAAGGGCTTACTCTGTGGGAAGTACTGTTCTAAGTACTGGGGGGGATACAAGGTGATCAGGTTGCCCCACGTGGGGCTCACAGTCTTAATCCCCATTTTACAGATGAGGTAACTGAGGCTCAGAGAAGTTAAGTGACTTGCCCAAGGTCACGCAGCAGACGAGTAGCAGAGCCACGATTAGAACCCATAACCTCTGACTCCCAAGCCCGTGCTCTTTCCACTGAGCCACGCTGCTTCTCCCCCAAGTAGGCACTTAATGAATACGACACATATTATTATTATCACTAATAGCTTCTCTCCACCTCAGTTCCTCATCTGCAAAACTAAGATTCAAAACCTGTTGTCCCTCTTACTTAAACTGTGAGCCCCAGGTGGGATCTGAATATCTTATATCTACACACCAGTGCTTGGTACATAGTAAGAACATGAGTGCAATGCAATGTAATGCATGCAATGCATTGTAATGCATGCACCACTGAATGCAATGCATTGTAATTATTATTCAGTACCATTGGGTACAATGCATTGTAATAAATGCTTGAAAAGTACAAAGCCGAGAACTCACACATTAATAATAAAAATAATAATAATGATGGTATTTGTTAAGCGCTTACTATGTGCAAAGCACTGTTCTAAGCACTGGGGAGATACAAGGTGATTAGGTTGTCCCACGTGGGGCTCACAGTCTTAATCCCCATTTTACAGATGAGGGAACTGAGGCACGGAGAAGTTAAGGGACTTGCCCAAAGTCACTCAGCTGACAGTTGGTGGAGCCGGGATTTGAACCCATGACCTCTGACTCCAAAATCCATGCTCTTTCCACTGAGCCACGCTGTACATTAAAGTTAGTAAGCGCAAATCTTGCCCTTAAGAAACTAACCCCAGCTGAAAAGAGAACTTCAGAATTGGGATACAGTTTATGACTACAGCTTATTACTTCCTATAATCCTAAAGGAGATGCCAGTGAATGAAAAGCATCACACACATAAAAACTCCTCTTGAATATATACCACCACTCCAATAGAAATATTCTCTTTAGTTTCTACTGAAATAGCTACAAAGCATAACTTCTGCTTGACCACTTTCTTGCGCAGAATAAGCCAAATTTTAACCTCCCATTCAAACAATGACATTTACTTAAAGCCCACTAATTCAACAGAGGCTAGGCTAAGAGGAAGCTAGGGAAAAGATCTTTCCCACACATTAAGACTGTGAGCCCACTCACATTTTTAGACTGCGAGCCCACTGTTGGGTAGGGACTGTCTCTATATGTTGCCAATTTGTACTTCCCAAGCGCTTAGTACAGTGCTCTGCACATAGTAAGCGCTCAATAAATACGATTGATTGATTAAGGAAACGTACTTACACTTGAAGTCTGCGAGGCCAACCGTCACTTGCTCTCCAAGATTCAGTCTAATGGAGTCCACAGGGAAATATCACCAGGACAATAAAGATCTGGAAGAGTCCAAGAATGGAATCAATACTAAAAAGCGGAGAGGTGTTGAAGAAAAGGCCAAGAAAGTTTTAATTTCAGAGAGACCATTAACTTTTATCAACATAAGCAGATCATGAAGTGTGGAGCACATTTATCAGCTTTTATTTAATTGAACTGTTTATGTTCTCCCTTATTTAAACCGTTTTTTTTTTTTTTACGTTTGCAGATAGTTAAACATCTATGTTGGCTTTCTCACTGATACTGCCAGAGGCCTCGGACTGGTATTTAGCGAAAGCACTTGACACTCCAGCTAAACAAGGTCATCACCTTATCCTTGTGACTAGAGGCTGGCTTGGCTCACGCTAGTAAACTCAACACGTTCGAGGTTAAATACCACAAGGGAGCAGAGAGTTGGCATGTTGGGTACTGAGTCAGGGTTGATGCTATGCCCTGCCTATCCTAAATGCAAAACAAACAATCCACATTAACCTTCAAATGCTTTTCCACTCTCACTCACTTTAGTTTGGTGGGTCTGTGGATTCGTTTAGGAAATAGCAAGCTTTAGTTTTCACATACGGACACCACATGTGCAGTCTTGTTTTTACTGACTAGTGTCAACTATTAATATTAGGTTACATAACACATACCTACACCCCCCATATATATTTATATATCTATATATATAAATCTATATCTATATATCTATATCTATATCTATCTATATTTCTATCTACATATAGATAGAAATATAGAAATCTATATAGAAATATAGATAGATAGATAGATAGATATAGAAATATATGTGTGTGCATATATATATATGAATATAAGTGTATGTACATATATAGGTATGTGTGTGCATATATGTGAATATACATGTATACACATATGTGCATATACATATATGTGTATGTGTATATATGAATATGTGCATATGTGTATATGTATATATGTGTATATGCACATATATGAATATGCATATATACATATATGTATATGTGTATGGGCGAACACACATATATGAATATACGTATACACCCACCCACCCCCCACACACACACACACCATCGGGGGAGATGACGATGATGGTGGTGGTATTTGGTAAGTGCTTACTATGTGCCAAACACCGTTCTAAGCACTGAGGTAAATACAAGGTAATCAGGTTGTCCCATGTCGGGCTCACAGTCTTAATCCCCATTTTAACAGATGAGCTAACTGAGGCACAGAGAAGTTAAGGGATTTACCCAAGGTCACCCAGCAGACAAGTGGCAGAGCTGGGATTAGAACGTACGACCTCTGACTCTCAAGCCCAGGCTCTTTCCACTAAGCCACACTGCTTCTCTATGAAAACAAAACACTAATACAACATACAGACACACACAAACACACACACACACACACACACACACACACACACACACACACGGTGCATACTCATGTTATATAAAAACACATGCGCTCAAACTTCCAATTAGCCCAGAGGTAACAATGACTGTCAGATGACATTGTGTTTGCCGTGAAACCACTGCTGTTGTCGGCATCCATCTTGCCCCTGTATTCTAGCTGTTTCCTGATCCCTCTGGGTTTTGTTGTGACATTCATCCATCAATCAATCAATCAATCAATTGCATTTACTGAGGGTTTACTCTGCACAGAGCACTGCATTGACCACTTTGGAGAGTACAATGTAACAGAGTTGAAAGACACATTCCCCCCCGCAACAACAAGCTTACAGTCTAGAAGAGAATCAAGCAATCGATCAATCAACGGTATTTATGGAGAGCTTACTGTGGGCAGAGCACTGTAATAAACAAGTGGGAGAGTAATAATAATAATAATAATAATAATAATAATAATAATAATAATAATAATAATGGCATTTATTAAGCGTTTACTATGTGCAAAGCACTGTTCTAAGCGCTGGGGAGGTTACAAGGTGATTAGGTTGTCCCACGGGGGGCCTCACAGTCTTAATGCCCATTTTACAGATGAGTTAACTGGGGCACAGAGAAGTTAAGTGTCTTGCCCAAAGTCACCCAGCCAAGTGGCAAGCCGGGATTTGAACCCATGACCTCTGACTCCAAAGCCCGGGCTCTTTCCACTGAGCCACACTGCTAGCTCGGGCAGTGGCTAAGCGAGTGGCAGGCAATCTGCTACAAGTCAAAACTCACCTGTGCTGGGCAGCAGCGACATGGGAGAGAATCAAGGGAGAAGATTCAGGTTTACTGTGCAGATGGAGGCAACAGTGAACCACTTCCATATTTTTACCAAGAAAACTACGGATATACTCCCAGAGCGATTGCAGGTGGAGGTGGGGCGTTCTGGGAAAGATATGTCCATGATGTCGCTATGGGTCGAAGACGACTTGACAGCATAAGACAAGGAAAGCTCTCTTCCTAGCTCTCTGGTTGCCCAGTTTCTTTCTCCGCTTCCTCCTCTGCCTCCCACTCCATATACACCAGGTCACCACTCTCTCTACCTTCAAAGCATTACTAACTTCACATCTTCTCCAAAAGACCTTCCCTGATTAAGCCCCAGCTTGCTCTCCCTTCTGCATCATCTATGAACTTCAATCGGTGACCTGGTATTCTCCCCACCCCAAACCCCACAGCACATATGTACACATTTTTCCATTATAATTAGAAATTACTTATTTATTCATACTAATGTCTTTCTCCACCTCTAGACTGTACGCTCATTATGGGCAGGGATTGTGTCTACTAATTTTGTTGTACTGTACTCTCTCAAGCAGTTAGTAAAGTACTCAATAAATAATAAGGACTCAATATATACAAGTGATTGCTTGATTGATTGCCTTCCACCCTCTTAACTGTGGGAGTCCCTCAAGGTTCAGTATTGGAGTTCCTTCTATTTTCCATCTACACCTACTAATTCACTCTTCAGCGTGGCTTAGTGGAAAGAGCACGGGCTTGAGAGTCAGAGGTCATGGGTTCTAATCCCAGCTCCGCCACGTATCACCTGTGTGATTTTGGGCAAGTCATCTAACTTCTCTGTGCCTCAGTTACCCCAAATGCAATACAACAGAATTGGCAGACATGTTCTCTGCCCACAAGGAACAAATGGAAATGGTAAACTTTTCTTTTAGCTTTCCTCCACTTTTGTGGTAATAATAATAATACTAATAATCGGCATTTGTTAAGCGCTTACTATGTGCAAAGCACTGTTCTAAACACTGGGAAGGATACAGGGTGATCAGGTTGTCCCACATGGGGCTCACAGTCTTAATCCCCATTTTACAGATGAGGTAGCTGAGGCCCAGAGAAGTTAAGTGACTTCCCCAAGATCACACAGCAGACATGTGGTGGAGTCGGGATTTGAACCCATGACCTCTGACTCCAAAGTCCGGGCTCTTCCAACTGAGCCACGCTGCTTCTCTAAGAAATGAGAAAAAGAAATCCCCCCAACCTTTTCTAATCCATATCGTGTGGCATATTCAACAGTGTTGTATCAGTGAAGATGAGGGAGTAGTTTGTATTGATGATAAGATTTCAGAAACATTCTGTTCCATAATAATAATAATAATAGTGGTATTTGTTAAGTGCTTACTATGCACCGGGATGGATACAAGCAAATCGGATTGGACACGTCCCTGTCCCATGTGGGGCTCACAGTCTCAATCCCCATTTTACAGATGAGGTGCCTGGGGCCCAAAGAAATGAAGTGACTAGACCAAGGTCACACAGCAAATAAGTGGCAGAGTTGGGATTAGAACCCCTGACCGTCTGACTCCCAAGACTGTGCTCTATCCAACTGATTCCATTACCCCTGCCACTGATCACTCACTCGCCTGTCCCGCCGTCGACCCCCGGCCCACGTCCTCCCCCTGGCCTGGAATGCCCTCCCTGCCAACTTGTACTTCCCAAGCGCTTAGTACAGTGCTCTGCACACAATATGCGCTCAATAAATACGATTGAATGAATGAATGAATCCGCCAAGCTAGCTCTCTTCTTCCCTTCTAAGCCCGAGAACTCACCTCCTCCAGGAGGCCTTCCCACACTGAGACCCCTCCTTCCTCTCCCCCTCCCCATCCCCCCCACCTTACCTCCTTCCCCTCCCCACAGCACCTGTATATATGTATATATGTTTGTACATATTTATTACTCTATTTTGCTTGTACATATTTATTCTATTTATTTTATTTTGTTAATATGTTTTATTTTGTTGCCTGTCTCCCCCTTCTAGACTATGAGCCCGCTGTTGGATAGGGACCGTCTCTATATGTTGCCAGCTTGTACTTCCCAAGTGCTTAGTACAGTGCTCTGCACACAGTAAGCGCTCAATAAATATGACTGAATGAATGACTGACTGACTGACTGACTGACTGAATGAATGAATGAATGAATGAATGAATACTGCTGGGCCCAGGGGACCTGCAGAGAAAGTATGGGTGCCTGAGTGTGAGTGTGAGTCAACACCACCACTAGGCCTCATTAAACCAAAATCCTTGACATCAAGGACTCCATCACTCTCCTCGTACATATCTGTTCTCTTCACTTCTCCATAGCCTAGTCTCTCCACTTCTCCTAAGTGAATCTTCTCACTGTCCCCATTTTTCCCTCCTGTGTCCCTTTCTCCCAGTGCCTGAAACTTTCTACCCCTTCAAATTTACCTTACCGCACTCTCCCCAGCTTCAGCCTTTCTATAATTCCACCCCATCCAGGATGCATTTCTTGATTAATTTCTGGTTTTGGCTGTGGTCTCTGAGCCATGAGGAACCTGAGATTTGCTCGCCCACAATGGAAGGGTTCCAGGATCCTCGGGAGCAGTTCCTGTCTGTGGTGCGGTGCAGGCAGATCATACTGAGAGCGGAGTGCTCGGTAGCAGGAGGGAAGGTGGAAGTTATAGCCATTGTTTTTCTTGGTCTCAATGAAGAGAGGGTCCCTCACATTGCAGGGAGAGAGTTAAGTGGTAGGCCAACTTGGAAACAAATCATCTGAGAACTGAGGTAGCATAATCATGCATGCAGAAGAGAGTTAGTTTTCAGGAGAGACTGAGGGACATTATCTACATATCTGCAATTTATTTATTTATTCATTTATTTTAATGTCTGTCCACTCCCTCTAGACCGTGAGATTGTCATGGGCAGGGAATGCATCTGTTTATTGTTATATTTTACTCTCCCAAGCCCTTAGTACCGTGCTCTGCACATAGTAAGCACACCTGTCTACATGTTTTGTCACCTGTCTACATGTTTTGTCACCCGTCTACATGTTTTGTTTTGTTGTCCGTCTCCCCCTTCTAGACTGTGAGCCCATTGTTGGGTAGGGACCGTCTTAATATGTTGCCGACTTGTACTTCCCAAGCACTTAGTAGAGTGGTTTGCACACAGTAAGCGCTCAATAAATGCAATTGAATGAATGAATGAATTTGCCAATTCCTGCTAAAGCACCAACCTGATCTTCATCTGTAGGTTGTCTCGGTGATTTGTTTTCCTCTCTCCTGGTGAATATGCACATAGTAAGTGCTTAATAAATGCCATTATTATTATTAGCAGTGGTTTCGCAGGGCAAACACAATGTCATCTGACAGTCATTGCTACCTCTGGGCTAATTGGAAGTTTGATCACATGTGTTTGTATATAACATGAGTATTAATTTGTGTGTGTGTGTGTGTGTGTGTGTGTGTGAGTCTGTAAGTTGCATTAGTGTTTTGTTTTCCCCTTCTCCCCTTTTTCACGTGAAGATTGTGGGTCCCCTGAGGGACAAGCCGCCATGTTTAATTCTCACCTGTGTATTTCCCAGGGCTCAGAGCAGTGTTACACTATAGTTTGCACTTTGATTTTTTTTAATGGAATTGTTAAAGTGCTTACTACGTGACAAACACTGTTCTAAGCACTGGGGTAGATACAGGCCTATCAGGTAGGACGCAGTCCCTGTCTCACCTTGGAGTCATAATCTAAGTAGAAGGAAGAACGGGTATTCAATCCCCTCTTAATAGAGAAGCAGCGTGGTTCAGTGGAAAGATCGTGGGCATGGGAGTCAGAGGTCATGGGTTCGAATCCCAGCTCTATCAGCTGTGTGACTTTGGGCAAGTCACTTCACTTCTCTGTGCCTCAGTTACCTCATCTGTAAAATGGGGATTAAGATTGTGAGTCCCACATGGGACAACCTGATCCCCTTACATCCCCCCTAGCACTCAGAACAGTGCTTCACACATAGTAAATGCTGAACAAATACTATCATTATTATTATTTTAATAGTTGAGAAAACTGAGGCACAGAGCAGTTAAGTGACTTGCCCAAGTTCCCTCAGAAGGCAAGAGGCAAAGCTGGGATTATTCATTCAATCATATTTATTAAGCGCTTACTGTGTGCAGAGCACTGTACTAAGCATTTGGGAGAGTACAATATAACAATAAGCAGACACATTCCCTGCCCACAACGAGCTCACAGTCTAGAGGGGGAGACAGACATTAATATAAATAAATAAATTACAGAAATGGACATAAATGCTGTGGGGCTGGGAGGGGGGATGAATAATGGGAACAGATCAGGGTGCTGCAGAAGGGAGTGGGAAGTAGTTCACAAATACCATAATTATGATAAAATTTCTAATGGGCCATCTTGAGAATTCCCTTCTTCTGGCAATGTGGATATGTGACATGCCTGTTCTCTGAGATTTGCATGGGGAACCCCCATTCCATATAGGTTGCTACAGCCTGGAACCTATATAGGATTGGAGAAGGGGATATCAATCAAATGTTTTCAATCAATCAATCAATCAAGGTGCAGAGTAGAAATACGGTGTAGTCAACTCAGAGATTTATTTACTTCGAAGGAATACCTATCACCTGTCAACTTGTTTTGTTTTATTGTCTGTCTCCCCCTTCTAGACTGTGAGCCCGTTGTTGGGTAGGGACCTTCTCTATATGTTGCCGAACTGTACTTCCCAAGTGCTTAGTACAGTGCTCAGCACACAGTAAGCACTCAATCATCATCATCATCATCAATCGTATTTATTGAGCGCTTACTGTGTGCAGAGCACTGTACTAAGCACTTGGGAAGTACAAGTTGGCAACATATAGAGACAGTCCCTACCAACAGTGGGCTCACAGTCTAAAAGGGGGAGACAGAGAACAAAACCAAACATACTAACAAAATAAAATAAATAGAATAGATATGTACAAGTAAAATAAATACAATTGACTGAATGAATCTTCCTGGGCACTCCACTTCATGTCTAATGTCCTGTATTCCATAACAAAATGTTTTAATCATTCAATCAATCGATGGTATTTATTGGGTGTTTACTGTGTGCAGAGCACTGTACTAAGCATTTGGGAAACAACAATACAAGAGAGTCGGTAGATGTGATCCCTGCCCACAAGGAGTTTATGGTTTGCAGGATTTGTTCATATTGAAAAATATTCTAAAGTTGAGGTTGTATTGAGCCTTATCCAAGAATGATCTACAATTAATAAAAAATATTCTTATATCCCTTTTAAGAAAACTTCCCTTTTTGGAACACTGGATATTTTTCTCATTAAAATGATCAAAGCAGCAAAAAGAAGAATGTGTTTATCCAATAACCTCAAACAAACCACTAATGGAGCAAGAAAAGTGTTTGAGAAGGGAGGACAAAAGATTGCACTTAGAGCAAAGTGCTTTGCTTTGCTTTGCTTTGCTCTCATTGTTAGTTAATCTTAATTATACAATATTATCTCCAGTTCCAGATATGGGGTAAGATGCAAAGTTAAATCATTTATATCACTCAACAAATCAGTGATAGACTGAGAAGATGTTTACAGTCAACATTCAGATATTCTCTCATCAAAGGGATTCACCCAGGTAAGAAAAAATCACTGGCAATTACGTCTGTGAAATCATTTTTTATCCCCAAAGAGAAAGTCCAACTGGGGAAAATCAATATGAAATTGTCTGCTAGGGTAGCCAATTAGAGTAATTATGAATCGCATGGCTCAGGTCTTCAAAGGCAAAGCAAGGTGGAGACGTAGGTGACTCTTCCGATAATTTGGGTAATATTCCCCAATTGTAAAATACTCTGTATTTTACAGAGGACTAGATAGATGATCTTGTTCATGAGGGGAACTTTAAACTACACACAACTACAGTGTGTTTCTATTACACTTCCAGTACATAGTAACTCTATCTATTACAAAGAAGCAGTGTGGGCTAATGGAAAGAGCACAGGCCTAGGAATCAGAGGACCTGGGTTCTAATCCAGTCTCCGCCACTTACCTGCTGTGTTACCTTGGGTACAGCACTTAACTTCTCTGTGCTTCAGTTCCTTCATCTGTATACCTGTTGTCTATCCTACTTAGACTGGTGAGCCCCATTAGACCTGATGATCTTGTAGAAGAAGCGTGGCTCAGTGGAAAGAGCCCGGGCTCTGGTGTCAGAGGTCATGGGTTCAAATCCCAGCTCCCCCAATTGTCAGCTCTGTGACTTTGGGCAAGTCACTTAAATCTCCGTGCCTCAGTTACCTCATCGGTAAAATGGGGATTAAGACTGTGAGCCCCCCATGGGACAATGTGATCACCTTGTAACCTGAACAGTGCTTTGCACACAGTAATCACTTAATAAATGCCAGTATTATTATTATTATTATTATTATTATTATTATTATTATCTATCCAGTTCTTAGAACAGTGCCTGGCATATAGTAAGAGCTTAACAAATACCCCTTAGAATTGATTCTACAGTGTCCCGGTAGAAGAGTAGATAGGCTTCTGTCGGTAAATAGTGCTTGGTAGGTATATCTTCAGTAATACAGCCGACCTGGTCTAAGAGGTAAAATACATGAGGGTGCCTATTACTTACAAACACAAATTTTAAATGAACGAAACAGATTAAAGTCAATCAATCTGTTAGTTGATGCATATCTTTTGACCTAAAGCTAACCAGATTTTCTCCTCATAGACCTGTCTCTGTGGATCAGGATCAGTGACCTTCTTGGACTTTTGTGGGAAAATCATGGATAGGCATTTACGGAGAGAAGTCTTCATTTACTGAAGGAAAAACAACTTGCTTTGTGGATGTGGTAATGGAAAACCAATAACGCTGCATAAACTTTGCCTTACTATTTGGGAAAAGCCACCAGTTCACAAACATTATTTGGAATGTTAATGTGAAAATCAACAGAAGCAGCGTGGCTCAGTGGAAAGAGCCCAGGCTTTGGAGTCAGAGGTCATGAGTTCAAACCCCGGCTCTGCCAACTGTCAGCTGTGTGACTTTGGGCAAGTCACTTAACTTCTCTGTGCCTCAGTAACCTCATCTGTAAAATGGGGATTAAAACTGTGAGCCCCCCGTGGGACAACCTGATTACTTTGTAACCACCCCATCATTTAGAACAGTGCTTTGCACATATTAAGCGCTTAACAAATATTATTATTATTATTATTATTATTATTATTATTATTATCAGGATGAAGGGAGGGGAATAGAAGCCCCAGAGTTGAAGGAAACCTCTTAAAGTCTAAATGAATATTTAATCTTTTATCCTATGACAAATGAAAATATTATGGTTCTGTGCAGCCAGAGGATTTTACTTGAGAGCTGTAAATTCACACATTTCACCTAAGGGCTGCAGTAGGATTCTGCAATAGGTGATATGGTAAACTTCTTGAGGGCAAAAATCTCATCTACCAACTCTGGTGGACTGCACTTTCCCAAGTGCTTAGTACAGTGCTGTGCACACAGTAAGCGCTCAGTAAAATGTCATTGCTTAAAGGGATTTCAAAGCTAATAATGATGGAAAGCTACTATGTCAAGATTTCCTTGTTAATGAAAAAAATTAGATTAGAGTTAGTAATAATAATAATAATAATAATAATAATAATAATAATAACTGAGGTATTGGTCAAGCATTTACTATGTGACAAACACAGTGCTTAGCACTAAGGTAGATACAATTAAATCAGTCCAGTCACTGTCCGTATCTAATAAAGGACTGACAATACATGGGGAAGGAAGAAAAAGTAGATATTTAATCCTCATTTGACAAATGAGGAAACTGAGGCCCAGAAAAATGAAGTGTCTTGACCAAGATCATACTGCAGGAAAATGATAGAGCTATAATAGAACCCAGGTTTCCTGACTTCCAGGGTTGTGTTTTTATTTTTCCACTAGGCCACACTGCTTCTCAAATATGCCAACCTCTTCTGGTGTGTTATCCCAACTATTAGTTAAAACTCTAATCCCTAAATATTGTTTAGGCCTTAGTTATTTTTTGTAATTCCTGAATAAATGATTATCAAATATAATAATGGTACTTATTGAGTGCTTACTACGTTTCAAGCACCATACTAAATCCTGAGGTAGGTACAAAGTAATCAGGCTCGACAAAAATCCCTGTCTCACATGGGATCTACAGTCTAAGTAGGACAGAGGACAGGAACTGAATCTGAGATATGTGAAGGAAAGGCTGATATTACAAAGATATTTTTCCATGACTATATATGTAAGAAGCAGAGAAGAGAAAGGTGTGGCTAGTGGTAGTAAATTAGTACTCTGTTATTCTAGGAAAAAGGAGAGGAAAAAGCACTTCTAACAACGGATAGGCTTGAATAACTACTGCTACAGCTCATACAACTGACTTTTTAAAACAGGGTGCACTTATAAAAATAATCATATATGCACTGAAATGATATTTTATCGTATGCAATGTCTGGCTTCAATGATCAGTCACTCAGGATAGGGACGATTAGATGGTTTTACAAACTGAAAGTCCTTCTGGTATCCAAATAGCACCATTACATCATTTTTGTGATTTCTCAATCCTCATTTAGTGACTTGTAAAAATATCTTCGGAAGATTACTCATTAACCTCTTCTGTGCCTCAGTTTCATCACCTGTACAATGGAGATATGTTCTCTCTTTTACGTAGAATGTGACCTCTGTGGGGAACAGAAGGCTGTGCCAGGTCTAAATTATTTTGCATCTCTCCCAGAGCTTAAAACCCAGTAAGCACTGAGTAAACACTTTACTTATCATTATTGCTTAAGATGTCTCTGCCATGAGCCTGCTGCATAATATGGTAATAATTAGCAAAAAGGTCAAAACTAGTAAATAACCATCCACTGGCCTGTTTTAAATTCCCCTGCTCTTACCCTTTTCCCTGAAATAACATCATGTCTTACGAGTGTTTTGAAAACCAAACTGCAAGCAGTAAGCATTTCACTAGACGGCATTTAAAAAGAGTGACTTACGGTCTAGAAAAACAGACAAGGACATAAAAGTTATTTCAGCTGAATAAGTGGCTGAATGCCCTAGGCCTGTTTCATCCAGAGTACTGAAGTACATACCATGTGATTCAATATTGGCAAAGCTGAGACATGACTTTCCGAGTTCTATTCAAATGACAGGCATGTGACCACACAACTTTAGCTCCCTAATAACAGACACACATTATTTCCGCCATTCCCCACTACATGAGGGGCTGTTTGAAAGTCACGGGGGATGAAACTCCTAAAGCCTTGTTACTCGGAAGTAACTGTGCTTTTCTGAAGTATACTAAATAATTTGCAAGGCAGGGTCTAAGACTTCAAGAATTCTTACTAAAAACAAAATAAAGAAAAATAAGTATTTTAAACCATAGGTTTTCTGTCTGCTATTAGCAGAGAGCCAAATTCTGACCCTGCACAATTCTAAGTGATCGTTATAGAGCTTTATGAAATGCTTGCATTGCCAAAAGGAAATGTAATTTAAAAGCAGACTGTGAAAATTATGGTTGGTTGAAAATAGACTTTGGAAACACTGAGAGTTTTTTTTTTCAACATCAGCTACTGAGCAGACATTTAAAAACATAGATACATCAAAAAGGAGAACTGAGTTTGGTTTTCGTTGCTCTCAAGCCACAGAAAGAAGTGTAGAAATGTAACCTTAACGTTTTCTTATGAAACAAAAATTAAAAAACATGTCAATTTCACTCAAATATGTTTGTGGAAAGGTCAATATCTGTGCAGAATTTTCATTCCGGGGTATCCCAAAACTTTGCAATCTAGATTTATTAATAAAAATGAAAAATATGTCTGGCAGGTGTGCAAACTGACTTTGTGACTAAGGAAATGACATAAGCCAACCAAAACCAACTCAGGAAATCTTCAGTTACACTCAGCTACAAGCACTAAACAATAAAACCTTCCAGTCACATAATTATACCCAAATACAGTGAAGTAATTAAATGAGATTTAGTTTCTATGTGTTTGACATTATATGTATTTCTCCCTAGTGATAAAAACCACTTAGTTGTTTTCTGCAATCTATGAACAATAATTCAAGATATACATATTTACATATCTAAGTTTGCACACTGTGTCCATTGCCATTTGAGCTAGAGGAATGGGTCAGAATGAATCCTTATCAATCAGTTGTATTTATTGAGTGCTTACCATGTGCAGCTCTGTATTAAGCTCTTGAGAAAGTAGAATATAACAGAGTTAACAGACACAATCCCTGCCCACAACAAGCTAACAGTCTAGAAGGAGAGACAAACATTAATCGAAATAAATAAGTAAATTAAGGATATGTACATAAGTACTGTGGGGCTGAGGAGGGAATGAATAAAGGTTATAAATCCAAATGCAAGGGTGACACAGAAGGGTGTGAGAGAAGAGTAAATAAGAGTTTAGTCAGGGAAGGTCTCTTGGAAGAAATGTGTCTTCAATAAAACTTTCAAGGGTGGGGAGTAAACATCTGGCAGATCTAAACAGGAAAGCTCTGTATGAAGCTCTTGAGAAAGTAGAATATAACAGAATTAACTGACACATTCCCTGCCCACAATAAGCAAACAGTCTCGAAGGAGAGACAAACAGTAATATAAATAAATAAGTAAATTAAGTATATGTACGTAAGCACTGCGGGGCTGAGGAGGGAGTGAATAAATATTATAAATCCAAATGCAAGGGTGACACAGAAGGGTGTGAGAGAAGAGTAAATAGAGGTTTAGTCAGGGAAGGCCTCTTGGAAGAAATGTGTCTTCAATAAGGCTTTCAAGAAGAAAGGTGTTCTAAGCCAGAGGCAGGTCAAAATAGACAAAATCGAGGTCCTGAAAATAGGTTGGCTTGGAGGACTGAAGCATGCGGGTTGGGTTGTAGTAATAATTACAGTAATGATGGTATTAGTTAAGCGTTTACTATGTGCCAAGCACTGTTCTAAGGTTATCAGGTTGTCCCACGTGGGGCTTACAGTCTTAATCCCCATTTTAAAGATGAGGTAACTGAGGCACAGATAAATTCAGTGACTTGTCCAAAGTAATATAGCTGACAACTGGCAAGCCAGGATTAGAACCCACGACCTGTGCTCTTTCCACTAAGCCATGCTGCTTAGGAGAAGAGCAGTGAGGGAAAGTAGGAGGGAAAGTAAGAGGGGGTAAAGCGATTGAGTTAAGTCAATGGTAAGGAGTTTCTGTTTGATCAAGGTGGAATTTTGTCTGCCCCTCCCTTTTGGACTGTAAGGCCATTGTTGGGTAGGGACCGTCTCTATATTTTGTTGACTTGTACTTCCCAAGGGCTTAGTAAACCTTGTCCTCTCCCTGACTTTCCCATCTCTGTTGACGGCACTACCATCCTTCCCGTCTCACAAGCCCGCAACCTTGGTGTCATCCTCGACTCCGCTCTCTCATTCACCCCTCACATCCAAGCCGTCACCAAAACCTGCCGGTCTCAGCTCCGCAACATTGCCAAGATCCGCCCTTTCCTCTCCATCCAAACCGCTACCCTGCTCATTCAAGCTCTCATCCTATCCCGTCTGGACTACTGCACTAGCCTTCTCTCTGATCTCCCATCCTCGTGTCTCTCTCCACTTCAATCCATACTTCATGCTGCTGCCCGGATTATCTTTGTCCAGAAACGCTCTGGACATATCACTCCCCTCCTCAAAAACCTCCAATGGCTACCGATCAATCTGCGCATCAGGCAGAAACTCCTCACCCTGGGCTTCAAGGCTGTCCATCACCTCGCCCCCTCCTACCTCACCTCCCTTCTCTCCTTCTACTGCCCAGCCCGCACCCTCCGCTCCTCCACCACTAATCTCCTCACTGTACCTCGCTCTCGCCTGTCCCGCCATCGACCCCCGGCCCACGTCATCCCCCGGGCCTGGAATGCCCTCCCTCTGCCCATCCGCCAAGCTAGCTCTCTTCCTCCCTTCAAGGCCCTGCTGAGAGCTCACCTCCTCCAGGAGGCCTTCCCAGATTGAGCCCCTTCTTTCCTCTCCCCCTCGTCCCCCTCTCCATCCCCCCGCCTTACCGCCTTCCCCTCCCCACAGCACCTGTATATATGTATATATGGTTGTACATATTTATTACTCTGTTTATTTATTTATTTATTTATTTTACTTGTACATTTCTATCCTACTTATTTTATTTTGTTGGTATGTTTGGTTCTGTTCTCTGTCTCCCCCTTTTAGACTGTGAGCCCACTATCGGGTAGGGACTGTCTCTATGTGATGCCAATTTGTACTTCCCAAGCGCTTAGTACAGTGCTCTGCACATAGTAAGCGCTCAATAAATATGATTGATTGATTGATTGATTGATTAGTACAGTGCTCTGCACACAGTAAGCGCTCAATAAATATGATTGAATGAATGAATGAATAAGTGCTTAGTTTGAGGCAATAGCAGTTTGGATGGAGAAGAAAGAGTGGATTTTAGTGATGTTGTGAGGGTTGAAATGACAGGATTTAGTGATAGAATGAATAAATGTCCATTGGGAAAGGAGTTTACATATGCCCCATCCTCTGATTTTGATTTTGAGGTCAATGAGACTTATGGCTGCAGTGGGGCTGAATGACTTTCAAACTGATTAATCTTAATATACATTTTTATCAAATTTTAAATATGATTTAGGCAAGAATAGCCAAAGGCCTAAATAATGGAATTATTATCAATTCAGTTATAAAAAATATTGTGATGGATGGTCATTTTATCTTTATCATTCAATGAACCTGTGTCAACTTACAAATCAATGCATCTCAGAGTTTTGTTTGACCAACTTAAACATCTTTAGCTACCTTATAAAGAAATATAGAACTAGAAATTGAAACCAAACAAAATATTTAGTAATACTTAAAAAAATTTGGAAACTAAATTAGCAAAGTGCTTTTTCAGATTACCGCCTTCTTAGTAAAATGCTGCTTCTACTGAAGCTTCTACTGAAGCCCCTCATTCAATAACTTCCTAGACTTCCTTCCTACACTTCCTAGAATTTTATTCAGTTCAAACTTAGATAACAGGACTTCACTGTATATGATGGGAAAGAGTTCATTTTTGTGCTCATCCCATCCATCACTGCTTGGTGCCCTAAATATACTCATCTTCAGGGCCTACAATAGCAATAATTGTGGTATTTGTTAAGTTAATTTTAGGTTAACCATATCTGGAGTTGGGAAAACCTGACTAAGTAGTCTGGGATATAGTATTCCCTTCTAATTGTATCCTGAATTAATTGATAATGAACAAATTAGGCATTATTAGTTAAATTATAGCCATCCATTTTTATACCTACACTTATTTTATATCTACAATAATGTTTGAGGTGAACTCTATTGTCAGTGCTGTCCTCTTTGAATATGAAAGACAGAGACTTACTGAAGGTACATCTTCTCCAAGAGACCTTCCCTGACTAAGCCAGCCTTTCCTCTTCTCTCACTCCCTTCTGTGTCACCCTGACTTGCTCTCTTTATCCATCCCCCGCTCCCAGCTCAATAGCACTCATTCATTCATTCATTCATTCAATCGTATTTATTGAGCACTTACTGTGCGCAGAGCACTGTACTAAGCGCTTGGGAACTACAAGTTGGCAACATATAGAGACAGTCCCTACTCAACAGTGGGCTCACAGTCTAGAAGGGGGAGACAGAGAACAAAACAAAACATATTAACAAAATAAAATAAATAGAATAAATATGTACAGATAAAATAGAGTAATAAATATGTACGCACATATATACACTTATGTACATATCTGTAATTTTATTTATTTCTATTAATGTTTGTCCCCCTTTATAGACTGTGGACATCAAATATGTCTGTTTATTGTTGTGTTGTACTCTCCCAAGTGCTTAGTAGGGAAGCATTGTGGCTTAGTGGAAGGAGCCCGGGCTTGGGAAATCAGAGGTCGTGGGTTCTAATCCCAACTCTGCCACTTGTCAGCTGTGTGACTTTGGGCAAGTCATTTCACTTCTCTGTGCCTCAGTCACCTCATCTGTAAAATAGGGATAAAAACTCTGAGGCCCCACTGGGGACAACCTGATAACCTTGTATCTATCCCAGCACTTAGAACAGTGCTTGGCACATAGTAACAAATACCATTATTATTATTATTACTCTGCACACAGTAAGTGCTCAATAAATAAGATTGACTGCCTGGCTGACTGACTGACTGACTAGTTACTATTTGCTTGGCACTGGGTAAATTAAGGATAATCAAATCTGAAATGGTTTCTGTCCTTCCTGGGGCTCACAAGGGATTTTGTGAAGACAATAAAAATAGCAACGCTTTGAGTGTCTAAAGACTGGGGTTCTAAACCAGCTCTGACACGCACCTGCTCCGTGACTTTCTACATATTACTCAACCTTTCTGAGCTTCCATTTCCCTCGGTGTAAAATGAGAAGAAAAAATAACTGCCTCTTCCTACCTCACAGTTGTTTTACGAAAACAAAGTGACATTAATACTGTAAAAAGTGCTTTAGACATTTAAAGGTCTTCAAGGTATTATCAATTGGGGGGCATGATTAAACCTTTTTCTACCATCTTACTGGCAATGTCCCACAGTGATAGTTACCCACAATTATCCTCAGTGCAATGACTTTATTTCACCGTTTCTGGCTGATTTTGCAACCTTACCTTCAACTTAGCTAGCCAGTTTAAGGAGTAACTCTAAGAAATATATTTCAACTGTGAGTTTACATAATTTATATTTTAGATTAACCATATCTGGGGTTGGGAAAACCTAAGTAGCCTGGGATATAGTATTCCCTTCTAATTGTACCCAGAATGAATTGATAATGAACAAATTAGGCATTATTAGTTAAATTATAGCCACCCATTTTTACGCCTATACTTATTTTATATCTACAATAATTGTCCTCTGTACAGTAACTAAAACTTAATATCCAGTACTGGCAGAAAAAAACAAAGATTTTTTCATGAACAACTAAAATTCAACTGTGATGAAACTACCAGATCCAACTATGATCCAGAATGGTATTAAATGAAACACATTAGCCACTTATTCTTAGCCACAACACTGTCAGAGACATTATTAACAATTATATTTCAAAAATTGGTGGTTAAATTTAGGTCATCAAGTCCACCATCAAAAGAACGCAGAAAAATGCACAAAATACCAAGTGAGTTGGGATCATTAAAAATAGCCAATTAAAGTCTCTCAAGGAAAGTTGGTTGGCTGGCTAGAAGGAATTATGCCACCTGCCACTTCATTTTATCTCTATGACCTGATCTTTGAGTCAGACTTAATTGGCCATGGACTTTCAATATATATAAACGATTGCTTCCCTAATGTTTTTTTTTTGCCAAGGCCATTAATGCCAATCATATGAGAAAAACGGCTTTGAAAAATTCCTGAAAATGATTAACCCATGGCATTTTTACTGCTTCGTTGGGACCCAAATATTTTCAAGTTAACCTTGGTTCATTTGTGTATGGGTCAGTAGCAATCAAGCACCTAAAGCAAGGTATTTATTTACCACTCTCGGACGAGTCCTATGGAAAGAGCCTTTGGTTTTTTGGAGACCGACTGGAAGTATGTAATTTCTTTTCATCCACAAAACCATAACTGGTGAGGATTTGGGGGACAACCATGGGAATTCAGAGTCCTCCCCTCAAATGGCCACTATCATCCTTTCTCAGGAGACCGATTCCACCATCCTTTTTCAGCAAGGAAGAGGGACAGAATGTACAGCAGGGATAATTCTCCACCAATTTTCTGGTACAATTTACTTAACACAATGTCAGTCATCAGTCAGTTAGTCAGTTACTGCTGTTTGACCTTGGGCATATCACAACTTCTCTGTGCCTCAGTTGCCTCATCTGCAAAATGGGGATTAAAACTGTGAGTCCCATATAGGATAGGGACTGTGTCCAATCTGATTAGCTTGTAACAACCTCAGCACTTCAAACAGTACTTGGCACATAGTAAGTGCCTAACAAGTACCATATTGAAGCAGCGTGGCTCAGTGGAAAGAGCACCGGCTTTGGAGTCAGAGGCCATGCGTTCAAAATCCGGCTCCGACAATTGTCAGCTGTGTAACTTTGGGCAAGTCACTTAACTTCTCTGGGCCTCAGTTCCCCCATCTGTAAAATCAATCAATCAATCAATCAATCAATCAATCGTATTTATTGAGCGCTTACTATGTGCAGAGCACTGTACTAAGCGCTTGGGAAGTACAAATTGGCATCACATAGAGACAGTCCCTGCCCAACAGTGGGCTCACAGTCTAAAAGGGGGAGACAGAGAACAGAACCAAACATACCAACAAAATAAAATAAGTAGGATAGAAATGTACAAGTAAAATAAATAAATAAATAAATAGAGTAATAAATATGTACAACCATATATACATATATACAGGTGCTGTGGGGAAGGGAAGGAGGTAAGATGGGGGGATGGAGAGGGGGACGAGGGGGAGAGGAAAGAAGGGGCTCAGTCTGGGAAGGCCTCCTGGAGGAGGTGAGCTCTCAGCAGGGCCTTGAAGGGAGGAAGAGAGCTAGCTTGGCGGATGGGCAGAGGGAGGGCATTCCAGGCCCGGGGGATGACGTGGGCCGGGGGTCGATGGCGGGACAGGCGAGAGCGAGGTACAGTGAGGAGATTAGTGGTGGAGGAGCGGAGGGTGCGGGCTGGGCAGTAGAAGGAGAGAAGGGAGGTGAGGTAGGAGGGGGCGAGGGGATGGACAGCCTTGAAGCCCAGGGTGAGGAGTTTCTGCCTGATGCGCAGATTGATCGGTAGCCATTGGAGGTTTTTGAGGAGGGGAGTAATATGTCCAGAGCGTTTCTGGACAAAGACAATCCGGGCAGCAGCATGAAGTATGGATTGAAGTGGAGAGAGACACGAGGATGGGAGATCAGAGAGAAGGCTAGTGCAGTAGTCCAGACAGGATAGGATGAGAGCTTGAATTAGCAGGGTAGCGGTTTGGATGGAGAGGAAAGGGCGGATCTTGGCAATGTTGCGGAGCTGAGACCGGCAGGTTTTGGTGACGGCTTGGATGTGAGGGGTGAATGAGAGAGCGGAGTCGAGGATGACACCAAGGTTGCGGGCTTGTGAGACGGGAAGGATGGTAGTGCCGTCAACAGAGATGGGAAAGTCAGGGAGAGGACAAGGTTTGGGAGGGAAGACAAGGAGCTCAGTCTTCGACATGTTGAGCTTTAGGTGGCGGGCGGACATCCAGATGGAGATGTCCTGAAGGCAGGAGGAGATGCGAGCCTGGAGGGAGGGGGAGAGAGCAGGGGCAGAGATGTAGATCTGGGTGTCATCAGCGTAGAGATGATAGTTGAAGCCGTGGGAGCGAATGAGGTCACCAAGGGAGTGAGTGTATATTGAGAACAGAAGGGGACCAAGCACTGAACCTTGGGGAACCCCCACAGTAAGAGGATGGGAGGGGGAGGAGGAGCCTGCAAAAGAGACTGAGAAAGAACGACCGGAGAGATAAGAGGAGAACCAGGAGAGGACGGAGTCTGTGAAGTCAAGGTCAGATAACGTGTTGAGGAGAAGGGGGTGGTCCACAGTGTCAAAGGCAGCTGAGAGGTCGAGGAGGATTAGGACAGAGTATGAGCCGGATTAGGACAGAGTATGAGCCGAAATGAGGATGATGACTGTGAGCCCCACGTGGGACAACCTGATCACCTTGTATCCTCCCCAGCACAAATAGTGCTTGGCTCATAGTAAGTGCTTAACAAATGCCATCATTAATATTACTACTATTATTATTATTATCAAAAGACTGATGGTCTCAACTGTATTTGGGACATCTATCTTTTCCGTGATCTTCCTGCGGCGAAGGAAAGGATGCCAAATCCTCACTAGAATGTGGCCTGGTACTGAAATGGCAAGCTGGATTTTATCCCCAGTGTCTATATGAAGCTTTGCGGATACCAGTTGTCATTCCAGAATTGAAGAGAGACCCTCCAATATCTAAAAAAACCCAACTTGAAAGAGCCAATGTGTCACACACAAAAATAACAGCGTATAACATATTAGCCACATATGCTCATTTTTTTTTTCTTTCCCTCTCTCCAGGTTCCCTTGAGCAGGCTTAAAACAATTCTGAGTCTAAACTGTCATCGGGAAACTAGAGCTGCAAAGGCATATCAGCTCCAGGCAGCAGATGCAATTTCAGTGCCATATGGAAAGGAAAGACACCATGGAACAGCAAAAAAAGATTACTTCCCCTTTCTGCAGGTAAAGAAGCATCCTTGCAAGGTAGCCTACTGGAAAGAGCATGAGCCTAGGAGTCAAAGGATCTGAATTCTAATTCTGGTTCTGCCACGTCTGCTGTGTTACCTTGGGCAAATTGCTTCTCTGAACCTGTTTTCCCATCTGAAATAAGGGAATTAAACCCTACTCGCTCCTACTTAGACTGTAAGCCCCATGTAGAACAGAGACTGTGTCTAACCTGATTATCTTGTATCTACCCTAGTGCTAATACAGTGCCTGGCACGCGATTAGCACTTAACAAGTACCAAAGTTATTATTTCTATTATTACAACCAGAATACTGCACCTAGGTTAAGGTAGCTGAGAAAAGTCAAGGAAATTCCAGATAATTTCCAAAGAAAGATACTAAAAGTTACCAAAATGGCATTAACGACTAGCTCACATATTGCTAATCTGAATCAATCCCCTCTTTCAGGATGACTAACTGAGATCATTACCCAAAAGGCATATAAGCCTATTTACAGGGACTTTAGAAAAACATTGAACGGCCTTACCCATAAATTCATTTTGCAAGGGTATTATACACAATCTTGGTAGACATTTTTCTCTGTGCTTACCACCTTGTTGGCTATTGCCCTGCCATATTATCTACAGGGAAATTAATAATAATAATGATAATAATAATAATAACATTTATTAGGCACTTACTATTTGCAAATCACTGTTCTAAGCACTGGGGAGGTTACAAGGTGATCAGGTTGTCTCACGAGGAGCTCACAATCTTAATCCCCATTTTAAAGGTGTGGTAACTGAGGCACAGAGAAGTTAAGTGACTTGCCCATAGTCACACAGCTGACAATTGGCAGAGCCGGGATTTGAACCCATGACCTCTGACTCCAAAGCCCGGGCTCTTTCCACTGAGCCACACTGCTTCTCCTTAACACCATCAGGTCTGAGCTCTCCAAAGTCGCACCACCCCCTTCTCCACCACCCCGCCGTTCTCGAACCCCTCCTCTACTTTCCCATCCTTCCCAGCAGTATTTTTAGAGGAGACCTCCTCCCTCAAGTGCCACCCCCTCCACCTGTGCTTCAGACCCCATTCCCTCTCACCTTATAAAAACTCTCCCCCTTCCCTCCTCACCTCCTTAACTTCCACCTTCAACCGCTCACTCTCCAACGGCTTCTTCCCCTCTGCCTTCAAACATGCCCATGTCTCCTTCATTCTAAAAAATCCTTCTCTTGACCCCGCTGCCCCCTCCAGTTATCACCCCATCTCCCTCCTAACCTTCTTTTCCAAACCCCAAGAGTAAGTTGTCTACACCCGCTGCCTCGAATTCCTCAACTCTTTGTGCAGAAACGCTCTGGGCATGTTATTCCCCTCCTCAAAAATCTCCAGTGGCTACCAATCAACCTACACATCAGGCAGAAACTCCTCACCCTTGGCTTCAAGGCTCTCCATCCCCTCTCCCCCTCCTACCTCACCTCCCTTCTCTCCTTCTCCAGCCCAGCCCACACCCTCCACTCCTCTGCTGCTAATCTCCTCACCGTGCCTCGTTCTCACCTGTCCCGCCATCGACCCCCTGCCCACTTCATCCCCCTGGCCTGGAATGCCCTCCCTCCCCACATCTGCCAAGCTAGCTCTCTTCCTCTCTTCAAGGCCCTACTGAGAGCTCACCTCCTCCAGGAGGCCTCCCCATACTGAGTCCCCTCCTTCCTCTCCCCCCTCCCCCTCTCCATCCCCCCCACCTTACCTCCTTCCCTTCCCCACAGCACCTGTATATATGTATATATGTTTGTACATATTTATTACTCTATTTATTTTACTTGTACATATTTAATCTATTTATTTTATTCTGTTAATGTGTTTGGTTTTGTTCTCTGTCTCCCCCTTCTAGACTGTGAGCCCATTGTTGGGTACGGACCATCTCTATATGTTGCCAAATTGTACTTCCCAAGTGCTTAGTACAGTGCTCTGCACACAGTAAGCACTCAATAAATACGATTGAATGAATGAATGAACTCCAACACTCTCCTGGACTCCCTCCAATCAGCCTTCCCTCCACTCTATGAAACTGCCTTCTCAAAGGTCACCAATGACCTCCTTCTTCCCAAACCCAATGGCTCCTACTCTATCTTAATCCTCCTCGGCCTTTCAGCTGCCTTTGACACCATGGACCATCCCCTTCTCCTCAACACGTTATTCAGCCTTAGCTTCACTGAGGCCGTCCTCTCCTGGTTCTCCTCTTCTCTCTCTGGCCATTCATTCTCCTTCACGGGCTCCTCCTCCCCCTCCTATCCCCTAATTGTAGGGGTTCCTCAAGGGTGAGTTCTTGGTCCCCTTCTGTTCTCCATCTATACTCAATCCCTTGGTGAACTCATTTGCTTCCAGGGCTTCATCTATCCCAAATCTATATTACCTCCCCTGTTCTCTCTCCCTCCCTCCAGGCCCATATCTCCTCCTGCCTTCAGGACTCCACCTGGATGTCCACCCACCACCTAAAACTCAACATGTCTAAGACTAAGCTCCTTATATTCTCTCCCCAAACCCTGTCCTCTCCATGCCTTTCCTATCATGGTGGACGGCACTACCATCCTTCCCGTCTCACAAGCCCGCAACCTTGGTGTCATCCTTCACTCTGCTCTCTCATTCACCCTACACATCCAATCCATCCCCAAAACCTGCCGGTCTCACCTCCAAAACATCGCCAAGATCCACCCTCTCCTCTCCATTCCAACTGCTACCTTGCTGGTTCAATCTCTCATCCTATCCCGACTGGATTACTGCACCAGCCTCCTTACTGATCTCCCATCCTCCTGTCTCTCCCCGTTTCAATCTATACTTTACACTGCTGCCTGGATTATCTCTGTACAGAAACGCTCTGGGCACATCACTCCCCTCCTCAAAAATCACCAGTGGTTGCCTCAACCTTCGAATCGAGCAAAAACTCCTTACTCTCGGCTTCAAAGCTCTCCATCACCTTGCCCTCTCCTACCTCACCTCCCTTCTCTCCTTCTCCAACCCAGCCCACACCCTCCACTCCTCTGCTGCTAACCTCCTCACTGGGCCTCGTTCTCACCTGCTCCAGTGTCGACCCCTGGCCCACATCCTCCCCCTGGCCTGGAATGCCCTCCCTCCACACATCTGCCAAGCTAGCTCTCTTCCTACCTTCAAAGCCCTACAGAGAGCTCACATCCTCCAGGAGGCCTTCCCAGACTGAGCTCCTTCTTTTCCTCTGCTCCTCCTCCCCTCCCCATCACCCCCACTCCCTTCCTCTGCCCTACCCCCTTCCTCTCCCCACAGCACTTGTGTATATTTGTACATAATTTTTACTCTATTTATTTTATTAATGATGTGTATATATTTATTATTCTATTTATTTTGATGGTATTGACAACATCTACTCGCTTTGTTTTGTTGTCTGTCTTCCCCTTCTAGACTGTGAGCCCGTTGTTAGCTAGGTACTGTCTCTGTTGCCGAATTGTACTTTCCAAGTGGTTAGAACAGTGCTCGGCACACAGTAAGCGCTCAGTAAATATGATTGAATGAATGAATGACATCAGAAACAATGCTACGAATGTGTAATTTATGAAAAAAGATAAAGAGGAAGGCACCGATAGGTTGCTAACTCCATCACAATAGCTAAACTCTGGAGAGGGTGATGATGATGATGATGATGATGATGACAGTATTTGTTAAGCACTTAATCGGGTAGGACACCGTCCCTGTCCCACATAGGGCTCCCAGTCTCAATCCCCATTGTACAGATGAGGTAATTGAGGCACAGAAAGTGACTTGCCCATGGTCACACAGCAGACAAGTGGCAGAGCCAGGATTAGAACCCAGGTCCTTCTCAGTCCCAGGCCCGTGCTCTATCCACTAGGCCATGCTGCTTCCCTTTGTCCAATAGGCCATGTTGCCTTTCTGCCCTTCTTAATCAATCAATGGTATTTGCTGAGCACTTGCTGTGTGCCGAGCACTGTACTAAATGCTTGAGGGAGTACAATATAATGGAATTGGTAGATGTGTTCCCTGGCCAAAAGGGAACAACCATTCTCCAAAGCCTTGAAGGGTGACACTTCTTCCACAGCTTTTCCTGGATTCTATAAGGTGAAGGGGAGAATCATCCAACTGCCCCTGGGAACCACAGAGTGTGGTGGAAGGAGGAAATGGGAAGAAATGGGAGAAGCAGCGTGGCTCAGTGGATAGACCACGGGCTTTGGAGTCAGAGGTCATGGGTTCAAATCCCAGCTCCCCCAATTGTCAGCTGTGTGACTTTGGGCAAGTCACTTAACTTCTCTGTGCCTCAGTTACCTCATCTGTAAAATGGGGACTAAGACTGTGAGCCCCTCGCAGGACAACCTGATCACCTTGTAACCTCCCCAGCACTTAGAACAGTACTTTGCACTTTGTAAGCGCTTAATAAATGCCATCAATATTATTATAGAGAGACGGTCCCTACCCAACAGCGGGTTCACATATCTTTTTGGTCCCAGAGCTCGGGAGCCCTTCTAGACTGTGAGCCCATTTTTGGGTAGGGATTGTCTCTATTTGTTGCCGAATTGTACTTCCAAGTGCTTAATACAGTGCTCTGCACACAGTAAGCCCTAATAAATACGACTGAATGAGTGAAAGAATGAATGAATATTTAAGCCCCAAATCCCTATTTGTAAGGAAGCAGAATTAGACTTTAGAAAATAGAAAGGTGTATCTGATGGGATGGAGATAAACACCCATTCTCTGACATGAAGCTCTTCTTTTAGATCTCGGGAAGGAAGGTAGGAAGGCAGGAAGGCAGGAAGGCAGGAAGGCAGGAAGGAAGGAAGGAAGAATTAAATAAATATATTACAGGTATTGGGAGTCAAAGATCACGGGTTCAAATCCCAGCTTCCTAGAGTTAGATCCCTGGAACAACAGAAGGAAGGAAGGAAGGAAGGAAGGAAGGAAGGAAGGAAGGAAGCAAGGAAGCAAGGAAGAATTAAATAAATATACTACAGGTATTGGGAGTCAAAGATCACGGGTTCAAATCCCAGCTTCCTAGAGTTAGATCTCTGGAACAACAGAAGGAAGGAAGGAAGGAAGGAAGGAAGGAAGGAAGGAAGGAAGGAAGGAAGGAAGGAAGGAAGGAAGAATTAAATAAATATATTACAGGTAGTGGGAGTCAAAGATCACGGGTTCAAATCCCAGCTTCCTAGAGTTAGATCTCAGGAAGGAAGGAAGGAAGGAAGGAAGGAAGGAAGGAAGGAAGGAAGGAAGGAAGGAAGGAAGGAAGAATTAAATAAATATATTACAGATATTGGGAGTCAAAGATCACAGGTTCAAATCCCGGCTTCCTAGAGGTTAATCTTTGAGGATCGAATCCCTAACCTACAGCTCCGAAGATTTAAGGCAACGTTGTTCTAATAGGGTTCACGACCCAGTGGTATGCTGCACAACAACACCAGTGTGGAGGGGTTTCTTTATATCAAAGATCACGTGTTCAAATCCTGGCTTCCAAGAGGTTAATCTTCGAGGATCGAATCCCTAACCTACAGCCCCAAAGATTTAAGGCAGTGTTGTTCTAATAGGGTTCACAACCCAGTGGTATGCAGCACAACAACAACACCAGTGTGGAGGGGTTTCTTTATATGAGGGCTGTTAGGAAAGTTTGAAGGTGCCATGGAAACAGAAACCACAGCATTTGATTCAATTGTAGATAACAGTGGATAAACCTCCCCTTTCTGGCTCTCCTCACTGCAGTAGAGTAGCCCTACATAATAATAATAATGATGGCATTTATTAAGCGCTTACTATGTGCGAAGCACTGTTCTAAGCACTGGATTACAAGGTTACAAGGTGATCAGGTTGTCTCACAGGGGACTGACAGTCTTAATCCCTATTTTACAGAGGAGGTAACTGAGGCCCAGAGAAGTTAAGTGACTTGCCCAAAGTCACACAGCTGACAATTGGTAGGGCCAGGATTTGAACCCATGACCTCTGACCCCAAAGCCCATGCTCTTTTCCACTGAGCTACGCTGCTTCTCTGCTTACATAATGGATAGAGCCTGGGACTGGGAGCCGGAGGGTCATGGGTTCTAATCCACCCCCACCACTTGTCTGCTGTGTAACTTTGGTTAACTCTCTTCACTTCTCTGTGCTTCAGTTACCTCATCTGTAAAATGGGGATTGAGACTCTGAGCCTCACATGGGACAGGGACTGTGTCCAACCTGATTTGCTTGTATCCATTCCAGAGCTTAGTACAGTGCTTGGCACACAGTAAGTGCTTAAAAGATACCATAGCTATTATTATTATTATTATTATTATTATTATTATTATTATTATTATTATTATTATTATTACTATTATTATTATTCCCTGGACCTCAGATATCTCATCTGTAAAATGAGGATTGAGACTGTGAGCCTCACGTGGGACAGGGATTGCGTCCAACCCGATGTGCTTGTATCCAACCCAGGGCTTAGTATGGTGACTGTCACATAGCAAGCGCTTACAAATACCATCATGATTATTATTAGTATTGTTATTATCATCATCATCATTACATCCTATCCTTCAACACCCACCCATCAGCAACAGATAGATGGATAGACAGATGGCTGCCCTGCAAAGCTGAGAAGGACCGAATGATCATGACTCAAGTGTGATCTGAAAGGCCAGCACCGGACCCACAGGGCCAATTGCACTGGATACACACAAAGACTATCTGTCAGTTAGACAGTCCGTCGTATTTACTGAGTGCTTACTGTGTGCAGAGCACTGTATTAAGCGCTTGGGAGAGCACAATAGAACAATAAACAGATATATTCATTGTGGATATTGTGTACACAGCTATAATTCTATTTATTCTGATGGTAGTGACACCTGTCTACTTGTTCACTCATTCATTCAATCATATTTATTGAGCGCTTACTGTGTGCAGAGCACTGTACTAAGCTCTTGAGAAGTACAAGTTGGCAACATATAGAGACGGTCCCTGCCCAACAGCGGGCTCACAGTCTAGAAGGGGGAGACATTCAAAATTCCGCCTTGATTACACATCAAATAGAAACTCCTTACCATTGATTTTAAAGCACTCAATCGCTTTACCCCCTCTTACGGGCTTGTGAGATGGGCAACCGACTGTTAATATGTTTTGTTTTTATGTCTGTCTCCCCCTTCTAGACTGTGAGCCCGCTGTTGGGTAGGCACTGTCTCTATGTGTTGCCGATTTGTGCGGCTTAGTACAGTGCTCTGCACACAGTAAGCACTCAATAAATACAATTGACTGACTGAATGAATGAATATTCTCTGCCCACATCAAGCTTACAGTCTACAGGGGGAGACAAGCATTAACTGAAATCAATAAATTGCAGTTATGATCATAAGTGCTGTGACGCTGGGACGGGGGATGAATAAAGGGAGCAAGTCAGGGTGAAGCAGAAGGGGATGTCAGTGGGATCCCTTATCATCATTGACATTTATTGAGCATTTACCACCTGCAAAGCACTGTACTAAGCACTTGAGAGAATACAATAGAGTTGGTAGACACATTCCCTGTCCACAACATTTCCTGTCCACAACATTTCCTGTCCACAACATTTCCTGTCCACAACATTTCCTGTCCACAACAGGAGCTCACAGTCTAAAGGCCCTTGCGCTGGTCTCTTTGGTTTCTTGTACCTCGTGTTATTTTCAGTGACCACTCTAAAACTGGGCACCACACTTAACCGATACAAAGATAGTGCCTGACCTCAAAGGGGTTGGCTTCTTAAACGTGCTAAGCACAAGTGAAACTACACTTAACTCCTCCTTGGCAATTCTGGAAACTGGGTTTGCCAAGAATTCAGAAGGGAGGTGTGAATAGTAAGATAAACTTATGATGATAACCGTGCGAAAGATCCTTGCCTCAATTAAGTGTCTCAATTATTTATATTAATGTCCGTCTCCCCCTTTAGATTGCACACTCACTGTGGGCTGGAAACATATCTGCTAATTCATTCATTCATTCAGTCGTATTTACTGAGCGATTACTGTGTGCAGAGCACTGTCCTAAGCGCTTGGGAGAGTACAATACAACAATAAAAAGATACATTCCCTGCCCACAATGAGTTTACAGCCTAGAGGGAGCTTGCTGTTGCATTGTAATGAATCAATCATATTCACTGAGTGCTTACTCTACTAAGCTCTTGGGAAAGTACAGTATAACAGAGTTGATCGAAGTTGTTCTAATAATGAGCTTATTATACTTCCCAAGAGCTTAGGACGGAAGCAAAGTGACCTAGTGAATAGAGCAAAGCCCTGCGAGTCACCTGGGTTCTAATCCCGGCTCTCCCATTTGTCTGCTGTCTGACCCTGGGCAAGTCATTTAACTTCTCTGTGCCTCAGTTACCTCATCTGTAAAATGGGGTTTAAAGCTGGGAGCCCAATGTGGGACAGGGACTGTGTCCAACCTGATTAGCTTGTATCTATCCTCAGCTCTTATTACAGTGTCTGGCACACAGCAAGTCCTGGACAAATACCATGAAAAGAAAAATGTGACTTTCTATAATGGAATATTCCAGATTTAAATAAAGATCAGCATACTTCAACCCAAACTACAAGAGGAAATGGTTCCCCTCTAATCGCTCTGACAGACCAATCTTCTTCCCACCTTCAAGACCCTACTAATATGGCATCTCCTCCAAGAAGCCTTCCTTTACTAATCTCTCAAGTCCGCAACCTTCCCTACTGGGTTACTCGTACACTCAAACCTCTATGCTCTAATCACTTAGGTATCAATCAATCAATCAGTCGTATTTATTGAACGCTTACTGTGTGCAGAGCTCTGTACTAAGCACTTGTCTCCTGACACACACATACACAAACATTCACACACATACACACACACACACTTCATATGTGCATATCTTTATACCTTTTTGCATCCCATGCCTGCAATTTATTTTAGTGTGTGTTTCCCTAACTACATTGTAAAGTCCCTAAAGTCAAGGATTAAGTCTACTAACTCTATCATGCTCTCCCAAGCTCTCACTACAGTGCTTTACCCAGAGTAAGCACTCAGTAAGTACCACTGACTGGTTGAAAAAGGTGTAATTTGTGATGAAAAATATCTCATCTTGGAACATTTGGGTCTAATCCTGGACCATATCCTGAAATTTTGAGAAGAGCACGGCCTAGAGGAAAGATTACAAATTTGGGAGTCACAGGATCTGGGTTCTAATTCTGACTCAGCCACTTACTTGCCTGTTGAGAGATCTTAGGCTTGGGAGTCAGAGGATGTGGGTTCTAATCCCGGCTCTGCCACCTGTCTGCTGTGTGACCTTGGGAAAGTCTCTGTGCCTCAGTTACCTCATCTGTAAAATGGGGATTAAGACTGTGAGCCCCACGTGGGACAATCTGATCCCCTTGTATCTACCCCAGTGCTTAGAACACTGTTGCTTGGCACATAGTAAGTGCTTAACAAATACCATAATTATTATTATTGTTATTATTATTATTATTATTACTATTATATGGGCAAGCACTCACGTACTCTGTGCCTCAGCTTTCTCATCTGGAAAACGGGGACTCAATACCTTTTCTCCTTCCTACCTAGACTGTGTGCCCATGTGGGACAGAGACTGTGTCCAACCTGATTTCCTTGTAGCTACCCCAAGTCTTAGTGACATGCTTGGACCACACAATAAGCAGTTAATAAATAGCACATATTTATTATCTATTAGAAATGACAACCAAAATTAGTTAAATGCTTGATTCACTTCAAACAGTTGTTATCTTCTGTTTTGGCGTATTCCCACTTTAAATAAAAACCTCTACATTACCACCCAACCCGCAAGCATTAATAGTGAATGAATGAATTAATTAATTACAGCACTCCTCAAGTGGAAACACAAACAAGAACAAAAGCAAACAAAAAACAAACTTCCACTGAAATCACAACAACAGCGTGTATTAAAAGAGCATAGCTTTCCTTTTTAATCCAATTCAAGAATGTTATTCTGCTGCTTCTCCTATTTTGTCTAATTTTTGATTAGTAGGGCCTAGGAATAATACAGCAATTCAATTGTGTATGTTTGCTTTTATATTTCAATGAAGACATACAATGTGGCCTTAAAAATCACAGATGTTGGGCAATTACTGCTAATTCACTATTCTGGGGAACAAGTTAATCAAGACCTTTCCAAAAAAAAAAAAAAAGATTCCTCTAATTAGGAGGGGGAAGGGGATATTAGCTGCATATGTTGGTGATATTTGGTTCAGACAATTATGCTTTCTACTCTGAAAGTCGTTGAGAAAAAGTAGCATGATTGTGAAAACAAAAGAAACTAAAGCAGTCTGTTTCAGTTTGCGGAAAGATCAGGATCAGACCCTGCTCTGGGGAGTCAAAACAAGTTTGACCGGCATGTGATCGGTTCTCTCAAATAGCTACGGATGAGTAAGCAGCGCTGATGGTTAGGCATCTGTGCATTCACCCTAATCAGCACAGAGCATCTCGGTTCCCAGCTGCTTCCCAAGATTGTACTTTCCTTGGCTGCTGCTTTAATCTTCGCCCTCCATCATCATCATGATCAATCGTATTTATTGAGCGCTTACTGTGTGCAGAGCCCTGTACTAAGCGCTTGCTCATTCGTGGTCAGCCAGAGGTGATCGCTTCCTTTCTAGTGACCCTGATCCAACAGACTTGGGGAGCGGATTTTACTCAATCAATCAATCATATTTATTGAGGTCTTTCTATGCACAGAGCACCATACTAAGCGCTTGGAACAGTACAATTCTAGACTGAAGACTGTAAGCTCGTTATGGGCAGCACAGTCTGCTGTACTGTACCCTCCCACAAGCTTAGAATAGTGTTCTGCACATAGCAAGCGCTCAATAAATACCACCGATTGATGGATTGGTACAATACATCAGAAGCAGTGTTGTCTAGTGGATAGAGCACCGGCCTGGGACTCAGAAGGACTTGGGTTTTAATCCCGGTATGGCCACTTGTCTGCTTTGTGACCATGAGCAAGTCACTTGACTTCTCCGGGTCTCGGTTATCTCATCTGTAAAATGGGGATTAAGACTGTGAGCCCCATGTGGGACAACCTGATTACCTTGTATCTACCCCAGAACAGTGGTAGGCACAAAGTAAGCGCTTAACAAATACCATAATGAGACGTAGCACGGCATAGTGGATAGAGCACAGGCCTAGCACTCAGCTCTGGCAGTTGTCTGCTGTGTGACCTTGGGAAAGTCATTTCATTCTTTCTGCCTCAGTTACCTCATCCGTAAAATAGGGATTAAGAATTCATTCACTCATTCATTCAATCGTATTTATTGAGCGTTTACTGTATGCAGAGCACTGTACTAAGTGCTTGAGAAGTACAAGTTGGCAATATATAGAGACGGTCCCTACCCAACAGCAGGCTCACAGTCTAGAAGGGGGAGACACAACAAAACAAAACATATTAAGAAAATAAAATAAATATGTACAAATAAATAGAGTAATAAATACATACAAACATATATACAGGTGCTGTGGGGAAGGGAAGGAGATAAGATTGGGGGGGACGGGGAGGGGGAGGAAGGGGAGAGGAAAGAGGGGGCCTCAGTCTGGGAAGAATGTGGGGCAGGGACTGTGTCTGACATGATTTGCTTGTACCCACCCTAGAGCTTAGTACAGTGCCTGCCACAGAGTAAGTGCTCAACAAATACCACAATTATTATTATTATTACTATCAAATACCAAAATTATTATCATCATTGTTATCATTATTATCATCAACATTATTATTATTACTATCAAATACCAAAATTATTATCATCATTGTTATCATTATTATCATCAACACTTTTAGTCATTCATTTTCATTCATTCAGTCATATTGAGCACTTACTGTGTGCAGAGCACTGTACTAAGCGTTTGGGAAGTACAAGTTGGTAACATATAGAGACGGTCCCTACCCAACAACAGGCTCACAGTCTAGAAGGGGAAGACAGATAAACTCTTTATTACTATGAGACATATTTCCAGCCCATAACAAGCTTACTTCAGTGTCCACTTCAATTGCCATGTGGAATCTCATCAGTCTTAATCCTGAAAATGTGATTGGAACAAGTCTGTATATAACAGTATGTACACCAAATGCCCAGCCCAGAAAGGCCGAGATTAGGGGAATATTTTTAGATGCCAGGTTGCCAAACATTTTGTTCTGCTCTAACACTTCAGTAGTAGGATTGTCATAGTATTTATTAAGCACATACAGTGTGCAGAGAACTGTACTACGTATTTTTAATATGACCTAGTGGAGAGCTCACGGGCTTGGGAGTCAGAGGTCGTGGGTTCTTATCCCAAGCTCCGCCACTCATCTGCTGTGTGACCTTAGGCAAGCCACTTCACTTCTCTGGGCCTCAGTTATCTCATCTGTAAAAAGAGGATTAAGACTGTGAGCCCCATGTGGGACAATCTACTCCAGAGCTTAGAACAGTGCTTGGCACATATTAAGCACTTAACAAATACCACCATTATTATTATGGGTTCTAATCCTGCCTCTGCCACTTACCTACTGTATGGCTTTGGGTAAGTCACTTCTCAAGGCCTCAGTTAACCTCATCTGTAAAATGGGGATAAAGACTGTGAGCCCCACGTGGGACAACCTGATTACCTTGTATCTACCAAGTGTTTAGAACAGTGCTTGGCACATAGTAAGCACTTAACAAATTATTATGATGAGTTCTAATCTGCCACTTACCTGCTGTATGGCCTTGGGTATGTCACTTCACTTCTCTGAGTCTCAGTTCCACCATTGGCAAAATGAAGATTAAAACCTGTTCTCCCTCCAATTTAGATGGGAAGCTGGTCATCTTGTATCTACCCCCATGCTGAGTGCTTAGTGCATAGTAACCACTGAACAAATGCCACCATCATTATTATTATTATCATTGTTATTGTTATTATAATTATCATCGTGATGGGGATTAGACATGGATCCTGTCTCTCGAAGGACTCCCAAGTCAGGGAGAGGAAGAATAAATTCAGTCATATCCGGACCAAGGAAACACCATTACATCAAAACGGCTTAACAAAGTGAAAGTCAATAGGGAAGCTAAAACTAGAGGAGCAGAATTTCTCTACAGGAATTATGACCTCAGCTGCTCTTCAAGCCTGGCAATGGAGTACAGGTATCATGGGAATTTGTTGCATCTGAAGTCGGGATTCAGCACGGACCCCAACCTGAGATAGTCACAGTGTGAGCCCACTGTTGGGTAGGGACTGTCTCTATATGTTGCCAACTAGTACTTCCCAAGTGCTTAATACAGTGCTCTGCACACAGTAAGCGCTCAATAAATATGATTGATTGACTGATTGATTGACTACCTCACCAGGAAACAGAAAACAAGGGAAATCGCACTGGGGACTTTCCTACAGCCCACAGATAAATCTGGTTGACCTGCCTCCCAGAAGAAGTGCTAGGAGTGCAATGCAGTCTGAGCTGTCAACGTTGGATTCTGTCAACTTTTGTTACTAGAAAACTGGGGGACAGAAACATAGAAAACATAAAGTATGCTATCGCTGGTTTTTAACCAGCAGAAATTTTCCCCATCACTAAGTGGTGTGTTATAGATCTATGAAATCTTAAATCCAAGTTAATAGCAAACCTGAAATGTTACCGGGAAAGCCTAGGACTTTATAGAGGCTATTGTGAATATAATAAAATGTGTTTAAGCTTCTAGGTTCTGCACAGGATGTGTGCTGCGTTATTTACTTACTCAGAATGATGTGGGTCATACAGTTGCTAGGAGTTGGGGGGCGGGGGTGCTCAGTAATGGAGTAACTGATGAATTCCCCCTGCCTACTTTTTAATAATAATAATAATAATGGTATTTGTTAAGCGCTTACTATGTGCAAAGCACTGTTCTAAGCACTGGGGAGGTTACAAAGTGATCAGGTTGTCCCACCGGGGGCTCACAGTTTTTCTAACAGCCCAGATTTTCTACCCTAAAGGTTGTTTTTACTATTATGGGGATTCAAGTGAGGAGTTTTTCTCTTTCAGTTGGGATCGCTTCTTGGGTATAGCTAGTTTCTGGCAAACATGATGGCCAAGGCTCTGGCCATCATAGGCTTAGTTACCACATCTGATACATCCAGAAATTGCCCACTATAACATTACATTTAAGGAGTACACGATGGGTTTTCAGCTTACTAGTCGACAAATGAAAAACGAAACTTTTCATCATTCAGATCCTTCCAACTGAAACACTGATTTACAATCCATCCCTCATGCCTCCTCTAGCCGATTGATTCCCCTGGGCAGGATCTGACTGGTAGAAAAATCTGCCTGTTGAGTCTGCCGTGCCAGTGATGAAATCCCATCTGGTTCTGAACACGGAAGGGTTGGGATCTGAATGTGGTGGGGTGAATACAGTGGACATTCAGCACCCAGCGAATCTCCCTTCTCATAGAAGTCCTTAGTATGGTGTTCTGCTCATAGTAAATGCTCAATAAATACCACTGATTGACTGATTGTTGGCAGAATGGATGCAGGCAATCTGTTTCCCAAGTCTCCTGACTACCAGTCTCATGTTCTGTCTGTAGCATTCAATCACTCAGTCAATTAATAATAATAATAATAATAAATAATAATGATGATGGCATTTGCTAAGCACTTACAATGTGCAAAACACTGTTCTAAGCACGGGGGGGACACAAGGGGATCAGGTTGTCCCACGTGGAGCTCACAGTCTTAATCCCCATTTTACAGATGAGGTAACTGAGGCACAGAGAAGTTAAGTGACTTGCCCAAGGTCGCAGCTGACAATTGGTGGAGCCGGGATTTGAAACCATGACCTCTGACTCTGAAGCCCATGCTCTTTCCATTGAGCCAAGATGCTTCTTGTATTTATTGAGTGCTTACTGTGTGCAGAGCACTGTACTAAGCACTTGGGAGAGTACAATAGAATAATAAATGGACACATTCCCTGCCCACAGTGAGCTTACTATCTATGGTCTGTGAGCCTGTTGTTGGGTGGGGACCGTCTTTACATATTGCCAACTTGTACTTCCCATGCACTTAGTACAGTGCTCTGCACACAGTAAGTGCTCAATAAATACAATTGAATGAGTGAATATGGTCTAGAGAAGCAGTAAATGCAGAGAGTAGGAGAGTGCAGTTTGGATGTGACCACAAAGAAGTCTTAGCCATGTCCCTCCAGCTACCACTTGTCCCGGACAGGAGTCCGGCTCTGTTTCCAGACTCACAGGAGTGGGGAGAGGACGATTCTGGAGCCCAAGGTCCCTATGGAGGCTCTTCTAGAGAGGAGAAGTGAATCTCCCGGGAAATACAGGGATAGTGGATAAAACACAGTCCTGGGAATCAGAAGGACTTGGATTCTAATCCCTGCTCTGCCACTCATCTGCTGTGTGACCTTAGGGAAGTCATTTCACAGCTCCACCGCTTGTCAGCTGTGCGACTTTGGGCAAGTCACTTCACTTCTCTGGGCCTCAGTTACCTCAACTGTAAAATGGGGATTAAGATTGTGAGCCCCACATGGGACAACCTGATCACCTTGTATCCACCCCAGTGCTTAGAACAGTGCTTTGCACATAGTAAGTGCTTCATAAATGGGAAGCAGCGTGGCTCAATGGAAAAGAGCATGGGCTTTGGAGTCAGAGGTCATGGGTTCAAATCCCGGCTCTGCCAATTGTCAGCTGGATGACTTTGGGCAAGTCGCTTAACTTCTCTGTACCTCAGTTCCCTCATCTGTAAAATGAGGATGGAGACTGTGAGCCCCACGTGGGACAACCTGATTACCTTGTAACCTCCCCAGCACTTAGAACAGTGCTTTGCACATAGTAAGCGCTTAATAAATGTCATTATTATTATTATTATTATTATTATTATAACAGTGCTTTGCACATAGTAAGTGCTTAACAAATACCAAAATTATTATTATTATTATTATTATTATTATTATTATTATTATTATTTCACTTCTCCATGACTCAGTTCCCTCATCTGTAAAATGGGGATTAAGACTGTGAGCCTCATGTGGGCCAGAGATGGTGCCCAATGTAATAATTAATAATAGTTATGGTATTTGTTAAGTGCTTACTATGCTCCAGGCACTGTACTAAGCGCTGGGTGGATACAAACAAATCAGATTGGACACAGTCCCTGTCCCACGTGGGGCTCAAAGTTTTAATCCCCATTTTACAGATGAGGGAACTGAGGCCCAGAGAAGTGAAGTGACTTACCTAAGGTCATACAACAGATAAGCGTTGGAGCCGGGATTAGAACCCATGAACTTCTGACTCCCAGGCTTCCGCTCTATCCAATTAATGTGATTAGTTTGTATCTACCCCAGTGCTTAGAACAATGCTTGGCACATAATAAGCACTTAAGAAGTACCATCATCAAGAAATACCATCATCATCAACTGTCCTGAATCCTGAGTGGCGACCATTCTCCTGGCTGTGGAAGACGACCCCACTTTGCCTCCTCTCCCTCCCACCTCCTCTTCGCTAGCTGTAATCTTGACAAAGGAAGGAGTTGCTTTGACCTCAATTAATTAGTCAATCTTTTTATGGTGTTTCTTATTAATAACAATAATAATAATGATGATGGCATTTATTAAGCGCTTACTATGTGCAAAGCACTGTTCTCGACACTGGAGAGGTTACAAGGTGATCAGATTGTCCCACGTGGGGCTCACAGTCTTAATCCCCATTTTACAGATGAGGGAACAGAGGCCCAGAGAAGTTAAGTGACTTGCCCATGGTCACACATCTGACAATTGGTGGAGCCAGGATTTGAACCCACGACCTCTGACTCCAAAGCCCGGGCTCTGTCCACTGAGTGCTTACTATGTACCAGGCACTGTACTAAGCACTGGGATAGATACAAGCTAATCAGATTGGGCACAGTCCTTATCCCACATGTGGCTCAGTGTTAATCCCCATTTTACAGATGAGATCACCGAGGCAAAGGGAAGTGAAGTGACTTGCCCAAGATCACACAGCAGACGGGTGGCAGAGACATGATTAGAACACAGGTCCTTCCGGCTCCCAGGACCCTGTTCTACCCACTAGACTACACTGCTTCTCACTGGAACAAGTATGCAGACCTCTGAACTAGTAATAGATCCACAGGAAACATCTTTAATAACAAGTAATTCTATTTATTCTGACAGTTTTGACACCTGTCTACTTGTTTTGTTGCCTGTCTCCCCCTTCTAGACTGTGAGTCCGTTGTTGGGTAGGGACCGTGTCTACATGTTGCCGACTTGTACTTCCCAAGTGCTCTGCACACAGTAAGCGCTCAATAAATACGACTGAATGAATGAATTTCTAATAGCCCTAGTTAATGGCTTCATGACAACGATGATGGTGAAAGGAAATTTTAGACATAGGACTGGTAAAACCTAGATTTGCGAGGAAATTTTTCAAAATGTTACCAGTCTAGATAGGAGTGAGGGGTAATTTTTGGCTAGCTAGTGCATCAGTTTGATAAAGCCTCAAACAAAATAATACTGGCGTCCCAGTGAGCATTTAATTTCCAAGAGAACCTGGCATTAGAATGAAATGAAGAGCAGCCAACGTCAGTGCAACGCATTTATAACAAAGATGACGCACTAAAATTTCCCCAACTCTATGCTTGGGGCATCTTAAACGCTGCGACTGATTTGCCCGAACTAGAACAGATTTCAGTCGCCGTCATTAACCTTTACTAGGAAAATACAACACACACATCTGGGTTTCAAAACCAAATCCTGCATATTTTATTCAAGTGCAAATCGACATGGTTCCTGTGCACGTTTGGACTTACTGTCTTTAAAGCCCCCTGAAGGTATCACCCCTGCCTGAGAGGGAAGTGAGACTAGCCTCTGAGATTTTCTTGATTTTTCCATGTTATCGAAAATTCAGGAAAGATCTGAAAACCGCAAAAAGCAGTTGGGTCCTTTTAACTATGCAACAAAATGAGTATATGTCTTTTCCATTAACAATTAATCAATCGATCATATTTACTGAGCACTTTCTGTGCGCAGTACGCTGTACTAAGCTCTTGGGAGAGTACAACATAAAGGAGTTGGTAGATAACATTCCCAGCCCACAGTGAGGTTACAGTCTAGAGGAGGAGACAGACATTAATATAAATAAATAAATAAATTATGACTATATACATAAGTGCCGTGGAGCTGAGGGAGGAGATCCCTTTATCGGGAAGCCTGTATATCGAACATGAAAATATATTTAAAATGTGTACTAAAGGGGTCTGGAGCTCTTATGCATTTATCTTTAAACTCACCTACTTCCTCCTACCTGTAAGTTATTTTAAAAGCACCTGCCTCGTCCTACAAGACAAGATCCTTGAATAATAATAATAATAATGACATTTATTAAGCACTTACTATGTGCAAAGCACTGTTCTAAGCACTGGAGGCAGGGAGCCATGTCTATTAACTCTACTGTACTCTCCCAAGCATTTAGTTCCATATCATGCACAGAGCAAGTGCTCAACAAATACCTTTGATTCCTCTTAATAGACCCAAGTAAAGCCCGAGTAATAATAATAATAATAATAATAATAATAATAATAATGGCATTTATTAAGTGCTTACTATGTGCAAAGCACTGTTCTAAGCACTGGGGAGATTGCAAGGTGATCAGGTTGTCCCATGGGGGGCTCACAGTCTTAATCCCCATTTTCCAGATGAGGGAACTGAGGCTCAGAGAAGTGAAGTGACTTGCCCAAAGTCACACAGCTGACAATTGGCAGAACTAGAATTCGAACCCATGACCTCTGACTCCAAAGCCTGGGCTCTTTCCACTGAGCCACACTGCTTCTCTGTAAGCGCAACAATTTGTCATTATAATGTGGGTTGCAGCGTGGCTCAGTGGAAAGATCACGGGGTTTGGAGTCAGAGGTCATGGGTTCAAATCCCAGCTCCGCCATCTCTGTGACTCAATTACCTCATCTGTAAAATGGGGATTAAGACTGTGAGCCCCAAGTGGGATGACCTGACCACCTGGAAACCTCCCCAGCGCTTAGAACAGTGCTTTGCACATAGTAAGTGCTTAATAAATGCCATCTATATTATTATTATGAAAGATATTTAATTAGATCCTTCCTAGACATCCTGGGATCGTTTGGATTCAGGCTGGAATTTTCCCCCTTAAAGTGATTGTTGGAAAAAAGACCTCTTGCTCCACATATCCAGAGACAAGACAACGAGGCATAACTTCATGTTTCTTTCTTTAAAGGCAGATACCTTGGACTCATATATCACTCAATCAATTGTATTTCTTGACTGCTTACTGTGTTCAGAGAGCACCGTACTAAGCTCGGGAGAGTACAATATAACAGAGTCGATAGACATGTTCCCTGCCCATTAGAAGATTCATTCATTCATTCAATTGTATTTATTGAGCGCTTACTGTGTGCAGAGCACTGTACTAAGCGCTTGAACAAACTGAACATGGCCTTCCAGCGGGCAAAAATCAGATCAAGAAACCTACCTTAATCACGGACCACAGTAACCCTATTAGCAGATCCTTACTTTTCCACTTTTTGGCTTTTCTTCTGATTCAACGGGAGGAGTATGTCTCCTAGCAACCCTCGGGAAGCCCAGAGGACCAGAGTTCGGGAGTGTGTAGCTCTGGTGATTTTGCTATTTGTCCCCAAAAGCCACAAAGCAGGGGACGTTCAGGTGAGAGTTGGCTAGTTAATTCCATGGGGTAGACAGCTATAAGGCAGGCCACACACACCAAAATATCCAGAAGAGGGCCCAAGGAAAATTCTCTCTTCTGCACATCAATCAATCAATCGTATTTACTGTGCACTTACTGTGTGCAGAGCACTGTACTAACTGCTTTGCCTGTTTACTCATTTTGATATCTGTCTCCCCCCTTCTAGACTGTGAGCCCATTGTGGGCAGGGATTGTCTCTATTTGTTGCTGAACTGTACTTTCCAAGAGCTTAGTATAGTGCTCCACACACGGTAAGCGCTCAATAAATACAATTGAATGAATGAATACAATACAACAATATAACAGAGTTGATAGACACAATCGCTTTCTGCAGTGAGTTTACAGTCTAGAAGGGGAGGCAGGCATTAATACAAATAAATAAATTACGGCTATGTACCATGGCCTAGTGGCAAGAGCGCTTCCTTCTCCTTCCTCTCCCTCTTCTCCCCCTCCCCATCCTCCCCACTTTACCTCCTTCCCCTCCCCACAGCACCTTTATATATGTATATGTTTGTACATATTTATTACTCTATTTCTTTACTTGTACATATTTATTCTATTTATTTTATTATGTTAATATGTTTTGTTTTGTTGTCTGTCTCCCCCTTCTAGACTGTGAGCCCGCTGTTGGGTAGGGACCGTCTCTATATGCTGCCAACTTGTACTTCCCAAGTGCTTAGTACAGTGCTCTGCACACAGTAAGTGTTCAATAAATACGATTGATTGAATGAATGAATGAATGAAGAGCACGGGCTTGGGAGTCAGAGGACTTGGGTTCTAATCCCGGCTCTGCCACTTGCCTGCTGTGTGACGTTGGGCAAGTCACTTAACTTGTTTGTGCTTCAATAACCTCACCTGTAAAATAAAGACTGTGAGCCCCATTGGGACAGGGACTGTGTTCAACCTAATCACCTTGTAGCTACCCCAATGCTTAGAACAGTGTTTAGGACATAGTAAACACTTAATAATAATAATGATGGCATTTGTTAAGCGCTTACTATGTGCAGAGCACTGTTCGAAGCACTGGGGGGGATGCAAGGTGATCAAGGTGTCCCACGTGGGTTCACAGTCTTAACCCCATTTTACAGATAAGGTAATTGAGGCTCGGAAGTTAAGTGACTTGCCCAAGGTCACACAGCAGACATGTTAACATATATCATAATAACTATTATTATTTTCCTTATTATGTGCTGAGGCCTGAGGGTGGGGTGAATAAAGGGAGCACATCCAAGTGCAAGGATGATACAGGAAGGGAGTGGTAGAAGAGGAAAGGAGGTCTTAGGGAAGACTCTTGGACTTTGAAGGATGGGGAGAGTAGTTGTCTGTCAGATATGAAGAGGGAGGGAGGCCCAGGCCAGAGGCAGGATGTGGGCGAGAGATCAGTGGTGAGACAGATAAGATGGAGTTTCAGTGGTTGGTTGGTTTATATTATTATTATTATTATTATTATTATTATTATTATTATTATTAGAAAGAAGTGTGCAGGCTAGGTTCTTATAGGTGAGCAGTGAAATAAGATAGGAGTAGGCAAGGTGATTTAGTGCTTTAAAGTCAATGATAAGGAGTGTCTGTTTAATGTAGAGGAGGATGGACAACCCCTGGAGATTTTTGAGGAGGCGGGAAACATGGATTTAACTTTTTTTTTGAAAAAATGTTCTGGGAAGCAGAATGAAGTATTGCCTGGAGTAAGGAGAGACAGGAGACAGAGAGGTCAGCAAGGAGGCTGGTACGGTAAACAAAGCGGGATAGAAGAGGGGTGAAGAGGTGCCTTGCCAGCGCTCTTCTAGTAATAGCAGTAGTAGTCTCTGTCCCACATGGGCTCACAGTCTTAATTCCCATTTTACAGATGAGGTAACTGAGACCTAAAGAGGTGATGTAACTTGTCCAAGGTCACACAGCAGACAGTGGTGGAGCCAGGATTAGAACCCAGGTCCTTCTGACTCCTGGACCCATTCTCTATAGTTTAATGCCAACAAAGAATGTGCACTCTAATGGAGGATATAATAATAATAATAATAATAATAATAGCATTTATTAAGCACTTACTATGTGCCAAGCACTGTTCTAAGCACTGGGGAGGTTACATGGTGATAAAGTTGTCCCACGGGGGGTTCACAGTCTTAATCCCCATTTTACAGATGAGGTAACTGAGGCATGTGACTTGCCCAAAGTCGAACAGCTGACAATTGGCGGAGCCGGAATTTGAACCCATGACCTCTGACTCCAAAGCCCATGCTCTTTCCACTGAGCCAAGCTGCTTCTCACTTTTAGGCACAAAGGAGGAGATCCATTCCTCTTACTGATTAAAATGCATTTTTGTTACAATGAAGCTATTAGGTGCTTACTGTGTGCTAAGTCCTGGACTACGTTGAGGGCTCACCATCTCAGAAGTAGTAAGAGCATATCACCATTTTACAGACGAGGATACAGAGACACAGAGGGGTTAAGTGACTTGCCCAAAGTCACACAGCAGGCTACTGGTAAAGCTGGGATCAAAACCTGGGTCTGAAACCTCCTGAACTTTCATTAGGCCATGCTGTCTCTTCATCGCCAAGTATTTATTCCGTGATTACTGTGTCCAGAGCATGTAAAAGTTAGATAGTGACTTAGATGTGATAGCACACGTTTCTTTCAGACACATTTTTTTCCCTGTGGGAAGTATTTCCAGAAGTTAAATAATTTCAAATACAAATATTTAGACCCAGCCCAAATGGAAAATCAATGGATAACTACACATAATAATACATATAAGTCAAAATAAAATATGAGTTGGCCTCCATAGACAAAACAGGTTTAAATATAACAGTTCATTATAATGCCTTCTTGAGTCCAGTTCCAATTTTCCTTTCCTAGCAGATACCTTTGTGTGCTGCCAGTTTGATGTCTCAGAATACTCGAGGCTCATCTTCAACTGGTAACAGAATTGACATTTCGCTGCAAACAAAAACGCAGCATGGAATGCATTTTCTTCCCAAAAGGCCTATTCTAACAGGAGAACAGCTCATCTCTCTCCCAGAGCTATTGAGCCCAAATTCAGGAGAAAATAAATCCAATTACTGGTAAAAGATGAAAAAAATAACCTTGTGGCACATCAGAGCCCTTCAGAAAACCAAATTGCTGTGTTGGAAGACACTCTTTCATCATCCTCAACCTCAATAAAATTATTCTCGGGATTTAGGTTTTTGAAACAAAACAGGATATTTTCCCATTTATTTTTCTTTGAATATTTGCAAAAAAATTATGTAGCAGAAGTACATCTTTATCTAAAGGAGAGGACAAAAATCAGGTCTCCTTGATTCTCAATTCAGCTACTCCACTTACCCTCTCTGTCATCTTGCAACAAGTCACTTGACTTCTGTATGCCTCAGTTTCCCCCCCCTTTAAAATAGGGATTAAATATTCCATTGGCAGTGGGCCCCAAGTGGGACAGGGAATGTGTTGATCTGATTATATAGTAACTACCCCGATTCTTAGCAGGGTGTATAGACCATAGTAAGGGCTTAACAAATCCTGCAATTATTACAAAATATTACATCGATACTATTTGTCCTAATGGAAAGAGCTCAGATATAGGAGTCAGAGGACCTGGACTCTAATGCGACTCAGCCACCTTCCTGCTGCATGACCTTGGGCAAGTCACTTTGACTTTCTATGCCTCAGTTTCCTCATCTGTAGCCCATTCTCCCTTCCTCTTAGACTGCGAGTTCCATGTGGGACAGAGACTCTTTCTCATCTGGCTATAATAAATCAACACCAGTGCTTAGTACTTAAAAAATACCAGAATTACCATTATTATTATTATATATTATCATTAATATATTTGATTGTCCCCTTCATTCATCCCCCTCCCAGCCCCACAGCACTTACGTACATATCTGTAATTTATTTATTTAGCGATATTAACGTCTGTGTCCCCTTCTCAGACTGTAAGCTTGTGGTGGGCAGGGAATGTCTCTGTTTATTGTTATATTGCACCTTCCCAAGCTCTTATACCATGCTATGAACAGAGTAAGTGCTCAACAAGTACGACTGAATGAATAAATGAATAGTACTTATATTTATATTTATTGTAAATGTTATCATTACATTACAGTACATACCATTCTTATGAGCCTTATATGTATACAATTATATTTGTGAGCACATTCAACAGTCCTGTCGGCTAGGCTTTTTAGAAAGAGAATAAGGTCACTTAGCAAACTCAAGTTTACAAGACTCTGTAAAGGAATCCTAGAAATACAATACCCCTGCAGATGGGTGTTCCTGAATCATTTGCCCTTGAAGGAGAAGGTAATCTACCTTGTGTTTCTAACAACATGATAAAGTATGTAAGACCTCCCTCTTGCAATACCACAGAGGCACCATTAACGTAACCTTCAGTTAACTTCTAAAAGGGTCAAATGCTGCATACGGACTTGATTAGGGGAAGGGAGAGAAACATCCCCGGAATAAATTGAATTTATATTTGTTTAGATTTCAGCAAAGCCTTCTCCAATTGAGGCTCAACAATAAGAGAAACAGCGTAGCTCAGTGGAAAGAACACAGGTTTGGGAGTCAGAGGATGAGAGTTTTGATGCCGGCTCCACCACTTTGCTGTGTGACTTTAGGCAAGTCACTTAACTTCTCTGTGCCTCAGTTGCCTCATCTGTAAAATGAGGATTAAAAGTACGAGCCCCACGTGGGATAACCTGATTATCCTCTATGTACCCCAGTGCTTAGAACTGTGCTTGGCATGTAGTAAGTGTTTAACAAATACCACAATTATTATTATTTTGTTATTATTATTATTATTATAGATGGATCACTGAACTTTTCTTGTGTTCTCCTCCTCCTAGGTTTGAATGGATACCTGACAGGAGAAATCTGTCATAATTAGGGGTCTTTCCAGGTAGCAGCCAAACTCTCCTTCAGTACAATTCCCCCAGAATAAACCCGATGCCCAGGCTTTTGTTTCCATCTGAGGGGAATCGAACACTTTCTTTGAACCCATACTCACTTAGGAGCCTCCCTTTTCCAGTCAAATTTCATCATAAAAATTCCCCTCTTCTTTTTGATTTTCCTGATTCCTTTTCAGGCTATTTATGTGTAAAGAACAAGAGGTTTGAGCATCTCGACAATTTTCTTTCAGGGTTAAAAGGAGCTCTTATTGCTAAGAATGATCTAGTGTGTTCAGTCCAGTGTTGAGAGAGAGAGAGAGATGGCTAAGGGAGAACTATGTCCTTTGAGAGTCAAGTGTGAGTCCTTGTGAGGATGAATTACTTCCTCTTGAAAGCTCACCTCCTTCAGGAGGCCTTCCCAGACTGAACCCCTCTTTTCCTCTGCTCCTCCTTCCCTCTCCATCACCCCTACTCCCTCCCTCCCTCTGCTTTACCCCACCTTCCTGCCCCACAGCACTTGTGTATATATGTACATAATTATTAGTCTATATATTTTATTAATGATCTGTACATATCTATAATTCCATTAATTTACATTGATGCTATTGATGCCTATCCACTTGCTTTGTTTTGTTTTCTGTCTCCCCACTTCTAGACTGTGAGCCCGTTGGGAAGGGATTGTCTCTATTTGTTGCCTAATTGTACTTTCCAAGCACTTAGTACAGTGCTCTGTACAGAGTAGGTGCTCAATAAATGCGATTGAATGAATGAATGAATGGCAGAAGAATGTAATTTAATTTATGGGGGTGGCTTCCTAAAGATCAAGAGGGACTGACCCTCCTACTTAGTCTGTGGGCCTTCTAGACTATAAGCCCAGTGTGGGCAAGGATTAGCTCTCTTCATTGCTGAATTGTACTTTCCAACTGCTTAGTGCACACAGCGCTCAATGAATATGATTGAATGAATGAATGAATAAATGAATGAGCCCATGTGGGACCAGATTATCCTAAATCTACACCAGTGCTTATTTCAATGCTTAGCATATAGTAAGTACTTAACATGTATCACTATTACCATTTTTACTTTCCCTAGTTCCGCAAAGGATAGGGCCTCAGGGGGTATATCTTAGTTATATACTCAAAATAATTGAATTAAATTATATTCAAAAGAAATTACATAGCCCCAATATTCTACATGTCTACATGTTGTGTTTTGTTGTCTGTCTCTCCCTTCTAGACTGTGAGCCCGTTGTTGCGTAGGGACCGTCTCTATATGTTGCCGACTTGTACTTCCCAAGTGCTTAGTACAGTGCTCTGCACACAGTAAGCGCTCAATAAATACGACTGAATGAATGAATGAATTCTGGCTTAACTGCACTGAGCTCAATGGGCCTTTATTCAAATTTGAGAATCTCCTCTTATAAAGGAGGTTTATTTTTCTCCTTATCAATGTCATTTTAAAATGAACCTATGCCAAAAAGAAAAAATGTGTTTCCAGGTAAAATTAATAATAATTGTGCTATTTGGTAAGTGCTTACTATGTGCCAGGTACTGTTCTAAGCACTGAAGTAGATACAAGCTAATCAGTTTGGACACGGTCAGTGTCCCACATGGGGCTCACAGTCTCAGTCCCCATTTTACAGATGAGGTAACTGTGGCACGGAGAAGTTATATGACTTGCCCAAGGTCACACAGCAGGCAAGCAGCAGAGCTGGGTCTAGAACCCAAAACCTTGCTGAATCCCAGGCCCATGCTCTGCATACAATTATGCAATCAACTGATAATTATGTTTATTTTATATACTTGAACTGCTTTAAAGAAGGCTTTGTTTTAAAGAGGCTAGCTCTGTGATGTTCTTCAAGGGCGTGTGCTGTTATGAATTGCTAGATACAATACAAAAGGAAATTAACACTATAAGATGGTTTACATATTGAAGCTTTGAATACAGCTATGAAAATAAGGCCTTTCCTTTGAATTTAATTCGCCCTTTTGGCAGAAACATCAGATGAAATACAGGTCAAATATGATGAGGATTAGCCTAAAGTAAAGGCTCTAATATTATAAACAGAGGATGAAAGGAATGTCCATATTAGCTTTAATAACATGGAGAGAGGTGCTGTCTACATGTTGGGTCCATTGTGAAACCACTATTACAGCATTTTGCTGTAATAGTGAACCAGAAATGAATAGCTCAATTAAAGGTATTTTCAAATGAACTCTCTGTTTCTAAGACCGAAAAAAAAACAAAAAACAGCTAACAAATAACACTTGTAAATTCTACAGGATCCACCTTAGGCTCAGCAACTCTCCATATGTGCAACTTCTGGACACAATGGGATAAAAACTGAATGAAAATTAAATGTGGTATAAGGCTTGCGATATAAACGTGTCCTATAGAGTGAATATCATAACTGTAATATGGCTTCAGCAGAAATTTACCCTATTCACACTGCAAATTTCTTCAAAATGGATCTCGTTTCTACAAGTTATAAGTCTGTGGGAGACATTGTTGAGTTGGAAACTCACCCAGAAATCCACAACTTCCCGGTTGTTTATGTACTATGCAAAAATTACTTGCCAGCATCAGGAACATTTCATAAATGTGGTCTAATCAAAATAGGGTAAAGACTGAAAAAACTATAAAAAGCATGTCCAGCTTTGAAGATATTATCAAATCATTAACATCTCATGGTTTACTTTCCTGCATTCAGAGAAGCAGCGTGACTTAGTGGAAAGAGCCTGGGCTTGAGAGTCAGAGGTCGTGGGTTCTAATCCCGGCTCTGCCACTTGTCTGCTGTGACCTTGGGTAAGTCACTTAACTTTTCTGTGCCTCAGTTAGCTCATCTGTAAAATGGGGATGAAGACTGTGAGCCCCACATGGGACAACCTGATTACCTTATATCTACCCTAGAGCTTAGAACAGTGCTTGGCACATAGTAAGCGCTTAGCAAATACCAACATCATTATTATTATTATTATTCAGTGTATCCCTGTAATTGAATATAATGATTTGATTATTAAGATAGCTGTACCAAAATAAGAGGGAGTTCACTTTAAAATAATAATGATAATACTTGTGGTATTTGTTAAGTGCTTTCTATGTGCCAAGTACTTGACATATTGAGGAGCAGCATGGCTCAGTGGAAAGAGCACGGGCTCTGGAGCCAGAGGTCAGGGGTTCAAATCCCGGCTCCATCAACTGTCAGCTGTGTGACTTTGGGCAAGTCACTTAACTTCTCTGGGCCTCAGTGACCTCATCTGTAAAATGGGGATTAAGATGGTGAGCCCCCCGTGGGGCAACTGATCACCTTGTAACCTCCCCAGAGCTTAGAACAGTGCTTTGCACATAGGAAGCGCTTAATAAATGCCATCATCAAGTACTTTACTAAGTGCTAGGGCAGATATAAGCTAATCAGGTCAAATATAGTCCCTTCCCCACATGAGGCACCCAGGGAGGGCAAAACAAGTATTGGAATCCCATTTTACAGATGAGGAATCTGATTATTTTCCATTTTGGTGGGAAAGCCAATGAAAAATATGAGAGCCAATTGAAAAATGGCTCCTTTTCTTATAACTTTAGGTTATAATCCTCAATTAATAATAATATCATCATCAATCGCATTTATTGAGCACTTATTGTGTGAAGAGCACTGTACTAAGCGCTTGGGAAGTACAAGTTGGCAACATATAGAGGCAGTCCCTACCCAACAGTGGGAACATTTTTGTAATTGTTTTTGTACTTTGTACTTTTGTACTTTGTATAGTGCCATGCACTGTACTAAGCAATGGGGTTGATACAAGATAATCAGGTTGGACACAGTCCCTGTCCCAAGAGGGCTCAATGTCTTCAACCCCAATTTACAGATAAAGTAACTGAAGCACAGAGAATTTAGGTGACTTGCCCGAGCTCACATAGCAGAAAAGTGGTGGAGCCGGGATTAGAATCCAGGTCCTCAGACTTCCGCCCCTGAGCTCTTTCCACTAGACCACGCTGCTTCTCAATGTGTCAAGCACTGCACTAAGCATTGGGGTAGATACACGATCATCAGGACCGACAGTAGACTTGCAGACAAAAAGTACAAGCCACCCTTAAGAGGGAATCAAAGGACTAGGGGAACAACTGGGGAAGAGGTGATTTTAAGGATTCATTCATTCAATCATATTTATTGAGCACTTACTGTGTGCAGAGCACTGTACTAAGCACTTGGGAAGTACAAGTTGGCAACATATAGAGACGGTATCTACCCAATAACGGACTCACAGTCTAGAAGATGAATCTAAGGATGAGTGCGTAGCATTCTTACCCTGACTAGCTCACAATAATACATATTGGAAAAACAGAATTTTTACTCAAACCTCTGTTACTGAAACAAGTGTGGATAGAATTTTGATAGCTTTGAATTGACAGTGAACACAGGCCTACCCTCAATGCTGTAGATGCTTTCTAGTGAGCCCGCGTAACTCGTAGCACGAGGAAACTTTCTCCTCAGAGAGTGAGGCAGAGCCGGAAGGATTACCTCAGTCCACTCCTTTCACGTGTTCTGTTCCACCTGCTGCACAAGTGAAAACCCCACGGGAGAGCGTTTGTTGTCAAGATTGTTATCGATACATGAGTATTTCCTGCTCTTTCCTAGAGTTCTATCCTATGTGTATACAGCTATAATCCTATTTATCGATTCTGATGGTATCGACACCTGCCCACTTGTTTTGTTTTGTTGTCTGTCTCCCCCTTCTAATAATGATGGTATTTGTTAAGTGCTCACTATGTGCCAAGCACTGTTCTAAGTGCTGGGGTACATACAAGGTAATCAGGTTGTCCCACACGGGGCTCACAGCCTTAATTCCCATTTTGCAGCATTTGTTGTCAAGATTGTTATCGATACATGAGTACTTCCTGTTCTTTCCTAGAGTTCTATCCTATGTGTACATAGCTATAATCCTATTTATCGAGCCTGATGGTATCAACACCTGCCCACTTGTTTTGTTGTCTGTCTCCCCCTTCTAATAATGATGGTATTTGTTAAGTGCTCACTATGTGCCAAGCACTGTTCTAAGCGCTGGGGTACATACAAGGTAATCAGGTTGTCCCACGTGGGGCTCACAGCCTTAATTCCCATTTTGCAGATGAGGTAACTGAGGCACAGAGAAGTTAAGTGACTTGCCCAAAATCACATAGTTGACAAGTGGCGGAGCCGGATATTAAAACCCATGACCTCTGATTCCCAAGCCCGGGTTATTGCCACTATGCCACGCTATAGTTTTAATTCTATTTATATATTCTGATGGTTAATCAGGCTGTCCCACACAGGGCTCACAGCCTTAATTCCCATTTTTCAGATGAGGTAACTGAGGCACAGAGAAGTTAAGTGACTTGCCCAAAATCACATAGTTGACAGGTGGTGGAGCCGGATATTAAAACCCATGACCTTTGATTCCCAAGCCCGGGCTATTGCCACTATGCCACACTACAGTTTTAATTCTATTTATCTATTCTGATGGTTTTGACATGTGTCTACATGTTTTGTTTTGCTGTCTCTTCCATCAGCGCTTAGAACAGTGCTCAGCGCTTAGAACAGTGCTCTGCACATAGTAAGCGCTTAATAAATGCCATCATTATTATTATTATTATTATCTAGACTGTGAGCCTACTGTTGGGTAGGGACCATCTCTATTTGTTGCCAACTTGTACTTCCCAAGAACTTAGTACAGTGCTCTGCACACAGTAAGCGCTCAATAAATACGATTGAATGAATGAATGAATGCTCTGCACACAGTAAGCATTCAATAATTACAATTGAATGAATTACATTCATTCATTCAATCGTATTTATTAAGCACTTACTATGTGCAGAGCGTTTGGGAAGTACAAGTTGGCAACATAGAGAAACAGTCCCTACCTAACAACAGGCTCACAGTCTAGAAGGGGGAGACAGACAACAAAACAAAACATGTGGAAATGAATAGAAGCTTTAGGAGGCTGGGGATTTCTGTATTTCGGAATCACATCTGTTGCTTCTTGAACAAGCAGTGTAGTCTAATGGAAAGAGCAGGGGCTGGGAGTCGGAAGACCTGGGTTCTAATCCCAGCCTGCCCATTGTTTGCTGTGTGCTCTTGGGCAAGTTCACTCATTTGTTCATTCAATCGTATTTATTGGGCTGGTTACTGTGTGCAAAGCACGGTACTGAGCGCTTAGGAGAGCACAATGACAACAACAGACACATTCCTTCCCAAACCGAGCTCACAGTCTAGAGGAACTTCTCTCCTTCATCATCATCATCAATTGTATTTATTGAGCGCTTACTGTGTGCAGAGCACTGTACTAAGCACTTGGGAAGTACAAGTTTGCAACATATATTGCAAACTTCTACAGCCCACCCCGCACTACTCCGCTCCTCTGCTGCTAATCTCCTCACCGTACCTCGTTCTCACCTGCCCCGCCACCGACCCCCGGCCCACGTCCTCCCCCGGGCCTGGAATGCCCTCCCTCTGCCCATCCGCCAAGCTAGCTGTCTTCCTCCCTTCAAGGCCCTACTGAGAGCTCACCTCCTCCAGGAGGCCTTCCCAGACTGAGCCCCTTCCTTCCTCTCCCCCTCGTCCCCCTCTCCATCCCCCCATCTTACCTCCTTCCCTTCCCCACAGCACCTGTATATATGTATATATGTTTGTACATATTTATTACTCTATTTATTTATTTATTCTACTTGTACATATCTATTCTATTTATTTTATTTTGTTAGTATGTTTGGTTTTGTTCTCTGTCTCCCCCTTTTAGACTGTGAGCCCAATATTGGGTAGGGACTGTCTCTATATGTTGCCAACTTGTACTTCCCAAGTGCTTAGTACAGTGCTCTGCACACAGTAAGCGCTCAATAAATACGATTGATGATGATGATGATAGAGGGGGAGACAGATATTCATATTAATTAATTAATTACAGTTGCTTCACTTCTCCGTGCCCCTTTCCTCATCTACAAAATGGGGATTAAAAATCTGTTTGCACTCAGACTTTGAGTCCCAGTCTGATCAACTTGTATATATCTAGCACTTAAAATGATGCTTGACACACAGTAAGTACTTAATAAATACCATAAAATATGCTATTGTATGTCATATATACATATATATACAAATGTACGTATATATATAGGAAGGAAGCAGCGTGGCTCAGCGGAAAGAGCCCAGGCTTTGGAGTCATAGGTCATGGGTTCAAATCCCGGCTCCTCCAATTGTCAGCTGTGTGACTCTGGGCAAGTCACTTAACTTCTCTGTGCCTCAGTTACTTCATCTGTAAAATAGGGATTAAGACTATGAGCCCCACATGGGACAACCTGATCACCTTGTAACCTCCCCAGCGCTTAGAACAGTGCTTTGCACATAGTAAGCACTTAATAAATGCTATTATTATTATATATATTTATATGTCAAAAATATTCATTCATTGAGTCGTATTTATTGAGCACTTACTGTGTGCAGAGCACTGTACTAAGTGCTTGGAAAGTACAATTTGGCAACATACAGAGACAGTCCCTACCCAACAATGGGCTCACAGACTAGGAGACAGACAGCAAAACAAAACAAGTAGACAGGTGTCAATACCATCCAGCTTGTACTTCCCAAGCACTTAGTACAGTGCTCTGGACACAGTAAGCGCTCAATAAATGCGATTGAATGAATCAAAATAAATAGAATTATAGCTATATACACATCATTAATACAATAAATAGACTAATAAATATATACAAATATACACAAGTACTGTGGGGAGGGGCAGGGGGAAGGCAGAGGGAGGGAAGGGGGTCGATGGGGAGGGGAGGAGGAGCAGAGAATAAGGGGGTGGCTCAGTCTGGGAAGGCCTCCTGGAGGAGGTGAGCCCTCAGTAGGGCTTTGAAGAGTGGAAGAGAGCTAGTTTGATGGATTTGTGGAGGGAAGGCATTCCAGGCCAGGGGGAGGACGTGGGCCGGGGGTCGACGGCGGGACAGGCGAGAACAAGGCCCAGTGAGAAGGTTAGCAGCAGAGGAGCAGAGTGTACAGGCTGGGTTGCAGAAGGAGAGAACGGAGGTGACGTAGGAGGAGTCAAGGTGATGGAAAGGTTTGAAGCCCACTGCGTAGAACAGTGCTTTGCACATAGTAAGCGCTTAATAAATGCCATTTTTAAAAAAGCCAAAAATGACACACCATGTCACATATATCAGAATACCCTCAGTTTTGCCAAAATTCATGTTTTCACATGTGTTTTGGCTAAAACAAGTCAGCAGAATTAGGAAATGTCTTTTCTGTTGTTTTTTTTTTCATGCAAGCCTGAAATCAGTCATGAAGGCACTACAATGTGAGATTTCCTTAATGTGGGCTTTTGCAAGAACACGATCCCTGTTCTCCTAGGTTATAGGAGATTCCACAAGTCTTATTTCATCAATCCATTCTTTACAACAAGTACAGGCGACTTCAATAATGATTGGGCCATTCATTACATGCTTACTATGTGCTACGTATTGTACTATAGGCTGGAATAGGTACAAGGTTATCAGGTCAGAAATAGTCTCTGACTCCAGTGGGGCTCACAGTTTAATGGGAAGGAAGAACAGGTATTAAATCCTCATTTTATAGAGGAAATAGAGGCACAGAGATGTTTACTGACTTGCCCAAGGTCACCCAGCAGACAAGTGGAAGCAGCGTGGCTCAGTGGAAAGAGCCCGGGCTTTGGAGTCAGAGGTCATGGGTTCAAATCCCAGCTCCGCCACTTGTCAGCTGTGTGACTTTGGGCAAGTCACTTAACTTCTCTGGGCCTCAGTTATGTCATCTGTAAAATGGGGATGAAGACTGTGAGCCCCATGTGGGACAACCTGATCACCTTGTAACCTCCCCAGCACTTAGAACAGTGCTTTGCACATAGTAAGCATAGTAAGCACTTAATAAATAAATAAATAATAATAATAATAATAATAATAATAATAATAAGTGGCAGAGCCAGTATCAAAACCCAGCTCCTCCAACTCTCAGGTCTGTGCTCTTTCCACTAGGCCAACATTGAACATTACCAGATCGCTACAATGGATCTGGGTTCTCATCTCAGCTCCTCCACTCACTTGTCCACTACAGACTGGAAAACTTCTTCAATCTGTGGCTCTCAGGTGTCAACCGTGGTATTTTTTCACCTCTATTTAACTTAAAAATTATAGTGGTCTGAGTTTTTACAACCTATAGGGGTACCTTCTGAATTAAACTACCCTCAAGATAAACTGGGGGCTTCAATCAGTGCAATACATGCTGGGTTGTAATGATAATAATAATAAGAAGAAGAAAATTCAGGGATTGCATGTGCCGTGAGTGCTGCATTAAGTCCAAGGGGAGATATATCTGCAGATTAGCTTCCATCCCTGTTCAATCCAGGACTCACTGACTCAGTGCTTAGAACAGTGCAGCGCTTAGTACAGTGCTTTGCACATAGTAAGCGCTTAATAAATGCTATTAAAAAAGGTGGGGGGAATGGAGAACAGGCATAGAATCCCCAACTAAGGCACAGAGAAGTTAAGGGACTTGCCTAAATCACACAACAGGCAAGGAGCCAACCTTGGACTAGAACTCAGGCCTGGTGATAAGTGGTATGAAGAACAAGTGTACAGTAATGTTCATTCATTCATTCATTCATTCATTCATTCAAACGTATTTATTGAGCACTTACTGTGTGCAGAGTACTCTACTAAGCGCTTGGGAAGTACAAGTCAGCAGCATATAGAGACGGTCCCTACCCAACAATGGGCTCACAATCTAGAAGGGGGAGACAGACAACAAAATAAAACATGTAGACGGGTGACAATACATGTAGACAGGTGCACTTACTGTATGCACAGCACGGTACTAAGGGCTTGGGAGAGTAAAATATAACCATAAACCGACGCATTCCCTGCCCATGACAAGCTTACAGTCTGGGGGGGGGACAGACATTAAAATAAATGAATAAATAAATTGCAGATATGTAGATAATATCCCTCAGTCTCTCCTGAAAACTAATTCTCTTCTGCATGATTATGCTACCTGAGTTCTCAGATGATTTGTTTCCAAGTTGGCCTACCACTTAACTCTCTCCCTGCATTGTGAGGGTCCCTCTCTTCACTGAGGCCAAGAAAAACAATTGCGATAACTTCCACCTTCCCTCCCACTACCAAGCACTCCACTCTCAGTATGCTCTGCGTGCGCCGGACCAGAAATGATGATGATGATGATGATGGCATTTGTTAAGCGCTTACTATATGCAAAGCACTGTTCTAAGCGCTGGGGGAGGTTACAAGGTGATCAAGTTGTCCCACAGGGGGCTCACAGTTTTAATCCCCCTTTCACAGATGAGGTAACTGAAGCACAGAGAAGTGAAGTGACTTGCCCAAAGTCACACAGCTGACTTTGTTGGCAGAGTCAGAATTTGAACCCATGATCTCTGACTCCAAAGCCTAGGCTCTTTCCACTGAGCCACGGAGATGAGAACTGCTCCCGCAGATCCTGGGACCCCTCCATTGTTGGCGAGCAAAGCACCTGGTATCTGCTGCCTCCTTTCCCCCCACTCAGGTCTCCTAATTCATTCATTCAATCGTATTTATTGAGCGCTTACTGTGTGCAGAGAACTGTACTAAGCAGTTGGGAAGTACAAGTCGACAACATATACAGATGGTCCCTACCCAACAATGGGCTCACAGTCTAGAAGGGGGAGACAGACATGTAGACAGACATGTAGACATGTAGACAGACAGACAGACAGACAGAAGGGGGAAACAAAACATGTAGACAGGTGTCAAAATCGTCAGAACAAATAGAATTAAAGCTGTATGCACATCATTAACAAAATAAATAGAATAGTAAATATGTACAAGTAAAATAGAGCAACAAATCTGTACAAATATATATACAGGTGCTGTGGGGAGGGGAAGGAGGTAGGGCGCGGGGATGGAGAGGAGAGGAAGGAGGGGGCTCAGTGTGGGAAGGCCTCCTGGAGGAGGTGAGCTCTCAGTAGGGCTTTGAAGGGAGGAAGAGAGCTAACTTGGAGGATGTGCGGAGGGAGGGCATTCCAGGCCAGGGAAAGGACGTGGGCTGGGGGTCGATGGCAGGACAGGCAAGAACAAGGTATGGTGAGGAGGTTAGCGGCAGAGGAGAGGAGGGTGTGGGTTGGGCTGGAGAAGGAGAGAAGGGAGGTGAGGTATGAGGGGGCGTGGTGATGGACAGCCTTGAAGCTGAGAGTGAGGAGTTTTTGCCTGATGCGTAGGTTGATTGGTAGCCACTGGAGATTTTTGAGGAGGGGAGTAATCGCCACATGCTCTGTGCTGTGCTGTGCTGTACATTCAGGACTGTGGGATAGAAACCATTACTGCTTGCTGTTGGACTCTCTCTCTCTACCTCAGCCAAGCAAAGCATCCACAGTAACTGCCACCTTCATCCCCTCATCAAGGCCCCCTGAATGCTCTGTGCATGCCGGGCCAGGGATGAAAACAGTTGCCATGCACTGTTGCCATCCCCCCCACCACCAGATTTCCAGTCACGCTGCCTCCCCACTCACCCAACCCCAGCATCAACTCTCCTTTATGTCAACAAGGAGGCTCCTGCTCAGTGCTTAGAACAGTGCTTTGCACATAGTAAGCGCTTAGTAAATGCCATCATTGTTATTATTATCCCATCCTACCTTCCACCACTGTGGGTGGAAAGGAAGCAGTGATGAGAGTAGCACACTTGGCTCCTCCAGTGCCAACTTTCTCACTGTGCCCCAATCTCACCAATCTCACCACCAATCCCTCGTCATCCTGCCTCTGGCCTGGAATATATAGCTTTAATATATATTTATATAGCTATTAATTCTATATCAATTAATAGCTAGCTATTAATTCTAGCTTTAATTCTATTTGTTCTGACAATTTTGACACATTTCTACATGTTTTCTTTTGTTGTCTGCCTCCCTCTTCTAGTCTGTGAGCCCGTTATTGGGTAGGGACTGTCTCTATATGTTGCCAACTTGTACTTCCCAAGCACTTAGTACAGTGCTCTGCACACAGTAAGCACTCAATAAATATGATTGAATTAATTAATTAATTGATAATAATGGTATTTGTTAAGCCCTTACTATGTGCCAAGCACTGTACTAAGCACTGGGGTAGATACCAGATAATCAGGTTCCACATGGGATTCACGATCTAAGTAGGAGGGAGAACGGGCACTGAATCTCCATTTTGCAGATGAGGGAACAGAAGCACAGAGAAGTTAAGTTTCTTGCCCGAGGTCACACAGCAAGTAAGTGGCAAAGTTGGGATTAGAACGAATGAATGAATGAATGGAATGCCCTTTCTCTTCAAATCCGACAGATGATTACTCTTCCCTGGCTTGAAGGCCTTAATGAAGGCACATCTCCTCTCAAAAGGCTTCTCCTGACTAAACACCCCCTTTCCTCTTCTCCCACTCCCTTCTCCATCGCCTTGACTTGCTCCCTTTTCTCTTTCCTGTATATATGTATATATGTTTGTACATATTTATTACTCTATTTATTTATTATTTTACCTGTACATATCTATTTTATTTATTTTATTTTGTTAGTATGTTTGGTTTTGTTCTCTGTCTCCCCCTTTCAGACTGTGAGCCCACTGTTGGGTAGGGACTGTCTCTATATGTTGCCAACTTGTACTTCCCAAGCGCCTAGTACAGTGCTCTGCACACAGTAAGCGCTCAATAAATATGATTGATTGATTGATTTCCCCTCCAGCCCAACACATATGTACATACCTGTAATTTATTCATTGACATTAATGTCTGTCTCCCCCTCTCGAGACTGTGAGTTCCTTGTGAGCAGGGAATGTATCTGTTTATTGTGGTATTGTACTCTCCCAGTAACTTAGTACTGTGCTCTGCACACAATAAGTGCTCAATAAATACAAGTGAGTGAACTGAATGTGTAGGAGGCCTCCACAAAACCCTGGGAAGACTGCTACTGTGAAAGCGGTTATTGTGGCTACAAGAGTGACTTGGACTCTGAACAGCCTGAAATTCTTTTCCCCTAGCCACATTACCCTGCTAATTTTGTTTTTATTATTTACCTCTTCCATGTTTTTTGTTTCCTTATTTGTGATGTGTCTGTCTCCGGTCCCTTCTCCCCACTTATACTCTTTAACTGTGAATAACCCAAGGAACAGGGACCAGGTCTAATTCCAACTTGTGTATTCCCTCCAGAGTTTAGTATAGTTCTCTGCACATAGTAAGTGCTTAATACATATCATTACCACTATTACTCCTACTACTTCTACTACTGAACTCATCCTCTAGACTGTAAGCTCATTGTGGGCAGGGAATGTGCCTGTTTATTGTTATATTGTACTCTTCCAAGTGCTTAGTTCAGTGCTCTGTACACAGTACGCGCAATAAATACTACTGTCTGATTGAATACTATAACTACTACTACTATCTCTAGAATTTTCTTCTTTTTCTGGTCCTTCAAGATGAAAATTTGTCTGAATAGGTACATTTAAAGTCTTAAAATGTATTATTATACTAGAAACATCGCAGTTCATATTTCTAGGAAATTGTACAAAGGGTATAAATCGGAGAAGTAAAAATGAATCTGTAAATATTTTACAATAATTTAAGTAGTAAAAAATGAAATTTACTAATAATCCTGTTTTTCACACATGGTACATGTGAACTGTCACATCTGGCATGCACATGGAACTTTACATCTAGAATTGATTTACTGGGATGGATTTTTCTGGCCACAATTAAAATTTTGACGTATTAGTAGATATAATCAATGAGGATAATCCATCTAGGTGCAATGGTTTGGGGAGGAGAACTGTAATCAAAACAGAATTTTGTAACCAAAGAGTGAGAACATGAATGCTTCTCAGTAGTCTTGGCACCGTTTCATAATTTTCTTCTTTGAAGAAATCTTTGAGTCAGAAGAACATGGATAGTTTCAACTTGAATGAATGAGACTGCGTGGCCAATTGCCACCTAAAATAAATTTGTAACCTCAGGTATTGAGCAAATAAAACTCTAAATTGAAACTTACTGTGCCTTAGGTAACCACTTAACAATTCCCATTAAAACGTCTCTCTTACATAATGATGGATTTAATTTCCAACGCACTCCACCCCCTGGAAAGGGATTTTAGCCATTGGGTGCTCTCTGACAATCCGATGAAGCAGCGTGACTCAGTGGAAAGAGCATGGCCTTGGGAGTCATAGGTCAGGAGTTAAAATCCCAGCTCTGCCGCTTGTCAGCTGTGTGACTTTGGGCAAATCACTTAACTTCTCTGTGCCTCAGTTACCTCATCTGCAAAATGGGCATTAAGACTGTGAGCCCCACATGGGACAACCTGATCACTTTGTATCCTCCTCAGGGCTTAGAACAGTGATTTGCACATAGTAAGTGCTTAACAAATACCAAAATTATTATTATTACTATTAAATACAGGTTCTGGAAATTTTAAGTCTAAGTAATTTCTGAATAGCTTACATGAAATAATAATAATAATAATAATAATAATAATAATAAACTCAGTACACTGGCAAAAACTCAATACACAGAGGGTTTACTATTCAGAAGCTACATTTAATATGTCAGCTTGTTGTGGGCAGGGAATATGTCTGTTTGCTCTTTTGTTGTACTCTCCCGAGAGCCTAGTGCATTGCCCTGCACACAGTAAGTGCTCAATAAATACAACTGACTGAAAGAATGAATGAATGAATGAATGTATGAATGAATGAATGAATGAGCCCTTCTAGACTGTGAGCCGGTTGTTGGGTAGATTTGTCACTATTTGTTGCCCAATTGTACTTTCCAAGAGCTTAGTACAGTGCTCTGCACACAGTAAGTGCTCAATAAATACTACTGAATGAATGAACTTATCAATGAATGAATATGCCTGTGTCTGGAGTCCCTGAAACTATGGCCAATCAATGTGGGCCCTTCAATATCACCCTCATATTCCACATTGAGTCAGTGAGATTTAAAAAAAAAAACAAAACAAACAAAACAAAAAAAGAAAACAAACCTGTTTTTCAGCCTGGAAGTAGGACTGTACTAGCTAGGGCAGGTAGCTTGGCAACATGTGAGTAGAAGGATGATAATGTTTAAACATGCACTTAAGCAGATTCACCAGATGTTAGTTTTTTCTTCATTAAAAAACAATTTTCGAGATCAAGTTCAAGACTGTGAGCCCGCTGTTGGGTAGGGACGGTCTCTATATGTTGCCAACTTGTACTTTCCAAGCGCTTAGTACAATGCTCTGCACACAGTAAGCGCTCAATAAATACGATTGAAGGAATTACCAGTGACTTTAATGTCGGATAGATTCTCTTCCCTCCTCCTACCCGCACCCCGGCTCTCCTCCTTCACTCAATAATATTTATTGAGCGCTTACTGTGTGCAGCACTGTACTAAGCACGTGGGAGAGTAAAATATAACAACAAACACATTCCTACCCACAATAAGCTCACAGTCAAGGGGGAGCTCACTTCTCCTCCCCCCTCCCCTCTCTTTCCTCCATGCTTCTCTTTTACACCTCCCTCCCTTCCTCCATCCCCTCTTTTTGGGTAGGGCACAGTCCTGAGAGTCAAAAGGACCTGGGTTCTAATCATCCCAGCTCTACCACAAGTCTGCTGTGTGACCTTGGGCAAATCACTTCACTTCCCTGGGCCTCAGTTACCTCGCTGTAAAATGGGGATTAAGACTGTGAGCCCCATATGGGACAAGGACTGCGTCCAACCTGATTACCTTGTATATACTCTAGTGCTTAAAACAGTCCTTGGCACATAGTAAGTGCTTAACAAATATTGTAGCTATTATTAGTTATCATTATTATTATTATAGTGAATTGTACAGTTGAATAGCTGCTGAAATCTTTGAAGGGCAGCAAAGAAAAATACAGGCGATAGGCAGGCAGTTAATCTTACTAGACTTGGGTACATCAACTGTGCGAGAAATTAAATGTTTAATTTCCAAGCGCTTAGTACAGTGCTCTGCACACAGTAAGCGCTCAATAAATACGATTGATGATGAAATGTTTAAAGAGTCTTAACTAAAGATCTTTGGGCAAGCAAAAGGCTTATTCTTTTTTCCTTCTCTTTCCACGGAAGCAGTGTGGCCTAGTGGATACAGCACGGGCCCGGGAATCAGGACCTGGGTTCTAATCCCCACTCTGCCCCTTGTCTGCTGTGGGACCTTGGGCAAGTCACCTAACTTCTCTGTGCCTCAGTAACTCATCTGTAAAACGGGGATCGAGACGGTGAGAACAGGGACTGCGTCCAACCTGATTAGCTTGGATCTACCCCAGTGCTCAGCACAGTGTTTTGTACACAGTAAGCATTCTTGGACAAGTAACTTAGCTTCTTTGTGCCTCAGTTTCTTCATCTGTAAAATGAAGAAAGCAATGTGGCCTAGTGGAAAGAGCACAGGCCTCGGAGTCGGAGGACACAGGATCTGATCCCAGCTCTGCTATTTATTGGCTGTGTGACCTTGGGAAAATCACATAACTTCTCTGTGCCTGTTACCTCATGTATAAAATGGGGGTTAAGACTGTGAGCCCTATGTGGGACAGGAACTATTGGGAAGCAGCGTGGCTCAGTGGAAAGAGCATGGGCTTTGGAGTCAGAGGTCTTGGGTTCGTATCCTGACTCAGCCACATTTCTGCTGTGTGACCTTGGGCAAGTCACTTAACTTCTCTGAGCCTCAGTTACCTCATCTGTAAAATGGGGATTAAGATTGTGAGCCCCACGTGGGACAACTTGATCACCTTGTAACCCCCCCAGCGCTTAGAACAGTGCTCTGCACATAGTAAATGCTTAATAAATGCCATTAAAAAAAAACTATCTCCAACCTAATTATCCTGTATCTACCCCATCATTTAGTACAATGCCTGGCATATAGTAAGTGCTTACCAAATTTCATGTATAAAATGGGGGTTAAGACCGTGAGCCCTATGTGGAACAGGAACTACGTCCAACCTAATTATCCTTTATCTACCCCATCATTTAGTACAATGCCTGGCATATAGTAAGTGCTTAGCAAATACCATAAAAATAAAAATTTTAAAAATCAAATAAAATAATTATTATTTATATCATGTAAAGATTGACAGTGGTGTCTGTTTCATCTATGATATTTTTAAGCTATGTGGCTCAGTGGAAAGAGCATGGGCTTTGGAGTCCCAGGTCATGGGTTCAAATCCCACTCCACCAATTGTCAGCTGTTTGACTTTGGGCAGGTCACTTAACTTCTCTGTGCCTCAGTTACCTCATCTGTAAAATGGGGATTAAGACTGTGAGCCTCCCATGGGACAACCTGATCATCTTGTAACCTCCCCAGCACTTAGAACAGTGCTTTGCACATAGTAAGCGCTTAAAAAATGCCATTATTATTATTATTATTATTATTATTATTATTATTATTATTATTAAACCAGAGAGTGTCATCTTATGGGCCTATGGTTTAAACATGTGCAAAATTAAGACAACCTAAGACCTTTAAGTAAGCAGAATACCGACTATTTTCATATATAAAGAATGTCTAAAAAATACCTCTATAAATGTAAGGCAGATATATTCAAATCAAAACTTATTTTACTGAGCTGTTATTACTCATCTATTCAAATAAAGGTTTCTATGCATATCAAGAATTTCAGTGGCTTCCTTCTGTGAACATTTGAATATAAACAATGCATAACTTTGGCATTTTGACCTCTGTGTACCTAGCTCAAACACTAAAAAGGTAATTTTTTAATGGTATCTGTTAAGCACTTACTAAGTGCCAGGCACTGTACTAAATGCTGGGGAAGATACATATGTTTTGTTTTGCTGTCTGTCTCCCCCTTCTAGACTGTGAGCCCACTGTTGGAAAGGGACCGTCTCTATATGTTGCCAACTTGTACTTCCTAAGCGCTTAGTACAGTGCTCTGCACACAGTAAGCGCTCAATAAATACGATTGATTGATTGATTGATTTGGGCAAGTCACTTAACTTCTCTGTGCCTGTTACCCCATATGTAAAATGGGGATTAAGATTGTGAGTCCCACATGGGACAACCTGATCCCCTTGCATCCCCCCAGCACACAGTAAGCGCTCAATAAATACGATTGAATGAATGAATGAATCAATCAATCATATTTATTGAGCGCTTACTGTGCGCAGAGCACTGTAATAAGCGCTTGGGAAGTACAAGTTGGCAACATATGCAGACAGTCCCTACCCAACAGTGGGCTCACAGTCGAAAAGGGGGAGACAGAATGAATGAATGAATGAATACAAGGTAATCAGGTTGAACACAGTCCATGTCCTATGTGGGGCTCACAGTCTCCATTTTACAGCAGAGATAACTGAGGCCCAAAGAACTTAAGTGACTTGCCGATGGTCCCAAGGCAAGATACATGGTGAAGCCAGGATTCGAACCCAGGTACTCTGACTTCCCCTTCCCCCTCTCAGGATAACATTTGAAGAGTTTCCAGTCCTCTACCAGTCTTGGCTAGAGGAAGGAGAGTCAAGCAGAGGCCTACCCACTCCATTCCTAGCTTGGGCAGTGGCTAGCGAGTGGAAAGCCATCTGCTACAAGTCAAAGCTCGCCTGTGCTAGGCAGCAACGGAATGGGAGAGAGTCAAGGGCAGAAAATCCAATTTACTGCGTGGAAGAAGGCAATGGTAAACCACTTCCACATTTTTACCAAGGAAACTCTGTGGATACACAACCAGAATGATTGAAGAGGAAGGCGGGATGTTCTGGGAGAAATGTGTCCATGGCGTCGCTACACAGCATTCACTCATTCATTCATTCAATCGTATTTATTGAGCGCTTACTGTGTGCAGAGCACTGTACTAAGCGCTTGGGAAGTACAAGTTGGCAACATATAGAGACGGTCCCTACCCAACAGCGGGCTCACAGAGATGACTCAATTCATTCATTCATTCAATCGTATTTATTGAGCGCTTACTGTGTGCAGAGCACTGTACTAAGCGTTTGGGAAGTACAAGTTGGCAACACATAGAGCAGTCCCTACCCAACAGCAGGCTCACAGAGATGACTCAATTTATTCATTCAATCGTATTTATTGAGCGCTTACTGTGTGCAGAGCACTGTACCAAGCGCTTGGGAAGTACAAGTTGGCAACATATAGAGACAGTCCCTACCCAACAGTGGGCTCACAGAGATGACTCCACTCATTCATTCAATCGTATTTATTGAGCGCTTACTCTGTGCAGAGCACTGTACTAAGCGCTTGGGAAGTACAATTTGGCAACATATAGATACGGTCCCTACCCAACAGTGGGCTCACAGAGCTAATAATAATAATAATAATGATGGGATTTGTTAAGCACTTACTATGTGCAGAGCACTGTTCTAAGTGCTGGGGGGGGGATACAAGGTGATCAAGTTGTCCCACTTGGGGCTCACAGTCTTAATCCCCATTTTACAGATGAGGGAACTGAGGCCCAGAGAAGTTAAGCGACTCGCCCAAGGTCACACAGCAGACATGTGGTGGAGCCGGGATTCGAACCCATGACCTCTGACTCCAAAGCCCGGGCTCTTTCCACTGAGCCACACTGATGCCTCAGTAACTTAAGACAAGACAAGACTCTGGCTCCCCTGAGCAGAACTTGTACGTAAAGAAGATCAGTGGGTTCTATTCATTCATTCAATCATATTTATTGAGCACTTGCTGTGTGCAGAGCACTGTACTAAGCGATTGGAAAGTACGGTTCAGCAACAAATAGAGACAATCCCTGCCCACACTGGGCTCACAGTCTAGAAGGGGGGAGACGGGCATCAAAACAGGTAAACAGGCATCAATAGCATCAATATAAATAAATATAATTATAGATATATACACGTCATTAGTATAAATATATAGGAATTTTAAATATGTACGTATATATACAAGTTCTGTAGGGCAGGGAGCACAGTAGAGCAAAGGGAGCAAGTCAGGGTGAAGGGGAGGGGAAGGGGAGCTGAGGAAAAGGGGGCTTAGTCTGTGGAGGCCTCCCAGAACAGGTGAGCCTTCAGTAGGGTTTTGAAGGCGGGAAGTGTGCTAGTTTGGAGGATTTCATCATCAATCGTATTTATTGAGCGCTTACTATGTGCAGAGCACTGTACTAAGCGCTTGGGAAGTACAAATCGGCAACACATAGAGAGAGTCCCTACCCAACAGTGGGCTCACAGTCTAAAAGGGGGAGACAGAGAACAAAACCAAACATACTAACAAAATAAAATAAATAGGATAGATATGTACAAGATTTGAAGGAGGGAAGGCGTTCCAGGTCAGAGGCAGGACGTGGGCCAGGGGTCGACGGCGGGACAGGAGAGAACAAGGCGCAGTGGGAAGGTTAGCGGCAGAGAAGCAGAGTGTGCGGGCTGGAATATAGAAGGAGAGAAGGGAGGTGAGGCAAGAAGGGTGAGCAGCTTTGAAGCCAATAGTGAAGAGTGATTTTATTATTTTCATATGCCCTGGAGCACCTGGGTCTTCGGTAGCAAACAATACTGATGTTTAGAGTTAAGCTCTCCGAAGACCTTGAATGTCACCCTCACCAAGACAATCCGCCGGCACCCGGGACCTCCATATCACAAGGGGAGAACAAGACATAGTTGGCGTCCTGAGTTTGGAGGCGCCTGTTCGGTTGTATCCCTAGGCAGATGGGTAAAATCCCTGAAGGTAAGTGTTTCTGTTGCACTAGCTCTCCTAATTATACTAATAGTAACTGTAGTATAATAACTGCCGGTGGATACAGGCTAATTGGGCTGGACGAAGTCCCTGTTCCACATGGGCTCACAGTCTCAAGCCCCATTTTGCAGAGGAGGTAAATGAGGCACAGAGAAGTTAAGTGGCAGAGGGGGCTTAGAATCCAGGTCCTCTGACTCCAGGGCCTGTGCTCTGTCCACTAACCAAGCTATCTTCTCTAATAATAATAATAATAATAATAATAATAATAATAATGGCATTTATTAAGTGCTTACTATGTGCAAAGCACTGTTCTAAGCGCTGGGGAGGTTACAAGGTGATCAGGTTGTCCCATGGGGGGCTCACAGTCTTAACCCCCATTTTACAGATGAGGTAACTGAGGCAAAGGGAAGCTAAGTGACTTGCCCAAAGTCCCACAGCTGACAATTGGAGGAGCAGGGATTAGAACCCATGACCTCTGACTCCAAAGCCCATGCTCCTTTCCACTGAGCCACGCTGGCTTTATTGTTGTATTATAATAATAACAATAACAATGATGGTGTTTGTTAAGCACTTACTATGTGCCAAGCACTGTTCTAAGCACTGGGGTAGATACAAGGTAATCAGGTTGCCCCACATGGGGCTCACAGTCTTAATCCCCATTTAACAGATGAGGGAACTGAGGCACAGAGAAGTTAAGCGACTTGCCGAAAGTCACCCAGGTGACAAGTGTCTCTCCCAAGCGCTTAGTACAGCAGCGTGGCTCAGTGGAAAGAGCATGGGCTTTGGAGTCAGAGGTCATGGGTTCGAATTCCGGCTCCGCCACATGTCTGCTGTGTGACCTTGAACAAGTCAGTTAACTTATCTGAGCCTCAATTACCTCATCTGTAAAATGGGGATGAAGACTGTGAGCCCCACGTGGGACAACCTGATCACCTTGTATCCACCCAGAGCTTAGAATAGTGCTTTGCACATAGTAAGCGCTTAATAATATTATTATTATTAAAATGGGGATTAAGACTGTGAGCCCCACATGGGACAACCTGATCACCTTGTATCCCCCCCAGCATTTAGAACAGTGCTTTGCACATTTAAGCACTTAACAAATGCCATCATTATTATTATTATTATTAAAATGGGGATTAAGCCTGATGCTAAACTTCATGCACTCCATCCTGGTGGTTACAGATGAGGTAACCGAGGCCCACAGAAGGGAAGTGACTTGTCCAAGGTCACACAGCAGACAAGTGGCAGAGGTAGAATTAGAACCCAGACCTGTGCTCTATCCACTAGGACACCCTGCTTCTCATGGTCTGCTTCTCAAAGGTTGCCCAATTGCTGTGTCCTCTGGTGAATCCTAGTAACGTTTGAGTTTTCCCACAGTGGCCTTTTTCCCTATTGTTCCGAATCTTGGTTAAGCTTTGACTGAAGGGAATGGGGGAATTCTGGATTAAAATAAAGAGAAAGGGAGAATTCCTGCCACATTCTCCCTCTTCTAGACTGTGAGCCTGTTGTTGGGTAGGGACCGTCTCTACATGTTGCCGACTTGTACTTCCCAAGCGCTTAGTACAGTCCTCTGCACACAGTAAGCGCTCAATAAATACGATTGAATGAAGAGCTTTATTTGCTTACTTCAGCTTTTGAAGATATAGCCTTTATCATTCATTCATTCATTCAATCGTATTTATTCATTCATTCAATCGTATTTAATGAGCGCTTACTGTGTGCAGAGCACTGTACTAAGCGCTGGGAAAGTACAAGTTGGCAACATATACAGACGGTCCCTACCCAACAGTGAGCGCTTACTGTGTGCAGAGCACTGTACTAAGCGCTTGGGAAGTACAAGTTATCAGAGAATTGGTTAACTAGGGAAAAGTTTCAAATGACTGGCACTGAATTTTACGGTGATGGCAGAACTGCTTTTTGAAGGTTGAACAACTCTACAGTCAGTGTGGCCTAGTGGATTGAGCACGGACGTGGGAGTCCAAAAGACCTGGGTTCTAATTCTGACTCGGCCACTTGTCTCCTGTGTGATTTTGGACAAGTCACTTCAATGCTCTGGGCCTCATTTACCTCATCTGTAAAATGGAGATTAAGTCTGTGAGCCCCACAATAATAATAATGGCATTTATTAAGCGCTTACTATGTGCAAAGCACTGCTCTAAGCACGGATAATCATGGCATTTATTAAGCACAAAGCACTGTTCTTAGCGCGGGGGAGGTTACAAGGTGATCAGGTGGTCCCACAGGGGGCTCACAGTCTTAATCCCCATTTTACAGACGAGGTAACTGAGGCACGGAGAAGTGAAGTGATTTGACCAGAGTCATACAGCTGACAATTGGTGAAGCCGGCATTTGAACCCGTGACCTCTGACTCCAAAGCCCGAGCTCTTTTCACTCGGCCACGCCAGTAGGGCAGTGGACTGTGTCTCAACTGAATAGCTTGTATCTACCCCAGGGTTTAGTACAGTGCCTGATACATAGTAAGCAATTATTAGTAAATATTCATTCATTCACTCAATCGTATTTATTGAGCGCTTACTGTGTGCAAAGCAATGTAATAATAATAATAATAATAATAGCATTTATTAAGCGCTTACTATGTGCAAAACACTGTTCTAAGCGCTGGGGAGGATACAAGGTAATCAGGTTGTCCCACGTGGGGCTCACAGTCTTAATCTCCGTTTTACAGATGAGGTAACTGAGGCACAGAGACTTGCCCAAGTCACACAGCTGACAACTGGCAGAGCCGGGATTTGAACCCATGACCTCCGACTCCAAAGCCCGGGCTCTTTCCACCGAGCCACGCTGCTTCTCAACAAATGTAATTAGCGCTTGGGAGAGTACAGACACATTCTCTGCCCACACGAGCTCACAATCTAAACGGTGACACGTACATTAATATACATAAATAAATAAATGCCATCCAATAACAAATGAATAAGGAAATAAAATAAATAAATGAATAAATACCATAAAATATTATTTGAGCACTCTGGTACAGGCGTACACCGTTGTTATTCAGGTCAAGGACAGTGGGGGATATTTAAAGTTTCTTGCCTCTTCTAAATGAGCAGTCTCCACTCAAAGTTTCCCAAAGGCCGCGTGCAGCTGTATGATTCAATTAGGAAAGTCACCAGGGTATATGGCTTGACCACAATTTGCAATTGTCTACACAGACTGTGCAGTCTTTTCTAAGGCAACAGACAATAATGTCTGCTTTCTCACACATCCACGTGAATAGTTGTTGCCAACTTGTACTTCCCAAGCGCTTAGTACAGTGCTCTGCACACAGTAAGCGCTCAATAAATACGATTGATGATGATGATGATGATGAATAGACCACCTACATCAGAAATGTACAGCACTGAGAAGTGAAGAGGGGAGAATTATTGAGCACTAGAAATTCTTCATTCATTCAATCGTATTTATTGAGCGCTTACTGTGTGCAGAGCACTGTACTGAGCGCTTAAAGGGAACTGTGACAGCAGACTCAATGTGTCTGTGATTACTAAAAGAATTCCAGTGAAGGGGAGACCTTTCTATCAAAGAGGTGCTGTCAATGATCAATTGGCTCTTTATGGTCTAGTTAGAAACGCTGGTCACAATTCTGGATTTGAAATTAAAAATTAGGCTTGGAACATCAATCAGTGGTAACTACTGGGTGCTTACTATGTGCAGACCACTGGACTAGGCACTTGGGAGTGTAGTACAGTGCTCTGCACACAGTAAGCTCTCAATAAATATGATTGAATGAATGAACAAAATTAGCAGATACGTTCCCTGCCCACAATGAGCTTTCAGTTGAGAGGAAGATTCATTCATTCATTCAATCAATCATATTTATTGAGCGCTTACTGTATGCAGAGCGCTTGGGAAGTACAAGTTGGCAACATATAGAGACGGTCCCTACCCAACAGTGGGCTCACAGTCTAGAAGATGTGCATTTTGGTTATCTTCTGGGGTTATGTCGGGAATATTCATTCATTCAATCATATTTATTAAGTGCTTACTGTGTGCAGAGCACTGTACTAAGCGTGTGGGAAAGTATAGTACGACAGTAAAGAGTGACAATCCCTGCCCACAGTGAGCTCACAATCTAGATGGGGGGGGAGATAAATGAAAATACAAATAAAATTGCAGATATAAACATAAGCGCTGTGGGCCTGGGGGCCAGGGGAAGAGCAAAGAGGGAAAGTCAGGGTGACGCAGAAGGGAGTGGGAGATGAGGAAAAGTGGGGCTTAGTCTGGGAAGGCCTCTTGGAGGAGGTGGGCCTTCAGGAAGGCTTTGAAGTGGGGGAGAGTCATTGGTGGATTTGAGGGAGGGAGGGCATTCCAGGCCAGAGACAGGACATGAGACAGGTGAGATGGAGGCATAGTGAGAAGGTTATTGGCATCAGGGGAGCAGAGTGTGTGGGCTGGGCTGTTGAAGGACGATGATGATGATGATGATTACGGTATTTGTTAAGCACTTATTATGCGTCAAGCACTGTTCATTCAATCGTATTTATTGAGTGCTTACTCTGTGCAGTAAGGGGAAGTCCAAGTTGGCAACATATAGAGACGGTCCCTACCCTACCCAACAGCGGCCTCACAGTCTAGAAGGGGGAGACAGACAACAAAACATATTAACAAAATAAAATAAACAAATAAATATGTACAAATAAAATAAATAGAGTAATAAATGCACACAAACATATATACAGGTGTTCTAAGCACTAGGGGACATACAAGGTACTCAGGTTGTCCCACGTGGGGCTCATAGTCTTCAACCCCATTTTACAGAGGTAACTGAGGCCCAGAGAAGTGAAGTGACTTGCCCAAAGTCACACAGCTGACAAAGTGGCGGAGGCAGGATTAGAACCCACGACCTCTGACTCCCAAGCCCATGCTCTTTCCATTGAGCCATGCTGCCCCTCAGTAGAAGGAGAGAAGCGAGGTGAGGTAGGAGGGGACAAGGTGATGCTTTAAGGCCAATGGTGAGGAGTTTTAGTTTGATACGAAGGTGGATTAGGCAACCACAGGAGATTTTTGAGGGGAATATTTATGGTACTCTCCCAAACACCTAGTACAGTGCTCAGTACACAGTAAGTGCTCGATATATACGACTGATTGCTAGCTCCTTGAGGGGAGGGCCCTGAGCTTCAGCCTTTAGGGTTCATACCTGAGAGCCTTGTCAAGTGCCCTGTACAAACTAGGGGCTCAAAGAAGCAGTGTGGCTCAGTGGAAAGAGCCCGGGCTTTGGAGTCAAAGGTTGTGGGTTCAAATTCCGGCTCCACCAATTGGTAGCTGTGTGACTTTGGGCAAGTCACTTCACTTCTCTGCACCTCAGTTCCCTCATCTGGAAAATGGGGATTAAGACGGTAAGCCCCCTGTGGGACAACCTAGGTCACACAGCAGACACGTGGAGAAGTTGGGATTCGAACCCATGACCTCTGACTCCAAGGCCCGTGCTCTTTCCACTGAGCCATGCTGTGATGAGGCCACCTCCTTCCATCAGAAGCAGTGAGGCCTAGTGGAAAGACCGTGGGCCTGAGTTCTAATCCTGACTCGACCACTTGTCTGCTGTGTGATCTTGGGCAAATCACTTCACTTCTCTGGGCCTCTGTGTCTGCCAAGCTAGCTCTCTTCCTCCCTTCAAGGCCCTACTGAGAGCTCACCTTCTCCAGGAGGCCTTCCCAGACTGAGCCCATTCCTTCCTCTCCCCCTCGTCCCCCTCTCCATCCCCGACATCTTACCTTCTTCCCTTCCCCACAGCACCTGTATATATGTATATATGTTTGTACATATTTATTACTCTATTTATTTATTTATTTATTTTACTTGTACATATCTATTGTATTTATTTTATTTTGTTAGTATGTTTGGTCTTGTTCTCTGTCTCCCCCTTTTAGACTGTGGGCCCACTGTTGGGTAGGGACTGTCTCTATATGTTGCCAACTTGTACTTTCCAAGCGCCTAGTACAGTGCTCTGCACACAGTAAGTGCTCAATAAATACGATTGATGATGATGATGACTGATTGGCTTACTGACTGACTGACTGATTGATAAAATGGGGTCAGGCTTTTAGTGGCCTAGTTGCTTGTTACTGCAACTTAATGGAAACCATTATTTAGGAAACCTCCGTTCACTTGTCTGCAAAAAAGGCGTTCAAAACTCTTCTCCCTTCTACTTAGACTGTGGAACCTGTTTTTCTTGTATCTACCGCAGTGCCCCATACAGTGCTCAGCACAGAGTAAGCACTTAATATATATATATTTACTATCATTAATAATAATAATAATAATAATAATAATAATAATAATAATGAGCCATCTTTTGAGGGCTCATATATAAGGGGAGTTGAATGTTCACATTTCTAGGGCAGTAAACCAGCACAGGGGTAGGTAATCGTTCTAGTTTAGATGTACTTGTTTAAGAAGTTTCATCTAAGCCAGCATCTGCGATGGAAGGGATGGGGACTTGATGTTACATGATTTAGCATGCTGCAGTATGAAGTAATACTATTAATGGATGTTTTTGAGCATCTATAACTGAAAGGCTCTCATTCCCATATTGGAGTGTGTAAAGGAGAGGCCTGTATTTAATAGTCCCATAACAGTTGATCTGCAAATAAAATGGGATTGTACTAGAGAAGCAGTGTGGCTCAGTGGAAGGAGCACGGGCTTGGGAGTAAGAGGTCATGGGTTCGAATTCCGGCTCTGCCACTTGTCAGCTGTGTAACCTTGGGCAAGTCCCTTAACTTCTCTGGGCCTCAGTTCCCTCATCTGTGAAATGGGGATGAAGACTGTGAGCCCCAAGTGGGACAACCTTGATCACCTTGTATACCCCCCAGCGCTTAGAACAGTGCTTGACACATAGTAAGCGCTTAACAAATACCATTATTATTATTATTATTATTATTATTATTATCACTGGGGCAAAGACGCAGTGTGGCCTAATGGCTAAATCAAAGGGCCTGTAAGTCAGAAGGACTTGGGCTCTATCCCAGCTCCACCACTTGTCTATTGTGTAACCTTGGGCAAGTCACTTAACTCTTCTGTGCCTCAGTTACCTCATCTGTAAAATGGGGATTAATATCGTGAGCCCCATGTGAGACATGACCTATGTCCAACATCATATCTTATACCTACCCCAGAGCTTAGTACAGTGCCCAGCACAAATACTATTTAAAAAAAAAACAGTGTTTGAGTTCTAATACAGGCTCTGCCACTTCTCTGCTGTGTGACTTGGGGTAAGTCACTTATGTTCTCAATAAAACATATTTTCTGCCCACAGTTAGCTTATGGTCTAAAGAGGGAGAAAGACATTGATATAAATAAATACATTACAGCTATGTACATGAGTACATTAGAGAAGCAGCGTGGCTCAGTGGAAAGAACCCGGGCTTTGGAGTCAGAGGTTGTGGGTTCAAATCCCAGCTCTGCCAGTTGTCAGCTGTGTGACTTTGGGCAAGTCACTTCACTTCTCTAGGCCTCAGTTACCTCATCTGGAAAATGGGGACTAAGACTGTGAGCCCCCCGTGGGACAACCTGATCATCTTGTAACCTCCCCGGCGCTTAGAACAGTGCTTTGCACATAGTAAGCACTTAATAAATGCCATTATTATTATTATTATTATTATTATAAGTGCGGAGGCACTGGGAGGGGGAATGAATAAAGGGAGCAAGTCAGGGCAAGGCAGAACGGAGTTGAAGAAATGGAAAAGAGTGCTTAGTGATGGAAGGTCTCTTGGAGGAGATGTGCCTTCATGACTGACTGTCTGTCTTGGTTACCACATCTGTAAAATGGGGATTAAGACTGTGAGTTTCATGTGGGACACTGATGCTGCGCACAATCTGCTATCTTGTACTTACCCTGGCGCTTAATACAGTGCCTGGCACTTAGTAAGTGCTGAACAAATACCATATTAAAAAAAAAAAAAAGGTCAGTGAAGTGTTTGAGCTACTTCCTGGTAATGGTTTGCAATTATTCTAGAAGTCCTAAGAAAGTTACGGCTGGTTGCTTAAATGAATCTACTCCTTTCACAAAATTTGTGTGGTATCAATGGTACAAAGCTTCTTTAATTTTGTGTATTGCTTGCTAACAATCACTAAGAGGAAGCTTCAATTTTGTAATTAATTGCCTCCGCCAGCAAATTGGCACACACACACTCACACACACACACATACAATATTCTTATTGTACTATATCGTGAACAAGAACAATAGAAAGCAAGTTGCCCTATTAAATAAATGTTTGTACAACTAAAAGCCGCTTGAGTTCAAGTTTCTAGATTAATAATGTTTATGAATACCATCAAACCAAGAATTCTGAGCATTAGTTTTTCTTACTGAAAAAAAAGTGACATTTATGTTATAAAAAGCTTAGGCATCATATAATAATAATTATGGCATTTGTTAAGCACCTCCTATGTGCCAAGCACTGCTCTAAACACTGATAATGATGGTATTTGTTAAACACTTATTATGAGCCAAACCCTGTTCTAAGCACTGGGGTCAATAGGAGGTAATCAGGTTGCCCCACGTGGGGCTCACAGTTTTAATCCCCATTTTACAGATGAGGGAACTGAGGCCCAGAGAAATTTAGATATAGAAATTTAGATACTATTTCTTGGACACTTTCCAATAGAACCTCTATGTACTGCATTTTTCTTTCCAAGGTTTAATATGATAGCTCTTATTTCCTTCATAGCAAGGATCAGGTCTACTTTATTGTACTCTCCCAAGAACTTAGTACAGTGCTCTGCATACAGTACATGTTCAATAAATAGCTTCGATTGTTGATTAAAGTCTTATTATTTGACAAGTTCTGGGGTACATACAAGATCAGAGAGAGAGGGCACTGTCCCTAACCACATGGTCTAAGGTGGAAGAACAGATAGATATTTTATCCCTGTCTTACATATGAGGAAACTGAGGCACAGCCAGGTTGGGTGAAATGCCCAATATCACACCGCAGGCAAATGGCAAAAATAAGATTAGAACCTGGGTCTTCTGATTCTGAGAACTGTGCTCATTTTACTCAGCCATGCGATTTCTAGCTTAATGAAACACTGGTGGCTTAAAGAAAGGTGCCTTTATTTTATTTTCTAGGAAGGATGTTATTTATAAAATTCAGAAATACTAGGTAAAGTAAGTAAAGTTAAATTATTTTCACAAATATTGAAATTAAATGCTATTAATGCTATTAAAATGCTATTAAAATGCTATGAAATGCTATTAAAGGTGATATTAAATTCCTATAATATGAATCAGACCCTTCCAACATACTCTTTAGAAGCAGCGTGGCTTAGTGGAGAGAGCGGGGGCTTGGGAGTCAGAAGTCATGGGTTCTAATCCCAGCTCCGCCACTTATCAGCTGTGTGACTTTGGGCAAGTCATTTAACTTCTCTGGGCCTCAGTTTCCTTAACAGTAAAATGGGGATTAAGATTGTGAGCCCCAAGTGGGAGAACCTGATTACCTTATATCTACCCCAGCGCTTAGAAGAGTGCTTGGCACATAGTAAGCACTTAACAAATACCATCACTGTTAGGATTATTATTATTCTAGTAATGTTTTAGAAGTATCATCTTCACTTGGTCATTTTTCAAAGTACTTCAGTAAACTTTTCTGAACTGCTGTAGCTGCACCATGTAACAGAAAGGGATGTAGGGCATGTGTCGTCTAGGATTTCAAACACTTTACAAGTAAAAGGATAAACTGTCCTGGAGGGTGGGTTGGCTAGTGTAGAGTTATCCTTGCAGTCCACTACTGTGACACAAAATAAAATTGATTCCAGTGTAATAAAGTGATCTGTGTGCTTCATCGTTGAAGTGAAATGATTTTTGCCAGTAAAAATGTTTCCCTTCCACTGCTGCTGGAGTTGTTTTTTGAAGAGAGACAGCTCTCTTGGTCCAATGGAAACGTTTTATTCCTCACTCATTAATCAGTGCTCTTCACACAGTAAGCGCTCAATAAATACGACTGAATGAATGAAATGTCGGCCACACACCCTGTGGACAGATAGGGTCGGGAACAGAATACGCCGCTCAATTGCTCTGATCTGGCAATATCATTTTAATATGCTTTTTGACTGGAAAGCGATTTGAGGATTAGGGAACGCTCTTCAGACATTCAGAGCTTTTTAGACACAGAGTACTGTCATATTACTGCAGGAAATGTGTCTGTTTAGTGTTATATTGTACTCTTCCAAGCACTTAGTACAGTGCTTGACACCTAGTGAGGACTCAATAAATAGGGCTGAGTAATAGCAATAATAATAATAATAATTGTGGCATTTATTAAGTGCTTGCTAGGTGCTGGGCACTGTACTAAGAACTGGAGTAGATACAAGGTAATTAGGTCAGAGTCAGTTCGTGGCCCACATGGGGCTTACAGTCTAAGTAGGAGGGAAAACAGGCACTGAACCCCATTTTACAGATGAGGACACTGAGGCCCAGAGAATAATAATAATAATAATAATAATAATAATAATAATAATAATGGCATTTGTTAAGCACTTACTATGTGTCAAGCACTGTTCTAAGCACTGGGAGAGATACAAGGTAATCAGGTTGTCCCACACCGGGCTCACAGTCTTAATCCCCATTTTGCAGATGAGGTAACTAAGGCCCAGAGAAGTGAAGTGACTTACCCAAGGCCACACAGCAGGCTGGGATTAGAACCCATGTCCTCTAACTCCCAGGACTGTGGGTTTTTTTTTCCATTTGCATGTGTGTATGTGTGCTTGTGTGTGTGTACATGCGAATGCACACAGCTTCAGAGCAAGTGAGCACTGCAGTACAATTTTTTTTATTCTAGAGTTCACAAGAACTTAACCCCTGCATCACAAAAGAACAGGGTACATTTTCATGACAACTGTCCATAATACAGTTGAAGAGTTTGGGGAAACTAACTAAATTGATTTTTTTTCCCCTGTACCATATACAGTTGCTCTCCATGTTTGAAGTGCACTGAAAGCAAAACATACCTATAAATTCATGTGTGACTGAAAAAGCCAATAGATCCACAATCAAAGCCACAATGCAACAATACAAACACAAAGAATGTCCTTTGTTCTTTGCCATCCCTGATGACACTTTCACTTTTGCGTCCACGATCCTTATGAAGCTTTAGATGGTCACCTCTTTCTTCATTATTATTTTTATTATTCTTATTATTATTATTATTATATAATAAAAGTTTTTGTTAGGGCTTACTATGTGACAAGCACTGAGGTAGATACAGACTAATTCAAAGTCAGCTGTGTGACTTTGGGCAAGTCATTTAACGTTTCTGTGCCTCAGATGAGGTCATCTGTAAAATGGGGATTAAGACTGTGAGCCCACCCTGTGGGACAACCTGATGACTTTGTATTTACCCCAACGCTTAGAACAGTGCTTGGCACATAGTAAGCACTTAACAAATACCATTATTATTTGAAGCAGCGTGGCTCAGTGGAAAGAGCCCGGGCTTGGGAGTCAGAGGTCATGGGTTCTAATCTCGGCTCCGCCACTTGTCAGCTGTGTGACTTTGAGCAAATCACTTACCTTCTCTGTACCTCAGTTACCTCATCTATAAAATAGGGATTAGGACTGTGAGCCCATGTGGGACAACCTGATTACCTTGTATCTCCCCCAGCGCTTAGAACAGTGCTTGGCACATAGTAAGTGCTTAACAAATGGCATCATTATTATTATTATAATGTCCAGGCTGAGAAGCCAGAGGACATGGGTTCTAATGCCGGTTCTGCCACTTGCCTCCTGTACGATCTTGGGCAAGTCACTTAACTGCTCTGTGACTCTGTTTCCTCAACCGCAAAATGGGGATTCAATGCCTGATCCTGATCTCCCTCCTATTTAGAATGGGAGCCCCTCATGTGGGATGGTGTTGAATCCTATTAACTTGTATCTATCCAAGCGTTTAGAACAGCACTTGACTCACAATAAGTGCTTAACAAATCTCAAAAAATTCTGTAAAATGGGATTAATGCAGTGAGGCCCATGTGGGACACGGGATGTATCCATAGCATGCATCTTTGTCAGTGCTTAGTACAGTGCCTGGCATAGAGTAAGCACTTAACAAACAAAAACAAAAAATGGGAGTCCGAGGGGTGTGGTGCTGTCATTTGAGTCCCCCATGGTCATTCCTGAACGACTTCCTCTAGGAGTTTGGATGAGGGCCAGAATCTATTCCATTGAAACAGTTTCCCAGAGGATCGGAAACAGATTCCAATGCCGGCAGCCGGGTTTGCTGTTGCATCTCCAGGCCCGGCTGATGGGATAAATATAACAGGACCAGGCCCACATAGTACTGTAGCTAAAGTCCACTGGGAATGGGGAATTGGGATTGGGCACCCTCGATTCTGACACAGCCTAAAGTCCCATCATAAAGTGACCTCAGACTCTTTAGAAACTTTTTGGATCGGGAACATTCATCACTTTTTGAGACATGAAAATGTTGGAGGTGAACTGTCCAATAGTTTCTTCTCCAAACTGCTTTCTTCAGAAAGGTAGGGCCTGCCTTTCTTGGTGTGCTTAGGCAAGTCGTTTCATCTCTTTCAATTTTCTTTGAGAGTGAGGAGGGTATGGTCTTATCAGAGATTAACACTTAGCAGTCACACAATGCAGGAAGAAGAGGAGGGTGAAGGAGAGACAGAGGGCAAAAGGAAAATGATACTTCTCCTCAATGGGCTATTGTCAGGGACAAATTAGATGATGTGAATAGAGAAGTTGGACTGCTTGCAAAAAGGTGATAAATAAAAAGCATTCTTTGATTCCAGAAGATAAAGTTAAAAAACATATCAAGGTTAACACAGTAAATCCGTGCTAGTGCTCCTTGTGAGCAGGGAATGTGTCTGTTGCTGAACTGTACTCTCCCAAGCACTTAGTACAGTGCTTTGCACACAGTAAGCGCTCAATAAATACGACTGAATGAATGAATAAGAACAGAATCCACTCTTTCCTGCAAGACACTTTTCATTCATTCAATTGTGTTTATTCATTCATTCCTTCATTCATTCAATCATATTTACTGAGCGCTTACTGTGTGCAGACCACTGTACCAAGCGCTTGGAAAGTACAATTCGGCAACAGATAGAGACAATCCCTACCCAACAACGGGCTCACAGTCTAGAAGAGGGGAGACAGGCATCAAAACAAGTAAATAAATAGAATTATAGATATACACACATCATTAATAGAAATAAATAGAATTAAAATTATAAATACGTTAGTTTCAAGAAATCATGAAAAAGAACTACATATGTTTGATGGTAAAATCATCCTCCAAACAACTGTTATTGTTGGGTAGGGACCGTCTCTATATGTAGCCAACTTGTACTTCCCAAGCGCTTAGTACAGTGCTCTGCATACAGTAAGCGCTCAATAAATATGATTCAATGAATGAATGAATATGCACACAATACACATATATAATGACACACACAATTAACTTGTCTCTGTAACATACAGGACTTCTTACGGGCAGGTTGCCGGGAATACACAAAAATGTTCTTACTAAGAATAGTAGAACATATCTGTAAGTACTCTGACTTCAGGTGGTTACCCACTCATCTCTGCATCAAACCGAAACTCCTTACCATCAGCTTTTCATTCAATCGTATTTAAGAAACTTTAAGCTTTAAGAAACTCAATCAGCTCTCCCTCCACTTTACCTCATTCATCTCTAACTAAAATGCACACTCCACTCCTCTCATGTCAACCTACTCAGTGAACCCAATTTTCCCCCATTCAACCTAGTTGCATAAATGCACTGGCTTTGAAGTCAGAGGACCCCGGTTCTACTCCTGGCTCCATGACTTTTCTGCTCTGTGGCCTTTGAGAAGTCACTTAACTTCTCTGTGCCCTAATTACTTCACCTGTGTTTACTTGTTTTGTCGTCCGTCCCCCCACTTCTAGACTGTAAGCCTGGTATTGGCAGGGCTTTTCTCTCTTTATTGTTGAATTGTTCTTCCCAAATGCTTAGTACAGTGCTAGGAAGGAAGGAAGGAAGGAAGGAAGGAAGGAAGGAAGGAAGGAAGGAAGGAAGGAAGGAAGGAAGAAAGGATTAAGACTGTGAGCTCTATGTGGGACATTGACTGTGTCCGAATTCATTAGCTTGTATCTACCCCAGCAGTTAGAACAATATCTGTCCCATAGTGAGTATTTAACAAATACCATAAAAACAACAACAACAACAAAAGACATGAATTGTCAAAGAAAAGAACTGACAACTTTTCTCTCCAATTTATATTTTGCAATTTCGCTTTTGGAAATTGTCTGTGCTATCTATTGCTTTGAAACTGGCTTGATTTCAACCGTGGTGATTAAACCAAAGGAAAAAAGGCCAGATTGCTCTTATTGTTTAATACTTTCAGTGTTCTAGTAGGGGGGAGTAAATACGTATTTAGTATTTCATACGATCAAGTCACTTCTCTACATCCTTTGGGAACTTGATTGCAAATATTCTACTCTCCATTTATCAAATGGGTAAATGTAGAACTGAGTCAGAGAGGAAGCTAAAACCTAGAATGGTGAATTGAATGTTAGATCAAAGGGGCGGATGCAGGGGAATTGTAGTTAACCAGTCAGTTAAGGGGAAAGTGTCCCGGTCCTTCGGTTCAGGGGGTCATCAAGGAAAGATCCCATCGCATTCACCTGGGGTCTCCCCATAACAGCTCCAAGTTATACCATCCCCAACAAGCCCCACACAACCAGCCCCTCTATGAGCAGAGAATAGATCCCAGGTATTTCTGACACCCAGGCCATTCATTCAATCATATTTATTGAGCGCTTACGGTGTGCAGAGCACTGTACTAAGGCCAGTGTTCTATCCGCTAGCTGTGCCGCTTCTCAACATTGCTGAACAACCATTTTTAAACTAAGAGATAATAATAATAATGGTATTTGTTAAGCGTTTACTACGAACAAGGCACTGTACTAAGCACTGGGGTGAATACCAGCAAATCAGGTGGGATATAGTCCCTGTCCCATGGGGGGCTCACCGTCTTAATCCCCATTTTACAGACGAGGTAACTGAGGCACAGAGAAGTGAAGTGCGTTGCTTGAGTTCACACAGAAGACAAGTGGTAGAGCCGAGATTAGAATCCATAATAATAATAATAATAATAATAATAATGATGGCATTTATTTAGTGCTTACTATGTGCAAAGCACTGTTCTAAGTGCTGGGGAGGTTACAAGGTGATCAGGTTGTCCCTCGGGGGGCTCACAGTCTTTATCCCCATTTTATGATGATGGTATTTGTTAAGTGCTTACTGTTCTAAGCACTGTTCTAAGCGCTGGGGGGATACAATGTAATCAGGTGTGCCACGTGGGGCTCACAGTATTAATTCCCATTTTACAGTTGAGGAAACTGAGGCCCAGAGAAGTGAAGTGACTTGCCCAAAGTCACACAGCTGACAAGTGGCGGAGCCGGGGTTTGAACCCATGACCTCTGACTCCAAAGCCCGGGCTCTTTCCACTGAGCCATGCTGCTTCTCTGACCTTCTGATCTTCTCTGACCTCCTCTGACCTTCTGACTCCCAAGCCGTTCCTCTATCCACTAGACCATGCTAATTAACTGAGTAATTAGCCCTATGCCTGCTTTTCATGGGTTTGCATACTATGTATCTAGTCTGTTTTTATAGGTCACTTCCCTTATAGGCCCAGAGGAGTAAGTGTGTCCTGGTTTTTAAGACTGCATACTTTTTCACTGCACAATAAATTAACCTATAAAAATGAAAGGCATGGAGGACAAGAAATCATCATCCAATAGATGTACAGCTCTTGATCAAATGTCTTCAATAGTGTGCAGTGTGCATAATTAGTAATAATAATAATAATAGCATGTATTAAGTGCTTTCTAAGCACTGTTCTAAAGCACTGGGGAGGTTACAAGGTGATGAGCCGGGGAGCTCACGGAGAAGCAGCATGGCTCAGTGGAAAGAGCACAGGCTTTGGAGTCAGAGGTCATGGGTTCAAATCCCGACTCCGCCACCGGTCAGCTGTGTGACTTTGGGCAAGTCACTTAACTTCTCTGTGTCTCAGTTACCAAATCTGTAAAATGGGGGTTAAGACTGTGCCACGAGGGACAACCTGATCACCTTGTAACCTCTCCAGCGCTTAGAACAGTGCTTTGCACATAGTAAGTGCTTAACAAATACCCCAGTGCTTAGAACAGTGCTTTGCACATAGTAAGCACTTAACAAATACCCCAGCACTTAGAACAGTGTTTTGCACATAGTAAGTGCTTAATAAATGCCATGATTATTATTATTATTATTATTGTTATTATTATTATTATTATTAATTCCCATTTTATAGATGTGGTAACTGAGGCGCAGAGAAGTGAAGTGACTTGCCCATAGTCACACAGCTGACAAGTGGGGGAGCCGGGATTTGAACCCATGACCTCTGACTCCAAAGCCCATGCACTGAGCCACGCTGCTTCTCCAGTGCTCTGCAAACAGTAAGCGCTCAATAAATATAATTGAATTGAATAATTAATCTCTGTTGGTGACTTTAACCAAGACACAAAAACCCAAGCTATAGAGACTGAAGAAGCAGCATGATCTAGTGGAAAAAGTTCAGGACTGGGATTCAGAGGACTGGGATTCTAATCCCAGTTCTGCCACTTGTCTGCAGTGTGACCCTAAACAAGACAACTTCTCTGTGCCTCAGTTGCTTCATCTGTAAAACCAGGATTAGGACTGTGAGCCCTCTGTAGGACCGGGACTCTGTCCAACCTGATTATTATCTTTCATCTACTTGGTACAGTACCTTGCATATAGTAAGCACTTAACACATACATAAAAAAAGTCACAACTTCTCCGTGGGACAACCTTGATCACCTTGTATTCCCCCCAGTGCTTTGTACATAGTAAGCACTTAATAAATGCCATCATTATTATTATTATTATTATCCACTCTGCCATGCGGCACATGCACTTCACAACTGCACCTCTGCCCATTCCATGCCCCACCAGGGCCAGGACTGTAGGGATGAGAAAGCAGTTGCTACCAGAACTATAATAAATACCTCCTCAGGGCTTTGGTCTTGATGTCTCAGACCGAGGATCGATTGATCAATCTATCAATCAATGGTATTTACTGAGTGCTTACTACTACACCAAGAGCTCGGTAGAGTACAAGGCAACAGAATTAGCAACACATTCCCTGTCCGTAATGCTCTTACATCACCCCTCAATCCTAGCGGTGGGATTTCACTGCCATATAAATATCGGAGACAATATTGTATCCTGAGGTACTGTTTCGGTTTTCGCTACGGGTGACGCTGACCTCAGCTAAATTCAATCGAACGAAGTTCAGAATGGTAATTAAGAAACAGCAGCGTTGTTGAATGGGATTGGCAATAGATTTATGTAGGAGAAAAGCCAGATACTTGGGGAAAAGAGAAAGGAAGAACAGTAGTCGCAATATTTGCCAAGTACGTACTGTGTGCTAAGGACTGTACTAAGCTCTCAGAGAAAATGCACAAGCTGAGAATTAGACATGGTCTCTGGTGGCTCTTAAGCAGCTCACAATCTAAGAATCAATCAATCAATCAATAGTATTTATTGAGCGCTTACTGTGTGTAGAGCACTGTATTAAGCACTTGGGAAGTACAAGTTGGCAACATATAGAGACAGTCCCTACCCAACAGTGAGCTCACAGTCTAGAAGGGGGAGACAGAGAACAAAACCAAACATACTAACAAAATAAAATAAATAGAATAGATATGTACAAGTAAGATAAATAGAGTAATAAATATGCACAAACATATATACATATATACAGGTGCTGTGGGGAAGGGAAGGAGGTAAGATGTGGGGGATGGAGAGGGGGACGAGGGGGAGAGCAACATCAAAACTCAGAAGGGCAAGGGGAAAAGGTGAGGGGGAGAGGAAAATGAAAAAGTAGAGGGGAGGGACAAGAATCAAATAGAATTTCTCTAAAATCCAGTTCTGGCAAGAGGATGTTATGGGAACAACCCTACTGTTAACTGACTCTATTTATTGACAGAAACCTTTTTAAAAGAGGATGTAAACTGACCTGCTGGATACACTACAATTACTTTCCAAACTTTCATAAGTCAACTACCTTCTCCATCTGTACCCACTTAGTTCACAGATTCTGTACCTTTTCAATCCCATAAGCCACAATTCATGGCAATATGTCCAAAATGGGTTATCAAAAAGTAGACAGACAAAAAAAAAAAAAAGGACTAGGAACATAGAAGCTGTGGATCTCAGATTTATGGACCAATATAGGGGAAAGCTAGGGATATTAGATCAATCATCCCATCAACCGTATTTATTAAGCACTTTCCATGTGCAGAGCACTGTATCAAGTGCTTAGGAGAGTACACTACAACAGAATTTGCAGTCACTCTCCCTGCCCATAGGAGTTTACAGTTTAGAGGCGAGACAGAGAAGCAGCGTGGCTCAGTGGAAGGAGCCCGGGCTTTGGAGTCAGAGGTCATGGGTTCAAATCCTGGCTCTGCCAATTGTCAGCTGTGTGACTTTGGGCAAGTCACGTCACTTGTCTGGGCTTCAGTTACCTCGTTTGTAAAATGGGGATTAAGACTGTGAGCCCTCTGTGGAACAACCTGATTGCCTTGTAACCTCCCCAGCACTTAGAACAGTGTTCTGCACATAGTAAGTGCTTAATAAATTACATCATTATTATTATTGTTATTATTAATATGAATAATTTAAAATATATAATTTAAAGATACATACATGAGTGATGTGGGAAGTGCATAGACAGTAGATGGTACTAAGTGGTAGGGTGCACTGGGAAAATTGGGTTCAAAGCAGCAGCATGGTACAGTGGATACAGCACAGGCCTGTGAATCAGAAGGTCATGGGTTCTGATCCCGGCTATGCCACTTGTCTGCTGTGTGGCCATGGGTTGGGCAAGACACTTCACTTCTCTGGGCCTCAGTTCCCTCATCTGTAAAATGGGGATTAATACTGTGAGCTCCATGTGGGGCAGGAACTGTGCCCAACCTGATTTGCTTGTATCCACCCCAGTGGTTAGTACAGTGCCTGGCACATAGCAAGTGCTTAACAAATACCACAATTATTATTATTCTTATGTGAATGTTCTTGATGTGGTGCTGGATATGTGCTTGTATGAAAGGGCCTGGTGGGGGTGGGGGGGGCAGGGGAGGAGGATAGATGTCAAACAATAATAATAATAATAATAATAATAATGACATTTGTTAATCACTTACTATGTGCAGAGCACTGAAGCGCTGGGGGGGATACAAGGTGATCAAGTTGCCCCACGTGGGACTCACAATCTCAATCCCCATTTTGCAGATGAGGGAACTGAGGCTCAGAGAAGTGAAGTGAGCCTCAGTTCCCTCATCTGCAAAATGGGGATTAAGTCAAAGTTATCAGGGATAGATAATTAATAACAATAATCATGGTATTTGTTAAACACTTACTACATACTAAGCACTCTAAGCACTGAGGTAGATATAAGGTAATGAGGTTGTCCCACATGGGGCTTACAGCCTTAATCCGCATTTTGCAGATGAGGTAACTGAGGCACAGAGAAGTAAAGAGGCTTGCCTAAGGCCACACAGCAGACAATTGGTGGGACCAGGATTAGAACCTATGTCCTCTGACTCCCAAGCTCGTGCTCTTTCCGCTAAGCCACGCTGATATCCACCCCAAAGTTTCCCCAAGCATCCCTTGGTGACATCATAGTTTGGGGCGGAATACTGGACTCAAGGATCACTGGTCTGACCCAGGCTGACATTTCTTACTCTCTTTTCTCTTTACTTCAATCGATCAGTGACTAACATCAATTTGTATCTGGCTTCCCCCAAGTTGCAACTTTATTTGAAGCTGAGTGATTGGATTAAAAGCATTTTGGGGGGGCTATTTTGTTTTGTTTCATTTTTAAGTGTTTACTATGTGCCAGGCACTGTACTAAGTGTGGGGTAGATACAAGATATGAGGTAAGGCACGTCCCATGTCCCACACGGGACTCACAGTCTCAATTCACATTTTACAGATAACTGAGGCACAGAGAAGTGAGTGATTTGCCCAAGGTCACTCAGCAGACAAGTGGCAGAGCCAGGATTAGACTTTAAGAAACCCATAAAAAATAGTTTCTGCCACACTTTTGAGGAACTTATTGACAAAGATTCAGTATGGCCTAGTGGAAACAGAACAAGCCTGAGAGTCAGAAGACCTCGTTCTTGTTCTTTCTGGGTCACCTCAGGCCAGTAACACTTGTAGCTTTTCTGTGCCTGTTCCTTCATCTGTAAAATGGGGAGAAGATACCGTTTCCTTTCCCCTTAAAGTGTAAACCCTGAGCATAATGTCTGTGCTCCATCTCATTTTCTTGTATTTATCTCAATACTTTCCCCACTTCCAAGTCTTACTGAAGGCACATCTGCTCCAAGAAACTTTCCGTCACTAAACCCTCTCCTCTTCTCCCACTCCCTTCTGAGCCACTCTGACTTGCTCCTTCATTCAAGCAACCCTCCCTCCCATCCCTGCAGCACATCCGTATACCTCTGTAAATATCTGTAACGTATATATTTATCTATTTATTTATATTAATGTCTGTCTCCCCCTCTAGACAGTGAGCTCATTATAGGCAGGGAATGTGTCTGTTTGGTGTTATGCTGTACTCTCCCAAGCACTTAGCACAGTGCTTTGCACACAGTAAGCACTCAATAAATGTGATTGAACGAATGCTTAGAACAAAACAGGCACTTATTACCATTATAAAACACTAATAGGTACAAAAAAGCACTTTAGAGATACACATATCATAGGAAAGGTGCCCTGGTTGGGCTGACCGTTACTAATGAGGCATCTTTCTAAATTCATTATGAGGCTGGGATTGTGAATGTCTGTCTAGAGTTTTGACCAAATGAGCTTGTTTACAATTGTTATTAAATCCTAGTAAAAAATAAGCAACCAACACGATTCTAAGGATAGCTTTCAAAAGCACAATTATAAATCTCTATTACGTGGGGAAAATTCAGCTCTTAGATAATTGTCTGAATTCAAGCCTCAAATATTACCTGAAAAAGAAGACTGAACCCACATCACTCTTAGCTATCTTTGGAATAAAATGCAACATTTAAATGTGTGGTAACACCTCATATTATATTTAGAACTTCTATTCGAAACATACTCCGACCTTCAAAAAGGGTATCAAAAACCTTTACTTAGGGTGGCTATCAGTCTGGTTTCTGTGGGCCTGTCGAGTACCAGCGTGGCTCAGTGGAAAGAGCACAGGCTTTGGAGTTAGAGGTCATGGGTTCAAACCCCGGCTCCACCAATCGTCAGCTGTGTTACTTTGGGCAAGTCACTTAACTTCTCTGTGCCTCAGTTCCCTCATCTGTAAAATGGGGATTAAGACTGTAAGCCCCCCGTGGGACAACCTGATCACCTTGTAACCTTCCCAGTGCTTAGAACAGTGCTTTGCACATAGTAAGCACTTAATAAATGCCATCATTATTATTATTATTACTGATATCCCAAGCGCTTAGTACAGTGCTCTGCACACAGTAAGCGCTCAATAAATATGATTGATGATGATATGATGATGGCATTTGTTAAGTGCTGACTATGTGGAAAGCACTGTTCTAATCGCGGGTGTAGATACAAGATAATCAGATTAGACACTGTCCCTGTCCCACATGATGATGATGATGGCATTTATTAAGTGCTTACTATGTGCGAAGCACTGTTCTAAGCGCTGGGGGCGATACAAGGTGATCAGGTTGTCCCACGTGGGGCTCACAGTCTTCATCCCCATTTTACAGATGAGGTAACTGAGGCACAGAGAAGTGAAGTGACTTGCCCAAAGTCACACAGCTGACAAGTGGTAGTTACAAGGTGATCACGTTGTCCCACGGGGGGTTTACAGTCTTAATCCCCATTTTACAGATGAGGGAACTGAGGCACAGAGAAGTTAAATGACTTGCCCAAAGTCACACAGCTGACGATTGGCGGGGCCGGGGTTTGAACCCATGACCTCTGGCTCCCAAGCCTGTGCTCTTTCCACTGAGCCACGCTGCCGCATGGGACTCCCAGTCTTAATCCCCAGATGAGGTACAGATGAGGTAGTTACAGTTACAGATGAGGTAACTGAGGCACAGAGAAGTTAAGTGACTTGCCCAAAGTCACACAGCTGACAAGTGGCAGAGTCGGGATTAGAACCCATGACCTCTGGCTCCCAAGCCCATGTTCTTTCCACTGAGCCACGCTCCCAGTCTTAATCCCCATTTTACAGATGAGGTAACTGAGGCACAGAGAAGTAAAGTGACTTGTCCAAGGTCACACAGCAGATAAATGGCACAGCCAGGATGAGAACCTAGGTCCTTCCGACACCCAGGCCCGTGCTGTAGCCACTAGGCCATGTAGCTTCCCCCTGAACCCTTCTGATCTGTTTTGTTTGGGTTTTTTTTTTTGGTGGGGAGGTTGTATTATCATTTTGTGAGCCCACTGTTGGGTAGGAACTGTCTCTTTATGTTGCCAACTTGTACTTCCCAAGTGCTTAGTACAGTGCTCTGCACACAGTAAGCGCTCAATAAATACGATTGATTGATTGATTGATTGATTGATTTTGCATTTCAGCATTGGGCCTACTCTTTACCCCAACTCCTGCTGCCAAGTTCCACAGTCAGTTTTAGTTCTAGAGCTTTTATGGACCTGAGAGGGGACAACAAAGAAAGCAGCATGGACTAGTGGATAGAACACCAGCTCTGGGCATCAGAAGGTCATGGGTTCTAATCCCGGCTCTGCCACTTATCTGCTGTGTGACCTTGGGCGAATCACTTCACTTCTCCATGCCTCAGTTACCTTACCTGTAAAATGGAGATTGAGACTGTGAGCCCCACATGGGACCGGGACCGTGTCCAAACCGATTTGCTTGTAACCACCCCAGAGCTTAGTACAGTGGTTGGCACATGGTAAGCACTTAGATGCCACAGTTATCATCATTATAATTATTTTTCTGGAGCAGTGAAGGGCCACATCATCAATCGAATTTATTGAGCGCTTACTATGTGCAGAGCACATGCATCTCCTCGCCTGGGACTGGTGTGGGCTGGCTGACACCCCCGACCTTTCTTCCATCACTGCACTCTTCCATCCACCCAAATTCAAAAAATGCTTAGTAGTGCCAGAATTCAAGTCTCAATCAGGATAGTAAAAAGTTATTCACGTACAATGTGGAATGGTTAGTTTCTTGTAACAAAAAAAGTCTACCCTCCTCTTGTACTTAAGATCATTTTATGAGTAAGTGATACATCTTTAAATATCCCCTTTTTCCTTTCAGAAAAACCAACAACAACAACAAAAAATGCTATGGAAACTGAAAAGATCTTTTGGGTAAATCAACATTCATCCTCAGAGGTACAACCTTCGATCGGAATTTCAAATATTGTCTTATTTGATTGATTGATTGTCTTATACGATTTACTGATTATGTCGGGTCTTCAGTGGGGTACTTTTCACCTAGCAAGAAAGTTTTTATTCAGCAAGAGCCTTCCACCATATTAAATCCTTTCTCCATGTATAGCTCCCCAGTTTTTCAAGATTTTGCAGGCCAAGGGCATATGCCACAGAGCCGCTGATCTCCACCACCACTAGCAGAAGCATTCAATAAATGAGTAAATTAATATTTGCTGGATTCCTGTATTTGTTATGTACATGCTTTTATCAAATGCATCTTTGTGGGTATGTGTGTTGCAACTTCCATTGAGAAGAGAAAGGGAGTAAAGGGATTTAAAGCATGAGAGACAAAGACATTTAAGAGACACAGATTAGAGCCTGGGGTTTCAGTTTTGGTTTTATCAAAGACTGCATGACCTTGGGCACCTTAAGGCTCTTCTAGGCCTGTTTTTGTGGGCCTATCTGTCAAATGTCTTGCTCTGGGCTTCAAGGCTCTCCATGCCCTCGCCCCCCTCTACCTCACCTTCCTTCTCTCCTTCTCCAGCCCAGCCCGCATCCTCCACTCCTCTGCCGCTAACCTCCTCACTGGTCCTCACTGGGCCTGGTTCTCACCTATCCCGCCGTCGACCCCCGGCCCCACGTCCTTCCCCTGGCCTGGAATGCCCTCCCTCCACACATCCACCAAGCTAGCTCTCTTCGTCCCTTCAAAATCTTACTGAGAGCTCACCTCCTCCAGGAGGCCTTCCCAGATTGACCCTCTTTTTTCCTCTCCTCCTCCCCATCCCCCCTGCCCTACCTCCTTCCCCTCCCCACAGCATTTGTGTATATTTGCCCAGATCTATTACTCTATTTATTTTACTAGTACATATTTGCTATTCTATTTATTTTGTTAATGATGTGCATATAGCTATAATTCTATTTGTTCTGACGATTTTGACACCTGTCTACATGTTTTGTTTTGTTGTCTGTCTCCCCCTTCTAGACTGTGAGCCCGTTGTTGGGTAGGGACCATCTCTATATGTTCACTCATTCATTCATTCAATCGTATTTATTGAGTGCTTACTGTGTGCAGAGCACTGTTCTAAGTGCTGGGGGGATACAAGGTGATCAGGTTGTCCCACGTGGGGCTCACAGTCTTAATTCATTCAATCGCATTTATTAAGCGCTTACTGTGTGCAGAGCACTGTACTAAGCGCTTGGGAAGTACAAGTTGGCAACATATAAAGACGGTCCCTACCCAACAGAGGGCTCACAGTCTAGAAGGGGGAGACAGACAACAAAACAAAACATATTAACAAGATAAAATAAGTAGAATAAATATGTACAAGTAAAATAAATAAATAAATAGGGTAATAAGTACGTACAAACATATATACATATATACAGGTGCTGTGGGGAAGGGAAGGAGGTAAGGCGGGGGGATGGAGAGGGGTAGGAGGGGGAGAGGAAGGAGGGGGCTCAGTGTGGGAAGGCCTCCTGGAGGAGGTGAGCTCTCAGTAGGGCCTTGAAGGGAGGAAGAGAGCTAGCTTCTCAGTTGCTCAGTGGAAAGAGCACGGGCTTGGGAGTCAGAGGTCATAGGTTCTAATCCAACCTCTTCCACTTGTCAGAGGGCAAGTCACTTAACTTCTCTGTGCTTCAGGCCCCTTTTAGACTGTGAGCCCACTGTTGGGTAGGGACTGTCTCTATGTGTTGCCAATTTGTACTTCCCAAGCGCTTAGTACAGTGCTCTGCACATAGTAAGCGCTCAATAAATACGATTGATTGATTGATTCAGGTACCTCATCTGTAAAATGGGGATTAAGACTGTGAGCCCCCTGTGGGACCACCTGATTACCGTGTGCCTCCCGCCCAGTGCTGAAAACAGTGCTTGGCACATAGTAAGTGCTTAACAAATGCCATCATTATTACTAGTAAAGACACCTTAGTGGCCAGGGCCCACGGCTGAGAGATGGCCACAACTGGCAGCAGAACACGACCGGGCTGAACTCCTTCTAGACTGTAAGCCTGCTACTGGGTAGGGACTGTCTCTATACGTTACCAACTTGTACTTCTCAAGTGCTTAGTACAGTGCTCTGCACACAGTAAGTGCTCAATAAATACGATTGAATGAATGAATGAATGAACTGAGCGCCCACGGGAGAAGAGACAGCAGCTCCCAATTAACCACTCAAAGGCATTGCCCCTGACTCCCACTGTTGGGTAGGGACCGTCTCTATATGTTGACAACTTGTACTTCCCAAGCGCTTAGTACAGTGCTCTGCACACAGTAAGTGCTCAATAAATAAGATTGAATGAATGAATGAATGACTCACCTGCCTGGTGGTGGAAGACTGGCGCAGAGCCCTCGGACTGGGGCTCGTGGGGGGCGGGGAATGGGTCTGTTTGTTGTTGCACTGTACTCTCCCAAGTGCTTCGTACAGTGCTCTGCACATGGTAAGTGCCCTTGAGAGCTCACCTCCTCCAGGAGGCCTTCCTAGACTGAGCCCCCTTTTTCCTTTCCTCCTCCCCATCCCCCCACCCTACCGCCTTCCCCTTCCCACAGCACCTGTATAGATCATCATCATCATCAATCGTATTTATTGAGCGATTACTGTGTGCAGAGCACTGTACTAAGCGCTTCAGAAGTACAAGCTGGCAACATATAGAGACAGTCCCTACCCAACAGTGGGCTCACAGTCTAGAAGGGGGAGACAGAGAACAAAACCAAACATACTAACAAAATAAAATAAATAGAATAGATAGGTACAAGTAAAATAAATAAATAGAGTAATAAATATGTACAAACATATATACATATATACAGGTGCTGTGGGGAAGGGAAGGAGGTAAGAGGCGGGGGATGGAGTGGGGGACGAGGGGGAGCGGATGGAAGGGCCTCAGTCGGGGAAGGCCTCCTGGAGGAGGTGAGCGCTCAGTAGGGCCTTGAAGGGAGGAAGAGAGCTAGCTTGGTGGATGGGCAGAGGGAGGGCATTCCAGACCCGGGGGAGGATGTGGGCCGGGGGTCGATGGCGGGACAGGGGGGCTGTATAGGTGCGAATGAGGTTGTCGTTAATGTAACTTGGTGATAACAAGGGCCTTTTTCCCGGGGTGGGGGGGTGGGGGTCAGTCAGGACCGGACCGGGAAGGGGTGTTGGGGGGCATTATAAGGAAGGTCGCTTAAGGGGGGGGGGGGGGGGGGCGTGGATGATGTGCCTCTAGCTTTATTTCTATTTATTCTGATGACTTGACACCTGTCCACATGTTTTATTTTGTCGTCTGTCTCCCCCTTCTAGACTGTGAGCCCGTTGTTGGGTAGGGACCATCTCTATATGAAGAAAGGAAAGAAAGGAAGGAAAGGAAGGAAAGGAAGGAAAGGAAAGGAAGGAAAGGAAGGACTGCCAATCCTTGCCTCCGGAAAATCAGGCCCAAAGCAGGCGAGCCTCAGTTACCGCATCTGTAAAGTGGGGATTGAAACTGTGAACCCCATGAGGGGCAAGGACTATGTCCAGCCTGATTACTTTGCATCTACCCCAGCGCTTGGCACATCATAAGCCCTTAACAAATACCACAAATCAGTAGTAGTAGTAGTAGTAGTATGTATGTGGCTTTTTCATGGTATTTATTAAGTACTTACTATGTGCCAAGCCCTGTACTAAGCGCTGGGGTATAAGCAAGCTAATCAGGTTGGACACAGTCCCTGTCCCACCTTGGGTTCACCGCCTTAATCCCCATTTTTTTCAGATGAGGTAACTGAGGCCCAGAGAAGCAAAGGACTTGCCCAAGGTCACCTAGCAGACAAATGGCTATTAGAACCCAGGTCCTTCTGAGTCCCAGGCCCCGGGCTCCATCCACGAGGCAACGCTGTTCTTGACCTGGTGCTGAATGTGATTGTTTGGTGATCATCCAGGAATTGTCCAGTGATGGTCGGTAAACACTGCATCTTTGTTTTGGGTTTTTTTTGTTTGTTTGTTTCTGAACTGTTAGGGGCTTCCTTCCCTTGATGGATAGCAAAGATGCCCACTGATTTGGTGGGGGGAGGCCGAGGGTTTTATTCTAGCGCAGGAGGTGCGAGGACCTCTGGGGCCTGGGCCAGTGTGAGCATAGCGGTGGCCTGCCCCCTAAAAAATCTGTCTCGAAGATTCATTCATTCATTCATTCATTCAATCGTAATTATTGAGCGCTTACTGTGTGCAGAACACTGTACTAAGCGCTTGGGAAGTACAAGTTGGCAACATATAGAGACGGTCCCTACCCAGCAGCGGGCTCACAGTCTAGAAGGGGGAGATAGACGACAAAACAAAACATATTAACAAAACAAAATAAATAGAATAAATATGTACAAGTAAAATAGAGTAAAAAAATACGTACAAACATATATACATATATACAGGTGCTGTGGGGAGGGGAAGGAGGTAAGGCGGTGGGGAGGAGGAGAGGAAGGAGCGAGCTCAGTCTGGGAAGGCCTCCTGAAGCGCTTCCCAAGTGCTTAATACAGTGCTCTGCACACAGTAAGCACCCAATAAATCCGACTGAATGAATAAATGAACAAATACCATTATTATTATTATTATTATTATTATTATCCCTCCCTCCCTGGGGAGGCCAGGAGAAGCACACCATTCCCGCTCCATCACCCGTCCATCGTCCTCCTTCTCCCTCTGTCTCTATATAGATATCTAGATATATAGATATGTGTGTGTGTGTGTGTGTGTGTGTGTGTGTGTGTATAATGCAAGGCTTGCAATTTGACACAATAATAATAATAATGAAGGCATGTATTAAGCGCTTATTATGTGCAAAGCACTGTTCTAAGTGCTGGAGAGGTTACAAGGCTATCAAGTTGTCCCACGGGGGGGTTCACAGTCTTCATCCCCATTTTACAGAGGAGGGAACTGAGGCCCAGAGAAGTGAAGTGACTTGCCCCAAATCACCCAGACAATTGGCGCAGTCGGGATTTGAACCCATGACCTCTGACTCCAAAGCCCAGGCTCTTTCCACTGAGCTACGCTGCTGCTCTAACCAAGGTCACCATCAACTCTACCCGCATTCTCAGCTGTTCCACCTGGTGACCTGGCTAGCTGGGAACCGGGCTATCTGGCTAGCTGGGAACCAGGCCACCTGGTTAGCTGGGAAACTGACCACCTGGCCATCTGGCTGCCTGGCCCACCTAGCTATCTGGCTGCCTGGCTAGCTGGGAACCTGGGAACCTGGCCACCTGGCTAGCTGGGAACCTCGCCATCTGGCTACCTAGCTACCTGGCCACCTGGGATCCTGGCCACCTGGCCACCTGGCTAGCTGGCTAGCTGTGAACCTGGCCATCTGGCTACCTAGCTACCAGGCCACCTGGCTACCTGGATCTCTGGGACCCGGCCACCTGACCACTTGGCTACCTGGCTAGCTGGGAACCTGGCCACCTGGCTAGCTGGCTAGCTGTGAACCTGGCCATCTGGCTACCTAGCTACCTGGCCACCTGGCTACCCGGCTCTCTGGGAAACTGGCCACCTGACCACCTGGCTAGCTGGGAACCTGGCCACCTGGCCACCTAGATACCTGGCTCTCTGGGAACCTGGCCACCTGGCCACCTGGCTAGCTGGGAACCTGGCCACCTGGTTAGCTGGGAAACTGACCACCTGGCCATCTGGCTTCCTGACCCACCTAGCTGCCTGGCTACCTGGCTAGCTGGGAACCTGGCCATGTGGCTACCTGGCCACCTAGCTACCTGGCTCTCTGGGAAACTGGCCACCTGGCCACCTGGCTAGCTGGGAACCTGGTTAGCTGGGAAACTGACCACCTGGCCATCTGGCTGCCTGGCCCACCTAGCTGCCTGGCTACCTGGCTAGCTGGGAACCTGGCCATGTGGCTACCTGGCCACCTAGCTACCTGGCTCTCTGGGAAACTGGCCACCTGGCAAACTGACCACCTGGCCATCGTGGCTCAGTGGAAAGAGCCCAGGCTTTGGGGTCAGAAGTCACGGGTTCAAATCCCGGCTCTGCCCACTGTCAGCTGTGTGACTTTGGGCAAGTCACTTCGCTTCTCTGGGCCTCAGTTACTTCATCTGTAAATTGGGGGTGAAGACTGAGGGCCCCCCGTGGGACAACCTGATCGCCTTGTAACCTCCCCAGCGCTCAGAACAGTGCTTTGCACATAGTGAGCGTTTAATAAATGCCATCCAGCGTTATTATCTGGCCACCTGGCCACCTAGCTAGCTGGCTGTCTGGGCACCTGGCTACTTGGCTAGCTGGGAACCTGGCCGTCTGGCTAGCTGGCCACCCGGGAGAGAGAGGGAAAAGGCCAAAGGCCTCCTCGTCGTCGTCGCCCTGCTCCTGGTGGGTGGACAGGGAGGGAGGGAGACACAAGGAATAAGAATAATAATGGTGGTATTTGTTAAGCACTTATTATGTGACAATGTCCCTGTGGCCCTTAGGCCTGGTACCCGAGCCCCGGCCCCCTTGGTGCCCATGCAGCCCTCCTCTCTCCTCCCCGGAGCCCGGGCGCCGTGCCAGCCTCGGCCAAGGATGCACCAGCTCCGAGGGGCCCGGACGGACGGGCACAGGCCATGGAGGGGGCGGTGGGCAGTGCCAGGGCCATCCTCCTCCCCGGTCCCCCCCGGGCACACAAGGGCACACTTACTTGGCTGGCTCCTCTCTTGTCTCTCTGGCTGGGTGGGTGGGTGGGTGGCCCCGGCCCGGGAGAAGATGGGGGGCTGCTGGATGGGGGGCAGCGGGCGGGTCGGTGCCCTCCTTTCCCTTGCCGCGTCGCGGTGAGCGGGGGGAGGAGGAGGAGGAGGAGGAAGAGGAGGAGGAAGAGGAGGAGGAGGAGGAACAGAAGGCGGGCGGCGGTGCCAGGCGGGGAGGGAGGGGCCCCCAGCGCCCGCGGGAGCCACGGCCAGAGCCACGGGCACAGGGACAGAGGGACACAGCCCCCCCCGGTGGCCCTCGGGTGGGCTGGGGGCCCGGCCTGCCTCTGTAGGGGACACAGGCAGAGGGGGGCAGGCAGGGAGGGAGGGAGGGAGGAGGGCAGATACACAGGGGGGCGGAGGGAGGGAGGGAGAGAGAGAGACACACACAGGGAGGGAGGGGGACACGGGGAGAGACAGGGAGGGAGAGAGAGAGACACACACACAGGGAGGGAGAGGGGGAGAGAGACACAGGGAGGGAGGGAGAGAGAGACACAGGGAGGGAGAGGGAGAGAGAGACACACACACAGGGAAGAAGGGAAAGAGAGAGAGAGAGAGAGAGAGAGAGAGAGACAGGGAAGAAGGGAGAGAGACACAGGAATGGAGGGAGGGAGGCACAGTGAAATACAGGGAGGGAGGGAGGGAGAGAGACACATGGAGAGACAGGGAGGGAGAGGGAGACACAGGGAGGGAGGGAGACAGGGAGAGACACCGGGAAGGAGGGAGAGAGACACACAGGGAGAGACACAGGGAGGGAGGGAGAGAGAGAGAGACACAGGGAAGAAGGGAGAGAGAGAGACACTCACAGGAATGGAGGGAAAGAGAGAGAGAGAAACAGGGAAGAAGGGAGAGAGACACACGGAGAGACACAGGAATGGAGGGAGGGAGGCACAGTGAAATACAGGGAGGGAGGGAGGGAGACAGAAAGGGAGAGAGGGAGGGAGAGAGAGACACATGGAGAGACAGGGAGGGAGAGGGAGACACAGGGAGGGAGACAGGGAGAGACACAGGGAAGGAGGGAGAGAGACACAGGGAGAAACACAGGAATGGAGGGAGGGAGACACAGGGAGAGACAGGGAGGGAGGCAGAGAGAGACAGGGAGGGAGGGAGACACAAGGAATAAGAATAATAATGGTGGTATTTGTTAAGCACTTATTATGTGACAAGTACTGTTCTAAGCGCTGGGGTAGATACAGGGTCGTCAATTGTCCCACCTGGGGCTCACAGTCTCAAGCCCCCTTTTCCAGATGAGGTAACTGAGGCACAGAGAAGTGAAGTGACTTACCCAAGGTCACACAGCAGACAAGTGGCAGAGCCGGGATTAGAGCCCATGACCTCTGACTCCAAAGCCCGGGCTCTTGCCACTAGTCCACGCTGAGGAGAGAGAGAGGGAGAGAGGAGGAGAGGGAGTAAGGGTGAGAAGACAGGGGGAAGAGAGGAGAGAGAGATACAGGGAGGGAGTAAGGACGAGAGAGACGGGGGAAGAGAGGAGAGAGAGATACTGAGGGAGGGAGAGAAAGAAGGGGAAATGCAGGGAGGGAGGGATTCAGGGAGGAAGGAAGGGACAGAGAGAGACAAGGAGGGAAAGAAAGAGGGAGAGAGAGAGAGAGAGAGGGAGAAAGGGGGAGAGAGCTACAGGGAGGGAGGGAGGGAGAGACAGGGAAGGAGAGACAAGGAGAAAGGGAGGGAGAGAGAGGCAGGGAAGGAGAGACAAGGAGAAAGGGAGGGAGAGAGAGACAGGGAAAAAGGGAGGGAGAGGAAGAGAGAGAAAGACAGGGAGGGAGAGAAGGGGACAGAGCTACAGGGAGAGGGAGAGAGAAAGGGAGGGAGAGAGAGACAGGGAAGGAGAGACAAGGAGAAAGGGAGGGAGAGGGAGACAGGGAAGGAGAGACAAGGAGAAAGACAGGGAGAGAGAAACAGGGAAAAAGGGAGGGAGAGAGGAAGAGAAAGAGAAAGACAGGGAGGGAGAGATGGGGTCGGGGGAAGGAGATGGAGGGGCCAGGTGGCTGTGCTGAGCAGGAACGATTCTGCCAATTCTGTTGTACTCTTGCAAGCACTCAGTACATTCCGATGCATATAAAAAACACTCACTAAATACCACTTCTGGACTGACTGTGGTGCACAGACTTCCTACTTGAAACCAGAAGGTGACAGGCCCTGTGAGCGGGTCCTGCTGCCCAGCCAGGGCCTAAGGCATTTCTCCACTTTAGCTAAGGAGCTGAACTGCTTGCTGCCCAGCCAGGGCCTAAGGCATTTCTCCACTTCTTTAGCTAAGGAGCTGAACTGCTTGCTGCCCAGGGAGGTTCTGGAAAAGCAAGAGGAGGCCCAGCTCCAGGCCAGGCCAGGCCAGGGACCCGGACATGCCAGGCAACAGTGACCAAACGGGTTCCGCCGGCAATCCCAAAGGATTCCACGGACAATCCAACCCAGAGGGAGAAGAGCGGGAGAACCCCGGGCTGAATGATGGGGAAACATATCTGTCCCTTGGCCGGGGGAGACTCAGCCAGTGGCCTAGTGGGAAGAGCCTGGGCCTGGAAATCAGAGGACCCAGCTCTGCCACTTGCTTGCTCTGTGACCTTGGGCAAATCACTTGACTTCTCTGGGCCTCAGTTTCCTCAACAACCAAGGTGGGGATTCAGGGAAGCAGCGTGGCTCAGTGCACAGAGCGCAGGCTTTGGAGTCAGAGGTCATAGGTTCAAAGCCAACTGTCAGCTGTGTGACTTTGGGCAAGTCACTTCACTTCTCCGTGCCTCAGTTCCCTCATCTGTAAAATGGGGATTAAGACTGTGAGCCCCACGTGGGACAACCTGATCACCAGCGCTTAGAACAGTGCTTTTCACCTAGTAAGCGCTTAACAAATACCATCATTATTATTATTATTATTCTCTGTGTCTCAGTTACCTCATCTGTAAAATGGGGGTGAAGACCATGAGCTCCCCGTGGGACAACCTGATCACCTTGTAACCTCCCCAGCGCTTAGAACAGTGCTTTGCACATAGTAAGCGCTTAATAAATGCCATTATTATTATTATTATTACCTGTTGTCCCACTTCCTTAGATTGTGGGGCCCATGTGGACAGGTACTCTGTCCTGCCTGAAGGAGTTGTTTCATTCGTCATCATCATCATCAATCGTATTTATTGAGTGCTTACTATGTGCAGAGCACTGTACTAAGCACTTGGGAAGTACAAATTGGCAACATATAGAGACAGTCCCTACCCAACAGTGGGCTCACAGTCTAAAAGGGGAAGACAGAGAACAAAACCAAACATACTAACAAAATAAAATAAATAGAATAGATATGTACAAGTAAAATAAATAGAGTAATAAATATGTACAAACATATATACATATATGCAGGTGCTGTGGGGAAGGGAAGGAGGTAAGAACGGTGGGTGGGGGGGCGAGGGGGAGAGGAAGGAAGGGGCTCAGTCTGGGAAGGCCTCCTGGAGGAGGTGAGCTCTCAATAGGGCCTTGAAGGGAGGAAGAGAGCTAGCTTGGCTCATTCACTCATTCAATCGTATTTATTGAGCACTTACTGTGTGTACAGCATTCATTTATTCAGTCTGTCAGTCAGTCACTCATATTTATTGAGCGCTTACTGTATGCAGAGCCCTGTATTAAGGGCTTGGAAAGTACAATGTAGCAAGAAAGAGAGACAATTCCTGCCCACAGAGGGTTCTACCCCATGTGCTAAGAACTGTGCTTGGCACCTAGAGAGTGTTTAGCAAATGCCATTAACAAATAGTGTTGAACACCTGCTTTGCTCAAAGCAACACTCTAAGCGTTTGTGGTATTTGTTAAATGCTTACCGTGTGCCAGTCACTGTTATAAGCTCTGGGGTGGATACAAGCAAATCGGGTTGGACCTCATCCCTGTCCCATATGGGGCTCAGAGTCTCAATCCCCATTTCACAGGCAAGGCAACTGAGGCCCAGAGAATTGAAGTGACTAGCCCAAGGCCGCTCAGCAGACAAGTGGCAGAGCCCGGATTGGAACCCGTGACCTTTTGACTCCCAGTCTCATGCTGCACTTGGGCATGATCCCTGTTCTCAGGGAGCTTACAATCATTTTGCTGAAGGCAAGATAGAGAAGCAGCATGGCCAAGTAGAGAGCACATGGGAAGTCAGGAGACCTGGGGTCCAAACGGTGAATCTGCCACTTAAACATCATCAATCGTATTTATTGAGCACTTACTAGGTGCAGAGCACTGTACTCTGTACAGCAAAGATCGCTGCTGTGTGACCTTGGCCAAGTCACCTAACATCTCTGTGCCTCTGTAGCCTCATTAGTAACATGGGACTAAGACCATAGCTCTCTCCCTCTTTCTCTCTCTTTAAAGGTGAGCTCCTTGTGGGACAGTGATTATGACTGATCTGACAATAGTGCACCTACCCCTGTGCTTGCCATAGTGCTTGGCCATAGTAATGATAATAATAATAATAATAATAATAATAATAATAATAATGGCATTAGTTAAGCACTTACTATGTGCAAAGCACTGTTCTAAGTGCTGGGTGGATACAAGGTGATCAGGTTGTCCCACGTGGGGCTCACAGTCTTAATTCATTCAATCGCATTTATTGAGCGCTTACTGTGTGCAGAGCACTGTACTAAGCGCTTGGGAAGTACAAGTTAGCAACATATCATCATCATCATCAATCGTATTTATTGAGCGCTTACTATGTGCAGAGCACTGTACTAAGCGCTTGGGAAGTACAAGCTGGCAACATATAGAGACAGTCCCTACCCAACAGTGGGCTCGCAGTCTAGAAGCGGGCTCACCGTCTAGAAATCCCCATTTTACAGATAACTGTGGCACAGAGAAGTTAAGTGACTTGCCCAAAGTCACACAGCTGACAAGTGGCAGAGTCGGAATTAGAACCCGTGACCTCTGGCTCCCAAGCCCGTGCTCTTTCCACTGAGCCACGCTGCTTCGAGTAAGTGCTCAACAAATACCATTCATTCCTTCATTCAATAGTATTTCATTCATTCATTCATTCAATAGCATTTATTGAGTGCTTACTGTGTGCCAAAAACTGTACTAAGCGCTTGGGAAGCACAAGTCAGAAACATATAGAGATGGTCCCTACCCAACAACGGGCTCACAGTCTAGAAGGGGGAGACAGACAACAAAACAAAACATGTAGACAGGTGTCAAAATCGTCAGAACAAACAGAATTAAAGCTATATGCACATCATTAACAAAATAAATAAAATAGAATAAATAAATAGAATAGTATTTATTGAGCGCTTACTGTGTGCAGAGCACTGTACTAAGCATTTGGAGAGTACAATACAGCAATAAAGAGAGAGAAACCCTGTTCACAACAGGCTTATAATCTCAAGGACTAAGCCACAGTTGTTAATGTGATTATGAATATGAATAGTGTGTAATGACCTTTTTGGACCAGTTCTAGTGGATCAGAAACACATTGTAGCAGGAGATGAACTCAAAACATTTGCCAGGGAGTGATTAGGGGAAAGAAGGGAGGGGGTGAGGGGAGCCGGAGGAGTGAGCCCACTGTTGGGTAGGGACTGTCTCTATATGTTGCCAATTTGTACTTCCCAAGCGCTTAGTACAGTGCTCTGCACATAGTAAGCGCTCAATAAATACAATTGATGATGATGAGCTAGGAGAGAGAAGAGGGAAAGAATTCATGGGATTTTCTTGGGTTTGTGAAATCCTCAGATTATTTGGATTGCAACTCACTAGCCTAATCAGTTCAAAAGACAAAAAAAAAAATCCTGAATCCACATAATTATTTCATAGCCCTAATGAAATATATGTCTCCCCTTCTAAACTGTGAGACAGCTGTGGTGAGGGAATGTGTCTACCAACTCTGTTATATTGTACTCTTCCATGCATTTATTACAGTGCTCTGCACACGGAAAGCGCTCGGTTATTACAAGTGATTGACTGTTTTGTTTTCGGTTTTTTATGGTATTTATTCAGCACTTACTATGTGACATGGCCCTGTTCTAAGCGCTGGGATTGATTCAGGTGGGACACGCTCCGTGTCCCCACATGGGGCTCAAAGTTTCGATCCCCATTTTACAGATGAGGGACTGAAGGACAGAGGAAGTGAAGTGACTTGTCCAAGATCTCACAACAGACAGGTGGCAGAGCCGGAATTAAAACCCAAGTCCTTTTGACTCCCGGGCCCGTGCTCTCTCCTCTAGGCCATGCTGATTGATCTCATTATTAATAATAATAATAATAATAATAATAATAATGGTATTTGATAAGTGCTTACTATGTGCCAAGCGCTATTCTAAGTGCTAGGGAAAATACAGGGTTATCAGGTTGTCCCATGTGGGACTCACAGTCTTAATACCCATTTTAAAGATGAGGTAACTGAGACACCAAGAATAATAATACTAATAATAACGTTGGTATTTGTTAAGCGCTTACTATGTGCCAAGCACTGTTCTAAGTGCTGGGGCAGATACAAGATAATCAGGCTGTCCCACGTGGGGCTCACAGTCTTCATCCCCATTTTCCAGATGAGGGAACTGAGGCCCAGAGAAGTTAAGTGACTTGCCCAAGGTCACGCAGCTGACAAGTGGCGGAGCCGGGATTTGAACCCACGGCCTCTGACTCCAAAGCCCGTGCTCTTTCCACTGAGCCATGAGAAGTGAAATGACTTGCCCAAAGTCACACATCTGACAACTTGTACTTCCCAAGCGCTTAGTACAGTGCCCTGCACACAGTAAGCGCTCAATAAATACGATTGAATGAATGAATGAATGACAAGCGGCGGAGAGGGATTAGAACCCACGACCTCTGGCTCCCAAGCCTGTGCTCTTTCCACTAAGCCACGTTGCTTCTCATCAGTCAGCTAATGAGAGGATTAGGCGCTGATACTTTTCATCGCAGATCAAACGAGGACTGAAAAGCATGAAGTGAGGTTTTGGGATTTTTGTTTGTTCGTTTTTTTCTCTAAAATCCTTGAAAATGACTCCTGATTGGCCCATGAGACTGCCGGATTGACGGACGTATTTGGACCCTCCTGGCCTCGTGGGCTCTGGGAAACAGCCTCAAGGACAGCAAGTTTGGGGGAAATGGAAAAACCAAGTGTAAACTGTCAATCAGCCAAACAAGATAGCATCAGGAATTCTGGGTTCCTTGGTCTGGGGTTCCAAAACATAAACCTAATCTGTATGGGGCAAAATGTCAAGTCTAGCCTGAGTAGATTCAGTGAAAAAAATAAGCTGAGCCTTTGACTTTCTTCCTCCCTTTGCTAAGTGGAAATAGCAACTCAGACCTCACTGAAGTAGAAAAGTAAGTGCTTTGAAAATATCTTTGCCCCGTCTCTGTAAAATAAGGCTGATTCGTTGAATGATTTAGGGTGACCATGGTGTGTGCCTCCTTAGAAAGTAATGGTGATTTGTGTGTGTGTGCATGTATGTTTATACCACCTCTAGCCCAGATAACCCCAAAGAACTTTCAAAATACCTTTCAGAAAAATCTGAGAATCAGATTTATACATCTTTGGAATGCCTTTTCATCGGCAACGTCAATGACAGCCTCATTAAAACTTGGTTTCCTTAATTTTCCACCGACGCTTCAGGCTTAACATGTCCAAAAGATAATTCCTCCTCTTTCCACCAAATCCCGTCCTTTCCCCTCATCACTGAAGACAACAACATAATAATAATTTTGATATTTGTTAAGCGCTTACTATGAGCAAAGCACTGTCCTAAGCATTCTAAGCACTGTTCTAACATCACTATCCTCCCCATATGACAAGCCCGTAACCTTGAAATTATCCTCAACAAAGTGGTAATTCATTTATTTATGTTAATGTCTGTCTCCCCCTCCACTCCGTAGACTCACTGTGGGCAGAGAATGTGTCTGCAGTATTGTTGTATCGCACTCTCCCGAGTGCTTAGTACAGTGGTCAGCACACAATAAGCGCTCAATCAATACCATTTACAGACTACAGTGCCTGGCACGTAGTAAACAGTTGACAAATACCATTTAAAAAGAATCAATCAGTTAATGGAATTTATTGAACATCTACTGTGTGCAGACTGCTGTACTAAGCACTTGGAAGAATACCATGCAATAAAGATGGTAGACCACTCCATAACCTACTTACAGTCTAGGGAGTGGGAGACAGACATTACTGGCAATAAATAAATCACAGAAGTGTATGTAAGGGCTGTGGGGCTGAGGGTTGGGGTGAATACCAATAATAATAATAATTATGGTATTTGTTAAGCGCTTACCATGGGACAGGCACTGTACTAAGCTCTGAGGTGGATACAAACAAATCGGGCTGGACACAGCCCACATGGGGCTCACAGTCTCAAGGGGTACAACCAGTATATTCAAACAGTCACCAAATCCTGTCGCTTCTCCTTTCACAGCACTGCTAAAATCCACCCTCTCTTCTCCATCCAAACTGCTGCCGTGCAAACATTTATCCTATCCCACTTTGACTACTGGATTACGAGGATTAGCCACCTCATTGACCTCCCTGCCTCCTGTCTCTCCCCACTCCTGTCTTTCCTTCACTCTGCTGCCTGGATTATTTTTCCAAGTGCATGCCCAGTCACCTCCACACCAAACAGAAACTCCTTACCAACGGCTCTCCTTCTCCTACTTCACCCCAATTTATAACTACCGTCCGGTCGGTATGCTTTATTTCTTTAATGCCAGTACATTCTGTACCTCGAGCTCATCTAGCTCATCGCAGACCCCTTGCCCAAGTCCTCAGTCTGGCCTGGAATTTCCTTCCCCTTCATATATTCATTCATTTAATTGTATTTATTGAGTGCTTACTGTGTGCGGAGCACTGTACTAAGCGCTTGGGAAGTACAAGTTGGAAACATATTGAGATGATCCCTACCCAACAACGAGCTCACGGTCTAGAGGGGGAGACAGACATTAATACAAATACAGTCCACCACTCTTCCCCACTTTCTCAGCCTTATGAAAATCACATCTCCACGTTCCCCCACAAAGCCCTCATTTTCCCCATCTCCTCTACCTTCTGAATTGTCTATGTACTTGGAACCGTTCTATTTTCATCTGGACTGTAGGCTCCCTTATGGGCAGGGAACCGTCTGTACATCTGTGGTATTGTACTCCCCCAAGTGTATAGTACAGTGTCCTGCATAAAATAAGTGCTCAGTAATTAGGATTTTTTCGTTACTCTGAGATCTAAAGGGCAATCAGAGTGTGGGTGGAGTTCAAATTCACATCTGCGTTGTGGTTTAGAGAGAATCATGAATTCCCTTCTCACTTCAAGGTCTTGGTTTGTTTTGTTCTTTGACTTTTCAGCTTTTTTAACCTTTCTTCTTTGAGCAGCGTGTGTAAGGGAACCCTTCCACAGTATTACGCTTGGAAAGTCCACGTCCGCATACCTTATCACGCCAAGTCCTTAAAATATGCCTGGGTTTCTTCAGACCCCAGCAGTTTAGTACAGTGTCTAGATGGGTTGGTGCAAGGACCACAGGTGCTTCCAAATGAGCGCACCACAATCCCCCAACCTTTTGCAGAGAACACAAGGAACTTGTAATAATGATAATAATAATAATAATGATGGCATTTATTGGGCGTTTGCCATGTGCAAAGCACTGTTCTAGGCTCTGGGGAGGTTACAGGGTGATCAGCTTGTCCCATGGGGGGCTCACAGTCTTAATCCTTAGTCTTATGTTTGTACATATTTATTACTCTATTTATTTCTTTCTTTATTTTACTTGTACATATCTATTCTATTTATTTTATTTTGTTAATATGTTTGGTTTTGTTCTCTGTCTCCCCCTTCTAGACTGTGAGCCCACTGTTGGGTAGGGACTGTCTCTATATGTTGCCAACTTGTACTTCCCAAGCGCTTAGTACAGTGCTCTGCACACAGTAAGCGCTCAATAAATACAATTGATTGAGTGATTGACTGATTGGTTGGTTTTCCATTCAGCTTAAAAACCAGCTATTGGGTGATATTCATTCATTCATTCAATCGTATTTATTGAGTGCTTACTGTGTGCAGAACACTGTACTAAGCGCTTGGGAAGTACAAGTTGGCAACATATAGAGCTGGTCCCTACCCAACAGTGGGCTCACAGTCTAGAAGACACAGTCTAAAATGATATGGAAAGATACTATGCAGTAAATGGAATTTACTTTGACAGCACACAAATAATTGGGAAGAGACACAGATTTTTATAGGGTTTATAAAGGATAGGAAAAAAAGTAAAGGGAAGGTAGAGATTTTTTAATGAAGGATTTTTTTATACTGTGGCTGTCCTTATTCCAAGTTTCTGTGCAGGTAGACTGTGAGCCCGTTGTTCGGTAGGGACCATCTCTATATGTTGCCAATTTGTACTTCCCAAGTGCTCAGTACAGTGCTCTGCACAGAGAGCAGAGGCATGGCTCAGTGGAAAGAGCACGGGCTTTGGAGTCCGAGGTCATGGGTTCAAATCCCGGATCCACCACTTGTCAGCTGTGTGACTTTGGGTAAGTCATTTAGCTTCTCTTGACCTCAGTTCCCTCATCTGTAAAATGGGGATTAAGACTGTGAGCCCCCTGTGGGACAACCTCACTACCCTGTGACCTCCCCAGAGCTTAGAACAGTGCTTTGCACATAATAAGCACTTAATAAATGCTATCATTATTATTAGTAGTGGTAGTAAGCACTCAATAAATATGATTGAATCAATGAATGAATGATGGACAATGCTGTTTTCCAAAGGACTGGCCTTGGAACTCTGTATTTTCCAAGAAAATCACAGGAGGGATCAAATGTCAGCCCACACTTCATAAACACTGAAGGTAGATAGCTCAAAGAGAAATCTCAAGATAATAGTCCAATCCATGATTACTCCTAACAGGAAATTACCGTTTTTCAGTGGTCCCTCATGCTCCTTCTTTATCTCCTTCCTTTCCCTTTCTTCATTTCCCTGTATTGTTCCTTACCTTCAGTCAGTCAGTCGTATTTACTGAGCTCTTTGTGCAGAGCACTGTACTAAGCACTTGGGAGAGTAAAATATACCAATAAAACACACACGTTCCCTTCCCACAGCGAGCTTACGGTTTAGAGAGGGGAACAGACAATCATGTAAATAAATTTATGACAGATAGTTACATAAGTGTTTAGTCAGGCAAGGCCTCTTGGAGGAGAGGTGCCTCCAATAAGGCTTTGCAGTTGGGGAGAGTCTGTAATACCCTCCTTTTCATTTTTTCTCTTCTCCTTTTTGTTCTTCTTTTTCCTTTTCTTTTCACCTACTAGTATACCCAACTTCCTGAGACTTAGTTTCTTTTAATCTTGCTCGTCTCCTAGGTAGCAACTTCGATTCACCCTGCCCCATGCACCAGGATTGGTCTTCTGGAGTTTGCTTGTAAATTGCTACAGGAAGTCTTGCTAAATAAACTATTCAGCAAGATATACACCTGTTTACTTGTTTTGTTTTGTTGTCTGTCTCCCCCTTCTAGGCCGTGAGCCCGTTGTTGGGTAGGGACTGTCTCTATATGTTGCCGATTTGTACTTCCCAAGTGATTAGTACAGTGCTCTGCACACAGAAAGTGCTCCATAAATACGATTGAATAAATGAATTAATTAATTTAGTGAAATTGAGTGGATTTTGAGCGAAGAAAGAACTGAAACTAAAGCATACGCATGTGAGATTTAAGTATTTCTCTGACCCGTGATGTTTTAATGTTTTCACTGTCGTGTTCACATTTTGTCCTAGGAACTGGAACTAGCGGGAAACAGTAGATTTCATAAACAACAGATTTCGGGAAGCAACAAGGCCAAGAGCACAGGCCTGGGAATCAGAGGCTCCGGGTTCTAATTTTGGCTCTGCCACTTGCCTGCTGTCTGAGCTTGAACGACTCAACTTCTCTGTGCCTCAGTTTCCTCATCTGTAAAATGAGGATTCAGCACCTGTTCTCCCTGCCCTCTTGCCTTTAAACTCCACGTACGACAGGGACTTTATCCTACTTGGCTAATTTGTATCTTCTCAAGGCCAGAGCTTGGCACATAGAAAGCACTTAACAAGTGCCATAATTATTGTGATTGTGAACATTAAACCACAAAAGGGATAGGGTTAATGCCCTTTGTTAATCTTTCCACAGAAATGATTTTCCTTGGATTAAGTGGTGATTGCTTGGTGAAGGAAAGTGTCAAGTTTCAAAAACAAAGGTACAGATGCTCCTGTATATTTTGGAAAATGGCATCGCAGCAAAATAAGCCAAATGTCGAAGTTATATTTTTCCTCCTTTTTTTCAGAAGATGTGACAGCGGAATAGTATGATCAATCGCCATGCATTTATAGAGCACTTTTAACTAGAAACATCGCAGAGCACTCCAAACTATGGTCAAAACTTACACTCCACTTTCTCCCCGGAGTCATTAGAGTTGGATCTGAGCTGGTGAGAATGTCATGCCAAGCTGGTCAACGATCAGAGCAATTTGTTCAAAGCAGATGGAATGGAGAGACGTGGCCTTGTGTTAATGGCAAAAATCCTCACAGAACCACAGTAGAAAAGAAGATGTCGGTACCATGTTAAAGTGATATGAGAGCGTGAGTGTACATGAGAGATTGTAGATGATGTTGTTGGGTAGGGGTTGTCTCTATCAGTTGCCGAATTGTACTTTCCAAGCACTTATTACAGTGCTCTGCATACAGTAAGCGTTCAATAAATACAATTGAAAGAATGAATGAATGAATGAATGAATGAATGTGTGCATAATCTACAGGACCCAAATCCCCGATAGTCTTAACCGGGATGAAAACAGAAACACACCTGCTATCCAGTGACCTCACACTGAGAATGAGATAGCAGCTACCTAGCAGCTGTGAAAAAGATTCCTGGGACCTAATTTTCAAAACCTATACTCCATGGAAGATAGACTTTTGAATGACAAATACACATGTTCTCTTTTCTCCCTCTTCTTTTCTCTCTTTCTCTCTCGCTCACTCATTCTCCCTCTCTCTTTACTCTTTTCTCCTTACTCTTTCTCTTCTCTCTTTTTCTTTCTTTCCCTCATGCACATCAGTGTCCATCTTTCCACAGAGCTGTTACCTGAAACATTTACCTATAGTTCGCCTCAGGGTTACATGAGATTAAAAAATTAGTCCAGTTTAGAAATTATAAACTGCTAAAGAATAACTTTAATGACCACAACCATCAGACACTATTATTTCAGAAAAGCCTAAGCAATTAAGACCCTACTCCAGTGAAAAGTGATCTTTTGGATTCAGTTTTCCTTATATTCCGTGTGTTTAGAATTCTTTATTCCTGGCCTCCCTTGCTTTGTTTCACTTTGTGATGGCAGATTCATTAATTACAGGAGAATTATAGATCATCGAATCTCTGTGATTGGTTATTTAAACCTGAGTTTAATTGAAGATTGATTTCAGAAAATTACAGGGAAGATTTTCTTTTAATTAACAGACATTAGGCAGATCCTAAGATGATGATGACATTTTTGTCCTGTATCGTTATTCCTCAGAATTGATGCCATCTCTGCTAATATTATTTTTTATGTGGCAAGTCCTTATTACTCCACTCCTCAAAAACCTCCAGTGGTTGTCCATCCACCTTTGCATCAAAGAGAAGCTCCTTCACTGTTGGCTTTGAAGGATTCAGTTAGCTTTCCCCACATCCTACCTTACTTCTCTGATCTCCTACTACAACCAAGTCAACATGTCTAGAACTGAACTTCTTAAATTCCCTCTTAAACCACTCCTTCTCTAAATATTTCCATGTCTGTTGCTAGCACTGCTGTCACAGAAGCCCCCAACTGGAGAGGCCTCCACTTGGAACTTCTCACATTTAATCGACTAAAAATGCAGATGGTTCTTTTTCCACAACATATCCCTTCCTCTGACCTAAACAGCAAACTCTCTGAACTAAGGCCCTATCTTATCAATGCCAGACTAAGGTCTTTGAGGACAGGATTGAGAGGCGGTGTGACCCGGTGAAAAGAGCAAAAGGAGCATGAGGTTGGGAGTCATTGTTAATTGCTGAGGTAGATGATGACCCCTTCTTTCACATGGGTCTAAGTATAGAGAGGAGGTTTTTAATCCCACTTCACAGACGAGAAAACTGAGGCCCAGGGGAATTAAGTGACTTACCCAAGAGCACACAAACAGGAAAGTAGAGGAAATGGGAGAAGAATTCTGAGTCCTGGGCCTGTTCCCTTTCCATGAGACCATATTGCTCTTTGCCTTGCTGCAAATGTCTCCTAGGCCACTGCTGCATGGTTTGAAACTTGGTGAAATCCTTTATTCAGCCTTCTTGGCTAATGCAATCTCTTTTTCAGTTACCGGCTTGGGTTTTCTCCTAAAACGTCCTTCCCAGTATAGCTGGATTACTTTGAGTGATGCCTCAATATTAGTGAACTAACTCTGTTCCCAGAACTTCATTGATTGTATTCTTATTTATTCTTTCTTTCACTCAATCATATTTATTGAGTGGTTACTATGTGCAGAGACCCATCCTAAGCGCTTGGGAGAGTACGATATAACAATAAACAGACACATTCCCTGCCCACAACGAACTGACAGTCTAGAGGGGGGAACCTTACCTTCTGATGTTGACTATGGCTTGAAGGATGTGCTTCTGAAATTGCTCAAGAAGCTGGATGTGTCTTTTGTAGCTGGATGAGTTTTACAGCCAAATAAAGGTTGTCGGCTTCAACACCTTTATATATTTGCAACTTGGTATTGACCTTGCTCCACTGACACCACATTCTTTCCCTGAATCTGAAAAAATCCATTCTGGCCTTATTGATTTTGCTTTATATTTCTCCTCTAGACTGTAAGCCGCTTGTGGGCAGGAGTCATGTCATGACTTTATTATTCAATCGGATTTAGTGAGTGCCTACTCTATGCAGAGCACTATAGTAAGCGCTTGGGAGGGTAGAAAATGACAGAGTCGGTAGACACAATTCCAGTCCACATTCTCAGTCTGCTTGTTTTGTTTTGTTGTGTCTCCCCCTTCTAGACTGTGAGCCTGTTGTTGGGTAGGGATTGTCTCTATCTGTTGCCGAATTGCACTTTCCAAACACTTAGTACAGTGCTCAGCACACAGTAAGAGCTCAATAAATACAACTGAATGAATGAATGAACAATGAGTGTACAATCTAGAGGATGACTCTGCCAATTGTCAGCTGTGTGACTTTGGGCAAGTCACTTCACTTCTCTGTGCCTCAGTTACTTCATCTGGAAAATGGGGATGAAGACTGTGACCCCCCCATGGGACAACCTGATCACCTTGTAACCTCCCTGGCACTCAGAACCATGCTTTGCACATAGTAAGCGCTTAATAAATGCCATTATTATTATTATTATGAGCTTACAGTCTATTACATTGTAATCATAATAATAATAACTGTGATTTCATCAAGTCCATGCTATGGGCCAAGAACTGTAGTAAGCCCTGGTATAGGTACAAGATAATCAGATCAGACACATCCCGAACCTCAGAGAGGGATCCCCAGTCCAGAGAAGCAGCGTGGCTCAATGGAAAGAGCCCGGGTTTTGGAGTCAGGGGTCATAGGTTCAAATCCTGGCTCTGTCAATTGTCAGCTGTGTGACTTTGGGCAAGTCACTTAACTTCTCTGGGCCTCAGTTCCCTCATCTGTAAAATGGGGATTAAGACTGTGAGCCCCCCGTGGGACAACCTGATCTCCTTGTAATCTCCCCAGAGCTTAGTACAGTGCTTTGCACATAATAAGCACTTAATAAATGCCATTATTATTATTATTACTAAGTGGGAAGGAGACCAAAACTGAATCCCCATTTCACAGATGAGGAAATTGAGGCCCAGTCCCTTCTCCATAGTGGCAGAGCAGACAAGAGGCAGGGCCAGGATTAGAACCCATGACCTCTGACATCTAGGCCCATGCTTTGTCAATAGACCTCGCTGTTTCCCTCTCCCCAGTGTTTGGTACAGTGCTCTTCACATAATAAACACTTAATTAAAACCAGTGATTGATTTCTTTGTCTAGCTGGCCATTATCGGATAGAGAAGTAGCATGACCTAGTGGTAAGAGTTTGGGCTTGGGAGCCAAAGGATGTGGGTTCTAATCCCAGCTCTGCCATTTGTCTGCTGTGTGACTTTGGGCAAGCCGCTTAACTTCTCTGCGCCTCAGTTACCTCATCTGTAAAATAGGGATCAAGACTGTAAGCCCCATGTGGGACAACTTGATTACCTTGTGTCCACCCCAGTGCTTAAAACAGTGCTTGCCACAAAATAAGTGCTTAACAAATACCATAAATATAGTAAGTGCTTAACAAATGCCATTATTATTATTATTATTATTATTTAAAAGATCTAGGTAGCATTTCATTCAATTGCATTTATTAAGCGCTTACTGTGTGCAGAGCACTGTACTAAGCGCTTGGGCAGTACAAGTTGGCAACATATAGAGACGGTCCCTACCCAACAGCAGGCTCATAGTCTAGAAGGGGGAGACAGACAACAGAACAAAACATATTAACAAAATAAAAGAAATAGAATAAACATGTACAAATAAAATAAAAATACATATATAGCAGAATTCAGTGGGAGCATTGGATTTTGTATTGTGGATGTAGATCCTTCATTGTGTATGGTGTTTCCCCATTTTTGGTGGGGCGGGGGGATTTGCCAGTTCAATGTCAATCCAAAGTGATGAGCTGATTTAAGAGGTGTGATTCATGATCGTTTGTATGTCTTCTTGTGTGTGTACCTCAGGACCACATCTGTTTGTACATAGTAGTTCCTGAATGACTGTGTAAATGTCTTTTGATGACATTTTGTAACCTGTTGAGCTGGAAACGTTTCCTAGTGAGTTAGAAGGAATGCTCTAAAATGTCAAATTCCCCTTCACCTTTTCAAGCCTGGCTGGATAAGATAGGTCAAACAAGCCTGGATCATGATATAAAGATCTAGTTATTAATCCTTGCCAATTCATCATCAATCAGTGGCATTTATTGAGTGCTGACTGCAAGCAGAGAACTCATCATAGGCGGGGAATATGTCAAGTTTGTTGTTGTTCTGTACTCTCCCAAATGATTGGTACAGTGCCTTGCACATAGTAAGCGCTCAATAAATATGATTGATTGATTGATACTAAGTGCTTGGGAAAGTACAACAGAGTTGGTAGACAGTCCAGTTTGTATGCTGGGTTTTGACTAGAGTCATATGGGCAGTCACAAACAATAAAATGTTCTGGGAATTTTGAAGTCATCTCCCTCTCCTTTTTTCTTGAATGGACCAGATGGTGATGAAGAGTCACCTGAATCGCAAAGAGCACACACTTGTCCTACCGTTGTCTTTTATTTTATATTCAATATTTTATATTTATATTCACTGATAATCATAATAATGACATTTATTAAGCACTTACTATGTGCAAAGCACTGTTCTAAGTGCTGGGGAGGCTACAAAGTGACCAGGTTGTCCCACGGGGGGCTCACAGTCAATCCCCATTTTACAGATGAGGTAACTGAGGCACAGAGAAGTTAAGTGACTTGCCCAAAGTCACACAGCTGACAATTGACAGAGCCAGAATTTGAACCCATGATCACCAACTCCAAAGCCCGTGCTCTTTCCACTGAGCCACGCTGCACTGATGGTGAAGTTCACCTATGAGTGCATGTGTGGCTGACACAGTCAATCTATCAATGGTATTTACTGAGAGTTTACTGTGTGTGGAGCACTTTACTAAGCGCTTCAGAGAGTGCAATACACTAGAATTAGTAGACATGTTCCCTGTCCAAGATGAGCTTACAGTCTAGAGAATGAGAATGTAAAACGTCCAGTCCCAGCCCCACTGTGAATGCAAGATAGCTGTTCTTTGTTATGTTGTTGGGCTTAATGTACACAGCAGCTGGAGCTGGGTTTTTTTCCATTGTTATTTTTGTAGGCTCCTCTTATCTCCTTTGAGAAGCAGCATGGCGTAGTGGATAGAGCACGGGCCTGGGAATAAGTAGGTCACGGGTTCTAATCCCAGCTTCACCCCGTGTCTGCTGTGTAAGCTTGGGCAAGTCACCTTACTTTTCTGGGCCTCAGTTCCCTCATCTGTAAAACGGGGATTGAGATTGTGAGCCCCACATTGGATTGAGAAGCAGCGTGGTTTAGTGGAAAGAGCACAGGTTTGAGAGTCGTGGGTTCTAATCCTGGCTCCACCACTCAATCAATCAATCAATCATATTTATTGAGCACTTACTATGTGCAGAGCACTGTACTAAGCGCTTGGGAAGTACAAATTGGCAACATATAGAGACAGTCCCTACCCAACAGTGGGCTCACAGTCTAAAAGGGGAAGACAGAGAACAAAACCAAACATACTAACAAAATAAAATAAATAGAATACATATGTACAAGTAAAATAAATAAATAAATAAATAGAGTAATAAATATGTACAAACATATATACATATATACACCACTCAGCTGTGTGACTTTGGGCTAGTCACTTCACTTCTCTGTGCCTCAGTTACCTCCTTGCAAAATGGGGGTTAAAACTGTGAGCCCCACGTGGGACAACCTGATTACCTTGTATCTACCCCAGCGCTGAGAACAGTGCTTGGCACATAGTAAGCGCTTAACAAATACCATCATCAACACCATCATCATAGAGACTGGGTCCAATCCGATTTGCTTGTATCCATCCCAGCATTTAGTGCAGTGCCTGGCACTTAGTAAGTGCTAAATAAATGCCACAATTATTACCTCATTCCTTACAAAGCTTTAGCTTCAAGAGAGGCACCCCTTTCTCAACAGCAATACTTCATGTTGGTCTCTCCTCAGACATTGACTCTCAGCTCTTTAGTAGTAATAGTAGTAGTAATAAAAATAATATTTATTAAGCATCTATTTTGTGCCAAACACTCTACTAGGCATGGGAAGTGAAGACACATATGGGAACTAGACACAGTCCTTGTCCCTCAGAGCTCTCAAAATGTGGCCTTACAACATTTCTCTTCCCTCCTTGCTTTTGGATTCCCAATATCAGCTCTCCAATCAACAGTGCAGAAGATTATTGGAAATTCTCCATGCAAAGCACGTTAGTTTTGCTCTGAGCAAAGTATGTTAGCTTTGCTCTCAGCATATCAGGGAAGTCTCTAAATTTACTGACATCAACTGGCAACTCTACGAGTATTTGTTTTGGAAAGTGTAATTGCACAGTAACTTTTTGGAGTCACCAAACTGAATTTAGCAAGTAATTTCTGATACTACATCAAATTTACAGAGAAAGTCATACTTTTTGTTAAACAAAATAAACCTAAAATCTTTGAATGTTGATGTAGATCACTTGAGCAATGTCTAATAAAATTTGACACGATTTTCCAAGTGAGCTAAATTGATTTTTACATAGCCTCAGCTCTGTTAATTTCTTTTCATTTCCCGAAGAGAATTCATAAAGGAAGGTTCTCATAGTGACAATATTACAACCACTATGTTGAAAATCCATTGAGTTTGATTTAGCTTGCTAACGAGATTCATATTTCTGGTAGTCTTGTATATTTGTAAATCAATTTTTGTATGTTAATATAGGTTATCCAAGGTTACCTGAATTGGTTTATTGTTCCGAATGAAATATTTACTATTGCATATGAAACGGCACATTGAAAATGAAGCCTAGGTATGAAATGGAATTGATCTTTCACCTTAACATGGGCCATTACTTCTAGATAGCTCATCGTATTTGGCCCTTCTTTCTTCAATTTTGCTTTACATTTTGTACTGGCTATTTTTCTTAATCAATCGTATTTATTGAGTGCTTACTGTGTGCAGAGCACTGTACTAAGCGCTTGGGAAGTACAAGCTGGCAACATATAGAGACAGTCCCTACCCAACAGTGGGCTTACAGTCTAAAAGGGGGAGACAGAGAACAGAACCAAACATACCAACAAAATAAAATAAATAGGATAGAAATGTACAAGTAAAATAAATAAATAAATAAATAAATAGAGTAATAAATATGTACAACCATATATACATATATACAGGTGCTGTGGGGAAGGGAAGGAGGTAAGATGGGGGGATGGACAGGGGGACGAGGGGGAGAGGAGGGAAGGGGCTCAGTCTGGGAAGGCCTCAGATCTACATCTCTGCCCCTGCTCTCTCCCCCTCCCTCCAGGCTCGCATCTCCTCCTGCCTTCAGGACATCTCCATCTGGATGTCCGCCCGCCACCTAAAGCTCAACATGCCGAAGACTGAGCTCCTTGTCTTCCCTCCCAAACCTTGTCCTCTCCCTGACTTTCCCATCTCTGTTGACGGCACTACCATCCTTCCCGTCTCACAAGCCCGCAACCTTGGTGTCATCCTCGACTCCGCTCTCTCATTCACCCCTCACATCCAAGCCGTCACCAAAACCTGCCGGTCTCAGCTCCGCAACATTGCCAAGATCCGCCCTTTCCTCTCCATCCAAACCGCTACCCTGCTAATTCAAGCTCTCATCCTATCCCGTCTGGACTACTGCACTAGCCTTCTCTCTGATCTCCCATCCTCGTGTCTCTCTCCACTTCAATCCATACTTCATGCTGCTGCCCGGATTATCTTTGTCCAGAAACGCTCTGGACATATTACTCCCCTCCTCAAAAACCTCCAATGGCTACCGATCAATCTGCGCATCAAGCAGAAACTCCTCACCCTGGGCTTCAAGGCTCTCCATCACCTCGCCCCCTCCTACCTCACCTCCCTTCTCTCCTTCTACTGCCCAGCCCGCACCCTCCGCTCCTCCACCACTAATCTCCTCACTGTACCTCGCTCTCGCCTGTCCCGCCGTCGACCCCCCGGCCCATGTCATCCCCCGGGCCTGGAATGCCCTCCCTCTGCCCATCCGCCAAGCTAGCTCTCTTCCTCCCTTCAAGGCCCTGCTGAGAGCTCACCTCCTCCAGGAGGCCTTCCCAGACTGAGCCCCTTCTTTCCTCTTCCCCTCGTCCCCCTCTCCATCCTCCCGTCTTACCTCCTTCCCTTCCCCACAGCACCTGTATATATGTATATATGGTTGTACATATTTATTACTCTATTTATCTATTTATTTATTTATTTTACTTGTACATTTCTATCCTACTTATTTTATTTTGTTGGTATGTTTGGTTCTGTTCTCTGTCTCCCCCTTTTAGACTGTGAGCCCACTGTTGGGTAGGGACTGTCTCTATGTGATGCCAATTTGTACTTCCCAAGCGCTTAGTACAGTGCTCTGCACATAGTAAGCGCTCAATAAATACGATTGATTGATTGATTGATTGATTGCCAATTTGTACTTCCCAAGCGCTTAGTACAGTGCTCTGCACATAGTAAGCGCTCAATAAATGCGATTGATTGATTGATTGATTGATTGATTAGCAGTTACCATATATATTTATACAACTACCACTCCTCTATCACCATTTTACCTACTGTGGCCTGATTTCATCTGTCTCACCTCTGACCCTCTCCCACATCTGCCCTCCGGACTGGATCTCTATCCCCCTTCAGGCATGCCAGACCACCACTCTCCCCACCAGTCTCCCCACATTCAAAGCCTTATTAAAGTCACATCTCCTCCTCCTCATCTTAAAGAGGATTAAGCCCTCTTTCCCTTGACTCCATCTCCAGCACTAACCAAGTTATCTAGTTTTATTGCAGGCATCAAACCATTCTTACAGATCTGTGTGTGCTGGAAGATGATTCTTAATGCCCCCAATGAAGAAGTTCCTGATGATGACCAGAAAACCCCTCCGTTCAGTTTTAAAGTACTGAAAACATTGTGTGAATGTGGGATTGGGCGCACCCTCCTCTTTGAGTAAGAGTGTTAACATGTAGAGCGTTCTGCTTTAAGAGTTGAAATGATTGCATGAACATTTTCCTCTCGTGTGGAGGGGAATGGAATGGATGTCGTTTTGAGAATGCTAAGTAGTTGAGATTTGAGGTGATTCCTATAGAAAGGCTATGTATATGTCTGTGGGTGGGGCAGGAACGAAGAAAGATTTAGTCATTTGCCCTAAAGGTGGGCAGAAATTAACATCTTGTTTGATAGGGGGGAATTGGCTTGACCCCTGTGTCAAAGTGTGAAAGTGTGTGAAAGTGTGTTAAGGATGAGTTATGTTTGAATGAATTGGCCAGTGTTGTGAAAACGTATTGTTCATTGAAGACACATTCCTAGCTGAATTTGGGTAGCTCCGCAGATTGAGAGTCATTTCATTAGCCTGGGGTTTTTAATTATTCTCCCTTGATAATAATAATAATAATAATGGCATTTATTAAGCGCTTCCTATTTGCAAAGCACTGTTCTAAGCGCTGGGGAGGTTACAAGGTGATCAGGTTGTCCCACGGGGGGCTCACAGTCTTAATCCCCACTTTACAGATGAGGGAACTGAGGCCCAGAGAAGTTAAGTGACTTGCCCAAAGTCCCTTCTCTCACTTATTCATGAAATCACCAAGTAACTTGCAACGAAGTTAAGGCTTGAGGGTAGGAAACTTAACCAATTTGCCTTCAGGGCCAGAGCTATCAGTTTGGGAGGTCAAAAGGGAATTCCTTTGAGAGAAGGCACCTCCCTCCAGCAAAGGGTTGCCTCCCTCTCAGTGAATGGCGGTGAAGGGTTGTCCTTTTCAATGTAAGGCACTTCCCTCTAGAAACTACAATGGGGGCAATTGGGAGTGAATTTGTCATTGTTCTCCCAACCTAGGAATAACTGTAGGCGTTGTTATTTAATCAGTATTTCTAAAATTCTACTGCATTAAATTTTGCTAAATTGGTAAAGGAGGTACATAAGCAAATCAAATACAAAAAATCATCTTGATATGTTTGGAAAATACATGCATATCTGGCTGGTATAAATGCGATGTGAGTCCACTGTTGGGTAGGGACCGTCTCTATATGTTGACAACTTGTACTTCCCAAGCGCTTAGTGCAGTGCTCTGCACACAGTAAGCGCTCAATAAATACGATTGATTGATTGATTGATTGATGGTTTGAATGAGGAAGCCTACCTCGACATGTCCACTAGGGAATTAACCAAATGTGTGGTGAAAAGAAAATGTACGGAAGACATGTGGTCACTTGTCTAATTTTTGATAAACTAGAATATTAAAATTTGGGGTAAAGAGATAATGTTGGGGTAAAGATAGTACTAAGCTTGGAAGGGAAACTTGGAATGATAATTGAATCTGGAGTTTTACTCTCCTTAAATGGATTAGGCTGAGAAACTTTGTCAGCCATTAATCTTAAGGAGTCTAGTAAGGGGACAGCTGCAAGCAAAGTCCAGATTTAGTTGCCGCATATTATAAATTGAATGTATTAGAAATGGGGTTTGTTCATCTTTGCTTGTTAAATTGGTTCAAATGGTCTTTAATAGAAAATTTCCATTATGTTAAGGGTTGACAATGCAAGTTCTGCACGTTCTCTCTGCTATAGCCTAGCTAAGGGGCAAAAATCAATCAATCGTATTTATTGAGCGCTTACTATGTGCAGAGCACTGTACTGCAAAAAGCAGTTGTATGTTATTCAGTATAATAATAATAATAATAATGGCATTTATTAAGTGCTTACTATGTGCAAAGCACTGTTCTAAGTGCTGGGGAGGTTACAAGGCGATGAGGTTGTCCCACGGGGGCTCACAGTCTCAATCCCCATTTTCCAGATGAGGAAACTGGGGCACAGAGAAGTGAAGTGACTTGCCCAAAGTCACACAGCTGACAATCGGCAGAGCCGGGATTTGAACCCATGACCTCTGACTCCAAAGCCCAGGCTCTTTCCACTGAGCCATGCTGCAGTGTCATACATATATTCAGATCTGGAGGTGTACTTTGTCTTTGCGATTGTTTCCTTTTAAGGGACTGGAAAGGTTTAGTCATCATATCCCAAGGATTTGGAAAGCAACAGAAGAATAATAATTGGAAAATGTGTTAAATTGTTATTAGTTTTCTTAAGAATGAGTTAAGAATAATAGTTAAACATTATTAAGAAAAAGTTATTATTTCAAACTTTATCAATCATATCTGGCTATATGATGCTCCTGGGTACTTTGCCTCACAACTCTATGGTTAGGATTGCTTAACAATAATAATAATAATAATAATGGCTTACTTATTAAGTGCTTACTATGTGCAAAGCACTGTTCTAAGCACTGGGAAGGTTACAAAGTGATCAGGTTGTCCCACGGGGGGCTTACAGTCTTCATCCCCATTTTACAGATGAGGTAACTGAGGCCCAGAGAAGTTAAGTGACTTGCCCAAAGTCACACAGCTGACAATTGGCGGAGACGGGCTTTGAACCCATGACCTCTGACTCCAAAACCCGGGCTCTTTCCATTGAGCCACACTGCTTGACTTCCAGACAGCTCCAGCAAAGAAATCATCACTGAACTGCCTCACAGAGAGCCTGTCTTCAGTCTTAGCCATGACATGGCAGCATCAGGGAAGGGAACCTATTTTGACCAGACCACCTGTTTCAACATAATAATAATAATAATAATAATGGAATTTATTAAGCGCTTACTATGTGCAAAGCACTGTTCTAAGCACTGGGGAGGTTACAAGGTGATCAGGTTGTCCCACGTGGGGTTCACAGTCTTCATCCCCCTTTTACAGATGAGGTAACTGAGGCCCAGAGAAGTGAAGTGACTTGCCCAAAGTCACTCAGCTGACAATTGGCGGAGCTGGGATTTGAACCCATGACCTCTGACTCCAAAGCCCAGGATCTTTTCACTGAGCCACACTGCTTCTCTAACATGACTGGTGTCCCTCATCCCTTCATCCTGGTAATTCTAGACAATTGGATGCGAGTATCTCTAGCAATGTACCATGTGGCTGATGAGGAGTCCACACCACAGAAGGAGCTTGGGGCTGGTTTTAAGGCCTCCTTTGAGAACTGAGGCAACTCACTAATCCATGGGTTGCAAAGACTTTTGCTATTTACTAAAAGGTGTTGGGGAGGGGGTTGTTATCTGTCCCACTGCTGCACCGCTCTATCTGCATGCAGCGGACACTCCAAGCAGCGTGGCTCAGTGGAAAGAGCAAGGGCTTTGGAGTCAGAGGTCGTGGGTTCAAATGCCGGCTCCGCCACTTGTCAGCTGTGTGACTTTGGGTAAGTCACTTCTCTGGGCCTCAGTTACCTCATCTGTAAAATGGGGATTAAGACTGGGAGTCCCTCTTGGGACAACCTGATCACCTTGGAACCTCCCCAGTGCTTAGAACAGTGCTTTGCATATAGTAAGCGCTTAATAAATGCCATTAAAAAAACAAAAACCCATCCCTGGCCCTTTACCTCAGTGCAGTGCCTCAAAAACCATGGTGGTCCACCAACCACCTTCCATACCTCCAAACCTCCTACTCGCATGCCTTCAGGGCGGGGCTCTGCCTTCATCATCATCATCATCAATCGTATTTATTGAGGGCTTACTATGTGCAGAGCACTGTACTAAGCGCTTGGGAAGTACAAATTGGCAACATATAGAGACAGTCCCTACCCAACAGTGGGCTCACAGTCTAAAAGGGACTGTTGCCCCTGGCTATAGGATAGGAAATGTCCTCTGCCCCGACCCATGGATCTGCTTTCCTGGTTTCCATGGCAAGGCAGGGAGGTTATCGGCCCACGGGCTCAGGGGAGGGACAGCGCTGGAAGGCACGGCTTCCAGTGCCACCCCACCACAACGCGACCCCGAGGGGATGCAGAAAGGAGTGGAGTCAGGTGGGCATGGATGGCGAGGGCCAAGGGGTGGTATGTCCCAACATGACCCTTGGGTACCGGCCATCTCTAAATCAAATGCTAACTCATGGCCGCCTGAGCAAGCAGGCAGAACTCGGAAGAGATGGTGGGATAAGCGCTTAGTACAGTGCTCTGCACATAGTAAGCACTCAATAAATACGATTGATGATGATACTGCCCCCACTACCAAAACTGCTAGATTGACAGTCCAAGCCGGGAATACAGTAGATGTCCCTCAGCCACTTAGTGGAAAGAGCCCAGGCTTGGGAGTCAGAAGTCGTGGTTTCTAATCCCGGCTTCGCCACTTATCAGCTGTGTGACTTTGGGCAAGTTACTTGACTTCTCTGGGCCTCAGTTACCTCGTCTGTAAAATAGGGATTAAGACTGTGAGCCCCACGTGGGACAACCTGATTACCTTGTATCTAGCTCAGCGCTTAGGACAGTGCTTGGCACATAATAAGCACATAACAAATACCATCATCATTATGATTATTATCATTATTATGTAGTTAGGAGGGAGTGAGAGAGTTCGTAAGACATGTGGATGAGACCAGTGGCGAAGGGAAAGGTGAGGAAGGAAAGGAGGTTGATATGTGAAATGATGGAGAATCAGCATCGTATAGTGGATACGGCATGGGCTTGGGAGTCAGAAGGTTGTGAGTTCGAATTCTGACCCTGACACATCTGCTGTGTGACATTGGGGAAGTCACTTCACTTCTCTCAGTTCATCTGTAAAATGGAGATTGAGCCTGTGAGCCTCACATGGGACAGGGACTGAGTCCAAATCAATTTGCTTGTATCTACCCCAGTGCTTAGTACAGTACCTGATACATAATAAGCACTTAGCAAGTACCATTAATATTATTAATATTAGATGCCTGGAGAGGTGGGGTGCAGAAGATGGAGAGAGGTACTCTTGATGGTAGCTGGAGAAGAAGAGAGCTTGGGAGACAGCTGGGAAGACTTTAAAGAACTAAAATCCACCCATTCCTCTCTATCTAAACTGTTACTACGCTGATCTAAGCACATATTTTATCCCTCCTTTCAGTCAATCATATTTCATTCATTCATTCATTCAATCGTATTTATTGAGTGTTTACTGTGTGCAGAGCACTGTATTAAGAGCTTGGGAAGTACAAGTTGGCAACATATACAGACAGTCCCTACCCAACAGTGGGCTCACAGTCTAGAAGGGGGAATATTTATTGAGCACTTACCGTGTGCAAAGCCTTGTACTAAGTGCTTGGGAGAGTGCAATATAACAACAGACACATTCCTGCCCACAGTGAGCTCACTGTCTAGTCTTCTTGACTGCTGAATCTGTCTCCTTGCTGACCTCCCTGTTTCCTGTCTCTCCCCACTCCTGTACATACTTCACTCAGCTGTGCAGATCATTTTTCTACAAAAACATTCAGTCCGGGTCTCCCCACTCCGCAAGAAACTCTGGTGGTTGCCCATCCACCTCTACCTCAAACAGAAACGCCTTGCCTTCCTATTGGTTTTGAAGAACTCAGTTATCTCACCCTCTCCTCTCTATCTACACCCATCTCCTTGGAGGACTCATTTGCTCACATGGGATCAACTACCACTTCTATGTGGATGATACCCAAATCTACATCTCCAGCCCTGATCTCTCTCCCTCTCTGCATTCTCGCATTTCCTACCATCTATAAGAAATCTCTACTTGGATGTCTACCTGTCACCTCAAGCTTAACATGTCTAAAACAGAGCTCCTGATTTTCCCACCCAAACCTTGTTCTCCCCCTGACTTTCCCATTACTGTAGATGGCACCACCATCCTTCCTGTCTCACAAGCTCATAACCATGGCCTTATCCTTGACTCTTTTCTCTCATTCAACCCACATATTCAATCCGTCACTAAATCCTGCTGGTTCCACCTTCACGACATCGCTAAAATCCACCCTTTCCTCTCCATCCAAACTGCTACCATGTTAATACAATCACTTATCCTATTCCACCTGGATTACTGTATCAGCCTCCTTGCTGACCTCCCTGTCTTCTGTCTCTCCCCACTCCAGTCCATGCTTCACTCTGCTTCCTGGATCATTTTTCTACAGAAACATTCAGGACATGTTTCCCCACTCCACAAGAAACTCTAGTGGTTGCCCTTCCACCCCTGCATCAAACAAAAACTCCTCACTATTGGCTTCAAAGCACTCAATCACCTCAACCCCTCCTACCTCAACTTGCTACTCTCCTACTACAACCCAGCCCACTCACATTGCTCCTCTAATGCTAACTTTCTCACCCTACCTTCATCTCATCTATCTCTTCGACCTGAAATGCCTGCCCTCCTCAAATCCGACAGGCAATTACTTTCCACTACTTCAAAGCCTTATTGAAGGCCCATCTCCTCCAAGAAGCCTTCCCCGACTAAGCCCTCATTTCCTCTTCTCTCCCTCCCTTCTCTGTCTCCCTGACTTTCTCCCGTTATTCATCCTCCCTCCCAGCCCCACAGCACTTATGTATATAGCTGTAATTTATTTATATTAATGACTGTCTCCCTTTCTAGACTGTAAACTCATTGTGGGCACATAATGTGTCTGTTTAGTGTTATATCGCACTGTCTCAATGCCATAGTATGGTGCTCGGCCCACAGTAAGCCCTGAATAAATATGATTGAATGAATGAATCCCTGGTTTCCCACTACAACCCAACTCACACACTTTGCTCCTCTATTTCCCCAGTCTCAGCAATCTTACCTTTCCCCACATTCTCCCCCAACCTGGAACTCCCTCCCCTCCCCATGTGCCAGACCACCACTCTTTCCACCTTCAAAGCATTGCTAAGGCCACATCCAGCGCTTAGAACAGTGCTTTGCACATAGTAAGTGCTTAATAAATGCCATTATTATTATTATTATCTCCTCCAAGAGGCCTTCCCTGATTAAGTCATCTTTTCCCCAGCTCCCTCTCCCTTCTGCACTTGGATCTGTGACCCTTGGGCATTTGATTTCTGCCCCACCTTAACCCTACATCTGTTATGAATATATGTATAAATAATATGTTATGAATTATTTATATCGATGTTAATCTCCTCGTTTAGACTGCAAGCTTATTATGGCCAGGCCACGTGTCTGACAACTCTGTTGTATATTCCATCTTAGAACAGTGCTCTGCACATAGTAAGCACTCAATAAATACCTTTGATGACGATGATGATACATCTCTTGGCATTTCTGTGCATATCTTGATTTAATGATTGATTTGGGTTACTGTAGTTGAAAACCATTTTATGGTAGTCTCCCCTATTAGAGTGTAATCAATTAATCAATCGATCTATCAAAAATAATTTGTGAGTACTGAATCTGTTCAGAGCACTTGGGAGAACAAAACAAGTAGCTCAATGTGGAGCACATAATGTGTCTGTCATATTCATATTGTTATATTGTACTCTCCCAAGTGCTTTGCATAGTGATCTGCACACAGAAAGTGTTTGATAAATACCATTGATCGATCAATAGATATGATCCCTCTCCTCAGGAGCTTACAATCTAGCAGCAGAGACAGACACTAAAATCCATTACAGCCACGGGAACCAAAGGAAATTAATAATAATAATAATGATGGCATTTATTAAGCACTTATTATTTGCAAAGCACTGTTCTAAGCACTGGGGAGGTTACAAGGTGATCAGGTTGTCCCACAGGGGGCTCACAGTCTTAATCCATTTTACAGATGAGGGAACTGAGGCCCAGAGAAGTGAAGTGACTTGCCCAAAGTCACACAGCTGACAATTGGCGGAGCCATGACCTCTGACTCCAAAGCCCGGGCTCTTTCCACTGAACCACGCTGCTTCTCTATTAATGATAAGTAAATGCATGCTGAAGGCTGTAAGATCCTTTTGGGCAGGGAGTGTGACACTTCTTAATTTGGGACTTCCCAAGTGCCAACTGAGAGCTTGATAAATACTACTAGCATACTAATATGACTACGTCTATTGCCTATCAACCTCCGTATCAAGCAAAAACTCCTCACTATTGGCTTCAAAGCTCTCCATCACTTTGTCCCCTCTTACCTCACATCCCTTCTGTCCTTTTCAAACCCAGCCCACACACTCCACTCCTCTGCCACTAACCTCCTCACTGGGCCTCTTTCTCGCCTGTCCTGCCGTCGACCCCTGGGCCATGTCTTACCCCTAGCCTGGAATGCCCTCCCTCCTCAAATCCACCAAACAATCACACTTCCCCCCTTCAAAAGCCCTACTGAAGGCTCACCTCCTCCAGGAGGTCTTCCCAGACTAAACCCCCTTTTCCTGTACTCCCCTCCTCTCCCCATCACCCCGACTCGCTCCCTTCACTCTAACCCCCATCCCCACCCCACATCACTTCATTCATTCAATCAAATTTATTGAGTGCTTATGCTATTTATATTAATGTCTATGTATTTGTTTTGATGTACATATATTTATAATTCTATTTGTTTATACAGATGTCTGTTTGCTAGTTTTGATGTCTGTCTCCCCGCTTCTAGACTGTAAGCCTAATGTGGGCATGGATTGTCTCTCTTTATTGCTGAATTATACTCTCCAAGTGCTTCATACAGTGCTCTGCATACAGTAAGTGCTCAATAAATACGATTGAATGAATTAATGAATTAATGTGTTGAAGGTTCAACTCCTGAGATTATGGAGGGGAGAGGGGAGGAAGAAGGCCTGGAGGGGCAGGGCACTGATGGGTAAAGAAGATGAATTTGAGCCTGCATCACAGGAAGGAGAAAGGGTTGAAAAGAAAATATATTTGGCCTAGTGGATAGGGCATGGGATTGGGAGTCAGAAGGTCATGGGTTCATGAGAAGCAGTATGGCTCAGTGGAAAAGAGCCCAGGCTTTGGAGTCAGAGGTCATGGGTTCAAATCCCGGCTCTTCCAATTGTCAGCTGTGTGACTTTGGGCAAGTCACTTAACTTCTCTGGGCCTCACGTCCCTCGTCTGTCAAATGGAGATGAAGACTGTGAGCCCCACGTGGGACAACCTGATCGCCTTGTAACCTCCCCAGGCTTAGAACAGTGCTTTGCACATAGTAAGTGCTTAATAAATGCCATCATCATTATCATTATTATTATTAAACTAATCCCATCTCTGCCACTTTTCTACTGTGTGAACTCGGACAAATCATTTCACTTCTCTGGGCCTCAATTCCCTCATCTGTAAAAATGGGGATTTAAACTGTGAGTCCCATGTAGGACAGGGTCAAAGTCCAATTTAATTTATCCTTATCTGCCCCAGTGCTTAGAACATTGCCTGGAACATAGTAAGTACCTAACAGATACTGTTATCATTATTATTATTCATTCAATCGTATTTATTAAGCGCTTACTGTGTGCAGAGCACTGTACTAAGTGCTTGGGAAGTACAAGTCGGCAACATATAGAGACGGTCCCTACCCAACAATGGGGGTTTCAAAAGAGGAAAAGTCAGGAAACATTTTCTCCTACATTTTAACTTACAAAACATGGCCAAAAAATTATGGCCCAGGTCATTTTATACTCTGATAAATATTATATTAAGGAAAGAACAGGGTCATTAAATGGAGGCTCACAAATAAGGCTGATAAATGTATTCAACCCTGACTGGTTATTTTAAAGCTGTATGTCCAATCAATTCGTTCTAGTTCATTTAAAATGCTCATAACCTTTATTCAATGCAAAGGAAATAAAAAAGAATTTTGTTCCTACTAGCATTACATTTTCAGAAGGGTTGTAATTCCTTCCCCGAATTCCTCAATGCCAACTCTCTCCTAGACCCACTCCAATCTGGCTTCCGTCTCCTACACGCCACCAAAACTGCCCTCTCAAAGGTCACCAATGACCTCCTTCTTGCCAAATCCAATGGCTCCTACTTTATCCTAATGCTCCTCTACCTCTCAGCTGCCTTTGACACTGTGGACCACCCCCTTCTCCTCAACACGCTCTCCAACCTTGGCTTCACTGACTCCGTCCTCTCCTGATTCTCTTTGTATCTCTCCGGCCATTCATTCTCAGTCTCCTTTGCGGGCTCCTCCTCCCCCTCCCATCCCCTTACTGTCGGGGTTCCCCAAGGTTCAGTGCTTGGTCCCCTTCTGTTCTCGATCTACACTCACTCCCTTGGTGAACTCATTTGCTCCCACGACTTCAACTATCATCTCTACACTGATGACACCCAAATGTACATCTCTGCCCCTGCTCTCTCTCCCTCCCTTCAGGCTCATGTCTCCTCCTGCCTTCAGGCCATCTCCATCTGGATGTCTGCCCGCCATCGAAAACTCAGTATGTCCAAGACTGAACTCCTTATCTTCCCTCCCAAACCCTGTCCTCTCCCTGACTTTCCTGTCACTGTAGATGACACTATCAATCTTCCTGTCTCACAAGCCCACAACCTTGGTGTCATCCCCAAGAGAAGCAGTGTGGCTTAGTGGAAAGAGCCCGGGCTTTGGAGTCAGAGGTCATGGGTTCAAATCCTGGCTCCGCCAACTGTCAGCTGTGTGACTTTGGACAAGTCACTTAAGTTCTCTGTGCCTCAGTTACCTCATCTAGAAAATGGGGATTAAAACTGTGAGCCCCTCGTGGGACAATTTGATCACCTTGTAACCTCCCCAGTGCTAAGAATAGTGCTTTGCACATAGCAAGCGCTTAACAAATACCATTATTATTATTATTATTATTATTATTATCCCCAACTTCGCTCTCTCATTCACCCCATACATTCAATCTGTCACCAAAACCAGCCAGGCTCACCTCCACAACATCGCCAAGATCCACCCTTTCCTCCCCATCCAAACCGCTACCCTGCTAGTTCAGTCTCTCATCCTATCCTGACTGGATTACTGCATCTGCTTCCTCTCTGATCTCCCATCCTCCTGTCTATCCCACTTCAGTCTATACTTCACTCTGCTGCCCGGAATATCTTTGTACAGAAATGATCTGGGCATGTCTCTCCTCTCCTCTCAAAAATCTCTAGTGGTTGCCTGTCAACCTACAAATCAAGCAAAAACTCCTCATTCTCAGATCCAAGGCTGTCCATCACCTCTCCCCCTCCTACCTCACCTCCCTTCTCTCCTTCTCCAGTTCAGCCTGCACCCTCTGCTCCTCTGCCACTAACCTCCTCACTGTGCCTTGTTCTCGCCTGTCCTGTAATCGATCCCCGGCCCACGTCCTTCCCCTGGCCTGGAATGCCCTCCCTCCACACATCCGCTAAACTAGCTCTTTTCCTCCCTTCAAAGCCCTAATGAGAGCTCACCTCCTCCAGGAAGCCTTCCTAGACCGAGCCCCCTTTTCCCTCTCCTCCTCCCCATCACCCCCACTTCCCTACCTCCTTCCCCTCCTCACTACACTTGTATGTATTTGTACAGATTCATTACTCTAACTTGTACATATGTATTACTCTATTTTATTAATGATGCGCATATAGCTATAATTCTATTTATTTTAACGGTTTTGACCCCTGTCTACATGTTTTGTTTTGTTGTCTGTCTCCCCCTTCTAGACCGTGAGCCCGTTGTTGGGTAGTGACCAACTCTTTAGGTTGCCAACTTGTACTTCCCAAGTGCTTAGTACAGTGCCCTGCACACAGTAAGCCCTCAATAAATACAATTGAACGAATGAATGTAAGAAGAGAAGGATTATAAGGAGAGAATTTGGTTCAGCAGAAAATTGAACTTGAAAAGAATTGGAAATGCAACCAAAATCAAAATCATGTTGGTAACCTTTAGCATCTGCCCTTTACACGTCACTCCCTTTTCCTAAGTCGGAAAATTCAAGGTCATACCAGCAGGTTGAGGTAGAAACACTGGCATGAATCCATGTCAGTTATCCTTCTGCCAGGTGCCTCAGTAGTTTTGGACTTGACATATCTCAACGGGAAGTGAGTCAGGCTATCCAATCAATCACTCAATCAATGGTATTCATTGAGTGCTTGGGAGAATGCAAGTGAATAAGTAGTAAACACGGTTTCTGCCTTCAAGGGTTTATAATAATAATAATAATTATGGTACTTGTTAAGTGCTTACTATTTGCCAGCACTGTTCTAAGTAGATACACTTTATTCAGGTTGGACACAGTTCCTGTCTCACATGGGGCTCACATTCTAAATCCCCATTTTTTACAGATGAGGTAACTGGGGCACAGAGAAGTTAAGTGATTTGCCCAAGGTCACACAGCAGACATTTGGCAGAGCCTAGATTAGAACCCATGACCTTCTGACTCTTGAGTCCATGCTCTATCCACTACACCATGCTAGGGAAACCAGATAAATTACAGTACAGTGCTCTGCACACAGTAAATGCTTAATAAATGCGATTGAATGAATGAAGATGAGGAATTCTGGTTTGAACATCAATTTTTGTAGTATTTATTAAATACTTACTATGCTTTAGGCATTGTTCTCAATGCTGGGGTACTAGATAGATGGCTTGGACACATTCCATGCCTCAAATGGGTTCACAGCCTTATTCTACAGATGAAGGCACCGAGGCACAAAGTGACTTGTTCAAGGTCTTACAGCAGATTTAGCGGGGGATCAGGATTAGAATCCAGGTCCTTCTGACCCCAGGCCTGTGCTCTATCCACAAGGCCACACTGCTTCTCATGTTAAGTTTGAGATGCTGTTGAGACATCCAAGTAGAGATGTCCTCAAGTCAAGACTTCATTAAAGGAGAGAGGTCAGGGCTGGAGAGGTAGATTTGGAATCATCCATGTAGAGATGATAGTTGAAGTTGTGGGAGCATTCATTCATTCATTCAATCATATTTATTGAGCACTTACTGTGTGCAGAGCACTGTACTAAGCGCTTGGGAAGTACAAGTTGGCAACATATAGAGACGGTCCCTACCCAACAGTGGGCTCACAGTCTAGAAGGGGGAGACAGACAACAAAACAAAACATATTAACAAAATAAAATAATTAGAATAAATATATACAAATAAAATAGAGTAATAAATACGTACAAACATATATACATATATACAGGTGCTGTGGGGAGGGGAAGGAGGTAAGGCGGGGATGGGGAGGGGGAGGAGGGGGAGCAAGTGGGTTCTCTGAGGAAGAGGGTGTAGATGGAGAATTGAAGGGACCCTTGTACTTCCCAAGTGCTTAGTACAGTGCTCTGCACATAGTAAGTGCTCAATAAGTAAGATTGAATGAACTAACAGGGGTATCTTTCAAGTACTTACTATATGTTGTGCACTGTACTAAGCCCTGGAGGAGATTCACGGTAATCTGATCAGACACAGCCTTTGTCCTACAAGGGGCTCCTACTCCAAGGAGGAAGGTGAATAAATAATTAATCCCATTATGCGGATGAAGAAACCGAGGAACAGAGAAGTTAAGCAACTTGCCCAAGGGGACACAGTAGGCATGTGGCAAAGCTGAGACTAGAACCCAGGACCTCCAACTCCTAGGCCAATGCTCTTTCCACTGGGCCATGCTGCTTCTATGAGTCTTGTGGGACTCCCACAGTTAGAGAGCGAGAGGCAGAGGAGAAGTTGGCGAAGGAACCTGGAAAGAGCCACTTGGAAGTCAGAGGTCATGGGTTCTAATCCCGGCTCTGCTGCTTGTCAGCTGTGTGGCTTTGGGCAAATCACTTAACTTTTCTGTGCCTGTTACCTCATCTATAAAATGGGGATTAATACTGTGAGCCCCACGTGGGACAACCTGGTCACCTTGCATCCACCCCAGCTCTCAGAACAGTGCTTTGCACATAGAGAAGCAGCGTGGCTCAGTGGAAAGAGCCCGGGCTTTGGAGTCAGAGGTCATGGGTTCGATTCCCAGCACTCCCAATTGTCATCTGTGTGACTTTGGGCAAGTCACTTAACTTCTCTGTGCCTCTGTTACCTCATCTGTAAAATGGGGATTAGGACTGTAAGCCCCCCGTGGGACAACCTGATGACCTTGTAACCTCCCCAGCGCTTAGAACAGTGTTTTGCACATAGTAAGTGCTTAATAAGGGCATTTATTAATATTATTATTTGCACATAGTAAGCACTTAACAAATGCCATTATAAATATTATTATTATAATCAGAGAGCTATGAGGAGAAGCAGGAGGGACTGAATCAATGGAGCGGGGCTGTGATAATGTTTTCGGGTGAAGAAGGAGACACGCTGTATTAAAGGCAGCATCCCATACATGCCCCCCTCCTTCTGCTCTCTCTAATGCTCTCAGCTGTCGGCCCTTCTCCCCTTCCTCTTTTCACCCCCCGCTATTCCAAACCTACTCCTGGAATTTCAAACTCTCGGCCGTCACAGGTCCATTCATTCAGTAGTATTTATTCATCATCATCAATCGTATTTACTGAGCGCTTACTATGTGCAGAGCACTGTACTAAGCGCTTGGGAAGTACAAATTGGCAACATATAGAGAGAGTCCCTACCCAACAGTGGGCTCACAGTCTAAAAGGAGCGCTTTATTTATTGAGCGCTTACTGTGTGCAGAGCCCTGTACTAAGCAGTGCTGGAGAAGCAGCATGGCTCAGTGGAAAGAGCACAGGCTTTGGAGTCAGAGGCTGGGGGTCCAAATCCCAGCACCACCAATTGTCAGCTATGTGACTTTGGGCCAGTCACTTAACTTCTCTGGACCTCAGTTACCTCATCTGCAAAATGGGGATGAAGACTGTGAGCCCCCCGTGGGACAATCCGATTACCTTGTAACCTCCCCAGTGCTTAGAACAGTGTTTTGCACATAGTAAGTGCTTAATAAATGCCATCATTATTATTATTGTTACTAAGCACGTGGGAGAGTACAATACAGAAATAAACAGACACATTCCCTGCCCACAGTCAGCTGACAGTCTACCGTCTAGCGGGGTGCTGCTGCCTATAGAGACTCCCCTTGCCTTCTCCTACACCCCCAGATGCAAAATAGGGGGTTCAAAGGTTTTGGCTGGTCTAGGTGGGGGTGACTGGAGAGTTGGGGCTGGGACCCCGCTGTTGGGTAGGGACCGTCTCTATATGTTGCCAACTAGTAATTCCCAAGTGCTTAGTACAGTGCTCTGCACACAGTAAGTGCTCAATAAATACGATTGAATGAATGAATGACCTGGAAGAGGAGGAGAAAGGAGGAAGAAGGGTTGGGGAAACAACTCTTCTGACCCAGCCATGCCCTCTTCCCCACAGAGACCGCGGGCTTCCAAGGAAGATGGAAGCACCATCAGGATGCTCCATGTGAGAAGCAGCACGGCCTAGTGGAAAGAGCACAGGCTTGGGAATCAGAAGGACCTGGGTTCTAATCCCGGCACTACCCCTGATCTGCTGTGTGACCTTGGGAGAATCACTTCACTTCTCTGTACCTCAGTTACCTCACCGGCAAAATGGGGATTAAAACTGCAAGCCCTGTGTGGGACAGGAACTGTGCAACCCGATTATCTTGTATCTACTCCAGCGCTTAGTTACAGTGCCTGGCACAGAGAAAGTGCTTCACAAATACCACAGTTGTTATTATTATTATATATTTTATTGCTTCACAAATACCACATTTATTCTTGTTGTTATTACTATTAGCTGTAAAAAGAATAAATGGAAAGTTCTAAAAGTAGATGTAGAATGGAGGGGTGAATTAGAAGGATTTATCCTCATTCTTCTCCCACTACTAGTGTGCACACTCCCCTCCTCTGATGTCCCCCTACTCACTTTTTCTCACTTTTGTTGCCCTGCCATTGGCCTCTTCTTCATGGCTTTCTACCTGACTAAAACTCCCTCCCCCTTCTGACCATTGCAGTTACCCTTTCCAAAGTCCTACTAAAATCTCAGCACCTCCGAAAAGCCTTCCTTGACTAATCTCTCATCTCCACACTCTACTTCCCCCACTTACTGCATCACCTGTGCACTTAAGTCCTCATCTCCTAAGCACTTATACTCACCCAACTGTCTCCCCATCACTCCCTTCCCCTTTAAACTATAAGCTCCTTGTGGGCCTGGAATATTTCTACCAACTCTGGTGTATTGTATTCTCCCTACTGCTTAGAACAGTGCTCTGCACCCAGTAAGGATTCAATAAATACCACTGATAAGCTGATTCCTTCCCCTACCTATAATTTATCTTAGCAGCTATCTCCTAAACTAGATTGTAAACTCCTTGAGAGCATTCATTCATTCAATCATATGTATTGAGCGCTTACTGTATGCAGAGCACTGTACTAAGCACTTAATAGGAGAGCAGGGTTCACATCTACCAACTCTATAGTATGTCACCAAGTGCAGACTACAGCACAGCACATAATAATAATAATAATAATAATAATAATAATAATAATAATAATGGCATTTATTAAGCACTTACTATGTGCAAAGCTCTGTTCTAAGTGCTGGGGAGATTACAAGGTGAATGGTAAGCTCCCAGTAAATGCCTGATTGATTGGAGATAAGCCTGGGTTGATAGAGAAGATCCAGAAAATCAATCCATCAGTCGATGGTATTTATTGAGTGCTATGTGAAAAGCACCGTATTATTATTATTATGGCATTTGTTAAGCCCTTACTATGTAGCAGGCACTGTCCTAAGTGCTGGGGACGATAAAAACAAATCAGGTTGGACGCAGTCCCTGTCCCACTTGGGACTCACAGTCTCAATTCCTATTTTATAGATGCGGTAACTGAAGCACAGAGAAGTGAAGTGATTTGCCCAAGGTCACACAGCAGACAAGTAGCGGAGCCCGGATTAGAAGCAATGACTTTCTGACTCTCAGGCTTAACTCCCAGGCTTTTGCTCTATCCATCTTGCCATGCTGCTTCTCTGTATTTAGCTCTTGGGAGAGTACATTACAACAGAATTAGCAGACATTTTCCCTGCCAGTAATGAGTTTACAGTCTAGAGACTAATTTACTAATTTACTAAGAATAAAGATGGGTATCTGCAGGAGGGAGAGAGGGAGAAGGGGCAGGCAGGAAAGGCCGGGATAGGGCCTCGGTCTCTGGGCCTTGAGGGAGTGTGGGTGAAAGGGGCAAGAAGACACCCTGGGCTTTCCCTTCTCTACCCTCTTCATTTCAGGATAACGACCAGCTAAGGACCCTTCCCCTCATCCCAGCCTGGTGGCCCACTCCCATCCCCTCTCTGTCCCAGGATGGAGATGGAGAGACTCCAGGCTCCAAAATCCAAGTGCTTATTACAGTGCTCCACACACATTAATCACTCACTAAATGCAATTGAATCCCCTCTGCACTGTGAGCTCATTGTGGGCAGGGGATATCAATGTTTATTGTTGTATTGTACTTTCTCAAATGCTTAGTATAGTGCTCTGCAGACAGTAAGCACTTAAAAAATACGAATGAATGAGAGAATGAACAGGGAGGGCTGTCTGCAGGAGATCTGCAAATTTGCTGAAGTGAGGACACAACTGCGATCACAATAGCTCACCATTTGTGTTTGCAAATACCTTTCACTGAAACAGAATGGACTTGTCTTCCACAGTATTCTTAACCAACATTTACTTATTTTTAAATGATATATGTGAAGTGCTTATTATGTGCACTTACTAAGCACTGGGGTAAATACAAGGTTAGACACAGTTCGTGTCCCCCATGGGGATCCCATTCTAAATTTCCATTTTACAGATGAGGTAACTGAGGCACAGAGAAGGAAAGTGATTTGCCCAAGGTCACACAGCAGACAAGTGGCGGGGCATTTGTTAAGCGCTTATTATGTGGCAGGCGCTCTACTAAGTGCTGGGGTGGATACAAGCAAATCGGGTGGGACACGGTCCCTGTCCCACGTGGGGCTCACCGTCTCCATCCCCATTTTACAGATGACGTAACTGAGGCACAGAGGAATGAAGTCACTTGCCCCAAGTCACACAGCAAACAAGTGACAGAGCTGGGATTAGAACTCATGATCTTCAAACTCCCAGGCCTGTGCTCTATCCACAATGTCATGCTGCTTCAGAATGTGTCTGTTTATTGTTGTATTGTACTGTCCCTAGCACTTAGTGCAGTTCTCTGCACAGAGTAGTAGGGTGGTTCATTCATTCATTCAATCGCATTTACTGAGCGCTTAGTGTGTGCAGAGCACTGTACTAAGCGATTGGGAAGTACAAGTTGGCAGCATATAGAGACGGTCCCTACCCAACAACGGGCTCACAGTCTAGAAGGGGGAGACAGACGACAAAGCAAAACATATTAACAAAATAAAATAAATAGAATAGTAAATATGTACAAGTAAAATAGAGTAATAAATCTGTACAAACATATATACAGGTGCTGTGGGGAGGGGAAGGACATAGAGCTGGGGGGATGGGGAGGGAGAGAGAAAGGAGGGGGCTCAGTCTGGGAAGGTCATTTGATTCCCCTGCAGATGATTTGATTCCCCTACAGGATTTCTACCCAGCCCAATATTCAGAATTTTCTTCCCCTTTCATTCATTCGATTCAGTAGTACTTATTGAGCGCTTCTGTTTACTATGTGTCAAGCACTGTTCTAAACACTGGGGTAGATATGAGTTCACCCTCTAGACTGTGAGCTCGTTGTGGGCAGGGATAGTCACTATTTAGTCTTGTATTGTTTTTCCTCCAAACGCTTAGTACAGTGCTCTGCACACAGTAAGCACTCAATAAATATGACTGAATGAATTATTTAAGTCCAGAAACTCTAATTTTATGCCCAGAAACTATTTCAATTCTCCAAGTGGCCCAGACGTGCTAAGGCCATAAATCTTTCTAAACATCAGTCTCTTCATCGGAAAAATAGAAATAAAAACCAAATCCTAGCTGTCTCATAAGGATTTTTGAATTTTCAAGTTGGTAAACACAGTGTTTTAATCATTATCCTCATCTTCGTGACCTTTGAAGATGAGCCCTTTACTTTTTCACTTAAGCTAAATTCCGGATATACCTTTGGTCAATTCACTTTTATTTGCTTTTCTCTTGTTTGCTCTCTTTCCCTTTGATTCTGTCCCGGACTCTGGCATTGTTTCAGCAAAGCATGGGATGGGCACACAGCTGATAAGTGGCAGAGGCGGAATTAGAACCCACGACCTCTGGCTCCCAAGCCCAGGCTCTTTCAACTAAACTAGACTGTGACTAGTCTGTGAACCCACTGTTGGGTAGGGACCATCTCTATGTGTTGCCAACTTGTACTTCCCAAGCGCTTAGTACAGTGCTCTGCACACAGTAAGCGCTCAATAAATACGATTGATTGATAAGCCATGCATGGGTCTGGGCATCAAAATGACCTGGGTTCTAATTACAGGAGCAGCATGGCATAGTGGATAGAGCTCGGGAGACAAAAGGGCTTGGGTTCTAATCCCTGCTCTGCCACTTGTCTGCTCTGTGGCCTTGGGCAAGCTATTTCACTTCTCTGTGCCTCAGTTACCTCATCTATAAAATGGAGAGGAAGGCTGTGAGGGACTGTGTCCAACACAATTTGCTTGTACCCTCCCCAGCGCTTAATACAGTGCCTGGCACATAGGAAGTGCTTAACAACATAATCATTATTAATCCCATCTCCACCACGTGTCTACTGTGTAACTTCAGGCAAGTCACTTCACTTTTCTGAGTCTCAGTTACCTCATCTGTAAAATGGGGATTAAGACTGTGAGCCCTATGTGGAACAGGCACTGTGTCCAACCGAATTACCTTGTATCTACCTCACCGCTTAGAACATGCTTGGCACATAATAAGTACTTCAACACCGAGGAAAAAAAAGACCTAACAGTAATTTTTCAGTAATAGTACAGGCAGTAGTCATAGCAGCAATAGTAATATAATAGTAATAATAATAATGTTGGTACTTGTTAAGTGTTTGCTATGTGCCAAGCACTGTATTAAGCACTGGGGTAGATACAAGGAAATTAGGTTGTCCCACATGGGGCTCATAGTCTTAATCCCCATTTTACAGATGAGGTAACTGAGGCACAGAAAAGTTAAGTGACTTGTCCAAGGTCACACTGCTGACAAGTGGTGGAGCCGGGATTAGAACCCACAACCTCTGACTCCCAAACCCGGGGTCTTTCATCATCATCATCATCATCATCATCAATCGTATTTATTGAGTGCTTACTATGTGCAGAGCACTGTACTAAGCGCTTGGGAAGTACAAATTGGCAGCATATAGAGACAGTCCCTACCCAACAGTGGGCTCACAGTCTAAAAGGGGGAGACAGAGAACAAAACCAAACATACTAACAAAATAAAATAAATAGAATAGATATGTACAAGTAAAAGAAATAGAGTAATAAATATGTACAAACATATATATATAAAAACATATATATATATATATATACAGGTGCTGTGGGGAAGGGAAGGAGGTAAGATGGGGGGGATGGAGGGGGGAAGAGGGGGAGAGGAAGGAAGGGGCTTCCACTAAGCCATGCTGCTTCTCTAATGATGAAATCCTATTTGGGAAGTACAAAATAAAGAAAGCCAAGGGGCTTACGTTCTAAGAGGGGAGACAAACATAAAAATATTTACTTAGAAATATTTCCTTAGACTATGAGCCCCATGAGCGACAGGAACTGCATCCAATCTAATTGACTTGTTTCTACCCCTGGGCTTAGAACAGTGTTTGACACTAGTAAACACCTAACAAATACCATTTTTAAAAAGTCTGTCTGAAAAACTTTCTTCTTTCCTTCCTTTCCTTCCTCCAAACATAGCAGTCAAGTAATGTTCATGAATCTGTGACAGATCCAACTTTGCGTTGGTATGTTTCTGGCCAAAATATTTCAGCCGTGCTGTAAAATGGCCAAATGCTGCAAAGCAGTTGGAATCTAGTGGACTTGGGATTAAAGCAAATTTCTAAATTAAATGAAAATCAGTAGTACCAGTAGGCAAAAACTAAGCATTTTCAGCTAAGAAGCAACAATTACTCTCGATGGCAGTTGTAACAGCATCGAAAGCCCAAGACATAGTTACAATGGCACAGATTAATGTTTCAGTTGGTTCATTAAGATCTTTGTTAACTTTATAAGGCGTAATCAGGCTAAGGAACAGGTGGTCATATTCATCTCAAAGTACGCACTGAAAAATTTAGATAAAGAAGTGCTAATAAAAATTTCAAAACAATTTAGCGATGACTTGAGTCGAGCTCACCTTAGCAGCTGGAGCAATAGCCAAAGTCAGTTTCCTTCTGAGATAATTACACAATCATGCAGGGGAAAGCTATCACAAGGAACGGATAAAAGTTAAAGATTTAACAGGCCTATTATAGCCACTGCTTAAAAAAAAAATCTCAACTCTGCACAGTCCCTGTAGAATCAATCCCGGTCCAACTTTTTTTTAGAATACCCCATGTATGACAGAAGGAAAGAAAAATGATTAGGTTGGCCGGCTGTTTTACATTCACAGTCTAGTGTGAGGGGGTAGGCCGAAACTATCAAAGAGTAATGAAAGGAGACTGCTAAGACTCCCCCTTGGCCAATACTACATTGTTTGGGGGGCTTAATGCTGGCTCTCTTATGCAACGTGCCTCATTCTCATCCCTACCTCCTCCAGGAGGTCTTCCCACACTGAACCCCCTTTTTCCTCTCCCCTTCCCCATCTCCCCCACCTTACCTCCTTCCCCTCCCCACAGCACCTGTATATATATTTGTACAGATTTATTACTCTATTTATTTTACTTGTACATATTTACTATTCTACTTATTTTTTAATGATGTGCATCTAGCTTTAATTCTATTTGTTCTGACGATTTTGGACACCTGTCCACATGTTTTGTTTTGTTGTCTGTCTCCCCCTTCTAGACTGTGAGCCCATTGTTGGGTAGGGACCATCTCTAAATGTTGACGAATTGTACTTCCCAAGCGCTTAGTACAGTGCTCTGCACTCAGTAAGTGCTCAAAAAATACGACTGAATGAATGAATTCTGCCAGGTATTCTCTCCCTCTTCGAGTCTGCCAGACCATGGTTCTTCCCATTTTGATGCCCTTACATAATCGCAAAGCTTTTGCTGTTGAACTTTTTCTTCTCTCCAGGTGAACTCCTCAAACCAAAAGTATTTAGGTGACAGTAGTCCTGTGGGAAGAGACTGGGACAGGAATCAGGAGAACCAGTTTTTTCTCCAGCTCTGCTGCTTGCTGGTGAAGTCACTTAACTTCTCTGTGCCTTAGTTTCCTGATCTGTAAAATGGGGATAAAATGTCTGTTCTTCCTCCCTCTAAGACTGTGACTCCTGCATGGGTCAGGGACTTTGTCTGATTCAAGGCTTAGTACAGTACTCTGCACACGTTAAGTGCTCAATAAATGCATTTGACTGATTAAATTCAGTGCTTAGAACAGTGCCTGGCAAGCAGTAAGCACTTAATTACCATCATAATTATTATTAAATACCACTGATTGACTCTTTCTAGCACTTGGCACATACTAAACCATTATTATGAAAAAGAGAGATGCTACATATGTTTATATAAATTCATCACAAGAGTAAAAGCATCTGAAAAACTAACTATAATAGATGATTTTAATGCTGTTAGAAGTGCATAGACATAAGTCATAGGATTAGGAAGGAATGGCAAAGTGAGCAGCAGTGGTCTACTTTCATTCAGAGAATATGCCAAGCATTATCTCAAGAGGAAAACCACCATCTTCAACCAGGTAGAAAAAAAAAAAAAGACAACCTGGATGCATCCTTGACTTTTTTTTTTAACAGTTTTTGTTAAGTGCCTCCTCTAAGCCCCACTTTCCTCTTCTCCCATTCCCTTCTGCATCACCCTGACTTGCTCCCTCTGTTCATCCCCACTCCCAGCCCCACAGCATTTTTGTATATGTATCTGTCATTTTTTTTATATTAATGTCTGTCTCCTCCGCACCCGCCCCCAGACTGTTAACCCAGAAGCAGTGTGGTTTAGTGGAAAGAGCAGGGGCTTGGGAGCCAGAGGACGTGAGTTCTAATCCTGCCTCCGCCACTTGTCTGCTGTGTGACCTTGGGCAAGTCACTTAACTTCTCTGTGCCTCAGTTCCCTCATCTGTAAAATGGGGATTAAGACTGTGAGCTCCACCTGGGAAACCTGATTACCTTGTACCTACCCCAGCGCTTAGAACAGTGCTTGGCACATAGTAAGCACTTAACAAATACCATAATAATAATAATAATAATAAACAACTCATTGTGGGAAGAAGAAGAAAATGAAGAAGAAGAGGAAGAAGAAGAAATATTTGATTAATCAATCAGTGGTATTTGAGTGCTTACTATGTGCAAAACACTTGGGAGAGTACAATTCAACAGAATTAGTTGACACATTCCCTAACTATAATGAGCTTACAGTCTAGAGGGGGAGATGGACATTAATACACATATTTTCTAAAATATAATTTAAAGATGCTACCTAAGTGCTGTGGGGTTGAGGGCAGGGTGAATATCAAATGCCCTGATGAGTGCTTAAATCGTGTCAAACCATGAGATAGGTACAATACAATCGGATCAGACACAATAATAATAATAATAATAATGGCATTTGTTAAGTGCTTTCTATGTGCCAAGCACTGTTCTAAGCACTGGAATCGAGCTTACAGACTGAGACGGAGAGATAATTGATGTTTACTCCACATTTTACAGATGAGGAAACAAAGGTACAGATAAATTAAGTGACTTGCTCAAGACCACATGTGGTCAGGTGATTTCCAGGCCAATGCTCTTTTCACTAGTCCATCCTAGTCCTGAAGCGATCATCACTGCAGCTTGGTTGTGACGGGAGAGATTTGGCTAGAGAATGGATGGCTAGCTTTGACCTTTCTTTTTCTCTAGAATTTCACATTTCCTCTTGCCTCCAGGACACTGCTACAGGCACGTCACAATGACACCTCAAACTCCTCATGAACTGAACCTCTCATCTTCCCTCGCAAATTCTCTCCTTCTCCTGACTTTCCCAACAAAGTTGACTGCACCATCACCTTCTCTGTCCCTTCAGGCTTTAGCCATGGCTTTGACTCCTCTTTCTCTTTCAACCCTGATACTCTGTCTGTCTGTCACTACTTCCATTGGTTCTTTTACCACAACATTTCCAGAATCGCCCTTTTTCTCTCTTTGCAACCAAAGAGATTGCACTTCACCATATACTTCACGCTGCTGCCCAGATCATCTCTGTGCAGAAATGCTCTGGGCATGTTACTCCCCTCCTCAAAAATCTCCAGTGGCTACCAATCAACCTACACATCAGGCAAAAACTCCTCACTCCCGGCTTCAAGGCTGTCCATCACCTCGACCCCTACTACCTCGCCTCTCTTCTTTCCTTCTCCAGCCCAGCCCACACCCTCCGCTCCTCTGCCATCACTCACCTCCTCACTGGGCCTAGTTCTCTCCTGTCCCGCCATCGACGCCCGGCCCATGTCCTCCCCCTGGCCTGGAATGCCCTCCCTCCGCACATCCGCCAAGCTAGCTCTATTCCCCCCTTCAAGGCCCTACTGAGAGCTCACCTCCTCCAGGAGGCCTTTCCAGACTGAGCCCCCTCCTTCCTCTCCCTCTCCTTCCCCTCCCCATCCCCCCCGCCTTACCTCCTTCCCCTACCCACAGCACCTGCATATATGTCTGTACATATTTATTACTCTATTTATTTTACTTGTACACATTTACTATTCTATTTATTTTATTTTGTTAATATGTTTTGTTGTCTGTCTCCCCCTTCTAGACTGTGAACCCGCTGTTGAGTAGGGACCGTCTCTATATGTTGCCAACTTGTACTTCCCAAGTGCTTAGTACAGTGCTCTGCACACAGTAAGCACTCAGTAAATATGATTGAATGAAAGAATGAACCACCCTACTGATCCAAGCATTTCATTGATGGGAAGCAGCATGGCTCAGTGGAAAGAGCACAGGCTTGGGAGTCAGAGGTCATGAGTTCAAATCCCAGCTCTGCCACTTGCCAGATGTGTGACTTTAGGCAAGTCACTTAACTTCTCTGTGCCTCAGTTCCCTCATCTGTTAAATGGGGATTAAGACTGTGAGCCCCACGTGGGACAACCTGATCACCTTGTATCCTCCCCAGTGCTTTGCACTTAGTAAGCACTTGTCATCATCATCATCATCAATCGTATTTATTGAGTGCTTACTATGTGCAGAGCACTGTACTAAGTGCTTGGGAAGTACAAATTGGCAACATATAGAGACAGTCCCTACCCAACAGTGGGCTCACAGTCTAAAAGGGGGAGACAGAGAACAAGACCAAACATACTAACAAAATAAAATAAATAGAATAGATATGTACAAATAAAATAAATAAATAAATAGAGTAATAAATATGTACAAACATATATGCATATATACAGGTGCTGTGGGGAAGGGAAATGAGGAGAGCTCCTACTGTGAATATCCTTTCTCTCCCCCAAGCTCCCTCGCCAACTATCTCATCACCCTCACCCCTCTGGGGCTGCTCTTCGTCCATGTGGCAGCGCTCTCAGAGTGGTTCATTATACAAGAAGTGGCAAACTTGGAAAAAGTGCTCATAAGTCCTGACAGCTTTGAGGCCAGAGTTCCAAAGAAAAAAAAATGAGGAATTAGATACCCTCTATTTTCTACCATACATAAAATGAGAATGGGTGAAGAGGAGAGTAGCATTCTAAGTCTGGAAAAGAAGATAAATGGAGGTTACCCATGAATCATTTCCCCCCTCCCCTAAATCAACATGGTCATAAACAATATATCCCCTTTGACATCACCAATACAGTTGCCCTCCCTCTTCTCCCACCCCCAAGATATCTACCCCAAACTACCCATCTTCCAGCCCATAAATTCCAAACAAGAATACGTCTCCTTTCTCCTCCCTCCTTTATTGTTTCTTCCCAGGACACCCTTCCCATATCAATTCCCCTCCATCAGATTCGCCTGTTTTTGCTCCTGTCTCCTCATTTGCCCATAATTTTCAAAAACTTAGGGTGACTCAGATAAGACAACAGTTTAACAAACTTCTTTAATAAAATTTATAAAAATGGATCTTTGAAGAGAATTCCGTTTCAATTATGCTTCTCTATTACCCGCAAACAGTACAAAATTATGAAGACTTGCACACACATTCTTTCAAAACTATTGTACTAAATGACTACTCAAATTCATTAAATGTAGTTTGACCACAAACACATATGAAGATTCAAGACAATTTCAAGAAATGATTGCAGAGACCATTGCTTTTTACAAAAGTGGGTGGGAAACAAGTAAAGCAAATATTGAACAAAATATACTTTTGCCTTCCACACTTTCATGCATAAACATTACATATCAATAGATTTTATTGCAGAATGCCATTATTGTTATATCAGGATTTGGCTACTGCTTTAGCCCCCTCTCTGATTGCCTCCCTCCTGTTTCTCTCTTCTCCAGTTCATGCCTCCCCACTCCTCAGAATCCTCCATGGTCACCCATTCCTCTCTATATCAAGTAGAAATTTCTGACAGTTGACTTTAAGACACTCAACTGGCTCTCCCTAGTACTTATCATCACTCTTCCCCCACAACCACCCATTCTACATACTTCGTTCCTCTCCCTCTCCTTCTCACTGTGCCTCATTCGAAGCAGCCTGGCTCAGCGGAAAAAGCATGGGCTTGAGAGTCAGATATCATGGGTTCAAATTCCGGCTCTGCTAATTATCACCTGTGTGACTTTGGGCAAGTCATTTCACTTCCCTGTGCCTCAGTTCCCTCATCTGTAAAATGGGGATGAAGACTGTGAGCCCCACGTGGGACAACCTGATCACCTTGTATCCTCTCCAGTGCTTAGAACAGTGCTTTGCACATAGTAAGCACTTAAATACTATTATTATCTCTTTCTCCCAGCTTGCAACTCCCTGCCCCTTCATATATACAGCTCAAAGTTCTCCACACCCTCAAAACCTTCCTGAAATGACTTCTCCAGAAGGCTTCCTATAATTAATCTCTCACCTCCCCACTTTATTACCTCTATAACTTCTATTTTAACACTGGGGCAATATCTAAGTACTTGGCTGCTCATACTCTGAGATGGTAGTGAGGCACAGACCTTTACACTCTAGACTGTGAGCCCGTTGTTGGATAGGGACCGTCTCTATATGTCGCCAACTTGTACTTCCGAAGCGCTTAGTACAGTGCTCTGCACAAAGTAAGCACTCAATAAATATGACTGACTGACTGAATTATAAATATTACAAGTATTATAATTTATTATTAGTATCATCACATGAGAAGCGGTGTAGCCTCAGTGGATAGAGCACAGGCCTTAGAGTCAGAAGTACCTGGGTTCTAATTCCACTCCACCACCTGTCTGCTGTGTGACCTTGGGTAAATCACTTAGCTTCTCTGTGCCTCAGTTACCTCAACTGTTAAATGGGGATTAAGACTGTGCACCTCTGTGAGACAGGGACTGTATCCAACCTAATTTTGCTTGTATCCACTTTAGTGTTACGTATAGTGCCTGGCACAAAGTAAGCGCTTAACCAATACCAAAATTATTATTGTTATTTTAGTGTTTTTCAACCCCATTATATTGTAAACTTATTGTGGGCAGGGACACACATACTAATTCTATTGTGCTCTTCCAAGAGTTCGGTACAGTGCTCTGCACAGAGTAAGTGTTCATTAAATAGTACTTACAGTTGCAGTAAAATGAGCTGAAATTAGGCAACTGACAAAACTGGGAATTCGAGGAAACATTTTTTAGAATGCCATAGATCATTTTTAAGACGCTCAGACAATTGTAAACTGTAAACTAAACTGTAAATTGAGAGAAAACTCAAGCAGAAAGATGAGCTTGGTTCATTCCAGTTAAGGAAGGAGTGCTCTTTCCAAGCAGAAACTTTGAAAGGATCGTGAAACAAAGAGGCAAACGCACTGGAAATTATAAGCACAGATGCACAACCTAAGACAAATCTTTGTATATTCATGGTGCAGTCACAACTGTGAATCCCACACTGGACTTTCCAGTCACACATGCATCCACCACTGAGTATAAATGTTGTCTTCTAATATGGAGGATACACACACACACACAAATAAACATGCACAAAAACACATATATTTGCAAATCTGCTTTTCCCTCCAATATTAATGATTTTCTAATATTTAGAACATTTATATGAGGATAAAAAATTTCTAGACTGTTCATCTAGAAATTTCATTTGAAATGACTGCTTGAAATGGAATACTTGGGAAATGCTCTTATCGTAGTATCGTATTTCTTGGGGGTTCACATAAATATCAATAGCAGCTTTAAAAATCCATAAAATTATTGCAAATTAAATTAAAATACCATCCTGAAAGATGAGTCTAGTTGAGACCTGTGCACACCTGAACAGTTGGACGTAGTACTTGATGAATAGGGTAGATGATAATAGTAATAATAATAATAATGATAATAATAATTGTGGTACTTAAGTACTTACCTTGTGTCAGGCACTGAATTAAGTGCTGGAGCGACTTCTAGATTGTGAGCCTGTTGTTGGGTAGGGACCGTCTCTATATGTTGCTAACTCGTACTTCCCAAGCGCTTAGTACAGTGCTCTGCACACAGTAAGCGCTCAATAAATACTATTGAATGAATGAATGAAAAGTGAAGACAGGCAAATTGGGTTGGACACAGTCCCTGTCCCACATGGGGCTCGCAGTCTCCATCCCCATTTTATAGTTGAGGTAACTGAGGCCCAGAGAAGTGAAGGGAATTGTCCAAGGTCACACAGCAGAAAAGTGGTAGAGCTGAAATTAGAACCCAGGTCCTTGTGACCCCTAAGCCCATGCTCTATCTGCTAGGCTGTGCCGACACACTCTCTGCCCACAAGAGCTTACCATCTAGAGGGGGAAACACACATTAATATAAATAAATAAATTACAGAGATCTACATAAATGCTGTGGGGTCTAGAAGTGGGAGATGGATACCAAATGCCCAAGGGGTTCAGATTCACTGCACAGGAGATGTAGAGGAGAGAGGGAGTCAGGGAAAGAGGGTTTACAGATGAGGTAAGCAAAGCACAGAGAAATAAAGTGATTTTCCTAAGGTCATACAGCAGACAAGTGGCAGAGAGGGGATCAGAACTCACGTCCTCCTGATTCCCACTTGATTCCGCTGCTTCTAATTGATGGATTGAGACAGATGAGATTGGGCAAAGGAAAAGCTAAAATCAGGTGGTTTTCATATCAAGGAAGGTGAAAATATCTAAAAAATTGTTCTCAGTGCTGAACAGTGCTCTGCACTTACAACACTGCTTGGCACTTAGTAAGCACTTAATAAATACCATAATTATTATTATTATTAGGAGGCCTTCCCAGACTGAGCCCCCTCCTTAATCTCCCCCTCCTTCCCCTCCCCACAGCACCTGTATATATGTATATATGTTTGTACGTATTTATTACTCTATTTTATTTGGACATATTTATTCTACTTAATTTTATTTTGTTAATATGTTTTGTTTTCTGTCTCCCCATTCTGGACTGTGAGCCCACTGTTGGGTAGGGACTGTCTCTATATGTTGCCAACTTGTACTTCCCAAGCACTTAGTACAGTGCTCTGCACACAGTAAGCACTCAATAAATATGATTGATTGATTGATTGATTAGTACAGTGCTCTGAAGACAGTAAGTGCTCAATACGATTGAATGAATGAATGAATGTTTCCTACTTTGTCCTTCAAGCAATCATTGTCATTCCCTTTCATCTCTTTCTCCAAAGAACTTGATTTGATAAGGCTGTTTTGGGTTAATTTTTGTTTTTCATTTATGTATTCTATCCTCATTAATTAGGAGGAAGCAAACATGGACTGATAGAGAATGGGATAAAAAGTGAATTGATAGACATTCTTTTCCAATTTCAGAGACTTAGTCTGAAGGGAGTATTTCCTAACAATAATAATAATAATAATGATGGTATTTTTTAAGCACTTACTATGTGCAAAGCACTGTTCAAAGCACTGGGGGGGATACAAGGTGATTAGGTTGTCCCACGTGGCTCAGAGAAGTTAAGTGACTTGCCCAAAGTCACACAGCAGACAAATGGCAGAGTCAGAATTAGAATCCATGACCTCTAACTTCCAAGCCTGTACTCTTTCCACTGAGCCATGCCACTTCTCTAGTTACCCAACCATTAGTGATATTTGTTCAGTTCAGGGGAATATAACAGTAACAAGACACACAGCTCAAGTACCCACAAGGAGCTCAAAATACAATGGGCCAGAATGATAAAATTATTTACAGAGAACAACAAGCCAGCCTCAAAGATCCTAGCCAAACTATTAGCCAGCCAAAGGAAAGGAGAAATTTAATTAACTAGATAACTGAAGGATAATCAAGCACTTAGTTCAGTGCTCTACACACAGTAAGTGCTCAATAAATATAATTGAATGAATTGAGTGCTCCCTTTTTATATACTGTTCTCCACATTTGCTTGCATATTGTAAATTTCCTGAGGCACAGACACCATGTCTAATTCTCACCTGTGGAGTTTCTCCTGGAACTTAGTACAGAGCTCTGCATTCACACAGTAAACTGTTAATAAACTGTGTTAAGACTGTGAGCTTCCCGTGGGACAACCTGATCACCTTGTAACCTCCCCAGCACTTAGAACAGTGCTTTGCACATAGTAAGCGCTTAATGAATGCCATCATTATTTATTAATAAGTACTATTACCCCTACCACATTCTGGATTCTGACATAGGGCCTTCCTCCATTAACAAGATTGTTATAAAATATTGTAAATATCATGAGGGATATTTACCTTCCCATGAGGGAAGGTAAGTGCCTGTACATATTTATTCTATTTATTTTATTTTTTTAATATGCTTTGTTTTGTTGTCTATCTCCCCCTTCTAGACTGTGAGCCCACTGTTGGGTAGGGACTGTCTCTATATGTTGCCAACTTGTACTTCCCAAGCGCTTAGTACAGTGCTCTGCACACAGTAAGCGCTCAGTAAATACGATTGATGATGATGATGATCATATAGAATCATACACTACCATAATTATTACAGATGGAGGTGGGGAGTTCTGGGAGAGATGTGTCCATAGCGTTGCTATGGGTTGGAGTTGACTCGGCAGGATAATACAGACAGAATTATAAAAATTAGAACAAATTCCCTTAATTTTCTAGGGAAATGTTCCCCAAAGATAATCTAAAATGAAGTAGACTGTATTTAACCATATTATCTTGTATCTACCCTGGCACTTAAAGCAGTGCTTGATACATAGTAAGCACTTAGCAAATGCCATTATTATTATTATTACCATCATTATTAGTAGTAGTAAGTACCATCAATGCCACACACCTCACACTAGTGGATAATGGAATATTTACTCAGGTTATTGCCATTTATGGAGAAAGTTTCTGAATTAGGAAACACCTTTGGACTCCTGTAGACTGTGAGCCCATTGTTGGGTAGGAATTGTCTCTATTTGTTGCCAAGGTGTACTTTCCAAGCACTTAGTACAGTGCTCTGCACACAGGAAGCGCTCAATATGATTGAATGAATGAATGAATGAATGAATGGCTCTCATGGGCTGGTCAGGCTCAGAAGGGATCCTGAAAATAGTTTGCTTACATGGACAGCAAGGAAAATAGTAACCATCATCATTATAATCATAATAGCAATTATTATTATGATGATGATTATTATCGTATTTAAGTGCTTCTGTGTGCAGAGCACTGTACTAAGCAGTACAGAGAAGCAGAGGCAGCGTGGCTCAGTGGAAAGAGCACAGGCTTGGGGAGTCAGAGGTCATGGGTTATAATCCTGGCTCTGCCACTTGTCAGCTGTGTGACTTTGGGCAAGTCACTTAACTTCTCTGAGGTTCAGTTACCTCATTTGTATAATGGGGATTAAGACTGTGAGCTCCCCGTGGGACAACCTGATCACCTTGTATTACCCCCAGAGCTTAGAACAGTGTTTCGCAAATAGTAAACGCTTAACAAATGCCATCATTATTACTAAGCGCTGGGGAGGATACAGGTTGAACACAGTCCCTGACCCTAATAGGGCTAAAAGTCTTATCCCCCATTTTACAGATGAGGTAACAGACACAGAGAAGTGAAGTGACTTGCCTACCGTCACACAGCAGACAAGTAGCAGAGCCAGGATTAGAACCCATGACCTTCCGACTCCCAGGACTGTGCTCTCATCCACTGTATTGGGCTGCCTCATTAAATGAGTGAATAAATAAAGTAATTTATAGTAAATAATTTAATGTTACATTCATTCATTCAGTCGCATTTATTGAGTGCTTACTGTGTGCAGAGCACTGTACTAAGCGCTTGGGAAGTACAAGTCGGTAACATATAGAGACGGTCCCTACCCAGCAATGGGCTCACAGTCTAGAAGGGGGAGACAGAGAACAAAACTTAACATATTAATCAAAATAAAATAAATAGAATAGATATGTACAAGTAAAATAAATAAATAAATAGAGTAATAAATATGTACAAACATATATGCATAACTCACCTGTGCTGGGCAGCAATGGAATGGGAGAGAGTGGAGGGCGGAGACTAAAGTCTACTGTGCAGCCGGAGGCCGTGGTAAATCACTTCTATCATTTTTATCAAGAAAACTCTATGGATATACTGGGATGTACTCTGGGCCTCAGTTCCCTCATCTGTAAAATGGGGATTAAGACCATGGGACAACCTGATCACCTTGTAACCTCCTCAGTGTTTAGAACAGTGCTTTGCACATAGTAAGCACTCAATCAATCGTATTTATTGAGCGCTTACTGTGTGCAGGGCACTGTACAAAGTGCTTGGGAAGTACAAGTTGGCAACATATAGAGACGGTCCCTACCCAACAGTGGGCTCACAGTCTAGAAGGGGGAGACAGACAACAAAACCAAACATAATTAATCAAAATAAAATAAATAGAATAGATATGTACAAGTAAAATAAATAGAGTAATAAATATGTACAAACATATATACATAACTCACCTGTGCTGGGCAGCAATGGAATGGGAGAGAGTGGAGGGCGGAGACTCAAGTTTACTGCGCAGCCGGAGACCGTGGTAAATCACTTCTATCGTTTTTATCAAGAAAACTCTATGGATATACTAGGATATACTCTGGGCCTCAGTTACCTCATCTGTAAAATGGAGATTAAGACCATGGGACAACCTGATCACCTTGTAACCTCCCCAGTGTTTAGAACAGTGCTTTGCACATAGTAAGCATTTAATAAATGCCATCACGGAGCGGACGTCAACTGTAACAAACACGAGCATGGCTACACCGCCCTGATGTTTGCCGGGCTCTCCGGTAAATTTGGACCCCTGGGTTTTTCATAACTGTGGTACTTGTTAAGTGCCTGCTATGTGCCAATCCCCCCCGCCCTATCTCCTTCCCCTCCCCACAGCACCTGTATATATGTTTGTACAGATTTATTTCTCTATTTATTTTACTTGTACATATTTACTATTCTATTTATTTTGTCAATGATGTGCATCTAGCTTTACCTCTACTTATTCTGATGACTTGACACCTGTCCACATGTTTTGTTTTGTCGTCTGTCTCCCCCTTCTAGACTGTGAGCCCGTTGTTGGGTAGGGACCGTCTCTGTATGTTGCCGACTTGTACTTCCCAAGAGCTTAGTACAGTGCTCTGCACACAGTAAGCGCTCAATAAATATGATTGAATGAATTATTATATACTACCAGAACAATTGCAGGTGGAGAGCGGGGCGTTCTGGGGGAGATTTCCACTGTGGTGCTAGGAGTTGGAAACAAGTCGGTGGCATAAAACAAGACATAGTTGAGGTGGGGCTGTGGGTGGGGTGGAGCCAATATTGCTAGCAACTACCAGCTGATCTATGATGATGATGATGATGATAATGGCATTTGTTAAGCACTTACTATGTGCAAAGCACTGTTCTAAGCGCTGGGGGGATACAAGGTGATCAGGTTGTATCACGTGGAATTAGTGCCCAGCATCGGTGCTGGGCTGTGCTCACTTTGGCCATAATTAGGGTGGGTAGGTAAAGTTATTGTCTCATGATTTTCTACAGCACACCTGCTTGTCTTGCCTGTGGCACCCAATGCCACAGGGGGAACCTGACTGGCAGCCACGAGGGAAGGTATGTGCTTGTCCATATTTATTCTATTTATTTTATTTTGTTAATATGCTTTGTTTTGTTCTCTGTCTCCCCCTTCTAGACTGTGAGCCCGTTGTTAGGTAGGGACCGTCTCTATATGTTGCCAACTTGTACTTCCCAAGCGCTTAGTACAGTGCTCTGCACACAGTAAGTGCTCAATAAATACGATTGAATGAATGAATGAACAAATCTCTAACACTACAATCGATTCCTTTGAGCACCCTTAGACTCATATGCAGAGAATAATAATAATACTAATGGCATTTATTAAGCACTTACTATGTGCATGGCACTGTTCTAAGTGCTGGGGAGGTTACAAGGTGATCAGGCTGTCCCTTGGGGGGCTCACAGTCTTCATACTGTGAGCCCACTGTTGGGTAGGGACTGTCTCTATATGTTGCCAACTTGTACTTCCCAAGCGCTTAGTACAGGGCTCTGCACGCAGTAAGCGCTCAATAAATACGATTGATGATGATGATAACCCACATTTTACAGATGAGGGAACGGAGGCACAGAGAAGTTAATTCATTCATTCATTCGTATTTATTGAGTGCTTACTGTGTGCAGAGCACTGTACTAAGCGCTTGGGAAGTTCAAGTTGGCAATATATAGAGACGGTCCCTACCCAACAGTGGGCTCACAGTCTAGCAAGGGGAGACAGACAACAAAACATATTAACAAAATAAAATAAAATAAATATGTACAAGTAAAATAAATAAATAAATCTGGGGATAGAGGCATTAAATCTGCCTCTATCTCTGCCTCAGTTCTCTCTTCTGTAAAATCGCGGTTAAGACTGTAAAATGGGAATTAAGACTGTGAGCCCCATGTGGGACAGGGGTTTTGTTCAATCTAATTTGCTTGTATCCACCCCAGCGCTTAGCACAGTGCCTGGTACATAGTAAGCATTTAACAAATACCATTATTATTAATATTATTATTATGTGGGACCAGATATTAGATTATTATTATTATGAACTAGGAGTTCCCATGTTTGTAGAGAAGCTCCGTTGCCCATGACAAGTATACACTGCTGCTTTCCCGACCTGACATTCATTTTAATGTCTGTGTCCCTGGCTAGACTGAAAGCTCCGGAGGGCAGGAATTCTGTTTCCTTATTCTATTGCACTCTCCCTAGCATTTAATACAGTGCTCTGCACACAGTAAGCACTTAAAAAAGGTCATTGATTAGTTGTTTAATAAAAAGACTTTTCCTGTTAGTAGCTGTTTGCCTCCTATTCATAACTAATAATCAATATTCATTCATTCAATCGTGTTTATTGAGCACTTACTGTATGCAGAGCACTCATTCATTCATTCAATTGTATTTATTGAGCGCTTACTGTGTGCAGAGCAAATGTACTAAGTGCTTGGGAAGTACAAGTTGGTAACATATAGAGACAGTCCCTACCCAACAGTGGGCTAACAGTCTAGAGGGGGGAGATAGAGAACAAAACAAAACATATTAACAAAATAAAATAAATAGAATAAATATGTACAATAAATAGAGTAATTAAATAAAATAAATACAATAAAAATGAAATAAAACAAAATAAAATAAATAGAATAAATATGTACAAATAAAATAAATAAATAAATAGAATACTTGGGGCTTGTGACTTGCCCCAAGTCACACAGCTGACAAGTGGCGGAGTGGGGATTTGAACCCATGACCTCTGACTCCCAAGCCCGGGCTCTTTCCACTGAGCCATGCTGCTTCTCTGTGACTTAGTATGACTTAGTGGAAAGAACACGGGCTTGGGAGTCAGAGGTTGTGGGTTCTAATCCTGACTCCGCCAGTTGTCAGCTGTGTGACTTGGGGCAAGTCACTTCACTTGTCTGTGCCACAGTTCCCTCGTCTGTAAAATGGGGATGAAGACTGTGAGCCTCACGTGGGACAACCTGATCACCTTGTATCTACCCCAGAACTTAGAACAGTGCTTGGCACATAGTAAGTGCTTAACAAATATTTTTAAAGAAGCAGCGTGGCTTAGTGGAAAGGGCACATGCTTGAGAGTCAGGGGCTGTTTTTCTAATCCTGGCTCTGCCATTTGTCAGCTGTGTGACCTTGGGCAAGTCCCTTCACTTCTCTGTGCCACAGTTATCTGTAAAATGAGGATGAAGACTGTGAGCCTCACGTGGGACAACTTGATTACATTAAGAGAAGCAGCGTAGCTCAGTGGAAGAAGCCCGGGCTTTGGAGTCAAAGGTCATGGGTTTGAATCCCGGCTCTGCCACATGTCTGCTGTGTGACCTTGGGCAAGTCACTTAACTTCTCTGAGCCTCAGTTACCTCATCTGTAAAATGGGGATGAAGACTGTGAGCCCCACGTGGGACAATCTGATCACCTTGTATCCCCCCAGCACTTAGAACAGTGCACATAGCGCTTAACAAATGCCATTATTATTATTATTAGTATTATTAGTATTTTTATTATTATTATTACCTTGTATCTACCCCAGCGCTTAGAACAATGGCCGCCCCTGGTCGAGCAGGGCTGGGCCGGCTGCAGCTCGGCTCTGAGACCAGTTGGTGCATTCACTTGGGTCCTCCCCAAGATGACACAGAGAGACAAGGGAATGTTTGGGCTGCCCTCCCTCTGCCCATCCGCCAAGCTAGCTCTCTTCCTCCCTTCAAGGCCCTGCTGAGAGCTCACCTCCTCCAGGAGGCCTTCCCAGACTGAGCCCCTTCCTTCCTCTCCCCCTCGTCCCCCTCTCCATCCCCCCCATCTTACCTCCTTCCCTTCCCCACAGCACCTGTATATATGTATATATGTTTGTACATATTTATTACTCTATTTATTTATTTATTTATTTTATTTGTACATATCTATCCTATTTATTTTATTTTGTTAGTATGTTTGGTTTTGTTCTCTGTCTTCCCCTTTTAGACTGTGAGCCCACTGCTGGGTAGGGACTGTCTCTATATGTTGCCAATTTGTACTTCCCAAGCGCTTAGTACAGTGCTCTGCACATAGTAAGCGCTCAATAAATGCGATTGATGATGATGATGATGGGCTCCTGGAGGATATCACCTGGGGCTTTTGGGTTTTTTTTTTGTTGTTTTTTAATTCTCCTGCCTCGAGCCGAGATCTATGTTGCCCTAAGCGCTGGATGTGCCGGAGAGACACGTCTCTCGGGGGAGCCGGGCAGAAGGCATGCGGCAGCTCCTGGTGACCGTCTTCTGCCTGTCACTGTTGCCAGACTTTGTACGAGGTTTACGATGCTCACAACCTACAGACGCCTGCCTAAACAGAGGGAAGATGAGCTTTACCCCAAGGGAACTGAGGTTTGCGTGTCTTTAGGTTACTGGACCTGGTTTTCCCCGCATCCTTGCATCCTCTCTGCCTGCCAATCAGCTTCCATTCCCCATAGCCAAACTAACTTGCACGATCTACTCTTGGCCTCTCTGCCCAGTCTGGGGGCCGATGGGGATAATGAGTCCGAGTTGATGGCTGGAGGTTTCAGCGAGGCCTTTGTCTTCTCCCCAGGGCACTGGTGGGTGTGGAATTTAGGAGGGCTGAGTGTTCTTGGAGAACATTCCCGGCCCACATCCTCCCCCTGGCCCGGAATGCCCTCACTCCGCACATCCACCAAGCTAGCTCTCTTCCTCCCTTCAAAGCCCTACCGAGAGCTCACCTCCTCCAGGAGGCCTTCCCAGACTGAGCCCCCTCCTCCCCCTCCCCATCCCCCCACCCTACTCCTTCCCCTCCCCACAGGACCTGTATATATGTTTGTCCAGATTTATTACTCTATTTTACTTGTACATATTTACTATTCTATTTATTTTATTTTGTTAATATGTTTTGTTTTGTTGTCTGTCTCCCCCTTCTAGAATGTAAGCCCATTGTTGGGTAGGGACCGTCTCTATATGTTGCCAACTTGTACTTCCCAAGCGCTTAGTACAGTGCTCTGCACACAGTAAGTGCTCAATAAATACAACTGAATGAATGAATGAGTGCTTGGCACAGAGCAAGCACTTAACAAATACCAACATTTTTTATTTTCCTTAAACTCTCCCTATCCCTGGACTATCTATCTGAGTTGAATTATCAGCTCAGATTTACGAACATCCATTCCTGTTTTGATGGTTCATTTATTGGCAACTTAGTACATGTAGGGAATGTATCTTTATTGTTGTATTGCACTTTCCCAAGTGCTTAGTACAGTGCTCTGCACAGAGTAGCAGAAGATGCAGCATGGTATAGTGGATAGAACAAGGACCTCAGAGTCAGAAGGTCATAAATTCTAATCTCGGATCTGCGACGTCTGCTGTGTGACCTTGGGCCAGTCACTTCACTTTTCTGGGCCTCAGTTCCCTCATCTGTAAAATGGGTATCGAGACTGTGAGCCCCATATTTTCCAGGGACCGTGTCCAATGTGATTTCCTTCTATCCACCCCAGTGCTTAGGACATTACGTGGCCCAGAGTCAGCGATTAACAAATGCTGCAATAATAATGATAGTAAGTACTCAATAAATACAATTCAGTGAGTGAATTTATTTTCCCACCTAGCTGTCCCAAAGCTCACACTTCTCCTGGGTTTTTGTGTATCTGTCCTTTTACTTTTCTACTGTAGGGCTTTATTAATTCATTTCTCCATAGGAATCTTTATCCTGTCCCTTCACCCCTTCATATTCTTAGATTGTGATCCCCTTGAGAGACAAAGCCATGTCTAATTTCCACCTGCATATTCTTTCACAGTGATAAGTAGAATGGTCTGCACATGGCAAGCACCTAACAAATACCCTTACTGATACTATTCTACTAATTAAATATATCTATAATTGAAATTCCTGAATCATCACAGAGGAATGTAATTAGTGAAGGCTATCAGAAAATGACTGTCAATAGGGTAGGGATAATTATCTGAAGCTTGGGAAAAAAAGTTAATGATTTTCCCAAAGAATAAATTTCATACATGGAAATGAAAGCATTTTTAGTGAAATAGCCCAGAAGTGAAGGCTACACCTACTCCTGGCTATAGAGAGAATATCATATGGGTTACATCTTGCTCTGTTGCCAGAATAAATCTGGGTCCTCTAATTATCTTTCTGTTACTGAATTCAGCAATTTGCTCGCTGAAAAAGGGGAAAAAAAGTCAACAGGCATATAGAAATGAAGCAAGCAAAGTGCATTAGTAATTCAAGGAAAGAGAAGACATCTTCAATTATGTATGTGAAATGCAAAATTTATGTCCAGCCCAGAAACCAAAAAGTAATTTGATGCAGAAATTCATGAAAAGTAAGAAAACCACCATTTATCTGTGTTTAAGGTATGTAGATTTCAAGGTCTGTTCAACAAGATGCCCTTAGTATGTGGGGAAGTTAAATGAAAAACAAAAAGAAAAGTTTCCCCAGGCAAATCAATTCAATTCTCTGAGGCCAGAGGGAGTAAATGAGATGCTTTCATAAGGATACTTTCTCTTTGAAGCCACTGAAATGATTTAATGAATTATTGCGGCAACGCAATTAATAGAGCCCTAGTAGTCGAGAAGAGAAAATGTACCTTAAAATTGCTTCATTTCTAGGCCAAGATCCCATTCTACTTTTAGCACACTCCCCCGTCTTCAGAGCCCTATTGAGAGCTCACCCCCTCCAGGAGGTCTTCCCAGACTGAGCCCCCCTTTTCCTCTGCTCCTCCTACCCTCCCCATCACCTGACAATCTCCCTCTGCTCTACCCCTCTCCCTGCCCCTCATCACTTGTGTATTTATGTACATATTTATTATTCTATTTATTTTATGAATGATGTGTATAAATCCATAATTCTATTTATTTATATTGATGCTATTGATGCTTGTCTACTTGTTTTGTGGTTTGTCTCCCCCTTTCCAGACTGTGAGCTCATTGTTGGGTAGGGATTGTCTCTCTTCGTTGCCAAATCGTACTTTTATGCATTCATTCATTCAATTTTATTTATTCATTCAGTCAATCATATTTATTGAGCACTTACTATGTGCAGAGCACTGTAGTAAGTGCTTGGGAAGTACAAGTTGGCAACATATAGAGACGGTCCCTACCCAACAACGGTCTCACAGTCTAGAAGACAGGCTCACAGTCTAGCTCTTAGTACAGTGCTCTACATAGTAAGTGCTCAATCAATCAATCAATCAATCGTATTTATTGAGCGCTTACTATGTGCAGAGCACTGTACTAAGCGCTTGGGAAGTACAAATTGGCATCACATAGAGACAGTCCCTACCCAACAGTGGGCTCACAGTCTAAAAGGGGGAGACAGAGAACAGAACCAAACATACCAACAAAATAAAATAAGTAGGACAGAAATGTACAAGTAAAATAAATAAATGAATAAATAAATAGAGTAATAAATATGTACAACCATATATACATATATACAGGTGCTGTGGGGAAGGGAAGGAGGTAAGACGGGGGGATGGAGAGGGGGACGAGGGGGAGAGGAAAGAAGGGGCTCAGTCTGGGAAGGCCTCCTGGAGGAGGTGAGCTCTCAGCAGGGCCTTGAAGGGAGGAAGACAGCTAGCTTGGCGGATGGGCAGAGGGAGGGCATTCCAGGCCCGGGGGATGACGTGGGCCGGGGGTCGACGGCGGGACAGGCGAGAGCGAGGTACAGTGAGGAGATTAGTGGTGGAGGAGCGGAGGGTGCGGGCTGGGCTGGAGAAGGAGAGAAGGGAGGTGAGGTAGGAGGGGGCGAGGTGATGGACAGCCTTGAAGCCCAGGGTGAGGAGTTTCTGCCTGATGCGCAGATTGATCGGTAGCCATTGGAGGTTTTTGAGGAGGGGAGTAATATGTCCAGAGCGTTTCTGGACAAAGATAATCCGGGCAGCAGCATGAAGTATGGATTGAAGTGGAGAGAGACACGAGGATGGGAGATCAGAGAGAAGGCTAGTGCAGTAGTCCAGACGGGATAGGATGAGAGCTTGAATGAGCAGGGTAGCGGTTTGGATGGAGAGGAAAGGGCGGATCTTGGCAATGTTGCGGAGCTGAGACCGGCAGGTTTTAGTGACGGCTTGGATGTGAGGGGTGAACAAGAGAGCGGAGTCGAGGATGACACCAAGGTTGCGGGCTTGTGAGACAGGAAGGATGGTAGTGCCGTCAACAGAGATGGGAAAGTCAGGGAGAGGACAAGGTTTGCTCAGTAAATATGATTGAATGAGTGAAGGAATGCATTAGGTTTTTTAAGCTAATGAATAACTTTAGAACTAAAGCAGCCCTTCCCTTTCCCTTAAAGAAGCCTGAGAACTCCGGCTTTCCCTCTGATCATATTAGGTAAGCTATCTCTTTGTGATTCCAACATGGCATTGTCTTTGACTCAAATTGGCATTCATGGATTTCAGTGTATTTCAGGCACCGTCAGCTCATAGATGGGAGAGCCAACCTGAGAGTGATGACTGCGACATTTGTTAAGCACTGAAGTTCATTTAATTGCATTTATTGAGTGCTTACTATGTGCAGAGCACTGTACTAAGCTCTTGGGAAGTACAATTCAGCAACAAATAGATGCAATCCCTGCCCACAACAGGCTCACAGTCCAGCACTGGGGTGCAAACAAGTCAGTCTGGTCAGAAGCAGTCCCTGTCCCACATGGTGCTCACAGCCTAAGTAGGACTGTACTCAACACCTCCTTTGTGTGAATCTCTGTACTGAGCACCTCCTAATCAATCAATCCATTAATCAGTTGCACACAATTGTACAATTGCATGGCAAAATGCTCATCTCCTATGTGCCAAGCTCTGTACTGAGCACCTCCTGTATGCAGTGTGTTCATTCATTCAATCATATTTATTGAGTGTTTACTGTGTGTACTAAGCACTTGAGAAGTACAAATCGGCAACATATAGAAACGGTCCCTACCCAACAACGGGCTCACAGTCTAGAAGGGGGAGTGCCCCTTGTGCTATATTAGGGGCTCAGAATAATCTAATAAAAGTAGATGACTCTGTCCCTACCCTCAGTCAGTTTAAAATCTAATTAATAAACTTGATTATGTTTCCAATTACAGTAGAAAAAAAATGATTTGCACTCTGGGTCTTCTGCTGTCTTCTACTGCCAGAGGAGATCATGGATTATTAAAGGTGTGGTATACACCTCTAGGTGACCTAGTGCATCCTGAAATCAAAAGGATCAGTTAGACCAAATGTATTTGGTTTGAGAAAAGAATTTAAATTCAACACCATCACACCCCACCTCCTGTCTAATCCACAGCAATTAACTTGGTAGAGAAAAGCTTTCATAAGATTCCATCCAAGGACCGCCCAGAAGGTCCTTTGCAAATTGCTCCTGGGCAAGAGATGATCTCTCATTTCAGTCAGTTAGTCACTCAATTACATTTATTGAGCCCTTACTGTGTGCAGAGCACTGTATTAAGTACTTGGGAGAATACAGCGTAATAAACTGACAGGTTTCCTGCCCATAGTGAGCTTGAAGTCGTGGGGGAGACAGACATTAACATCAATAAGTAAATCACAGATATATACATAAGTGTCTTTTATACCCCCATTTCCACCTCAGTAATCCCGTGTCTCCTAAATATTTGAGTAAGCTCCCTCTAGCCCCCTCTGGTCAGGAAGCATGTCTGCTAATTCTCTTGTATTTCACTCTCCCAAGTGCTTCATACATCGTTCTGCACATAGTAAGTGCTCAATAAATACCATTGATTGATTGAGTACTCCTTCCCTTATCCACCAAAACTGAGGTGTCCATATCTTTAAACAATTTCACTTCCCCCTACCTATCATTTATTTTGGTATCTGTGTCCCCTTGAGACTGTAAACTCCTTATGGATTTGGGGGAAGCACCATGGGCTAGTGGAAAAAGCAACACCATGGAAGTCAGAGGATCTGAGATCTAATCCTGGCTCTGCCGTTTGCCTGCTGTGTGACCTTGGGCAAGTTGCCTAACTTCTCTGTGCCTCAGTGTCCTCACCCATCAAATGGGGATTCAATACCTGTCTCCTACTTCAACTATGAGCCCCATGTGGGATAGAGACTGTGTCTAACCTGAACATCTTATATCCTCTCTTGTACTTAGTAGAGTGCTGCGCTTGTAGAAAGCGCTAAACAAAAACTACAATTCTTAACAATTATTATAATTATTGATTGTTATTATCATGGTTAGCTAACTCAATTGCTCTATCCCAAGCACTTAGTATGATGATCTGCACAGACTAAGCTGCTCAAGAAATACTACCGATTGTCAATCGATCAGTGGCTCGTTTAAAGTCAATAGGTACCTTGGATGTTGTCAGATTAACTCTAGTTGGGTTTCCCAGCCAGGTCCATCAGGATGATATGCTGCAAATGAAAGGATTGAGCCAATTTTTTATAGTTTCCTCCTGGTCCACTAGTCAGAGATTGTTCTACATCATACGATTTGGTTTCATTAATAACTGTGGGTTTTTTTCGCTACATGCTTACTATGTGCCAGGCACTGTCCTGACAGTGCTGGGGTGGATATATGCAAACTGGGTTGGACAAAATCCCTGCCCCACATGGGGCTCACAGTCTTAATCCCCATTTTACAGACGAGATAATGGAGGCACAAAGAAGTTAAGTGACATGCCCAAGATCACATAGCAAATAAATGGCAGAGCAGGGATTAGAACCCAGGTACTTCTGATTCCCCATCTCGTGCTCTTTCCCCTAGGCCACATTGCTTCTCATTGAATTTCCAGCCTAAATTTCTTTACCACTTCTCCCTAGCCGACCTTGTTTTCCTAAGTACCACATTTTCAATTTTAATTAAAATGTGCTATTGTTCAGAAATGAGTTCCATTTACCAAGAAAATAAAAGAAATGCCATTTGGATTCATTTCATTTACTTGTCCCTACAGACAACTATGAGACAAGGCTCAGGAATCACTGTTCGGCATTTTTATGGCCATGACAAACCGGGCAGGAAAGCATCTGAAGAGGGAAACAGTAGGACTCGTATATCACCTGCCAATTCTGAGACTTTCGATTGACACGATTCAAAAGATGTTTTTTCAGCAAATTTTGTGTTGAGGAGCTGACTGTCCTGCAACTGGCTAAAATCAACCCAGTTAATAATATGGTGCCCATGTGGTAAACGTATTTCATTCAAGAATCCAACATAAAACAGCCCTCAGAGCTCAGAGTAAGATGACCATTTTCAGGTTTAATATCATTATTTCAGACACACATTTGAAGAGCTAGGCCTTCAAAATTCCACTGCCAAAACAATATCTACCGGAGCACCACTGAACTAGAAAGCAGGTATGAATTTCAAGCAATAGACCCAAAGTTATCCTCATCATATTTAGGGGAGCAGATAGAGGTGCGTAGGCAAACCAAGAAGGGAGGGGGTGTAGGGGAAAAGAGGATTTATTCAAGGATGGCCCCTTGGAGGAGATGCAATTTTAATAAGGGTTAGAAGGAGGGGAGAGTCATGGGCTGTTATAAGTGGAGGGGGAGGGACTTCCAAGCCACAGGGAGGTTATGGGCAAGGACGTGGTGACAGATTAGATGAGGATGAAGTACAGTGAGTAGATTGGTGTTAGAGGAGAGAAACAAGTGGATTGTAGAAGGAAATCAAGAAGGTAAGGTAAGAGGGGTGAGCTGATTATGAGCTTTAAAGCCCATGGTAAGGAGTTTCTGCTTGATGCTGAAGTGGGTAGGTGACATTTGGAGGATTTTGAGTGGAGAGATGTGAACTGAACTTCAATTTAGAAAAAATGATCAGGGCAGCAGAGTGAAGCAAGGATTGGAATGGGGAGAGACAGGAGGCTGGGAGGTCAGCGAGGAGGCTGATACAGTAGATGATGTGTGATGTGATAAGTGCTTGGATCAGCACAGTAGCAGTTGGGAAGGAGAGGAAAGGGTGGATTATAGCAATGTTATAAAGGTGTACCTGGCAGGATCTGGTGACAGATTGAATATGTGGGTTGAGAGAGATAAGGCAAAGATAATGCCAAGATTACAGGCTTGGGAGATGGGGAGAATAGTTGTACAGTGATGGGAAAGGCACCGAGAACAGAGGGTTTGGGAAGGAAGTTTAGTTTTGGATATGCTTCTAATCCTGCCTCTGCCACTTGTCAGCTGTGTGACCTTGGACAAGTCACTTAACTTCTCTGTGCCTCAGTTACCTCATCTATAAAATGGGGATGAAGACTGTGAGCCCCGTGCGGGGCAACCTGATTACCTTCTATCTCCCCCAGCGCTTAGAACAGTGTTTGGCACATAGTAAGAGCTTAACAAATACCAACATTATTATTATATGTTAAGTTTGAGGTGTCAGTGGGACATCCAACGAGAGAGATACTGAAGGCAAGAGGAAATGTGAGATTGCAGAGAAGGAGATGAGATCAGGGTTGGAGATGAAGATTTGGGAATCAGCTGCGTAGGGATGGTAGATTGGTAGATGAAGTCATGGAAGCAGGTCAGTTCTCCAGTAGAGTGGGTGTAGAAGGAGAAGAGAGGAGAATTCAGAACTGAGCCTTGAAAGGGAGGAGTGTGCAAAAGAGAATGAGAATAAGCAGCCAAAGAGATAGGAGGAGAACCGAGAGAAGACAGTGTCAGTGAAGCCAAAACTGGATAATCTTTCCAGAAGAAGGGGATGGTCGACAATGTCAAAGGCAGCTGAGAGGTTGAGGAGGATTCGGATGGAATAAAGGTCATCGGACTCGGCAAGAAGGAGATCACTGGTCACTTTTGAGAGGGCGGCTTTGGTAGAGTGAAGGGGAACAAAGCCAGATTGGAGGGGGTCAAGGAGAGAATTGGAGGAGAGGAAGTGGAGGCAACAGGTGTACGCAGCTCATTCAGGGATTTTGGAGAGGAATGGTAGAAGGGAGATGAGGTGATAACTAGAGATAGGATGAAGGGAGGGCTTATTTAGGCTAGGGGATGCATGAGCATATGCCCACCAATGTTATTTATCGAGGAGCAGTGTGATCTAGTGGAAAGAGCTCAACCTTGGGAGTCACAGGACCCAGACTCTATTCCAGCCCATAGTTCAGTACTTGACACCTATTAAATGCTTAACAGAGTCCACAATTAGCACTTAGAACAGTGCTTGGTACATAGTAAGCACTTAACAATTATAATTATTATTATTAAACACAACTGACTTTAATTCACCACATGACTATATTCACCGTTCCCTTAATTACTGACCAAAATTAAATTGTATCTGTACCCCACTTCTTTCCCTAAAAATATGTTATAGTACAAAATTCTGAGATGATCCTCTCAGAAGTACTTAGTACAGTGCTCAGCACAGTGTAAGTGCCCAATAAGTACTGTTGATTGATTTATTGATGATGCCATCAACACTTTTATAGGTGATGCATATTATAATTCAGATCTCTTCAGATTAGAGAAGCAGCATGGCTTCGTGGAAAGAGCACCAGCTTGGGAGTCAGAGAACATGGGTTCTAAATCCGTCTCCACCACTTGCCTACTGTGTGACCTTGGGCAAGTCATTTGACTTCTATGTGTCTCAGTCACCCCATCTGTAAAATGGGGATTAAAACTGTGAGCCCCACCTGGGACAACCTGATTACCTTGCATCTACCCCAGCTCTTAGAACGGTGCTTGGCACATAGCACTTAAATGCCATAAAAATCATTAATTATTATCAATTATTATCATGAGTCTTGTTATGTTTGCAGACTGATACTCTGAATTAGCCAAAGGAAAAAAAATCATAGGGGTTATCGAAGGAAACATGGGGCGTTTTTCTTTGAGGCTTTTTAGGGTGGTGTGCATTGATTTGCATTGAGTGAGAAAGGAAATATCATATTCTAAGTAGGTTTGAAATAAATGAGAAGTGATCAAGCTTGCCTTAGATGATGTACTGCAGTCAGAAAACACGCATGGGCCAGTGTGAGAAGTGTCATTATTTTACATCACATGCCAAAAGAAGTCAAGAGATCCTAGTGCATATTACCATGATAATAAAAGTCAAGCATATTTAATTGACATGACAAATACCTCAGTCTCTTGAGGCATTCTAATACTGAAATATTTAACTGGATACAGGATTGTTCTCAAACCAAAATTTTTCATCAGAAAATCACACAGCATGGACTGCTGGAAAGAGCATAGGCCTGATAATCAAAGGACCTGGGTTATAATGCAACTTCTGTCACTTACTGCTATGTGACCTTAAATTATCTGCACTTCAGTTTCCTCATCTGAAAAATGGGGATTAAATGTCTTCTTTTTTTTCTCTCTCCTTCTTCAGGCTGTGAGCCCTCTGTGGAACAGAGACTGTGTCATATATAACTGAATTGTTTCTACCCACTGTGCTCTAGTGCAGTGCTTGGCATACAGTAAGAACATAAAAGATAGCCCAACTGTTATGATGATTTTTATTGTTTAGTTGGAGGAAAACTCAGGAGGTGTTGTGTTCTCTCAGGTCATCCCCTTTACACCTGTGTTCATACCATCCTTCTCCAGCATGGACCCTTCATACACTCCTGAAATCACATCTCCTCCAAGAGGCCTTCTCTGATTATTTTCTCTCCTAATAACTCCCTTGAGGGATTTTTATACTTATTAATCTCTCACCTATCCCCCTCACCCCCCCAACAACTGCCACTTCAGCACTTCTATAGTACCTAACCACCTGGTTACTGATTGAATTCCCTCCATATAGCATTTACACTCAGATATTTATACCCTATTGCTTCCCTCTTCCTCTTGTCTGCAATTTATTTTAGTGTCTCTCCCTCTCTTTAGGTGATGAGCTCCTTAAGGGCAAGGATCATGTCTACTAAGAAGTAGTGTGACCTAGTGGAAAGAGCACAGGCTTGGAGGAGACATGCATTCTAAACCCTTACCTCTTGTGTGACTTTGGTTAAGTCACTTTACCTCTTTATGTCTCAGTTTCCTCATCTGTAAAGTGTAGATTCCGTACCTGTTCTCCATCCACTTTAGATTGTGAGTCCCATGTGAAACAGGGACTGCTTCTCACCTGATAATCATGTAACTGGTTATCCACCTCCATGTTTGGCACTTAGTAAGTGCTTAACAATCTTGATTCTAAACTTACTGTGGGCAGGGAATGTGCCTATTGACTGTTGTACTCTCCCAAATGCTTAGTACAGTGCTCTGTACACAGTAAGTACTCAATAAGTGTGACTGACTGAATTGATATAGTCTGCTTCTGGACAGATGCAAGAAGAGAGGCCTCATCCCTTCCCGATTCCCTTTCTGATATCTCTTCCCCTCTGCTCTCCTTCACAATGGCCCCTGGATCCCAGCCCTTTCCTCAATGCCGTGGCTGCAGTAAACCTAAAATGTGTAGGCTTAAATCCAGAAAAGCACTTAGTCTGGGGAAAAAGAGAAAGTATACAACAACAGAAGCATCCTGGCCTAGTGGATAGAGAATGTGCCTGGGCGTCAGAAGGACCTGGGTTCTAATCTTGACTCTGTCACCAGTCTTCTATGTGACTGTGGGCAAGTCACTTCACTTTTCTTTGCCTCAGTTCCCTCATCTGTAAAATGGAGATTAAGACTGTGAGCTCCAGGCGGGATAGGGACTGTGTCCAACCTGATTTGCTTGTCTCCACACCAGCACTTAGTGCAGTGCCTGACACACAGTAAGCAGTTAACAAATACTGAAGGCATTATTACTATTATAACATTCCCCCGAGGGATTTTTAGCAGGTGTAACAGATAATTTTTGTGATACCACTGTTGGAATTTCCTGTAAAATATTTGCCTTGCAAAATCCTGATTGAGTCTCATTCTCACTGTTATTATCATCAGTGTTATTAAGCATTTACTATGTGCAGAGGACTGCACTAAGCACACGGGTGAGTACACGACAACAGAGTTGACAGACACATCCCCTAACCACAATGAACTTACAGTCTAGAGGGCTGTTCTGATTCTTCAAACAATGCCAAATTCATCACTAGCTTCTCCGCTTTAGAAGCATTCTCAAAACATAAAGGCCATTTCTCCACTAAACAAATGCCTAGTTTGGTGCTCTTCCCTTAGTGAGCACTGAGCATGGCTCAGTGGAAAGAGCACAGGCTTTAGAGTCAGAGGTCATGGGTTCAAATCCTGGCTCTGCCAATTGTCAGCTGTGTGACTTTGGGCAAGTCACTTCACTTCTCCAGGCCTCAGTTCTCTCATCTGTAAGATGGGGATGAAGCCTGTGAGCCCCCCGTGGGACAACCTGATTACCTTGTACCCCTAAGGTAAATGCCAATCATTATTATTATTATTAAATGTTAATGGATGATGATGAATTAGCTACTATCTACCAACATACATTAGGCAAAAATAGTGCATTGTGACTTTGTATTAAAATTTACAGTATGCATTGCTGTCATTCCGAACAACATATTCTACCGGACTGTCGGTAATTGTTCTGCTGGTCTTTAAGAGGACTCTGTTCATAATATGTATTCAACCAAGAATGTCCTATCTCCTTAAGTGGGTCAAAGCCAAACAGATAGACTCGCTCTATTTGGGACTCCTTCATGAAGAAGTAAGTTTTCACAATTGAATATAAAATGCTCTTTGATCTCTAAACCCTGAAGTTTGTTTTATGAGGGTTATTTTTATTCTTCATCTGCCATTTTAAATTAGGACTAGGAAGTTCTCTTGCAAAAAGTGCATCTCTTATTACATCAAAATGATCAAAATGCAAAATACAATGATCATAATAAAGCTTCATAATTCTAAATCCTATTAGCATTTCAATTTAGTCAGACGGGAAGCGAAAACCCCTTTTTGAGAATGTCTCTAAATAGCTTTTATATTCTGAATTACACTTTTGACTGGGCATTAAATCCTTCTATTGAACATTAGAATAGAGAAAGAGGAAAGGAAAACACTTATAATAGTATTCAATATACAATCAGTCAGGTTTCATATTTATCAAAATGCAGCCAAAAAAAACAACAGACAGCGTTGAACTGGAGATTGGAATAACATATTCAAACCCTTTGAAGGTGAGTGAAGAAGAGCAATAAGCAAGTAGAGAAGCTGCCTTCCCATACAATAGAGAAAAGGGAGTGAATCCTTTAGAAAATAATCAAAATAAAAAAATTTTTAATGATACTTTTAAGCACTTACTATGTGCCGGGCACTAGACTGTGAGCCCGCTGTTGGGTCGGGACCGTCTCTATATGTTGCCAACTTGTACTTCCCAAGCGCTTAGTACAGTGCTCTGCACACAGTAAGTGCTCAATAAATATGATTAAATGAATGAATAAATGCTGGGGTAGATAAAAGTCAATCAGATTTGACCCAGTTTCTGTATCACATGGAGATCACAGTCTAAGAAGGGATGAATAGGGTTTAAATCCCTATTTTATAGATGGGGCATCTGAGGTACAGAAAAGTGAAGTGACTTGCCCAAATTCACATAGCAAACATGTGGCAGAGCAGAATTAGAATCCAAGTCCTCTGGGTCCCAGGCCTGGGCTCTTTCTACTAGGTCATTCTGCTTCTTAAGGGAAGAATGCCCTTTAAATATTTCCCTTACAACTCGAGTCTCAAGCTCTAAGGAAACATCTGATTGTACTTCCCAAGTGCTTAGTACAGTGCTCTGCACAAAGTAAGTGCTCAATAAATACAATTGAATGAATGAATCTGATTGAACTGATCAAGAAGAGTAAGACCTGATACGATTTTGGTAATTTTATGGTTACTTTTGATTAGTTATCGGAGATGCATTTCCAGATTGTGAAAAGAATCTGGGGCTTAGTTACCTCATCTGTAAAATAGAGACTAAAAGTGTGAGCACCACGTAGGATAGGGACTGTGTCCAACCTGATTAATTTGTATCTTCTTCAGCGCTTAGAACAGTGCTTGGCACATAGCAAGCGTCTAACAAGTACCATACAAGTGCTTAGTACAGTGCTCTGCACACAGTAAGTGCTCCATAAATACGATTGATTGATTGATAATAATGATGATGATGATGATTATTCTCTCTCCCTCTGCAACACCTGTGCACTTTCATCTGTGTATACTCTTTTACACTTGATATTCACCACACCTCAGCCCATGGGATTTATTTTCAAAACCAGAATTTATTGATTTTATAATCGAGAGTCGCCCCCTCAAATTGTAAGCTCCAAGTGAGCAGGGAACTTGTCTGCTAATTCTGTTGTACTGTAATCTTCCAAGTGCTTAGTACAGTACTCTGCCAACAGTAAGTGCTCAATAAATAACAGTGATTGATTCACTGATTTCTGTCCACAGGTCACGGTTCTAAGCACGTGGTAGGGAATGCAAGACTAAATGAACATCACCCCTGGCCTAGAGGAGTTTACAATCTAGTCTGACAAAGGTTAATTGTCTTCAAACCTTAATTGTAACTACATGGTTTAAAACACCTTCTTTTCTCCTCTCTGGAGGAAATTTTATCTACCTACAAGTCGAGGATGGTATAAATTTTATATTTCATATGTAATGATCTCTTCATATTAATCAATGTATTACATTGTGTATTTCAATCATCCTTTCAAAATATTTTATGGGAACATCAGGAATCAATCACTCATTTAAGAGAGTAGAATCAGCATTGGGATACATGATGGTTGCAAATAGCAATCCATAAAGTTATGTACACAGTTTTTATGTTGTTTTTCTTGTTTTGTATGGGTTGTCTATACTGAAGGATTTTTTTTAGATATTTATGATGGAACACATCCATTTATTTAGGAACTCCTACCTACCCAATTTCCTTTTTGCTTTAGGATATTCATGAAAACGTTGCTGGTACACTCAGCATCTAAAGATGCTTTTGGAGATGAAACACATTCTCAAATCTGAATGCTAAGCACCTCAACAATCCGCTTGGCACTGAATAGTAAATGAAAAAGAGTTATTTTGTGAATACCCTGGAAAGTTTGAGAAGCTATAAAATCTTTCAGGCTTTCCATTGTGTCTCCAAAATAATTTGTTCCCTATCTGTTTTTTATCAACCCAGGAGAGAAGTACTAAATATTAATGCCATGGTCTGAAATATGTCCTTTAAGAAAGGGAAGCCAGTTTCTGATTGACCGATACTGTGAAATCTTTCTAGGAAAAGTCTTCTTTACGATTCGTGGAATGAGATAGATGGGTGGTTTTTCCTGCCCAAAGGAAGAATGCAAACAGGAAAGAGCTGATATGATTCATGCTCGTTGTTATTTCAAAGACCTTGTTTGTGCTGTACTTAGTTGTAAGCATAGGAAAGCAACTTCAGCAGTTCTGCATGTACTGATTTAATAATAATAATAATAATAATAATAATGACATTTATTAAGCGCTTACTATGTGCAAAGCACAGTTCTAAGTGCTGGAGAGATACAAGGTGATAAGATTGTCCCACGTGGGGCTCACAGTCTTAATCCCCATTTTACAGATGAGGTGATTGAGGCACAGAGCAGTTAAGTGACTTGCCCAAAGTCACACAGGTGGCAATTGGCAGAGCCGGGATTTGAACCCATGACCTCTGATTCTGAAGTCCATTTGCTTTCTCTTCTATGGCCACTATATGGAATAAAATAGAAAACTAATTGGATTCAGGGGGGAAGAAATTATGGTGAAATAGGTCATGAGTCAGAAAACCTAATAGTGATTCTCAGTTTCACCACTGGCTTATACACTTTCAGAGTTATATAGCCATACGGAACTGCCCTACTGACTGACTACTCAATCAGATTTTTCATTTCATGATCCCTCAGTTTGTTTACCATTCATTCATTCATTCAGCCGTATTTATTGAGCGCTTACTGTGGGCAGACCACTGTACTAAGCCCTTGGGAAGTACAGGAAAATGGGAAGAAAAAAATGAGCAAAACTGGAATTAACCTTGAAAAAAGAGGATCCAATTTTCAACCATTTAGTTAGTTAATTGTATTTATTGAGAATTTACTGTGCGCAGAGCCCTGTACTGAGCGCTTGGGAGAGTACACTATAACAATGGACATATTCCCTGTCCACAATGAGCTTACAGTCTAGAGGTGGAGACATACATTGATATAAATAAATACATTACAGATATGTACATAATTGCTATGGGGCTGGGACAGGGGAAGCGCAAAGGGAGCAAGTCAGGGCAATGCAGAAGGGAGTGGGAGGAGAGGAAACGAGGGCTAAGTCAGGGAAGGCTTCTTGGAGGAAATGGGCCTTCAGTGAGGCTTTGAAAGGAGGAGAGAGAAATTGCCTGTCAGATATGAGGAGGGAGGGAGTTCCATGCCAGAGGTAGGATGTGGGTGAGGGGTTGTGGCAAGACAGATGAGATGGAGGTACAATGAGAAGGCTAGCATTAGAGGAGCAAAGTGCGTGGGCAGGATTGTAGTAGGAGAGAAGCAGCGTGGCTCAGTGGAAACAGCCCGGGCTTTGGAGTCAAAGGTCATGGATTCGAATCCCAACTCCGCCAGTTGTCAGCTGTGTGACTTTGGGCAAGTCACTTCGCTTCTCTGGGCCTCAGTTACCTCACCTGGAAAATGGCGATTAAGACTGTGAGCCCCGTGTGGGACAACCTTATTACCTTATAACCTCTCTAGTGCTTAGAACAGTGCTTTGCACATAGTAAGCACTTAGTAAATGTCATTATTATTATTATTATTAGGAGAGTAACTAGGTGATGGCTTATTTTGATACTATTTTATCAGCTGAAGAAATTTCGTTCATTCATTCAACTGTGTTTACTGAGTGATTACTGTCATCTGTATTATTAAAGCATTCCGTCACCTTGAACCCTCCTTCCTCACCTTGCTATTCTTCTATAACCCAGCCTGCATACTTCACTCCTATAGTGCTAATCTTCTCACTGTGCTTCAATATCGCATATCTCGGCCACCCACCCCTCACCTGAATCCTCCCCCTGGCCCGGAATCCCCTCCCTTCCTCAAATCTGACAGACAGTTACTCTCTCACTGTCTCTTAAAAGTCTCACTGAGGGCACATCTCCTCAAGATGCCTACCTAGACTAAGCCTCCACTTTTAGACTGTAAGCCCACTGTTGGGTAGGGACTGTCTCTATATGTTGCCAACTTCTACTTCCCAAGCACTTAGTACAGTGCTCTGCACACAGTAAGCGCTCAATAAATACGATTGATTGATTGATTGATTTCCCCTTCTCGCACTCCCTTCTGCATCTCCCTAACTCACTCCCTTTTCTCTTCCCCCCTCCCAGCTTCACAGCACTTATGAAGCACAGAACTTAGAAAAGCAGCGTGGCTCAGTGGAAAGAGCCCGGGTTTTAGGAGTCAGAGTCATGGGTTCAAATCCCGGCTCTGCCAGTTGTCAGCTGTGTGACTTTGGGCAAGTCACTTAACTTCTCTGTGCCTGAGTTCCCTCCTCTGTAAAATAGGGATTAAGACTGTGAGCCCCCCCATGGGACAACCTGATCACCTTGTAACCTCCCCAAGTGCTTAGAACAGTGTTTTGCATGCAGTAAGTGCTTAATAAATGTCATTATTATTATTATTATTATTATTATATACACATCTGTAATTTATTTATTTGTATTTTGATGTCTGTCTTGCCCACTTTCAGTGTGGTTCAGTCGAAAGAGCCCAGGCTTTGGAGTCAGAGGTCAGGGGTTCAAATCCCAGCTCCACCAATTGCCAGCTGTGTGACTTTGGGCAAGTTACTTAACTTCTCTGTGCCTCAGTTCCATCATCTGAAAAAGGGGGATTAAGACTGTGAGTCCCACATGAGACAACCTGATCACCTTGTATCCCCCCAGTGCTTAGAACAGTGCTTTGCACATAGTAAGCACTTAACAAATACCATCATTATTATTATTATTATTTAGACTATAAACTCTTTGCAGACAGGGAATGTGTCTGTTTATTGTTATGTTGTATTCTCCCAAGAGCTTAGTATCATGCTCTGCACACAGTAAGTGCTAAAAAAAATGATTGAATGAATGAATTTGATGTCAGATGATCCTGGCAGTTCAGCTTTCCTGTTGCCTGTATTCATAACTCAGCTAGCAGACACATTCTGCATCCTCATTTTAAACGAATTCCAATTTAAACAAAACCCGATCACCTTGTATCACCCCAGCGCTTAGAACAGTGCTTAGCACATAGTAAGCGCTTAACAAATACCACAATTATTATTATTATTAACAAGGAGGCTGGCATTCAGCACTTTGAACAGTGCTCAGCAAATAGTAAGCGCTTAACAAATGCCATTATTATTATTAGAAGAATAAAGCATTAGCTAGGGTGTACCAGGATCAGGAGTGGGAAGATAGTCGATTCAGTGCCTTGTGCCATTCTGATGGTCCATGATGCAATTATTCATTTCCTTCTATTCATTGGTTTTACCTTTGTTATGTCACCACAGAAAGAAAATGGACGAAGTCTTCGAGTCAGCATATAGAATGAACAATATCCATCCTCAGGCTAAGTATAGTGAGAAGAAGTGTTGCCTAGTGGAAAGAGCTCGAGACTAGGATTTGGGACACGGGTTTTAATCCCAGGTTTGCCACTTGCCTATGTTGTGATCTTGGGCATGTCACTTAACCTCTCTGTACCTCAGTCCCCTCTTTTGTAAAATGGAAAAAAGACTTTGCCCAACCTGATTATCCTTTATCTACAACAGTGCTAAGTACAGTGCTTAGCACATAGTAATCAGTTAACAAATGTCATTGTTATTATTGTCACTTCCACACAAAAGGAACGGTATATATTTGTTATGTAGATAGTTATATATGACTATATTCATTCATTCATTCAATCGTATTTATTGAGCGCTTATTGTGTGCAGAGCACTGTACTAAGCGCTTGGGAAGTACAAGTTGGCAGCATATAGAGATGGTCCCTACCCAACAACGAGCTCACAGTCTAGAAGGGGGAGACAGACAACAAAACAAAACATGTGGACAGGTGTCAAGTCATCAGAATAAATAGAAGTAAAGCTAGAAGCACATCATTAACAAAATAAATAATAATAATAATGATAATGGCATTTATTAAGCACTTACTATGTGCAAAGCACTGTTCTAAGCTCTGGGGAGGTTACAAGGTGATCAAGTTGTCCCACGGGGATCTCACAGTCTTAATCCCCATTTTACAGATGAGGTAACTGAAGCACAAAGAAGTTAAGTGACTTGCCCAAAGCCACACAGCTGACGATTGGCAGAGCTGGGATTTGAACCCATGACCTCTGACCCCAGAGCCCGGGTTCTTTCCACTGAGCCACGCTGCTTCAGAATACAATAGTAATAGAATAGTAATAGTAATAGAATAGAATAGAGTAACATGCCCAGAGCATTTCTGCACAGAGATGATCTGGGCAGCAGCAGATATATGTGATATATGACTATATGATATATGACTATATATGTATATTTAGTAATGTGTATAACATTTCATTCATTCATTCAATCGTATTTATTGAGCACTTACTGTGTGCAGAGCACTGTACTAAGCGCTTGGGAAGTACAAGTTGGCAACATATACAGACAGTCCCTACCCAACAGCAGGCTCACAGTCTAGAATATATAGTTATATGTAGATATATATGAAAGTTATATATCTAGATCTATCTATATATATATATTTGTCTATCTAGATATATTTCAATATATATATATATATAGATCTAGATAGATATAGGTATCAATTCCACATTAGCTGCCTATATACTGTAAATGTTTTTCTAGTCCTCTTAATTTTTTTCTAAAAATATTCATTTGCCAAAAAAAGCACCTGATTTAGTCTTCCTGGGTCCATTCATACCTGAACTATATTATTCATCTAATCCACAAATGTCAAGCATAGTATATCAAAAACCCATCACTTAATTGGTCCACTTGACTTTTCAGAAATTTTGTAAAACGTTTCATTTTTAAAATGCAATTTCCTTCCATTCTTTCCCACAGTTTCTCCTTTCCCCTTAACAGGCACTGGTAAAATGCACCTTTCTTGGAAATTAAGGTTGATTAAAATGGATTTTCTGTCATTTGTATATGGAAGGCATGACGCATAATTGGTACTGAAATTTAAGCAGAAAGGGTGTGTAAATTGATCTCTTAAAGAGAAATGTACTTGTTTAAGGTCGCTATTTTATGTATGCATCATTTATTACCCCTGGTGACAAAGTATTGCTTTTCCAAAGTTATCTCAAAGCCGGAACAAATAAGGAGCAAGGCCTAAGTTGGTGAGGCATGAGTCTTATTAGCATTTTTACAGATTCTTACAAGCAAGTTTCCACTAAATGAATCCACAAGGGATTCTCCTATGCATAGATCAGTTTGTCTACAAATCTTTCGGTGTACGATCAGGTTTATGAATTGTCCAGCCAATAGGCGGTATTAAAGGATTGATTTTATTCCAATCTCACGGACAAAAATTTATTGGGCTGAGTTTTATGGCAACTCAGCTGCATTTCATTATGTGCAAGCTTAGTAACTGAGTTGCACATGGGAAAATGCAGACACACACACACACACACCCCAACCCCCCTTCAACCCACAACATTTCCATACATATCCCTTATACACTGTTCACGTTGTTTCTCCTCCTACATGTCAAATGTTCTAGCGTGTCTCCCCGACTAGATTGTAAGTTCCTCTCTAGACTACAAGTTTGTTGTGAGCAGGAAACATATCTACCAACTCTGTTGCATTGTACTCTCCCAAACTCATAGTACTGTGCTCTGCACCCAGTAAGCGCTCAAATATCATTGATTGACTGATTGGTAAGATCCAAGAGGTCATGAATTGTGCCTACTAACTTTATTGTAGTCTCCTAAATGCTAAATACATTGTTCTGCCCACAGTCGTTCATTCAGTCAATCGTATTCATGGGGTGCTTACTGTGGGCAGAGCACTGTACTAAGCACTTTGAGAGTACAGTACGGCAGGTTTGGAAGACTTGTAGTAGTCTAGAGGATGCTTACAGCCTAGTAGGGGAGACAGACACTAAAATAAATGGTGGGTGGAAGCAATAACCTATACAAATATATATGGAAATGCTGTTGGTTTAAGATGGAGTGATCACTGTATATATGTGTGTGTGTGTGTGTGTCTGTATTTACACATGTGCAACTCAGCTAATACATTCACACATAATAAAGAGTAACTGAATTTCCATAAAACTCAGCAAAATACATTTTTTTACGTGAGATCAAGATTCCTCCTCCAGGACTCCTTCCCAGACTAAGCCCCCCTTTTCTCTGCTCCTCCTCCCCTCCCCATTGCCCTGACACGCTCCCTCTGCTCTACCCCCCTCCCCGCCCCACAACACTTGTGTAGATGTGCACATATTTATTATAATATTTATATTTATTATATTTATTTTATTAATGGTGTGTATAGATCTATAATTCCATTTATATTGATGCTATTGTTGCCTGTTTACTTGTTTTGAAGTCTTTCTCCCCCTTTTAGACCGTGAGCTCGTTGTTGGGTAGGGATTGTTATGCTTTTGTTGCTTAATTGTGCTTTCCAAGTGCTTAGTACAGTGCTCTGCACACAGTATGTGCTCAATAAATACGATTGAATGAATGGATGAATGATACAATCAATCCTGAGCACAGTAAAGAGTCAAGAAAATCATTGATTGATTGTATTATAATTACCTGCGGTGCACTGCAGTAAGAGGGTGTTACATCTTATGTCCCTCAAAAAGAACAAGAAGAACAGCACCAACAGACCCTTCCCCAGGGATTCTCCTGACAACCCTGAATCGCCCTGATAAAGCAGGAACCACAGGCCCAGGAGTCAAAAGGTCATGAGTTCTAATCCCACCTCCTCCACTTGTCTGCTACGGGACCTTGGGCAAGACACTTCACTTCTCTCTGCCTTAATTTATTACCTCATCTGTAAAATGGGGATTGAGACTGTGAGCACCATGTGGGATAGAGACTGTGTCCAACATGCTTTTCTTGTACCCACTACAGTGCCTGGCCCATAGTAAGTGCTTAACAAATACCACTATTGTTATTACCACTTTCGTTATCCATTTAATCACTTGAAAGAGGCAGGATTTTATTTTGTTAGTATGTTTGGTTTTGTTCTCTGTCTCCCCCTTTAAGACTGTGAGCCCACTGTTGGGTAGGGACTGTCTCTATATGTTGCCAATTTGTACTTCCCAAGCACTTAGTACAGTGCTCTGCACAAAGTAAGTGCTCAATAAATACGATTGATGATGATGATGATGATGATGATGGGGAGAATTGTGGTCGATTGGATTTGTGGGACGAAGAAGTTTCAGGCTAGGAGAGCAGAATGAACTAAGAGTCAATCCATCAGTGAAGCAACAATATTTATTGAGTATTTACTGTTTGCAGAATACTTTGCTATCCACTTGGGAGAGTACAATAGAATTGGTACATTTGGCATACTCTCCCAAGCGTTTAGTAAAGTGCTTTGCCCAGAATGAGCATCAAAAAATAGTATTGACAGATTGATTCATTGCCAACAAGATACAACTCGATGAGTTTGATGGGGAGATTTTTGCAAAGTAGGACCATGACTCTGCATACAGTAAGCACTAAATAAATTAGATTGAATGAATGAACAAATGAATGACTCGCTCTCTTTGCTCTTCCCCCCTCCCCTCCCCACAGCACTTATGTATATATGCATACATCTTTAATTTCAATTATATTGATGCCTGTTTACTTGTATTGACGTCTGCCTCCCCCTCTCTAGACTGTGAGCCTGTTGTAAGCAGGTATTATTGCTGTATTGTACTTTTCAAGCACTTAGGACAATGCTCTGCACACAGTAAGTGCTCAATAAATATGACTGAATGAATGAATGAATGAATTGAATGAAAGGGTGATGAGAACTGTGGTGTATATGTCACAGGTGTAAACCAACTAAGGGTAACATCCACTTAAAAGAGCCAAATCACAGGTGACCACCATATTGTTTTGTTGTCTGTCTACCCTTCTAGACTGTGAGCCCATTGTTGGGTAGGGACTGTCTCTATACGTTGCCAGTTTGTACTTCCCAAGTGCTTAGTACAGTGCTCTGCGCACACTGAATGCTCAATAAATACGATTGAATGAATGAATGAATATTGGTATTGTCTTCCCCAACCCTTTCCATCATCTGGGGAGGAAATAGCTTTCAGGCCAAGACTCTGAAAATCTCTCCCTTCTCATCGGAGAGTTGAGTTTGATCCTCTTTCACTGGGACGGAGAATGAGCTGAGAGGCTTGAGTCTGGTCCTGTAGGAGTCAAACCTTTATTCATTGCATGGGGTAAGTGATTTCACTCCAACTTATAGAACGAATAAAAGGGAAAGTTGGCGTGTTTCAACTGGATCCTAGGCATCACTGATTACTAGTTTCATCTGAAACTCAGGTTTTCAGGGCTCTCTCATTCCATTCAGGATTGAGTCTGCGTGGTTGACTGATTAGAACTGATTTTTAAGTTAAATGCTTAGTACAGTGCTCTGCACACAGTAAGTGCTCACTAAATACGATTGAATGAAGAGGAGGATCTGCTTTTTCAGATTGCAGATTTTTTTTACCTTGTATACCTCGCTCTCTACCTTCTATAGTGTTCTACCTAAATTTTGAATTATATCCTGCCTGTGAGTGCCGTGCAGTTGTGACCTCTGGTGTTTGTAGAGCTTTAATAATTAATTGTGGTAATTAACAATAATTGTGGTATGCAATCAATCGTATTTATTGAGCACTTACTGTGTGCAGAGCACTGTACTAAGCGCTTGGGAAGTACAAGTCGGCAACACATAGAGACAGTCCCTACCCAACAGCGGGCTCACAGTCTAGAAGCACTTTGTTAAGCACTTACTGTGTGCAGAGCACTGTACTAAGGGCTGGGGTGGATACAAGGAAATCAGATTGGACACAGTCCCTGTCCCACATGGGGCTCACAATCTTGATCCCCATTTTATGGTTGAGGAAAAGAGCAGTGAAACGACTTGCCCAAGGTCACACGGCAGAGAAGTGGCAAAGCCGGGCTTTTTGACTCCCAGCCCCAAGCTCTGTCCACTATACCATGCTGCTTCCCCTAATGAAGTGCTTTCTATGTGCCAAGTACTGTTCTAAGCACTGGGATACAAGGGAAACAGATCAGACACAGTCCCTGTCCCACACAGGGCTCACAGTCTCAATCCACATTTTACAGATGAGGTAACGGAGGCCCAGAGAAGTGAAGGTCACACAGCAGAAAAGTGGTGTAGCTGGGATTATTCATTCATTCAATTGTATTTATTGAGTGCTTACTGTGTGCAGAGCACTGTACTAAACGCTTGGGAAGTACAAGTCGGCAACAAAAAGAGATGGTCCCTACCCACCAATGTGCTCACAGTCTAGAAGGGGGAGACAGACAAAAAGTACAACATGTAGACAAATGTCAAAATTGTCAGAACAAATAGAATTAAAGCTATATGGCAATCATTAACAAAATAAATAGAATAGTAAATATGTATAAGTAAACTAAATAGAATAATAAATCTGTACAAATATATATACAGGTGCTGTGAGGAGGGTAAGGAGGTAGGGCGGGGGGATGGGGAGGAGGAGAGGAAAAAGGGGGCTTAGTCTGGGAAGGCTTCCTGGAGGAGGTGAGCTCTCAGTATGGCTTTGAAGGGAGGAAGAGAGCTAGATTGGCGGATGTGTGGAGGGAGGGCATTCCAGGCCAGGGGAAGGACGTGGGCCAGGGGTCGATGGAGGGACAGGCGAGAACGAGGCCCAGTGAGGAGGTTTGCAGGGGCAGAGGAATGGAAAAGGTGGAATGGGTTGGAGAAGGAGAGAAGGGAGTTGAGGTAGGAGGGGGTGAGGTGATGAACAGTCTTGAAGCCGAGAGTGAGGAGATTTTGCTTGATTCGTAGGTTGACAGACAGACACTGGAGATTTCTAAGGAGGGGAGTAACATGCCCAGAGCATTTCTGCACAGTCATAATCCTGGCAGTAGAGTGAAGCATAGACTGAAATGGGGAGAGACAGAAGGATGGGAGATCAGAGAGGAGGCTGACAGTAATCCAGTTGGGATAGGATGAGAGACTGAACCAGCAAGGTAACGGTTTGGATGGAGATGAAAAGGTGGATCTTGGTGATGTTGTGGAGGTGAGACTGGCAGGTTTTGGTAACAGATTGGATGTTAGGGGTGAATGAGAGAGCGGAGTCAAGGATGACACAAAGTTGTGGACTTGTGAGACGGGAAGGATGGTAGTGCCGTCTACGGTGATGGTAAAATCAGGGCGAGGACAGGGTTTGGGAGGGAAGATGAGTTCAGTCTTGGACATATTGAATTTTAGATGGTGGGCAGACATCCAGATGGAGCTGTCCTGAAGGCAGGAGGAGATACGAGCCCGGAAGGAGGGAGAAAGAGCAGGGGCGGAGATGTTGATTTGGGTGTTATCAGCGTAGAGATGATAGTTGAAGCCATGTGAGTGAATGAATTCACCAAGGGAGTGAATGAATTCACCAAGGGAGTGAGTGTAGATAGAGAACAGAAGGGGACCAAGAACTGACCCTTGAGGAATCCCTACAGTGAGGGGATGGGAGGGGGAGGAGGAGCCCACAAAGGAGATTAGAACCCTCATCCTCTGACTTCCAAGCCTATGGTTGTTTCACTCAGCCTTGCTGCTTTTCTTTAGTAATGGGATTCTCGGTGAAATCTTTTGGTCTAGACTTTTCTTTGATCCTCCCAAGTACAGAAGTCTAGGATTGGTCCTGCTTAACAAGTACATAGCAACTCGACCCAGAATTCAGTCCAGGAAATAAATTATTTGTCCTTCATAGTCTAACATTCATTCATATTTATTGTGCTTACCGTATGCAGAACACTGTACTAAGCGCCTGAGAGAGGACAATAGAATAAACAGATGTATTCCCTGCCCACAATGAGCTTACAGGGGAGACGGACTTTAATATAAATAAATGATAAATATGTACATAAGTGCTGTGGGACTGAGATGGGGGAAGAGCAAAGGGAGCAAGTCAGGGCGATGCAGAAGGTAGTGGGAGAAGAAGAAACTGGGGATACGTCAGGGAAGGTCTCTTGGAGGAGATGCACCCTCAATAAGGCTTTGAAGTATGGGAGAGTAATTGTCTACTGGATTTGAGGAGGGAAGGCATTCCAGGATAAGAGCAGGAGATGGGAGAGGGGTCGGTGGTGAGATAGACAAGATCACGGAAAAGTGAGAAGCTTAGCATTAGCGGAGCGAAGTGTGCGGGCTGGGTTTTATTAGGAGAATAGCGAGGTAGGAGGGGGCAAGGTGACTGACTGCTTTAAAGCCAATGGTGAGGACTACGACATAATTGTCTGTTACCAGAATAAGATTTAAGATGGTTGGGGGAGAGGGGAACACTTTAGAAAAAACTCTTCATCTCCCGATTCCTTACCATTGTTTATCTTCTGTAGGTGCCTACTCTGGCCTTTGGTGTTCCGAGTATCAGTGCTCTGGGAACAATGTCAATATCACCTTCAAATTGGCCAAAAATGGTGGCTCACTGAACTATCAACTGATTGACGTGCTTCCATTCCAGTAACTGGGATGTGTTAGGATTAGGGGAGACCACTCCTAATGCTCCCAAATGCAAACACCCCTCATGGATCTGTAAATAACTGACATTTTGCATTTTTTCTTCTGTATGAAACATACCCTGTTGTAATAGCTTCAGGATGTCATATACAAAGACTGTGTCTCAGAACCTAGGGTGTGTTCCTGGAGGGCCTTTGAACTCCTCCTTTACTCCAAAGCAACTGTGTTTCCCTTCTGGGGCCGCTGTAAGCACAATCACTTTTTTTTTTCTGTATTTAAATTTTACTATATGCCAGGCATTGTACTTAGCACTGGGGTAGATACAAATAATCAGGTTGTGTGGCCCAGTGGAAAGAGCCTGGGCTTGGGAGTCAGAGGTCATGGGTTCTAGTTCTGACTCTGCCACTTGTCAGCTGTGTGACTTTGGGCAAGTCACTTAACTTCTCTGGCCCTCAGTTACCTCCTCTGTAAAATGGGGATTAAGACTATGAGCCCCACGTGGGACAACCTGATCAATTTGTACCCTCCCCAGCGCTTAACAAATGCCATCATTATTATTTTAGAGAAGCGGTGTGGATCAGTGGGAAGAGCCCAGGCTTGGGAGTCAGAAGTCATAGGTTCTAATCCTGCCTCTGTCACTTGTCTGCTGTTTGCTTAGGGCAAGTCACTTAACTTCTCTGTGCCTGTTACCTCATCTGTAAAATGGGGATTAACACTATGAGCCCCATGTGGGACAACCTGATTACCTTGTATCCCCCCAGCACTTACAGCGGTGCTTAGCACATAGTAAGTGCTTAACAAATGTCATCATTGGGGTCTCAAGCAGCAGTGCAGTGGCAACAGATTGCCACTTGTCTGCTCTGTGACCCTGGGCAAGTCACTTAAGTTTTCATTCATTCATTCAATTGTATTTATTGAGCGCTTACTGTGTGCAGAGCACTATACTAAGTGCTTGGGAAGTACAAGTTGGCAACAAATAGAGACAGTCCCTACCCAACAATGGGCTCACAGTCTAGAAGGGGAAGACAGACAACAAAACAAAACATGTGGACAGGTGTCAAGTCGCCAGAACAAATCGAAATAAAGCTAGATGCACATCATTAACAAAAATAGAATAGTAACTATGTACAAGTAAAATAGAGTAATAAATCTGTTAACTTCTCGGTGCCTCAGTTACCTCACCTGTAAATTGAGGATTGAGACTTTGAGCACCATGTGGGACATGGACTCTGTCCAACCTGATTAGCTTGTTCCTAGTCCAGAGCAAAGTATAGTGCCTGGTACAGAGTAAGCACTTAACAAATATCATAAAAAAGGGAAGGGGCCAGAAGGGTAGATTGTAAACCAGTGGTTTAACCCCTTCTAGTTATCGCCCTATCTCCCTCCTACCATTCCTTTCCAAACTCTTAGAATGAGTCGTCTACACCCACTGCCTTGAATTCCTCAACGCCAACTCTCTCCTAGACCCACTCCAATCTGGCTTCCATCCCCTACACTCCCCCGAAACTGCCCTCTCAAAGGTCACCAATGACCTTGTTCTTGCCGAATCCAACGGCTCCTACTCCATTCTAATCCTCCTCGACCTCTCGGCTGCCTTCGACACTGTGGACCACCCCCCTTCTCCTCAACATGCTATCCAACCTTGGCTTCCCAGACTCCGTCCTCTCCTGGTTCTCCTCTTATCTCTCTGGCCATTCATTCTCTGTCTCCTTTGTGGGCTCCTCCTCCCCCTCCCATCCCCTTACTGTAGGGGTTCCTCAAGGGTCAGTTCTCAGTCCCCTTCTGTTCTCTATCTACACTCACTCCCTTGGTGAACTCATTCACTCCCACAGCTTCAACTAACATACCTACACTGATGACACTGAAATCTACATCTCTGCCCCTGCTTTCTCTCCCTCCCTTCAGGCTCGTGTCTCCTCCTGCCTTCAGGACATCTCCATCTGGACATCTGCCCGCCATCTAAAACTCAATATGTCCAAGACTGAACTCCTTATCTTCCCTCCCAAACCCTGCCCTCTCCCTGACTTTCCTGTCACTGTAGACAGCACTACCATCCTTCCCCCTCACAAGCCCGCAACCTTGTTGTCGTCATCAACTCCGCTCTCTCGTTCACCCCTCACATCTGATCCGTCACCAAAACCTGCCGGTCTCACCTCCGCAACATTGCCAAGATCCGCCCTTTCCTCTCCATCCAAACCACTACCTTGCTGGTTCAAACTCTCATATTATCCCAACTGGATTACCTCACCAGCCTCCTCTCTGATCTCCCATCCTCCTGTTTCTCCCCACTGCAGTTTATACTTCACGCTGCTGCCCGGATCATCTCTGTGCAGAAACACTCTGGGCATGTTACTCCCCTCTTCAAAAATCTCCAGCGGCTGCCTGTCAACCTAAGTATCAAGCAAAAACTCCTCACTCTTGGCTTCAAGGCTTTCTATCACCTCGCCCTCTCCTACTTCACCTCCCTTGTCTCCTTCCCCAGCCCAGCCCGCACCCTCCACTCCTCTGCTGCTAACCTCCTCACTGGGCCTCATTCTCACCTGTCCCGCCATTGACCCCTGGCCCATGTCCTCCCCATGACCTGGAATGCCCTCCCTCCACACATCTGCCAAGCTGGTTCTCTTCCTCCCTTCAAAGCCCTACTGAGAGCTCACCTCCTCCAAGAGGCCTTCCCAGACTGAGCCCCCTTTTTACTCTCCCCCTCCCTCCCATCCTACCTCCTTCCCCTCCCCACAGCACCTGCATATATGTTTGTACATATTTATTACTCTATTTTACTTGTACATATTTACTATTCTATTTATTTTGTTAATGATCTGCATATAGCTTTAATTCTATTTGTTCTGATGACTTGACACCTGTCCACATGTTTTGTTTTGTTGTCTGTCTCCCCCTTCTAGACTACGAGCCTGTTGTTGGGTAGGGACCATCTCTATATGTCGCCAGTTTGTACTTCCCAAGTGCTTAGTACAGTGCTCTGCACACAGTAAGCGCTCAATAAATATGATGGAATGAATGAATGAATGAATGAAATAATCTGAACAGTAACGTTTTCCCAGAAGTCTGGCTCATGCCTCAGACAATCTGTGGGTCTAGGCAACAGGAGGCAAGTCACTTCACTTCTCTCAAACTATTACCTCCTCTGTAAATTGGGGATGCAAATTGTGAGCCCACTGTGGGACATGAATTGTGTCAAACCTTAGTAGTTACCCTGGGGTATCTACCCCAGGGTTTAGTGCAATACCTGGCACATAGTAAGCACATATCAAATACCATAAATAGAAAAATGACCAAAAAAGAACCAGGCAGATGTAAAAGACAGGATTTGAGAAGCAACATGGCTCAGCGGAAAGAGCATGGGCTTTGGAGTCAGAGGTCATGAGTTCAAATACCAGCTCTACCAATTGTCAGCTGTGTGACTTTGGGCAAGTCACTTAACTCCCCTGGGCTTCAGTTACCTCATCTGTAAAATGGGGATTAAGACTGTGAACCCCCCGTGGGACAACCTGATCACTTTGTAACCTCCCCAGCACTTAGAACAGCGCTTTGCACATAGTAAGCACTTAATAAATGACATTATTATTATTATTTGGGACAGACTCAATGAACCTAGTATAGTGCTTGGCACATTATAGCTAGGAGCATGGAGTAGTGGAAACAGCACAGACCTGAGAGTCAGAGGGTCATGAGTGCTAATCCCCACTCTACCACTTGTCTGCTGTGTGACCTTGGGAAAATCACTTCACTTCCCTGTGCCTCAGTTACCTCATCTGTAAAATGGGGATTGAGGTTGTGAGCCCCGTGTGGGCCAGGGATTATTTTCAACCCAATTTGCTTGCATCCACCCCAGTGCTGAGTACAGTACCTGCAACATAGTAAGCGCTTAACAAATATTTATGCTGATGCCTGATGATGTCTCCCCCACTCTAGATGGTGAGCTCAATGTGGGGAAGGATTGTCTCTCTTATTGCCCTTTCCAAGCCTTAGTGCAGTGTTCTGCACATAGTGAGTGCTCAGTGAATACGATCGAATGAATGAAATGCCACAATTATTATTAGCATTATTTTCATTATTATTATCAGCATCATTGTTACCATCAGCAGTGGCAGCAACAGCTCCAATTCAAAAACTATAGCAGTTACCCAGGAAGACATTTCTTCCTCGACTTCAGCTTCTCCAGATCTTTGATGACCGAAGGATTCATAGGAGTAGAGGAGCTTAGAGTTAATGTCTCTTTTGCAGGGGAAATAGTTTGGGCACGAATGAAACTGTTTTAATCTATCATGCCCAGCCATATTCGCAGTACATTGCGAGAGCTTGGAACTTGTGCAGACCTGCATTTTTAATCCCGTCTGCAGCAACTCACGGAAGACAGGAGTTTCTGAATTCACCATCTTGACTGCATGCTTCTGACTTCGCTGTGGAATGATGATGATGATGCTGGTATTTATTAAGCACTTACTATGTGCAAAGCACTGTTTTAAGCACTGGAATGTAACCATACCTCAAGCTCAAAATGGAACGTCAGTATTGCTCGTGACAATAAAGGGTTTCATGTAGGGAGTTGAGTTTTTGACTAATTCCTTCTCTAAAAAGTGAATCCGTCCAAATGTGATCCTTGGAGAAAAGATTTGCTTGAGTTACCATCTTTGCTGGATGTTGGTTTGATTCAGAAAGATGATCATACCTCTACATTTTTGGCTAAAGAGATAGTAAAACTTTCTCCCCCCCCACCCTACTTGAAATGTCCTTTCACTATCAAATAGCTAATAATAATAATAATAATAATAATAATAATAATAATAATGGCATTTATTAAGTGCTTCCTATGTGCAAAGCACTATTCTAAGCACTGGGGAGGTTACAAGGTGATCAGGTTGTCCCACTGGGGGCTCACAGTCTTAATCCCCATTTGACAGATGAGGTAACTGAGGCCCAGAGAAGTGAAGTGACCTGCCCAAAGGCACACAGCTGACAATTGGCAGAGCCGGGATTTGAACCCATGACCTCTGACTCTAATGCCCGGGCTCTTTCCATTGAGCCACACTGCTTCCCTTCACCAGAGAAACAGCCTGGCCTAGTGGAAAGAGCACGGGCCTGGGAGCAAGAGGATCTGGGTTCTAATTCTGGCTCTGCCACTTGTCTGCTCTGTGACTTTGGACAAGTCACTAAACTTCACCTTAGCTGTAAAATGATGATTAGGAGTGTGAGCCCCAGGTGGGACATGGACTGTGCCCAACCTGATTAGCACTCAGTACAGGCTTGGAACATAGTAAGTGCTTAACAAATATCATTAAGAAAACCCCCTAAACAAGAGAATGTTATCACTGAATGCCCAAACAAATGCCACAAAATTTGCTGTCAAGAGAGGAAGAGTTGTAGTCCGTGCTTATGCTTGGCACTGCAGACATTGTTAAGGAAGGGTGGTCAGCCTTAAAAATAAGCGTAATAATTTTGGTATTTGTTAAGCACTTACTGTGCCAACACTGCACTATGCATGGGGGTAGGTTTGAGGTAATCATGTTAGACACAGTCTCTGTCCCACCTAAGGATCACAATCTAGACAGGAGGAAGAATAGGCTTTTAACCTCTATTTTGTGGGTGAGGAAACTGAGGCACAGGGAAGTTGAGTGACTTGCCCAGAGTCACACAGCAGGCATGTGGGATTAGAACCCAGGCCCTCTGAAACCCAGGCCCAAGCTCTTTCCAATAGGCCATGTTGCTTCTTAAGAAAAAGAATCCTAGAAATTCCTCTAGTCTCTACTCTGCCCGCTATCCCGAATCCTGTAACCACGTGGTTTCTGAGCACCAGAAAGATATGGGCCCCTTTTTGCCCTATTTTTTTCCAAAATAAATATTCCATCAGGAGACTCAAGGCAATAATTCTCACCCAAGAATTTCTGAAATGTATGGACTCTGACACTGGGATTTGGTTTTTGGTTCAAGATGTTCAGCATTAAAATAAAAAAAAAAAAAGGAAGAAAAAAACATACCACCCATACCAGTAATAACTATTGTGATATTGTGAGTTGTTTACTATATGTTAAACACTGCAGTGGATACAAGAGGATTAGCTTAGGCACCGTTTCTGCCCAACATGGGTTCATAGTCTGAATAGATGGAGGACAGGCATTCAGTCCCCATTTTGCAGATGAGGAAACCAGACAAAGAAAAGCAGCGTGTCCTAGGCGACCTGGTCCTAATCTCGGCTCCACCACTTATCTGTTTGTGACCTTGGGTGAGTCACTTAACTTCTCTGTGCCTCAGTGACCTTATCTTTAAAATGAGGATTAAGACCGTGTGAGCCCCACGTGGGACAGGGACTGTGTCCAGCTTGATTTGCTTGTATCCACCCCAGGGTTTAGTACAATGCCTGGCACAGAGTAAGGGCTTACAAATACCATAATTGTTATTATTGATATTAAGTGACTTATAATAATAATAGTGATGGCATTTATTAAGCACTTACTATGTGCAAGGCACTGTTATAAGCGCTGGGGAGGTTACAAGGTGATCAGGTTGTCCCACAGGGGGCTCACAGTCTTAATCCCCATTTTACAGATGAGGGAACTGAGGCCCAGAGAATAATAATAATAATAATGATGGTATTTGTTAAGCGCTTACTATGTGCAAAGCACTGTTCTCAGCTCTGGGGGGATACAAGGTGATCAGGTTGTCCCATGTGGGGCTTACAATCTTAATCTCCATTTTACAGATGAGGTAACTGAGGCCCAGAGAAGTGAAGTGACTTGCCCAAAGTCACACAGCTGACAATTCATTCATTCATTCACTCATTCAATTGCATTTATTGAGCGCTTACTATGTGCAGAGCACTGTACTAATCGCTTGGGAAGTACAGGTTGGCAACATATAGAGATGGGCCCTACCCAACAGCGGGCTCACAGTCTAGAAGGAGGAAACAGACAACAAAACAAGACATATTGACAAAATAAAATAAATAGAATAAATATGTATAAATAAATAGAGTAATAAATACGTAGTTTTACCTATTTACTATTTATTTATTCTATAAATAGAGTAATATATACAGGTGCTGCGGGGAGGGGAAGGAGGTAAGGCGGAGGGGATGTGGGGGGGGAGGAGGGGGAGAGGAAGGAGGGGGCTCAGTCTGGGAAGGCCTCCTGGAGGAGGTGAGCCCTCAGTAGGGCTTTGAAGGGAGGAGAGCCCAATACTGCAGCCATGGCAGGGGCATCCGCCACCATTTTGAGTTCTGGGTTCTTTTTTTGCAGTACCTGTTCAATGTTTCCTCTGTGTCAGGCTCTCCACTAAGCACAGGGATAGATACAAGCTTCTCAGACTGTGTCCAACCTGATTATCTTGTAGCTCAATCAATCAATCAATCAATCGCATTTATTGAGCGCTTACTGTGTTCAGAGCACTGTACTAAGCGCTTGGGAAGTACAAGTTGGCAACATATAGAGACAGTCCCTACCCAACAGTGGGCTCACTGTCTAGAAGGGGGAGACAGAGAACAAAACCAAACATACTAACAAAATAAAATAAATAGAATAGATCTGTACAAATAAAATAAATAAATAAATAAATAGAGTAATAAATATGTACAAACATATATACATATATACAGGTGCTGTGGGGAAGGGAAGGAGGTAAGATGAGGGGGATGGAGAGGGGGATGGGGGAGAGGAAGGAAGGGGCTCAGTCTGGGAAGGCCTCCTGGAGGAGGTGAGCTCTCAGTAGCTCCCCCTGAGCTTAGAACAGTGCTTGACACTTAGTACAGTGCTTAGTACATAAGCGCTTAGTACAGTGCTCTGCACACAGTAAGCGCTCAATAAATACGATTGATGATGATGATGATGACACATACTATTATTATTAGATCATGGCCCAAATGGGACTCCCAATCTTAATCCCCCTTTAAAAGATGAGGTAACTAAGCGCTTAGTACAGTGCTCTTCACAGTGTAAGTGCTCAATAAATACGATGGAATGAATGAATGAACCACAGTGAGGCGAATCACTTTATCCACGGTCACACGGCAGACAAGTGGCTGGCTTGGGATTAGAATACAGGCCTTTCTAACTCCCAAGCCCATGCTCCACCCACCAAGCCATGCTGCTTCTCATGTATAGAGAGGACAGTGTCCCAACCCTCTTATTAGAAAAATCAGCATGGCTTTAGTAGAAAGATCCTGGGCCCGGAGTCAGAGGTTGTGGGTCAGGAGCCGGGATTTGAACCCATGACCTCCGACTCCAAAGCCCGTGCTCTTTCCGCTGAGCCACGCTGCTTCTCAGTGACTGCCCAAAGTCACCCAGCTGACAATTGGCAGAGTCGGGATTTGAACCCATGACCTCTGACTCCAGTGCCCGTGCTCTTTCCACTCAGCCACGCTGCTTCTCGCGCTGTGCGACCTTATCCAAGGTCACACAGCAGGTAAGTGGCAGAGCTAGAATGAAAAACCAGGTCATTTCGCTCCCTGGCCCGAACTCTCTCTACTAGACCACACTGCATTTTTCATATGCTGACGATTTTAACAGTACAATTCATGCCCGAGAGAAGAACGCAACCATTTTCTCTATTATCACAGACCCGAGCTAAGCCCTGAACATGTCCATCACCTTTCCATCAGTGGACATGAAATTGGATACGTGCAACCAAATGAAATAATTTCTTTTTCCATTCTTCCAGGGCTGTTATATTAGCTTATCGTATCTTTTGCAAATGTATTTTTAGCATAATTTTAATGTTTGAAAGGTATCAAAAATGACTCGGCTCTCAGCCTACTTCGCGTTAGACGCTGATGAAGAATGTAGTCTTTATATTATATGAAATGGGAAAGGGAAAAAAAACATCCAGGTTGATTGTAATAAAGTGGGGCCCAGATGAGTTATTTCATGTTCTCCTTATCTGGAGCTATATGAAATAATTCTAATGGGTCCTTAGATATATTCTTCCTTTCAATACTGTACTGCAAGCCTGGAATTATACTGCAAAAGTACATATGATTAGTTAGGAACATGATGACATGTATTAAAGGAAACTATTTTCTGCTTGTCCAAGCCCTCCTCTTTCCATGCTACCGTACAAGGAAAACGTATTTTCTAGGAATTAAAAATTCACTTTTCAATCTCCTATAACGTTAATGTCTTGGCATGAGGGACTCCTTGTATCACTGTCACAGCTTTGAGGTGAGGTCTCCACACAGCCAACATCATTACTGACTGAAGAAAGGAGATACAATGTGGCTTAGGAGAAAGAGCCCGGGCCTTGGAATCAGTCAGTCAATCGTATTTATTGAGCTCTTACGGTGTGCAGAGCACCGCATTGAGTGCATTGTAACGGACACATTCCCTGCCCACAACAGGCTTACAGTCTAGAGGGGGAAACAGACATTAATATAAATATCATCATCATCATCAATAGTATTTATTGAGCGCTTACTGTGTGCAGAGCACTGTACTAAGCGCTTGGGAAGTACAAGTTGGCAACATATAGAGACAGTCCCTACCCAACAGTGGGCTCACAGTCTAAAAGGGGGAGACAGAGAACAAAACCAAACATACTAACAAAATAGAATAAATAGAATAGATATGTACAAGTAAAATAAATAAATAGAGTAATAAATATGTACAAACATATATACATATATACAGGTGCTGTAGGGAAGGGAAGGAGGTAAGATGGGGGGGATGGAGGGGGGCGAGGGGGAGAGATGGTAGATTAAGCCCAGGCCTGGGAATCAGAAGGACCTGGGTTCTAATCCCGGCCCTGCCACTTGTCTGCAGTGTGACCTCGGGCAAGTCACTTCTCTGTGCCTCAGTCCCCTCTTCTGTAAAATGGGAATTAAGACTGAGCCCCATGAGGGACAGGGACTCTGTCTGACTTGATCAGCTTCCATCTACCCCAGCACTTAGTACAGTGTCAGGCACATAGGGAATGCTTAAATACCATTAAAAAAAACACATACAAAACAGACAAAAACGCCATGGGGAATCAGCGGAGAGGGTGGACAGGGCAACGCTCGGCCAAAGGATATTACAGTTATGTGTCTAAGTTCTGTGGGGCTGGGAGGGGGAATGAATAAAGGGGCAAGTCAGGGTGATGCAGAAGGGTGTGGAAGAAAAGGAAAAGTGGGTTTAGTCAGGGAAGGCTTCTTGGAGGAGATGGGCCTTCAATAAGGCTTTGAAGGGGGTGAGAGCAATTATCTGTTGGATATGAGGAGGGAGGGCATTCCAGGTCAGCCCACTGTTGGGTAGGGACTGTCTCTGCGTGTTGCCAACTTGTACTTCCCAAGCGCTTAGTACAGTGCTCTGCACACAGTAAGCGCTCAATAAATACGATTGAATTGGGTGAGTGGTTGGTGGCGAGATAGAATTACAGTGAGAAGATTAGCATTAGAGCAGTGAAGTGTGTGGGCTGGGTTGTAATAGGAAAGTAGAGAGATCAGAGTACCCATGTACTAATCCAGGCTCTGCTGTGTGACCTTGGGCAAGCTACATCATTTCTCTGGGCCTCAGTTACTTCCTCTGTAAAAAGGGGATAAAGAACAATGAGCCCTGGGTGTGACGTGGACCGCGTCCAACCTGATTAGCTTATATCTACCTCAGAGTAAGTACAGTGTGGCTCATCGTAAATGCTTTATAAGTACCATTTCGTGGCTCAGTGGAAAGAGCCCGGGCTTGGGAGTCAGAGGTCCTGGGTTCAAATCCCGCCTCCACCACATGTCTGCTGTGTGGCCTTGGGCAAGTCACTTAACTTCCCTGAGCCTCAGTTACCTCATCTGTAAAATGGGGATTAAGACTGTGAGCCCCACGTGGGACAACTTGATCACATTGTATCCCCCCAGCGCTTAGAACAGTGCTCTGCACATAGTAAGCGCTTAACAAATGTCATTATTATTATTATTATTATTATTATTATTATTATTATTATTATTACCATTTCGTGGCTCAGTGGAAAGAGCCCAGGCTTTGGAGTCAGAGGCCATGGGTTCAAATCCTGGCTTCATCAATTGTCAGCTGTGTGACTTTGGGCAAGTCACTTCACTTTTCTGGGCCTCGGTTAACCTCATCTGGAAAATGGGGATTAAAACTGTGAGCCCCACATGGGACAACCTGATCACCTTGTAACCTCCCCAGCGCTTAGAACAGTGCTTTGCACATAGTAAGCGCTTAACAAACACCATCATCATTATTATTATTATTAAAGGAAACTCTGAATGTACAATGCTGAATCATCAGCCACCCTTAAGGCTTTTTCAGGAAATTTTGACTTCCACCATATCCATTCATTCAATTGTATTTATTGAGCACTTGCTGTGTGCAAAACACTGTATTAAGCACTTGGAAGAGTACAATATAGCAGACACGTTCCTGCCCACAACAAGGTCACAGTCTAGAAGGGGAGATTGACATTAATATAAATAAATAAATAGATAAATGAATTATAGGTGTGTACATATGTGCTGTGGGGATGGGAGGGAGGATGAATGAAGGAGCAAGTAAGAGCAGTGCAGAAGGGAGTGGGAGAAGAGAGGAGGGCTGAGTCAGGGAAGGCTTCTTGGAGGAGATGTGCCTTCAGTAAGTGGGGGAGAGCAATTATCTGTCTGATATGAGGACATACTTTATTAAACTAAATGTTTCATATATACAGATGATGCTCCAGATAGAGAAATTTAGCCACTGGCCATAGAGTCCCATTGTATTGTGCACTTATAAAGGATGATTCTCCCTGTACTGCCTTGTTTGCCGGTACCAGCACTTGCTGCCATTTTAGATTTTTGCCTCTCTGCTTCACAAGACCAAGGACTAGGAAAAGAGTGTCACTATTATGAAAAAAACCCCCAGCAAACTATTTTCCAAAATGAATACTCTTCAGAATGAAGGTGAACCCTTCCTCAAGCAATAAACGATTTTAAAAAAATTCCATTTTAATAATGTCTTTCTGGATTGATTTCGCCCTTGATTTGAAAACTCCCAAGCAAACGTTTTTAAGAGTATTGACCTAGAAAATTTCCCACGTTGCTAAGGGGACCCGTGTTCTGAGGAGACCCGGAATCTTCATCTGGGAAACAGTGATATAATATGTATTTCAAAGTAGGGTCATGATCTGTTGCTTGCTCATGGAACTGTCTGTGGAAAGAATTGTACTGTGCATACCAGGACTGCAGTGACTCAAACTAGTACTATTTATTCTTCTCTTACAGAGTATAAAAAAATCAAGACGCCATATAATGTGATTCGAATGTTATTTCCAGCATTACCAGACGAGTCCCTTGTAAACCCCAGATCACTGTTTGTTTTAAACCAGTCACTCCAATTTGCCAAGGTTACTTGATAATTATAATCCAGTTCTCCAAAATGAAGGGCTTTTTTCCATAATATTTTAGCATAGATGTATTATTGAAATCCTAATTTTTTTTTAACGTGGGAAAGTCATAGTTCCTTTTACCAAATTAGGGGAAAATTCTTTTTAAAATCTCAAGTTATTTCTACTTTGTTTCTAGGCATTAATCCTTTTTAGGTACTCTTAAATCCCAACTATGTAGTTGAATCAAGGTCATTTCTTAAGGTGGTGATAGACCTCAACCATCTAAGAGAATGAAAGAGACATCAAATTAAAATGTCAGACTTCACTCATGCTGACAATTCAGTTGAATAGGAAAAAAAATAATTTATGGTTGGAAACAGAATTTTAACCACCAGCGGAGAAAGCTTGTCTGTGCAGGGAAGCCCCTAAATTACCCACACAACTTCTTTTCCATTTCACTATATAATGACAACCCCACACTATCAGGCTGCAATCAGTCGACAATTGTCAAAAAAATGATCAAATAAAATTAGCACTGTGTTAGGCACTTGGGGAAAGTACAGTACAGTGGATCTGCTTCTCCTCTCCTCCTCATCACCCCAACTCACTCCCTCTGCTCTAACCCCCTCCCTGCCCCACAGTACTTGTGTATATATGTAAATATTCATTATTTTATTTATTTTATTCATGATAGGTATACACCTATAATTCTGTTTATTGATATTGTTGCTAATGATGCCTGTTTACTTGTTTTGATGTCTGTCTCCCCCTTTCTAGACTGTGAGCCTGTTGTTGGGCAGGGATTGTCTCTGTTGCTGAATTGTATTTTCCAAGCGCTTAGTACAGTGCTCTGCACACAGTGAGCAGTCAGTAAATACGATTGACTAAATGTTTGGACATATTTTCAGCCCTCAAGGAAGGGGCAATCAGGCATTAATGTATACCATTGCTTGGGGAAACAGGAGAGTATAGAGATATGTACATACATGCTCTGGGGTAAAGAAAAAGTGTCTAAGGGTTAGAGATCCAAGTGAGTAGGTGACATGAGAAATGAGGGCCTATACAGGAAAAATCCCACCAAGCCAACATTTCAAGAGGAAGTGATTCATACTAATATGAAATCAGGTAGAATCTGTTAAGTTTTTCTTTCCTCACTGACACATGAGTGGGAGGGAAGGAGCCCTGGGGGGAAAAAAAAATCCATCTATGCCTCCTAAAACTGAAAAGGCTGCAAAAAAGACAATGAAGCTGTATTACTCACTTTGATAACCACCTTCGGTTTGAAACCTTTCACTAAATCACACACGGCTTTCTAAGTTTGTCGCTACATTTTCAAGAATTCTCCTATTGTGATCTTGTTCTAGGTTAGAACTGAGTTCCTACTTTGTCCTCTGGAATTTACAGATTGCTTTTTGAAGTCAAGAAATGCTAGCGAGACAGGAATCAGAATAGAAACAATGAAAGATCAAAATAACTCATGCCACAGACCTTTGTCATGTCATCAGGTTACCTACTACATATTACGTTGTTACAGCTTATTTTTCATATATAGAAAAAAAAATACCCTCCACAAACTAGTGCTCATTAACGGTATCTGATTCAATGCAGACCATTTATAAGTCCAATAAAGGATGCAAAAGGGGAAAAAAGATAATTCATTAAGTTCATGTGTTTTGGTGCTGCTGTTTTAGACTGTGAGCCCACTGTTGGGTAGGGACTGTCTCTGTATGTTGCCAACTTGTACTTCCCAAGCGCTTAGTACAGTGCTCTGCACACAGTAAGCACTCAATAAATATGATTGATTGATTGCTGTTAAATAATAATAATGAATAATAATAATAATGGCATTTATTAAGTGCTTACTAGGTGCGAAGCACTGTTCTAAGCACTGGGGAGGTTACAAGATGGTCAGGTTGTCCCATGTGGGGCTCACAGTCTTAATCCCCATTTTACAGATGAGGTAACTGAGGCACAGAGAAGGTAAGTGACTTGCCCAAAGTCACACAGTTGGCAATTGGTGGCGCCGGGATTTGAACCCATGACCTCTGACTCCAAAGCCCGGGCTCTTTCCACTGAGCCATGCTGCTTCTCAGTTAAAACCACTGAACTAGCGTAAAGCTGCCTTAAATAGATCATTAAGAAGCAGAGTGACTGAATTATGAAAATGTTTGGTGGGAAGCACTTTTGCCTTAGGTTATAATTACCTCTAAATGTAAAAAATAAATCTAGATGTGCTCAGGAGCACATTTAACTAGCATCCAACAGAATCATTTAATAGACTGAGTGATACTACTGCTATCGCCAACATCTACTGGAATATCTGGCAAAACAGGCAATTTAAGACTATTATACTATTTTGTACTATACTAGCAAGTATTTAACTGCTTACTGTGTACCAAACACTGTACTAAACATTGGGATAGATACAAGATAATCAGGTTCCACATGGGGTTCACAGTCTAAGTAGCATGGCTCAGTGGAAAGAGCCCGGGCTTTGGAGTCAGAGGTCACGGGTTCAAATCCCAGCTCCTCCAATGGTCAGCTGTGTGACTTTGAGAAAGTCACTTAACTTCTCTGTGTCTCAGTTGCCTCATCTGTAAAATGGGGTTGAAGACTGTGAGCCCCCCGGGGGACAACCTGATTACCTTGTAACCTCCCCAGCACTTAGAATAGTACTTTGCACATAGTAAGCGTTTAATAAATGCCATTATTATTATTATTAAGTAGGAGAGAGAACAGGTACTGAGAGTGTAAAATTATATTAATGAGTGCCATTTTAGGAAGTGAGGTTTTTGTACTTATAATGATTTGGTCTGAACTAAGGAGTTCATAATTCACTCATTCAATCATTCATTGATAATTACTCGGGAGGCTCTGGGTGCAATGGAAGAAACGCCGTCCTGAAAGCCAGAGGTCCCGGGTTCAAATGTCAGCGCTGATGCCCACTCCCTGTGTAGCCTTGGGCAAGCCACTTAGCCTCCCCATGCCTCAGTTTCCCCAGCTGTAAATTGGGAATAATAATACCTGAACCCTACCTCACAGGGGTGTTGTGAGGAGTAGAGAAGCAGTGTGGCTTAGTGGAAAGAGGTCGTGGGTTCTAATCCTGCCTCTGTCACTTGTCAGCAGTGTGACTTTGGGCAAGTCACTTCACTTCTCTGTGCCTCAGTTACCTCATCTGGAAAATGGGGATTAAGACTGTGAGCCCCACTAGGGACAACCTGATTAACTTGTATATACCCCAGCGCTTAGAACATTGCTTGGTATATAGTAAGCACTTAACAAAAACATTATTATTATTATTATTAAATGATTAATGTAAGGCACTTTGAAAATAAAAGCACCAAATAGAAACACAGAGAAGGAACATGGCATGGTGAATAGAGCACAGGCCTCAGGGTCAGAAGGGTATGGTTTCTAATCCCAGCTCTGCCACATGATTGCTGTGTGACCCTGGGCAAGTCACTTCACTTACCAGATCTGTAACATAGGGATTGAGGATGTGAGCCCCACATAGGACATGTCCAATCTGATTTGCTTGTAACCACCCCAGCACTTAGTACAGTGCCTGGTACATAGCAAGTTCTTAGTAAATGCCATTTTTTACTGGGTACCTACTATTTAGAGACCTGCACTGAAAGCTTAATAAATTTCAATGTAGTAGTCCTTTGTGTTACAAAACAAGGCCATGATGGTGGGAATTGGTATAAACGGCCATATAAGTGTGAGAGAAGGCTAATATGTTTAGACAACTTAGTGCCATGAGGCAGTCTCTGGGAATTCACCTTCCCCTCTTCTCAGGCATTCAAGACAAGTCCTAAATGAAAACTGTCCTTGTCCACAATTTATGTCACAAGCCCCGGGCCTTGCTCTGTAGGTTCCAAACCAGCCCCTCCTCACCAACTGGGAAAGCCCATTATCCTAATCAACGTCAGCGGTTCGGAGTATCCTAACTGGTCCGGTATGTCTGAGACGGATCCTAATCAGACCTAATGACCGAGAATTTCCTAGACCGGGCACTCTGTGACAAGTTCAAAAATGAAACCAAACCACCATCATATATAGGAGAAAACTTTATTCAATTCTTAGTTTAATTGAAGGGGGAAATGTATATGCACACACATACAAAACAGATATATAACTACTCGTCGGACTGTTTGTCCCAAGTTGATGCAAATGGTCTCATGTTGGAGGAGTTTGAGGAGTCTGGCTGGGTCGTGGCAGTGATGCTTGTTCATTATGGGGGCAAACGGTGGCACAGACTCTCCGTTGTGAGCTTTAGCTGGTTTGTGGAGGCTGCCCTGATTTGTGACGAGCGTGATGGTTCTTGATGGTGACTTGTCTTTGGCAGTGGCAGCAGGGCCCAGATGACTCAAGGCGACTGCCTTTTATCTGCCTCTGCCCCCAGACTCGCAGCGGTTCCTGATTCGCTGCCTCAGCGATTATTGATTCTTTTCTTCTGGTGACGTGGTGGTGGTTGATTTTCTCCAAATCTGTTGCTAGACAAAGCAGGGAGGGAAGGCTATTCTCCATCTATGCCCACCTCATGGGCTGGTTTTTTCAACGACATGCCCTGCAGCAGAACAGCCTAGATCCTTCTCAAATTCCTTCCTCAATGTTGTCGTTCACGGGTTCAAAAACTGTCACAAACTGGGTTCCTAGCCAACAAAATGGCTCCCACGGGTTCACTACACTGAGAGGCGGAGGAATAATAATAATAATGATGGCATTGTTAAGTGCTTACTATGTGCAAAGCACTGTTCTAAGCACTGGGGAGGTTACAAGATGATCAGGTTATCCCACGGGGGAGCTCACAGTCTTAATCCCCATTTTACAGATGAGGTAACTGAGGCCCAGAGAAGTTAAGTGACTTGCCCAAAGTCACATAGCTGACAACTGGCGGAGCCGGGGTTTGAACCCACGACCTCTGACTCCAAAGCCCGGGCTCTTTCCACTGAGCCACGCTAAATCCCGAAACACATCCTTTATTTTAAATCATCTGTTGTCATCGCCCACGACAACCTTAGGCCCCAAGCCTAACCAAGGGCCCGAGAAAGGGTGGGGCAGTTAAGGGGAAGGAAAGTTCAAATAAACGTTCCGATCAAGGAATGAATTAGGTGAGGCTTGAAGGAGGAAGTGGGGTTACAGGAGGACTTTAAATATAGAGATGCTTGTTTTACTGGCTTGGGAGAAGCAGCGTGGCTCAGTGGAAAAGAGCATGAGCTTTGGAATCTGAGATCATGGGTTCAAATCCTGGCTCCGCCAATTGTCAGCTGTGGGACTTTGGGCAAGTCACTTAACTGCTCTGTGCCTCAATCACCTCATCTGTAAAATGGGGATGAAGACTGTGAGCCCCCCGTGGAACAACCTGATCACCTTGTAACCTCCCCAGTACTTTGCACATAGTAAGCACTTAATAAATGCAATTATTATTATTATTATTAATCTAGGGGGATAGCAGCTGTCAAATCAGGTGTCAGAGTCAAGAGTGAGATTCCAGTGAGAAGATCAGTTTGGGAGGAACAACGAGGGCAAGTTGGAGAGTAATGGTGAAGAGAGCAGAGGAGTGGATCGGCAGAGATTCTAAAAGTTGATGGTGAAGAGTTTTGCTTGATGAGGAGGGACACACCAAGCCAGTGGAGTGTTTTGAGGCATAGTGAGATTTGTTTGGAGCAAAACCTTCACAGTGACAGGGAAAGGATCATAGTTTTCTTTGAACTCAAGTAACGATCCCATCACCTATGAAACGTCATGAACTTTTCAGAGCAGCTGAATTTGCTTAGCAATTTCCAGAGGCCTGGTCTGCGAACGGTGTCAAAGCACTTTTTTAAGATCAATAAACAGGGAATAGAGGTCTTGTTATTGTTCTCTGCATTTTTCTGTTTCTGTCATGCGGCAAAGATTATATCTGCTCGGCCATGCTTTGGTCTGAAGCCCCATTGATTTTTAAAGTACTCGATCAGCTTGCTCCCTCCTTCCTTACCTTGCTGCTCTCTTACTACAACGCAGCCTGCACACTTTGCTTCTCTAATGGTAACCTACTCATTGTACCTCCGTCTCATCTTTCTAGCCCCCAATCTCTTGCCCACGTCCTGCCTCTGGCCTGGAATGCCCTCCCTCCTCAAATCCTACAGACAATGACTCTCCCCACCTTCAAAGCCTTACCGAAGGCATATCCCCAGCAAGAGGCCTTCCCTGACTAACCACATTTCCTTTCCTCCCATCCCTCCCTCAGCACTTATGTACATATCTGTTATTAATGTCTGTCTCCCCCGTAGATTGTAGCATCTCTGTGGGCAGCAAACATGTCTACCAATTATGGTCTATTGTACCTCTCCTTAGCACTTAGTACAGTGCTCCCCACTCAGCAAATATCATTAATTGAAGTAATATCCAGATGACTAGAACACAGGATTGAGAGTCCAAGGATCTGGGTTCTAATCCCATTCTTCCACTTGCCTGCTGTGAGAAATTGGACAGGTCACTTTTACTTCTTGGTGTCTCTGTTTCCTCTCCTGAAAAATGGGGATTCGATACCTGTTCTCGCTCCTACTTAGACTCCCAGCCCCTTTTGGGATAGGGTCCTGTGTTCAACCTGATCATCTTGTGTCTAGTAGGGTCCTTGGCGCAGAATAAGCACTGATCGAATACCACAATGAGTAATCTGTTCAGAAAGACTTTGGCTGGAATTCTACCATCCATGGGAGAGTTGGAGATTTCCCTGTCACTTTCAGTCAACTACCTCTCTTTTCTTCTTGATGAGAATGATTTATGAAGTCAGTTCCTTAAAAATTCACAGAGGAAAAAGTACAAAGCTTATTAATTATATCCACTCCTGGCCTAATGCTTTCTGCAGGATGCTGTCAGATCTAAGCAATCAGTGGCATTTATTGAATGCTTACTGGGTGAAGAGCACTATATGATTGAATGTTCACCGGGTGAAGAGCACTGTACTAAGCATTTAGGAGAGTACCATAGATATTCAGAGACTCTTCTTTTTTTCATGGCTTTGCAGAGATTATTTCCTCAAAAGTTGGGGCAAAGGACAAGTCTGTACATTTTCCATTTTCTTACCCCCTCCTACCTCACCTCCCTTCTCTCATTTTACAGCCCAGCCCACACACTCCGCTCCTCTGCCGCTAACCTCCTCACTGTGACTCGTTCTCACTTGTCCTGCCGCCAACCCTTGGCCCGCATCCTACCTCTGGGATGGAATGCCCTCCCTCCTCACATCTGACAAACTCGCTCTCTTCCCCCTTTCAAAGCCTTGCTGAAAGCCCACCTCCTCCAGGAGGCCTTCCCAGACTTCCCTTTTCCACTGCTCCTCCTCCCCTCCCCATCGCCCCTACTCCCTCCCTCTGCCTAACCCCCTTCCCCTCCCCACAGCACTTGTGTATATTTGTATGTATTTATTATTCTATTTATTTTATTAGTGATGTGTCTATGCATCTATTTTGATGGTATTGATGTATATCTACTTGTTTTGTTTTGTTGTCTGTCTCCCCCTTCTACACTGTGAGCCCGTTGTTGGGTAGGGATTGTCTCTGTTGCCGAATTGTACTTTCCAAGTGCTTAGTACAGTGCTCTGCATACGGTAAGTGCACAATAGATATGATTGAATGAATGAACTAAGGATGTCAGCAACTAGTCTCAGTTAAAGGGTTCACAAGGGTTGAGAAGCAGCGTGGTTCAGTGGAAAGAGCACAGGCTTGGGAATCAGAGGTCATGGGTTCAAATCCCACTCCGCCGCTTGTCAGCTGTGTGACTTTGGGCAAGTCACTTCTCAAAGAACAAATCTTTACCCCGAGACCTAGCCACAGGCTAGAACTCCTAAAACTAACCTTCACCTAAATACCAGAAACTACACCAAGACCTAGCCCCAGGCCAACTCAACTTCTCTGTGCCTCGGTTACCTCATCTGTAAAATGGGGATTAAGATTGTGAGCCCCACATGGGACAACCTGATCACCTTGTATCCTTCCCAATGCTTAGTACAGTGCTTTGCACGTAGTAAGCACTTAACAAATACCAAATTTAGTATTATTATTTACAACTAACCAAAGCAAATTAAAAAAAAAACACATTGTGATTTTTTAAAAAGAGGGCATACAGACTTCAATTTCAGAAGTGGTGCAAGGATTACAGATCAGAAGCAGCGTGGTTCAGTGGAAAGAGCACAGGCTTTGTAGTCAGAGGTCATAAGTTCAAATCCAGGCTCTGCCAATTGTCAGCTGTGTGACTCTGGGCAAGTCACTTCACTTCTCTGTGCCTCAGTACTCTCATTTGTAAAATGGGGATTAAGACTGTGAGCCCTCCGTGGGACAATATGATCACCTTGTAACCTCCCCATAGCTAAGAACAGTGCTTTGCACATAGTAAGCACTTAATAAATGTCATCATTATTATTATTAATAGTTGAAGGAAGAGTTCAGGAGACAAAAAGCTCCAGCACTACAATCTGAGATGTCTTTCCAGGATCACCAAGACAGGAGTCAAGGGTCAGTTCTTGGTCCCCTTCTGTTCTCTATCTACACTCACTCCCTTGGTGAACTCATTCGCTCCCACAGCTTCAACTATCATCTCTACGCTGATGACACCCAAATCTACATCTCTGGCCCTGTTCTCTCTCCCTCCCTTCAGGCTCGTGTCTCCTCCTGCCTTCAAGACATCTCCATCTGGATGTCTGCCTACCATCTAAAACTCAGTATGTCCAAGACTGAACTCCTTATCTTCCCTCCCAAACCCGGCCCTCTCCCTGACTTTCCCATCACTGTTGACGGCACTACCATCGTTCCCGTCTCACAAGCCCGCAACCTTGGTGTCATCCTCGACTCCGCTCTCTCGTTCACCCCTCACATCCAAGCCGTCACCAAAACCTGCCCGTCTCAGCTCCGCAACATTGCCAAGATCCGCCCCTTCCTCTCCATCCAAACTGCTACCCTGCTCATTCAATCTTTCATCCTATCCTGTCTGGATTACTGTTTCAGCCTCCTCTCTGATCTCCCATCCTCCTGTCTCTCCCCACTTCAAACCATACTTCACGCCACTGCCCGGATTGTCTTTGTCCAGAAATGCTCTGGGCATATTACACCCCTCCTCAAAAATCTCCAGTGGCTACCAATCAATCTGCGCATCAGGCAGAAACTCCTCACCCTTGGCTTCAAGGCTGTCCATCACCTCGCCCCCTCCTACCTCACCTCCCTTCTCTCTTTCTCCAGCCCAGCCCGCACCCTCCACTCCTCTGCTGCTAATCTCCTCACTGTGCCTCATTCTCGCCTGTCCTGCCGTCGATCCCCGGCCCACGTCCTCCCCCTGGCCTGGAATGCCCTCCCTCTGCCCATCCGCCAAGTTAGCTCTCTTCCTTCCTTCAAGGCCCTACTGAGAGCTCATCTCCTCCAGGAGGCCTTCCCACACTGAACCCCCTCCTTCCCCTCCAACTCTCCATCCCCCCTGCCCTACCTCCTTCCCCTCCCCACAGCTCCTGTATATATGTTTGTACAGATTTATTACTCTATTTTACTTGTACATATTTACATATTCTATTTCATCATCATCATCATCAATCGTATTTATTGAGCGCTTACTGTGTGCAGAGCACTGTACTAAGCGCTTGGGAAGTACAAGTTTTCAACACATAGAGACAGTCCCTACCCAACAGTGGGCTCACAGTCTAAAAGGGGAAGACAGAGAACAAAACCATACTAACAAAATAAAATAAATAGAATAGATATGTACAAGTAAAATAAATAAATAAATAAATAAATAGAGTAATAAATATGTACAAACATATATACATATATACATATATACAGGAGCAATCTTAGAAATTGAGTGATCATTTAGGAATAAAAGTGTGTTAACTGCTCCAGGATGAAATGGATTGAGGTTATGAGAGAGTGCTAAGTGATCAGAAGTACTTGAAAACCAATTGGCTGCAAGGCGTCCCTGGGCTCTGAAGCAGAAAGGAGAGTATAGTGTTAATGTGTGAACTCCCGCTGTGGTAATTGCATTTTCATCCAGATTATACTTGTTTAATATAAGATCCGGAGGGCAGATAAAAAGAGAACTAATTATTAGGCCAAAAGGCAAGTGAAACTGAGGTCATTTTCTAATTGTGACTCACCTAACCTCTGAATCAGTTAAATAAATCATGCTTTCACTAGTATTCCCATTGCCCTTGCTGAACATTCCCTTTTTCCTTGCTGTGTTTATCTGCAAGATAATAATAATAATAATAATGGCATGTCAGCAATGTATTCTTTTACTTTTTTTCATCTTTCTATATGTGTCACTCCTAGACTGTGAGCGATGAGGCCAGAGGCCATGACAATATCTCATCCATGTATTTTTCCTTCAGTCTCACTGCTACTGCTGCTTACAATCTTCTCGAAGCCATGAATTTAGCACAAATGTTATGTCCGAGAGATGCTTTATTAGAACAAAAGAACTCCCTGTTGAAGCTAATGGATTTTATCTTCTAAACTGCCCACCCACCTAAAGGTACTAGATGTTTTTGCAGTTTGGGGGCAAGGAGCAGATCATTTAGTCTGCCTCACAAAAGCATTATAAATGAAAATTGAACCAATCTCATCTACAGCATGGCTCAGTGGAAAGAGCCCGGGCTTTGGAGACAGAGGTCATGGGTTCAAATCCAGGCTCCGTCACTTGTCAGCTGTTTGACTTTGGACAAGTCACTTAACTTCTCTGCTCCTCAGTTACCTCATCTGTAAAATGGGGATTAAAACTGAGCCCCCCGTGGGACAACCTGATCACCTTGTAACCTCCCCAGCACTTAGAACAGTGCTTTGCACATAGTAAGTGCTTAATAAATGCTATTATTATTATTATCTGCCACTTGTCAGCTGTGTGACCTTAGGCAAGTCACATCACTTCTCTGGACCTCAATCAATCAATCAATCAATCAGTTCCCTCATCTGTAAAATGGGGATGAAGACTGGGAGCCCCATGTGGGATAACCTGATTACCTTATATCTGCTTACCTTGTAAGTGCTTAGTAAGCACTTAACAAATACCAACATTATTATTATTATTATCTACCCATCATTCCAAATTCCAGGTAATGAAGAACACCAATTTTAGGGGCAAATCGGGTCAGTTAATAAGATAGGAACATAATTTCTTCTTCTCACACAAGTGTAAGAGGCTGCTTGTGAAGACTAAGGGCCCTTGGAAGAGACAACTAAGGGATGTTGAAAAATTACACTCTCATTTGCTCTTTTAAAACAGTTGAAATCCACTTCTGCCTAGTAACGAAGGCTTTGACTAGGTAATCCCTTGAGCTATTTTATATTCTTTTTGAAAAGGCCACTGGGGTTTCAGTTGGTTACATTTATTGGGCTTCTGCTGGTTGTGAAACATTTGGAAGTTACCCTTAAGGAGCTACAACTGAAACAGGCAGATAGATGTACACAAAACTACCTACAGAGAGTGTGCATAGGAGACTAAAACAGGCCATAGTTCAAGCAGTTGGGAGCAAGGAATGTGTCTGTTATATTGTTAGAGTGCACTCTCCCAAGCACTTTGTGCAGTGCTCTGCACACAGAAAGCGCTCAATACATATAATTGACTGATTGACTGAAATAGCAGAATAAATGACTAAATATGGAAATGAAAATTCAAATTAAAATAGACACAGTAAGCGCTCAATACATATAATTGACTGATTGACTGAAATAGCAGAATAAATGACTAAATATGGAAATGAAAATTCAAATTAAAATAGAGCATTTAGAAAAATATATATAAATATTGATACATATACTTGTGGCAGTGAGACAAATGGGTGTCCAGTTTTGGAGAGACTATCTGAACTGTGAATGTGTGTGTGGTGTCCTTGCCTAGGCAGGGACTCAGAACTAATAACTTTTTGGTTCTGACCCATTTCTGTAGGTCAGCAATCAATATTTACTGAGCACTTATCAAGGGCAGAGTACTGTACTAAGCACCTGGGAGTAAGTAGATGTGATCCTTCCCCCAAGGGAATTAGAATTTAATTCAGGAGACAGATATTCAAATAAATTACAGTTAGGGGAAGCAACTGCATATAAAGCTGCATTAATCAGTGCTGTTGGAGAATGGATGAGATGGTGCTTAAGTGCTTAGAGGGTGTGGGCTCAAGTGCATAGGTTTCACATTAAGGAGGAAAAATAGAATGGAGAGACGAGAAATCAGTCAGGGCAGGCTTCCTGGCGGAGGTGTGATTTTTGGAAGATAAGGAGAGTGTTGGTCTGTGGGCTAACCGACAACATCACAATCTATTTTGTGACTTCCTTGGATTACTGAAGCAGCCTTGCTATGTCCATACTGTCACTCAACAGTGACAAAAGATGATAGAGCAGTGCTTAGTGGTGAGGCAGGTGTTCAGAGTGCAATCAATCATATTTATTGTGTGCAGAGCACTGTACTGAGCACTTGGGAGAGTACAGTATCAGAGAGTTAGGAGGCATGTTCCCTGCCCACAATGAACTTACAATCTAGGTGGGAAGACAGATATTAATGTAAATAAATATATTATGGATATGTATATAAGTGCTGTGGTGACCCAGGTATAAGGGCAACTCAGAAGGGAGTGTGAGAAAAGGAAATTAGGGGCTAGTTGGGGAAGGCCTCTTGGAGGAGATGTTCCTTCATTTATTAGACTTATTCTTATTTATTATTCTTCTAGACTGTGAGCCCACTGTTGGGTAGGGACCGTCTCTATATGTTGCCAACTTGTACTTCCCAAGCGCTTAGTACAGTGCTCTGCACACAGTAAGTGCTCAATAAATGTGATTGAATGAATGAATGAATGTCTATTTTATTAATGATAATAATAATAGTAGCATTTATTAAGCTCTTACTATGGGCAACGCACTGTTCTAAGCACTGGGGAGGTTACAAGGTGATCAGGTTGTCCCTCGGGGGGGCTCACAGTCTTAATCCCCATTCTGTCCTAATCCTCCTCGACCTCTCAGCTGCCTTTGACACTGTGGACCACCCCCTTCTCCTCCACACGTTATCTGACCTTGGCTTCACAGACTCCGTCCTCTCCTGGTTCTCCTCTTATCTCTCCGGTCGTTCTTTCTCAGTCTCTTTTGCAGGCTCCTCCTCCCCCTCCCATCCTCTTACGGTGGGGGTTCCCCAAGGTTCAGTACTTGGTCCCCTTCTGTTCTCAATATACACTCACTCCCTTGGTGACCTCATTCGCTCCCACGGCTTCAACTATCATCTCTACGCTGATGACACCCAGATCTACATCTCTGCCCCCGCTCTCTCCCCCTCCCTCCAGGCTCGCATCTCCTCCTGCCTTCAGGACATCTCCATCTGGATGTCCGCCCGCCACCTAAAGCTCAACATGTCGAAGACTGAGCTCCTTGTCTTCCCTCCCAAACCTTGTCCTCTCCCTGACTTTCCCATCTCTGTTGACGGCACTACCATCCTTCCCGTCTCACAAGCCCGCAACCTTGGTGTCATCCTCGACTCCGCTCTCTCATTCACCCCTCACATCCAAGCCGTCACCAAAACCTGCCGGTCTCAGCTCCGCAACATTGCCAAGATCCGCCCTTTCCTCTCCATCCAAACCGCTACCCTGCTCATTCAAGCTCTCATCCTATCCCGTCTGGACTACTGCACTAGCCTTCTCTCTGATCTCCCATCCTCGTGTCTCTCTCCACTTCAATCCATACTTCATGCTGCTGCCCGGATTATCTTTGTCCAGAAATGCTCTGGGCATATTACTCCCCTCCTCAAAAATCTCCGGTGGCTACCAATCAATCTGCGCATCAGGCAGAAACTCCTCACCCTGGGCTTCAAGGCTGTCCATCACCTCGCCCCCTCCTACCTCACCTCCCTTCTCTCCTTCTACTGCCCAGCCCGCACCCTCCGCTCCTCCACCGCTAATCTCCTCACTGTACCTCGCTCTCGCCTGTCCCGCCATCGACCCCCGGCCCACGTCATCCCCCGGGCCTGGAATGCCCTCCCTCTGCCCATCCGCCAAGCTAGCTCTCTTCCTCCCTTCAAGGCCCTGCTGAGAGCTCACCTCCTCCAGGAGGCCTTCCCAGACTGAGCCCCTTCTTTCCTCTCCCCCTCGTCCCCCTCTCCATCCCCCCGTCTTACCTCCTTCCCTTCCCCACAGCACCTGTATATATGTATATATGGTTGTACATATTTATTACTCTATTTATTTATTTATTTATTTATTTATTTTACTTGTACATTTCTATCCTACTTATTTTATTTTGTTGGTATGTTTGGTTCTGTTCTCTGTCTCCCCCTTTTAGACTGTGAGCCCACTGTTGGGTAGGGACTGTCTCTATGTGATGCCAATTTGTACTTCCCAAGCGCTTAGTACAGTGCTCTGCACATAGTAAGCGCTCAATAAATATGATTGATTGATTGATTGATTGATTTTACAGATGAGGTAACTGAGGCTCAGAGAAGTTAAGTGACTTGCCCAAAGTCACACAGCTGACAATTGGCAGAGCTGGGAGATGAACCCATGACCTCTGACTCCAAAGCCCGGGCTTTGGAGTCAGACGTGCATGTAGCTATAATTCTATTTATATAATTATTTATATAATGATGTGTATATAGCTATAATTCTATTTATTCTGATGGTATTGACACCTGTCTACTTGTTTTATTGTCTGTTTCCCACTTCTAGACTGTGAGTCCATTGTTGGATAGGGACCGTCTCTATATGTTGCCAATTTGTACTTCCCAAGCACTTACTATAGTGCTCTGCACCCAGTAAGCGCTCAATAAATACGATTGAGTGACTGAATGAATTAAGGTGTTGAAGGTGGAGGGAGTGATTATCTATGAAATATGAAGAGATGGAAACTTGGTTATCGTGTCAGCCTCCTTATTGACCTCCCAGCCTCTATTCTCTCCCCTCGCTTGTTTGTAGTTTGCTCTGTTCATTTTTCTAAATCACCATTTTGCATGCATCTTCCTGCTTCTCAAAAACCTCCAAAGGCAACCCATTCCTCATCACAATTACGGTTTTTAAAATGGTATTTGTTAAGTGCTTATTATGTGCCAGGCACTGTACTAAGCGCTGGGGTAGATAGAAGCTAACCAGATTGGATGTGGTCTGTGTCCCACATGGATCAATCAGTTGTATTTATTGAGCACTTACTGGGTGCAGAGCCCTGTACTAAGTACTTGGAGGAGTACAGTATATCAGAATTGGTGCACACATTCCCTGCCCACAACAAGCTTTACTTAAGTGCTGTGGGGCTGTGGAGGAGGAGGTGAATAAAGGGAGCATATCAGGGTGACGCGGAGAGAGTGGGAGAAGGGAAAAGGAGGCCTGATTCAGGGAAGGCTTCTTGGAAGAGACGTACCTTCAATAAGGCTTTGAAGGAGGGGAGAGTAACCGTCTGTTGGCATGAAGAGGGAGGGGACTCTGGGCCAGAAGCAGGACGCAGGCAAGAGTTTGACAGCTAGACAGAGGAGATCGAGGTACAGAGTGCTTAGAACAGTGCTTTGCACGTAGTAAGCACTTAATAAATGTCATTATTATTATTATTAGTGCGTGGGCTGGGTTGTAATAGATCATTGAGTTGAGGTGAAATCATCATCATCATCATCATCAATCGTATTTATTGAGCGCTTACTATGTGCAGAGCACTGTACTAAGCGCTTGGGAAGTACAAATTGGCAACATATAGAGACAGTCCCTACCCAACAGTGGGCTCACAGTCTAAAAGGGGGAGACAGAGAAGAAAACCAAACATACTAACAAAATAAAATAAATAGGATAGATATGTACAAGTAAAATAAATAAATAAATAAATAGAGTAATAAATATGTACAAACATATATACATATATGCAGGTGCTGTGGGGAAGGGAAGGAGGTAAAATGGGGGGGATGGAGAGGGGGACGAGGGGGAGAGGAAGGAAGGGGCTCAGACTGGGAAGGCCTCCTGGAGGAGGTGAGCTCTCAGCAGGGCCTTGTAGGGAGGAAGAGAGCTAGCTTGGCGGAGGGGGAGAGGGAGGGCATTCCAGGCCCGGGGGATGACGTGGGCCGGGGGTCGATGGCGGGACAGGCGAGAACGAGGTACAGTGAGGAGATTAGCGGCGGAGGAGCGGAGGGTGCGGGCTGGGCAGTAGAAGGAGAGAAGGGAGGTGAGGTAGGAGGGGGCGAGGGGATGGACAGCCTTGAAGCCCAGGGTGAGGAGTGAAATAGGAGGGGGCGAGTTGATTAGTGCTTTAAAGTCAATGGTGAGGAGTTTCTCTCTGATGCAGAGATAGATATGGTTGTACAGATTTATTACTCTATTTTACTTGTACTTCTTTACTATTCTATTTATTTTGTTAATGGTGTGCATTTAGCTTTAATTCTATTTGTTCTGACGACTTGACACCTGTCCACATGTTCTGTTTTGTTGTCTGTCTCCCCCTTCTAGACTGTGAGCCCGTTGTTGGGTAGGGACCATCTCTATACGTTGCCAACTTGTATTTCCCAAGCTCTTAACACAGTGCTCTGCACACAGTAAGTGCTCAATAAATACGATTGAATGAATGAATGGGCAATCACTGGAGGTTCCTGAGAAGTGGGGAAACACGGACTCAAAAGAGGTGTTCTGTTCCGTGGCCATAGACTGCATGCCTAACTCCAGTCAGACAGGTTGGTCTCAGGAGCAAGAGGAAAATGAGTATATGAACAGATGGATGTCAGCTCACCACTTCTGGATAAATAATTTGGATACACACCCCTCAGCTCCCCTGCTTCTGTGACACCTGGACTCTCTCTCTTTGCTCTCCCTCTCACCTTCCTCGCCCCACAGCACTTTTGTCTATATGTATATATCTATAATTCTGTTTATTTATATTGATGCCTATTAACATCTTTTGATGTCTGTCTCCCCCCTCCCTAGACTGTAATAATAATAATAATGATGATGGCATTTGTTAAGCACTTTAGGCCAAGCAGTGTTCTAAGCACTGGGGTAGATACAATTTTTCAGGTTGCCCAATGTGGGGCTCACAGTCTTTATCCCCATTTTCCAGATGAGGTAACTGAGGCACGGAGGAGTTAAGTGACTTGCCCAAAGTCTCACAGCTGACAGGTGGTGGAGGTAGAATTAGAACCCATGACCACGGACTCCCAAGCCTGCGTTCTTTCCACAAGACTTTCCAGATTGTAGGCCTGTTATGGACAGGGATTGTCTCTCTTTATTGCCGTATTGTACTTTCCAAGAGCTTAGTATAGTACCCTGGACATAGTAAGCGCTCAATAAATACGATTGAGTGAATTCATTCAATCATCAGGTCCCATTCTAGCAGGTTCCCTGGCTCACTTTGAGTTTTCTCCCCTGCCAAATTGAGTCCCTTACTCATCTAGGGAAACAGAACTCATTTCTCTAAAACAAAATGTTGTTAGAAGCCTGAAGCCCTCCAGGAGTAGGCTGGTGGGACCTATTTTCAATTTTTTATTAAAGTTATTACACACACCCACACACACAATCTGATTTCTTCTATGTGCCTGCCATGTGGATCTGCCTGAACTCGCATAACCGTATCTACCCATTCTGGAAAAAGCAAGTAATGGTTCTCCATTTTCTTGTCCGACAAAAATTTCCCTGTAAAATGGAACTACAGCCAAATGATCAAACAGCCTGGGCAGCCAACCCAGACTGCTAAAATCCAGGTATTTACAGCTGGAGAGTGTCGATCAATAGTAGTAAATATGCATGTGAGACACCTAGACTGACTTTAGACAAGACCTGCAGAACAAACCCCTTGCAAATAGCTGCAAAGAACATGATTACTTCTTTATCTAATACCCCAGGAATGTTACGGAGACCCAGTTGTTGTAACACGGCTGTGGTCTGCGGTTATTAACTTAATGCGAAAACATGACTAATTCCAAATGGCATTAAAATCCTTCAATCAAAACTCTTGAGCGTGTGCATGCAAATTGCTTCAGGTTAAAAGAAAACCAGTTGGGAAATGCTGAACCTCAAATCCCTTTACTAATTTTGAGTTCATCGAGCTCCACAGTTTGAAGTGATCGGAGGATCTCGGGAGTAATAACGAAAAGCATCAGCCAACAAGTTTTGAGTGGGAGCCAAAGCTACTCTGTTTTTTGGGTTGGGCTGAATTCCTTCTGCTAATGAATAAAGTATATGATTGAAAAAAGCAAAATATTCCTTTCAGAGGGCTAGCCTGGGCCAGCAGTTCTTTTGAATATCTCTAGTTTCCTCCTGGTTCTAGTCAGCATTTTTTTTTACCATTCTTATGGCTGTAAACATTTTACAGCATTATTATTTATTAACAATAAATGCTAATGCCTTTCATTCAAGTGCGTAGTACAGTGCTCTGCACACAGTAAGCACTCAGTAAATACGATTGAATGAATGAATGAATGAAAGTGAAATGTGTCTTGGCAGGAAGGGCCTGTATTCATTCATTCAATCGTATTTACTGAGCGCTTATTGTGTGCAGAGCACTGTACTAAGCACTTGGGAAGTACAAGTCGACAACATATAGAGACGGTCCCTACCCAACAGGGGGCTCGCAGTCTAGAAGGGGGAGACAGACAACAAAACAAAACAAGTAGAAAGGTTGTCACCCAAATGATTTCTCTTTGACAACTTCCAGTCCAAGAAGGTAGAAGAGGGGATTACTGAGATTTCCCCCATTTTATATTTGAGGCTCTGGGAGGGCTTCTTTTTTTAAGTGGTATTTGTTTATAGTTGAGATTTACCCCATTTTATATTTGAGGCTCCGGGAAGGCTTCTTTTTTGTGGTATTTGTTAATAGTAATAATAATAGTCCTTAGGTACAAGTTAGTCAGGTTGGACACAGTCCCTGTTCCACATGAGGCTCACACTCTTATCCCCATTTTACAGATGAGGTCACTGATCCCCAAAGAAATGAAGTGACTTGCCCAAGGTCACACAGCAGACATGAGGCAGAGACAGGATTAGAAGCTAAATTCGTCTTCTAAGCCTTACGGCTTCTCTAAGCTTAATTTGTTAAGTGCTGTACTGTTAAGTACTGGGGTAATAATAATAATAATGATGATGGCATTTATTAAGCGCTTACTATGTGCAAAGCACTGTTTTAAGTTCTCGGTAGACACAAGATAATCAGATTGGGCATGGTCCCTGTCCTGAGTTGGAAGGAGGAGGGTTTAATCTCTGTTTTACAGATGACATAATCGAGGCACAGAGAGGTTCAGTGATTTGCCCAAGGCCACACAGCGGACAAGTGGCAGAGTTGGAATTAGGGCCAGGTCCCCTGTGCTCTTTCCATTAGGCCGTGCTGCTTCTGGAATGTCAATCGACAGTTACCTCTCATAATTTGGTACCTCCAGACATATTTTTTATTACATTTTATTGTATAATAATACCAGTAACAACAACAACAATGATAATCACCATCATTATAAGAAAATAATAGGAACTGAAGTATTTGTTGCAGTGCCCAGGGAAGCTGATTTATTTGCCCAATGTCACACAGCAGGAAGAGCGGAGATTGGAGTCTAGGTTTCCAGCCTCTCAATCCTGTGCTCTTTTCAGTAGGCCACAGTGCTGTGAGTTACCTAAGCATCTGTGCTAGACTTAGCATTACTGGTCCCATCTGCTTGCTATTTTTTATGGAATTTGCTAACCGCTTACTATGCGCCAGGCACTGTATTAAGAGCTGGGGTAGATGCGAGATGGTTGGTTTGGACACAGCCCCTGTCCCACACAGGCCTCACTGTCTTAAGCCACATTTTACAGATGAGGTAACCTATGCACAGAAAAGCAAAGTAACTTGCCCAAGGTCACACAGCAGACAGGTAGCAGAGCCAGAACTAGAACCCAGGTCCTGATGACTCCCAGGCCTGTGTTCTATCTACTAGACAACGCTGCCTCTTGCTATTCCCGTCATTATTCTGCCAACCTTTACCATGTATTTGTCAAATTCATTTCCCGTGCCTTTACCCATTAACAGCAGTACTCATAAATCAGTCAATCGTATTAATTTTGAGTACTTACTCTGTGTGGAGCACTGTGCTAAGTGTTTGGAGGTGCCTGATAGAACTAGCAGAAGTGATTCCTGCCCTCAAAAAGCTTACAGTCTAGTGGAGGAGACAGACACTTAAATTAAGGGAAGTGGAAGCCACAGAGTTGAAAGATAAGAACATATGTGCTGCAGGTGATTATCCAATTGCTTAGAACAGTGCTTTGCACATAGTAAGAGCTTAACAAATACCATTATTATTATTAAAATGCTCAAGTGGCAGTATTGGGGAATTAGCATGCAGAGATGACAGATTAATCAGGGAAGGCCTCCTGGAAAAGATGTGATTTTAGGAAACCTTTTAAGGTGGGGAGAATAGTGAGAACTTCTCATCTTCCCACCCAAACCTTACCTCTCCTGTCTTTCTCATCACTGCAGACACCACCACTATCCTCCCTGTCACACCAGCCCATAACCTTGGCGTAATCTTCTTTTTTAAAGTATTTGTTAAGCTCTTATTTTGTGCCACACTGTACTAAGCACTGGGGTAGCTATGAGATAGACAGGTTGGACACAGTCCATGTTCCACGTGGGGCTCAAGTGACTTGTTCAAGGTCACCCAGCCGACCAGTGTCAGTGGTGGTTTTAGAACCCAAACCTTTCTGACTCCGGCCCATGCTCTATCCACTAGACTGCATTGCTTCTCATCTCATCTCAGCCTTGACTCATCTTTCATTTAACCATATATTTGATCCATCACCAAATCCAGTCATTTCTACATTCACAACATCATTAAAATTCACCCTTTCTCTCTATCCAAACTGCTACTACACTAATCCGAGCCACTTATATTCCACCTTCAATAATGCATCTGCCTCATTCACGACCTTTCCAGGGATCCTATGTTTCCCCTCCCCAGTACTTAGTTCACTCTGTTGCCTGGATAAATTTTCTAAAAAATCTTTCATTCCACATATCCCCACTCCTCAAGAACCTCCAGTGGTTGCCCATTCATTCATTTATTCGTTCATATTTATTGAACGCTTACTGTGTGCAGAGCACTGCACTAAGCACTTGGGAAGTACAAGTCGGCAACATATGGAGACGGTCCCTACACAATAATGGGCTCATGGTCTCGAAAGGGGAAATAGACAACGAAACAAAACATATTTCCTCATGAAATAGAAGCTCCTTAACGCCTGCTTCAAAGTATTCAAACAGTTCTCCTCCTCCTACCTCACCTGGCCGAGTAAGCGCTTTGTGGGCAGGGAATATGTCTGTTACATTGTTATACTTTACTCTCCCAAACACTTAGTACAGTCCCCTGCAACACAGTAAGCACTAAATAAATGTAACTGGCTGACTTCAAAGCCCTACTGAAGGCTCACTACCTCCAGGAGGCTTTTCCAGAGACTAAGCCCCCCTTTTTTGCTCAGCTCCCCATCTCCTCCCCGTCTCCACGACTGCTTCCCTTTGCTCTACATCCCCTCCCCGCCTCACATCACTTATACATATCTATAATTCTATTTATTTATAATTAATGCCTGTTCACTTTCATTCAATCATTTATTTATTTTACTTGTACCTATCTATTCTATTTATTTTATTTTGTTAGTATGTTTGGTTTTGTTCTCTGTCTCCCCCTTCTAGACTGTGAGCCCACTGTTGGGTAGGGACTGTCTCTATATGTTGCCGGCTTGTACTTCCCAAGCGCTTAGTACAGTGCTCTGCACACAGTAAGCGCTCAATAAATGTGATTGATTGATTGATTGATTTAATCAAATTTATTGAGTGCTTACTGTGTGCAGAGCACTGTACTAAGCACTTGTACTAAGCATTTACTTGTTTTGATGTGTATGCATCTTTAATTCTATGTATTTATATTGATGCTATTGATACTTGTTTATTTGTATTGATGTCTGTCTCCCGCTTCTAGACTGTGAGCCCACTGTGGGCAGGGATTGCCTCTCTTTGTTGCTGAATTGTACTTTCCAAGCACTAACAGTGCTCTGCACATAGCACATAGTAAGTGCTCAAAAAATATGAGTGACTGAATGAATGAATGACCCATCCTACCCACTTTGCTCCACAGACGCCAACCTCACTGTGCATCTATATGGATCTCATCAATCTCTCCCTTCTGTGTCACCTGTGCACTTGTATCTGTACCCTTTAAGCACTTGATATTCATCCCACCATCAGCCCCACAGCATTTGATTACTTGCTATACCATGTTTTATGTCTTTCTCCCCCTATAATAATAATAATGACATTTATTAAGCACTTACTATGTGCAAAGCACTGTTCTAAGCGCTGGGGAGGTTACAAGGTGATCAGGTTGTCCCGTGGGGGGCTCACAGTCTTCATCCCCATTTTACAGATGAGGTAACTGAGGCACAGAGAAGTTAAGTGACTTGCCCAAAGTCACACAGCTGACAATTGGCAGAGCCGAGATTCGAACCCCTGACATCTGACTCCAAAGCCTGTGTTCTTTCCACTGAGCCATGCCGCAAGCTCCATGTGGGCAGGGAATTCACCATTTCTTTATTTTATGCTTTACTCCTTCGATTTAGTTTAATGACTATTTAATTTACTTTGATGACTCCATCTCTAGACTGAAATTTCTTGTGGGCAGGGAAGTAACTCTGTTACTTTGTACTCCCCCAAACACTTAGCACAGTGTCCTGCGCACAACAAGTTCTCAATAAATATCATTGATTGATTATTTTTTGAGTGCTAACTTGGAGCAATTCACTTTGGAAGCATAAAATAAAGAAATGGTGGATTCACTGCCCACATGGAGTTTCCACTGCTATGGGGGGAGAAAGACATAAAAGTTGTGGTATAACAAGTAATCCAAATAAACAACTGAATATATAATTGAATAAACTTATAAGTGCTGGGAGTGAAAGGGGTTAATGTGCATATTCAAGCAAAGATCTTCTGCCTGTGTCCAGACCAGGTCATCCTGGAGAGAAGCCCACCCTAGTAATAATAATAATAATAAAACTAGTATTTGTTATGTGCTTACTATGTACCAGGCACTGTACGGAGCACTGGGGTGGATACAATTAAATTGGGTGGGACACAATCCCTGTCCCGCATAGGGCTCACAGTCTTAATCCCCATTTTACAGATGAGTTAACTGGGGCCCAGAAAAGTGAAGTGACTTGCTCAAGGCCACACAGTAGACAGGTGTTGGAGCCAGAATTAGAGCCCTATCCTGGAAGAGCCAGATAAGAGACGAGATAGCAAAGGACCATGGTACCTCATCCTCCAAGAGAAGCATGACCCCAAAACCTCAACCTGTTGACGGACAGAATGGAAGAGGCACCCGGCCAAACTCAGATAACACCACTATGAGTTGGTACCGGGGGAAGCAGTGTGGCTCAGTGGAAAGAGCACGGGCTTTGGAGTCCTCCTTACCTCCTTCCCCTCCCCACAGCACCTGCATATATGTTTGTACAGATTTATTACTCTATTTATTTTATTTGTACATATTTACTATTGTATTTATTTTATTTTGTTAATATGTTTTGTTTTGTTTTCTGTCTTCCCCTTCTAGACTGTGAGCCCGCTGTTGGGTAGGGACCATCTCTATATGTTGCCAACTTGTACTTCCCAAGCGTTTAGTACAGTGCTCTGCACACAGTAAACACTCAATAAATACGATTGAGTGAATGAATGAATGAGTCAGAGGTCAGGGGTTCAAATCCTGGCTCTGCCAGTTGTCAGCTGTGTGACTTTGGGCAAGTCACTTAACTTCTCTGTGCCTCAGTTCCCTCATCTGTAAAATGGGGATTAAGACTGTGAGCCCCAAGTAGGACAACCTGATCACCTTGTAACCTCCCCAGCACTTAGAACAGTGCTTTGCACATAGTAAGTGCTTAATAAATGCCATCATTATTATTATTATTATTATTATTATTATTACCACTCTGTGCCTCACCATCAGTCAAACCATATTTACTGAACTCCCGCTGTATGTAGAGCACTGTACTAAGCCCTTAGAAGAGTACAATATAATACAGTTGGTAGCTTGCAGTTTAGAGTTACCATGAAAATATGTTATCTAAGCAAAGTGACAAACCTGGAAAATCCCTACCCTGTGTGTGGAGGGACATGGAGACGATAGAAGGGATGGGATATAAGGCATCTCGAAATAGTCTGTGTGTTTACCAGAAGACTACATTTGGCAATAAAACACTGCTTGTTTCACGGTGGACTCCTCTACCTCTTCTGGGGGGTGGGGGTGGTAGTGTCCACTGGGGCTCAGGACATCAGCAAGTGCCCAGGAGGGTTATAAATAAGGACCTAAAAGAGTTAAGAGTTGGCAGATGGAATTATACAGCTCTAGGTGCTGAGAGAAAAATCAGAAAGGCTTGCTGGGGGAATTGGGATCTTAGGAGCATGGCTCAGTGGAAAGAGCCCGGGCTTTGGAGTCAGAGGTCATGGGTTCAAATCCCGGCTCCACCACTTATCAGCTGTGTGACTTTGGGCAAGTCACTTCACTTCTCTGGGCCTCAGTTACCTCATCTGTAAAATGGGGATGAAGACTGTGAGCCACCCGTGGGACAACCTGATCACCTTCTTAACCTCCCCAGCGCTTAGAACAGTGCTTTGCACATAGTAAGCGCTTAATAAATGCTATCATTATCATTATTATTATTATTAGGAGGGATTTGAATGTGGGGAGAGCTGTAATCCGCCAGACCTGGGGAGAGGAAGGAGTTCCAAATTAGGGAAACAGCATAAGCGTAAACATGGGAAAGTCAAAAATGAGGTAGGTTTAGGAGGTCAGCTTTGGAGGAACAAAGAGAGCGGAGAGGTAGAGATTACTTCCTGACTTCAGCCTGTCTTGGGACATTTTGGCTTTTAAAATGATCTGCTGACTCATGTTTATCTGGTGCTCGGGTCTGATTTCTTTGCCTTTTTTGGCCCAGCCGGAGCCCATCGAGTCATTTTCCATTCAATATTCCTGTTCTCCATTTCTGGTGTCTCAACACACCTCCCCTGAATTTCTCCCTATGAAATTTCATCCGGCTTTGGAAAGAATATTTCTTTAATTTATCAAGGTCACTTTGAATTTTATTCCTGTCTCTGAGATAGTGTCAGACCCATTCGGTGTGAAGCCTTCCAGCAAACATAATGAGAACATTCTCAATTCTTTCATGAAGATATCAATAAAGATATTAAATAGGGCCACACCTGAAGCTGCACTTCATGTTTCATGATTCAACACATCCTCCCAAATTGTTACCAAACCGGTGAGAGCTACCCTTTGGTTGTCTTGAGACTGTGAATCCATTTATTGTCGAAGCAAATTCCATTGGTCTGATTTGCTTGGCACAAAGTGGGAGAATCTGGTGCTGTTTTCAATAGTCGGAAATTATCTGTCTGAAGACTTGTCATATTACCACCCGAGTTATCAAAGCAAACACGATAGGTCTTTAAATACCAGAGCGATCTTTTTCTCATACTTTTAAACTGACCAAGAATTAACTTTTGTCCAGTCCTTAGAGGCCTTCCCCGTTTACTACCAGTTCTCAAAATTAATAGCTACTAGCTATGAGTGTCCTTAGGGAATGAGATGTCTAGGGGCAAATACTCTGGTGGTTGTGTGTGTGTGTCTGGCTCTACCATTTACCTTCTGTATAATAATAATAATAATTATGGTATTTTTTAACTACTTAATATGTGCCAAGCACTTATACTAAGCACTGGGAAAGACACAAGATAATAAGGTCCCAGTTGGGGCTCACAGTCTCAGTAGGAAGGAAAGCAGGTATGGAATCCCCATTTGGCAGATGAGGGAATTGAGGCCTAGAGAAGTGAAGTGACTCGCCCAAGGCCACGCAGCAGGTAAATGGCAAAGCTTAGAATCCAGGTCCTTTGACTCCTAAGCCTGTGCTCTTTCTACTAAGTTACACTGCTCCTCCTTGAACTTGGGCAAGTCACTTAACTTCTCGGCACTTTAAGTTTCCTCAACTGTAAAATGGGGACTAAAATACCTGGCCTCCCTCTCCCTCAGACCCAAACCTTGTTCTCCCCCTGACTTTTCCATCACTGTAGTTGGCACTTCCATCCTTCCTGTCTCACAAGCCCGTAACTTTTGTGTTATCCTTCTAGACTGTGAGCCTGTTGTTGGGTAGGGACCGTCTTTATATGTTGCCAACTTGTACTTCCCAAGCGCTTAGTACCGTGCTCTGCACACAGTAAGTGCTCAATAAATACGATTGAATGAGTGAATCCTTGTCTTCTCCTCTCTCTCACTCAACTCATATATGTTGCCGACTTGTACTTCCCAAGTGCTTAGTACAGTGCTCTGCACACGGTAGCCCTCAATAAATACGATGGAATGAAAGAATGAATATTCTATCCATCATTTAATCCTGTTGGTCCCACCTTCACAACATTGCTAAAATCCTCCCTTTCCTCTCCATCCAAGCTGCAACCACATTAGTATAATCACTCATCCTTTCCCGCCTGGATTACTGCGTCAGACTCCTGTCTCTCCCCACTCCAGTTGATAATTCACTCTGCGCTCTGGATCATTTTTCTATAAAAAGTTCAGGACATGTCACCCTGCTCCTCTAAAAACTCTAGCGGATGCCCACCCACCTCTGCATCAAACAACAACTCCTCACCATTAGCTTTCAAGCACTTCACCACCTTCATTCATCATCATCATCAATCATATTTATTGAGAGTTACTGTGTGCAGAGCACTGTACTAAGCGCTTGGGAAGTACAAGTTGGCAACATATAGAGACAGTCCCTACCCAGCAGTGGGCTCACAGTCTAAAAGGGGGAGACAGAGAACAAAACCAAACATACTAACAAAATAAAATAAATAGAATAGATATGTACAAGTAAAATAGAGCAATAAATATGTACAAACATATATACATATATATATACATATTCATTCATTCATTCAATCATATTTATTGAGTGCTTACTGTGTGCAGAGCTTGGGAAGTACAAGTTAGTAACATATAGAGACAGTCCCTACCCAACAACGGGCTCATAGTCTAGAATGGGGAGACAGACAAAACATGTGTACAGGTGTCAAGTCATCAGAACAAATAGAATTAAAGCTAAGAAATAAATTAAATAAAAGAATTAAGGGCTCACCTTGCCCCCCCATCTCATGTCGCTGTTATCCTTTTTTCAACCCAGCCCACACACTTTGCGACTCTAATGTCTACCTTCTCACTGTGCTTCGATCTCAACTATCGCGCCGCCAAAACCCTGCTTTTGGCTTGGAACACCCTCCCTGCTCAAATCCAACAGACGATTACTCTTCCCCCATTCAAAGCCTTGTTGAGGATACATCTCTTTTTGGAGGTCTTCCCAGCCTAAGGTCCCCTTTCCTTTTCCCCCACTCCCTTCTGTGTCACCCTGACTTCCTCCCTTTGCTCTTCAAGCCCCACAGCAGTTCTGTACATATATGTAATTTATATATTTGTATTGATGTCTTTCCCCCTCACTCTAGGCTGTAAGCTCATTGTGGGCAAGGAGCGTGTCTGTTTACTGTTGTAATAATAATAATGGCATTTATTAAGCACTTACTATGTGCAAAGCACTGTTCTAAGTTCTGGGGAGGTTACAAGGTGATCAGGTTGTCCCACAGGGGGGCTCACAGTCTTAATCCCCATTTTACAGATGAGGGAACTGAGGCACAGAGAATAATAATAATAATAATAATAATAATAATAATAGCATTTATTAAGCACTTACTACATGCAAAGCACTGTTCTAAGCACTGGGGAGGTTACAAGGTGATCAGGTTGTCCCACGGGGGGCTCACAGTCTTAATCCCCATTTTACAGATGAGGTAACGGAGGCAATTGGCGGAGCTGGGATTTGAACCCATGACCTCTGACTCCAAAGCCCGTGCTCTTTCCACTGAGCCACTATGCTTCTTGTAATATACTCTCCCAAGTGTTTAGTATAGTGTTTCACACACAGTAAGTGCTCAATAAATACTATTGAATGAATGAATGTTAGGAATTGTGTCTGATCAGAATTTAGTGTATCTGCCACTACGCTTGGCAAATAGTAAGCACTTAAGAAATAACATTGTTATTTGTAGACTATTATTATCTTTATCGCTACTTCTTTATTTTTTCTTCTGGTAGTCAGCCAACCATATTTATTCAGCACTTACAGTGTGCAGAGCAGCATAGTAAGTACTTGGGAGAATTTTGTTTTTTTGTCTTTCTCCCCCTTCTAGACCGTGAGCCCATTGTTGGGTAGGGACCATCTCTATATGTTGCCAACTTGTATTTCCCAAGCGCTTAGTACAGTGCTCTGCACACAGTAAGTGCTCAGTAAATACGATTGAATGAATGAATGAATGAATGAACAATATTATAATTGTACATTCCTTGCCCTCAGTGAGCTTACAGTCTAGAGGGGGAGACAGACATTAAAACTAATAAATAAATGACAGATGTGGACATAAGTGCTGTGGGGCTGGGAGGGGAGATGAATAAAGTCAGACACAGAGGGAGTGGAAGTGGAAGAAGCAGCGTGGCTCAGTGGAAAGAGCCCAGGCTTTGGAGTCAGAGGTCATGGGTTCAAATCCTGGCTCTGCCAATTGTCAGCTGTGTGACTTTGGGCAAGTCACTTAACTTCTCTGGGCCTCAGTTCCCTCATCTGTAAAATGGGAATTAAGACTGTGAGCCCCCAGAGGGACCACCTGACCACCTTATAACCCCCCCCCAGCACTTAGAACAGTGCTTTGTACATAGTAAGTGCTTAATAAATGCCATTATTATTATTAAGAGGAAGGGAGGACTTAGGGAAGGCTTCTTGGAGGAGATGCTCCTTCCATAGGGATTTTTTAAGTGGGGAGAGCAACTGTCTGTCAGATATGAAGAGGGATGACTTTCCAGGCCAGAGACAGGGCATCGGCAAGAGGTCGGCAGCGAGATAGATGACATCGAGGTACAGTGAGAAGGTTCATTCATTCATTCAATAATATTTATTGAGCATTTACTACATGCAGAGCACTGCACTAAGTGCTTGGGAAGTACAAGTTGGCAACATATAAGGTTGCCAACATATAATGCCAACATAAGGTTGGCATTAGAGGAGGGAAGTCTGTGTGCTTGGTTGTATTAGGAGAATAGTTAGGGGAGGTAAAAGTGGGCAAGGTGGTGGAGTGCTTTTAAAGCTATTGGTAAGGAATTTCTGTTTTATGCGGAGGTGGATGGGCAACCAAGGGAGGTTCCTTGAGGAGAAGGTTGAATTACTACTAGTAGCGGCAGGTTCTGTTTCCCAGGGGGCCTATCCTCTCTCAGAGAGTGGGATTCAAGACAGCTGCCCTCACACTGTGCAAGCCAGCTAGCCAGGATGCTGTTGACTCAGGGACATCAGTCAATCAATCAATAATATTTACTGAGCAGCAGCTTCATTTTTTAATAACATCTCAAGCCCTTGGAGAAGTGCAAAAGAATCCCTTCACTTGATCCTTATCCTTAACTATATTACAATCTAGCAAGGGATGCAGACACTAAATCAACTCAATTGGAAGCTTCTGGAGGGTAGGGATTGTGTCTACCACCTCTCTTGGTACTCTTGGTAACCACCTAGGAGAGTGTTCTGCACAAAGCAAGCACTCAATAAATACCACTGATTGATTGATTAATATTAAAAATATAGTAAGACAAGTAATAGCATCTATAAAGATATGCACACAAGTGCTCCTACTGACTATTGTTTAAGTTATTGTGTACAGTGCTGTAATAAGCACTGGGGTGGGTAAAAGATAATTGGGTCCCACATTGAGTTTACAGTCCCAGTAGGAGGAAGGACAGGTATTGAATCTCCATTTTCCAGGTGAGATAACTGAGGTCCAGGGAAGTTAAGTGATTTGCCCAAGGTCACACGGAAGGTAAGTGGTGGACCTGGGATTGGAACCTACGTCTCCTGACACCCAGGCCTGGGGTCTTTCCACTAGGCTACACTGCAAGAGGTAGATCCTGTATATGCTATCGAGGATGAAGCAACGGATCTTGAAATGGACTGGATATGGGATAGGGAGGAGCCAAGGAAATGGTGCAGTTATGGGCTTGAGGACCCACTCTCAGAGTGACATCTGGAGAGTTTCCAGTCCTCTACCACTCTCGACTACAGGAGGAAGAGTCAGGCAAGAGGCCTTCCCATTCCATTCCTAGCTTGGCCAGTGGCTAGTGAGTGGAAGGCCATCTGCTATAAGTCAAAACTCCCCTGTGCTGGGCAGCAGCGGCACAGGAGAGTGTCAAGGGCGGAGACTCAAGTTGGCTGTGCAGAAGGAAACACTGGTAAACCAATTCCATATTTTTACCAAGAAAACCCTATGGATCCACTACAAGAACGATTGCAGATGGAGGTGGGGTGTACAAGGAGACAAGTGGCCATGGCATCACTAGGGTTCGGAGATGACTCGACAGCATAAGAAGAGAATGAGAAGCAGCATGAGAAGCAGCGTGGCTCAATGGAAAAGAGCACTGGCTTTGGAATCAGAGGTCATGGGTTCAAATTTCGGCTCCACCAATTGTCAGCTGTGTGACTTTGGGCAAGTCACTTAACTTCTCTGTGCCTCAGTTCCCTCATCTGTAAAATGGGGATGAAGACTGCGAGCCCCCCGTGGGACAACCTGATCACCTTGTAAGCTCTCCAGCGCTTAGAACAGTGCTTTGCACATAGTAAGTGCTTAATAAATGCCATTATTATTATTATTAAAAGACGAGACCAAAACAGGCTAGAGGAATGAAGGGAGCAGTGGTGTTGCCAGCTATCTAGGAAAAGTAAAGAATAGGAAAGAATTTGGGATGTAAAATGGAGCACTTGGGAGAGTATAATATAACAGTATAACCCACGCATTCCCTGCCCACAATGAGTTTACAGTCTAATGGGAGAGATAGACATTAAATAAAAAAATACGGCTATGTACATAAGTGCTGTGTGCCTGGGATGAATAAAGGGAGCAAGTCAGGGTGATGCAGAAGGGAGTGGAAGAAAAGGAAAAGAGGGCTCAGTTAGGGAAGGCCTCTTGGAGGAGAGGTGCCTTCAGTAAGGCTCTGAATTAGGGGAAGTAATTGTCGGCTATGAAGACGGAGGGCCTTCCAGGCCAGAGGTAGGAAATGGGTGAGAGGTCGGTGAAGAGAGAGACAGATTAAATTACACTGAGTAGGTTGGGGTATTGGAGAATAATAATAATAATAATAATAATAATAATAATGGCATTTATTAAGTGCTTACTATGTGCAAAGCACTGTTCTAAGCCCTGGGGAGGTTACAAGGTGATCAGGTTGTCCCACAGGGGGTTCACAGTATTAATCCCCATTTTACAGTTGAGGCAATTGAGGTCCAGAGAAGTTAAGTGACTTGCCCAAGGTCACACAGCTGACAATTGGAGGAGCCGGGATTTGAACCCATGACCTCTGACTCCAAAGCCCGGGCTCGTTCCACTGAGCCGTAGTAGGAGAGAACTGAGGTGAGGTAGGAGGGAGAAAAGTGATTGACTGCTTTAAAGCTGATGGTAAGGAGTTTCTTTTTGATGCTGAGTTGGATGGGCAGCTTCTGGAGGTCCTTGAGGAGTGAGGAAACATGGGCTGGATGTTTTTGTAGAAATATGAACCAGGCAGCAGAGTGAAGTGAGGTCATTTATTCATATTAATGTGTCTCCCTGTCTAGACTCTAAGCTCATTATGGATAGGGAGCATGCGTACTTATTCTGCTTTATTGTACTCTCCCAAACAGTACAGTGCTCTGCACATGGTAAGTTCTCAATTAATGTGATTGATTGACTGGAGTGGGGAGAGATAAAAGACAGGAAGGTCAGCAAAGAGGCTGATGTAGAAATCGAGGCAGAATATGGTAAGTGCCTGGATTAATGTGGTAGCTGGTTGGAGTGGAAAAGGTGGATTTTATTCTTTCAATCGTATTTATTGAGCACTTGCTGGATGCACAGCACCGTACTAAGGACTTGGAAAGTACTATTCGGCAACAGATAGAAACAACCCCTGCCCACAGCGGGCTCACAGTCTAAATTTTAGTGTTGCTGTGTAGGTCAAACTGACGGGATTTAGTGATAGCTTGATTTTGTGGGTTGAAAGAGAGAGATGAGTCAAGGAAAATGCCCAGGGCATGGGCTTGTGAGACAGGAAGGATGGTGGTGCCATTTACTGTGATGGGAAAGTCAGGGGGAGGACAGGGTTTGGGTGGGATGATGAGGAGTTCTGCTTTGAGCATGTTGAGTTTGAGGTGACGGTGGGACATCCAGATAAAGGGGTCTAGAAGGCAGCAGGAAATGTGAGACTGCAGAAAGGGAGAGAGATCAGGGCTGGAAGTGTAGATTTGTAAATCATCCACTTAGAGGTGGTAGTTGAAGATTCTATGCCTCAGTTTTTTCATCTGTAAAAGGGATATAAAATGCTTTTTCTCCTTCCCTCTTAGACTGCAAGCCCTCTGTGGGACGTGGAATGTGTACTACAAGTATCTTGCATAGTTTGCATATCATATTGGATATGCATATTTTCTTGTATATACCTTAGTGCTTCGGGAACTTAGAGGACACTTAATATATGTCATCTTCTTACTATTTAATGGGCGGAAACCGTCACTCTACTGATCAAACTACAGTTGCTTTTAGAAGAGCATTTCTAGAGCTGTGATACCAAGTAGATGAATCAGTCCAATTCCCCAAATCATTCCTTCTGCAAATCATTTATATTACCCTCATTGGTATCAACCCACGAATCCATGAGTAACAGTGTGGCCTAGTGGAAAGAGCAGCGGCCTGGGAGTCAAAGGACCAGGTTCTAATCTCAGCCCCCCCACTTGTCGGCTGTGTGACCTTGAGTAAGTCACTTTACTTTTCGGTGCCTCAGTTACCTCACCTGGAAAATGGGGATTAAATTCATTCTTGCATTCAACCATAACTATTGAGTGCTTACTGTGTGTAGAGCACTGTACTAAGTACTTGGGAGAGGACAATATAACAAGAAAGAGGCACATTCCCTGCCCAAAATCAATCAATCAATAGTATTTATTGAGCACTTACTGTGTGCAGAGCACTGTACTAAGTGCTTGGGAAGTACAAGAGTGTAGAGGGAGAGACAGACACTAATCTAAATTAATAAATGATAGACATGTGGGGTTGGAACCGTGTCCAATCTTCTTATTTTGTATCTACCCCACGGCTTAGAACAGGGCTTGACACATAGTAAGTGCTTAACAAATACCATAAAACAATCCCCAAAACATCAACACCTTTTACTAATTTATTTTATTCCTACACTCAGGCATTCAGGACATTTGGGCATTTATGCGTATTTTGAATTTCATTTTCATTTGTGTATTCATTTATCCTGCCATTCCACTCTGACATAACTGAATTTATTTTATGCTGTTCATGTCCTTTATAAGTAATTTTTGTCTGTGGGTTTCACCATCCCTTGAGGACAGAGAACATGTGTCTTGCTTGGTACAGTGCTTTGCAAAAAAGAGGCACTAAGTAAATGTCACCAGTTGAACTGATTGCTCTATTAAATGATCAATCAATGTATTAAAATTGTTCGAGATTATGACACGTTTCATATGAGAACAGACCAGTGGATTTGTTTCTAGCTCTATCAAATGTTCTTCTTCTCTATTCCTGATAGTTCATTTTTCAGGATGGATTTTTTTTTTCCCTATCTGTTGCTGCGGGAGACTGAACAGATGTCTTTGCTGAGCTCTCCCACTAAAGACACTGAGATATTCTAATTGGGAAGCAAACACTCCAGCAGAACATAAAGATGAATGTTAGGGACATCAACTGTTGCATTCATTTAATCGTATTTATTGAGTGCTTACTGTGTGCAGAGCACTGTAGCTCTGCATGCTGCTCATTCAGTGCTGCTTACAATGATCAATCAATCAATCATATTTATTGAGCACTTACTGTGTGCAGAGCACTGTACTAAGTGCTTGGGAAGTACAAGTTGGCAACATATAGAGACAGTCCCTACCCAAAAGTGGGCTCACAGTCTAAAAGGGGGAGACAGAGAACAAAACCAAGCATACTAACAAAATAAAATAAATAGAATAGATATGTACAAGTAAAATAAATAAATAAATAGAGTAATAAATATGTATAGACATATATACATATATACAGGTGCTGTGGGGAAGAGAAGGAGGTAAGATGGGGGGATGGGGAGGGGGATGAGGGGGAGAGGAAGGAAGGGGCTCAGTCTCGGAAGGCCTCCTGGAGGAGGTGATCATCATCAATGATGATGATGGCATTTGTTAAGCGCTTACTGTGTGCCAAGCATTGCTCTAAGCACTGGGGGAGATAGAAGGTAATCAGGTTGTCCTACCTGGGGCTCACAGTCTTAATCCCCATTTTACAGATGAGGGGACTGAGGGACAGAGAAGTTAAGTGACTTGCCCAAAGTCACACAACTGACAAGTGACAGAGCCGGAATTCAAATCCACGACTTCTGACTCCCAAGCCCGGGCTCTTTCCACTGAGCCATCCTGCTTCTCTATCATACATACAACATACCTACCTCTCAACTAACCAAAGATGGACAAGTGAGTTGGGATGTTTTGATTAAAATACAATCCTGCTACTTCATTAATAGAATACTTCATTAATGGAGAAGCAGCGTGGCTCTGTGGAAAGAGCTTGGGCTCTGGAGTCAGAGGTCATGGGTTCAAATCCCAGCTCCGCCAACTGTCAGCTGTGTGATTTTAGGCAAGTCACTTCACTTCTCTGTGCCTCAGTTACCTCATCTGAAAAATGGGGATTAAAAACTGTGAGCCCCCCATGGGACAACCTGATCACCTTGTATCCTCCCCAGAGCTTAAAACAGTGCTTTGCACATAGTAAGCACTTAACAAATACCATTATTATTATTATTATTAATAATAATAATAATTCCCACACATGTACTGTGGACCATGGGGATACTACTTCCCGAAACATTTTAAATCTTTGCATTTATCTTTAAATGCAAACTACCCATGCTCTTTAGTATCTGAAGCAGCCTGGCCTAGTAGAAGAACCTTTCGTCTGGTGTCAAAGGACCTGGGTTCTAATCCTAGCTCCACCACATGACTGCTCTGTAACCTGGAGTGAGTCACTTACCTTCTCTATGCCTCAGTTTCCTCATTTGCAAAATGGGGATTAAATCCTACTGCCTCCTAAACTGTGAGCCCGAGTGGCAAAGGTTAACTGTTATTTACTTGAGTGCTTAGAAGAGCGCTAGGCATAAGCAAATGCTGAACAGATACCGTACTTATTGATCGTTATTATAAAACAGTTTTACTAAACTATGGGATTAGATAATAATAATAATATTGTTGGCATTTGTTAAGTGCTTACTATGTGCCAACCACCGTTCTAAGCGCTGGAATATATACAAGGTAATCAGGTTGTCCCATGGGGGCTCACAGTCTCAATCTCCATTTTACAGATGAGGTAACTGAGGCCTAGAGAAGTGAAGTGAAGTGTCCAAAGTCACACAACAGACAAGTGGCAGAGCCAGGGTTAGAACCCATGACCTTTTCATTCATTCATTCATTCATTCATTCAATCGTATTTATTGAGCGCTTACTGTGTGCAGAGCACTGTACTAAGCGCTTGGGAAGTACAAGTTGGCAACATATAGAGACAGTCCCTACCCAAAAGCGGGCTCACAGTCTAGAAGGGGGAGACAGAGAACAAAACAAAACATATTAATAAAATACAATAAATAGGATAAATATGTACAAATAAAATAAATAAATAAATAGAGTAGTAAATCTGTACAAACATATATACATATATACAGGTGCTGTGGGGAGGGGAAGGAGGTAAGGCCAGGGGGATGGGGATGGGGACCTTCCAACTACTAGGCCTGTGCTCTGTCCCCTATGCCATGTTGTGGTAAATGACTTGCCCAAGGTCACACAGGAGACCTGATGGAGCCAGAATTCAAACCCAGGTCCTCTGATTTCCAGGCCTGTGCTCTTTCCACTAGACCATGCTGATTTCCTCACAAAAATTATGGATGAAATATGCAATTGCCACTTGGCTGCACTTTTGTTGATTATTATAAACCCTAGGCTGCACACTCCTTGTGGACATTGAACATGTCTACTGGCTTTGTTATAGTGTACTTTCCCAAGTGCTCTGCACACAGAACATGCTCAATAATAATGATAATTATGGTATCTTTTATGACATTTATTAAGTGCTTACTATGTGCAAAGCACTGTTCTAAGCACTGGGGAGGTTACAAGGTTGTCCCATGTGGGGCTCACAGTCTTCATCCCCATTTTACAGATGAGGTAACTGAGGCACAGAGAAGTTAAGTGACTTTCTCGAAGTCACACAGCTGACAATAGGCAGAGCCGGGATTTGAACCCATGACCTCGGACTCCAAAGCCCAGACTCTTTCCACTGAGACATGCTGCTTCTCTAAGCATTAACTTCTTAAGCACTATTTCTTAAGCACTAACTATGTGTGAGGCACCGTACTAAACGCTGGGATGCATACAAGCAAATTGGTTTGGTCAGTCATTCCTTCATTCAGTCATATTTATTGAGCGCTTACTGTGTGCAGAGCACTGTACTGAGCATTTGGAAAATATAATTCGACAACAGAGACAGTCTTTACCCAACAATTCATTTATTCATTCAATCATATTTATTGAGTGCTTACTGTGTGCAGAGCACTGTACTAAGTGCTTGGGAAGTACAAGTTGGCAACATATAGAGACGGTCCCTACCCAACAATAAGCTCAAAGTCTAGAAAGGGGAGACAGACTACGAAACAAGTAGACAGGTGTCAATACCGTCAGAATGGATAAATAGAGTTATAGATATATACACATCATTAATAAAAGGAATAGGGAAACATGTACAAATCTCCACAAGTGCTGTGGGAAAGGGAAGGAGGTAGGGCAGAGGGAGGGAGTGGGGGTGAAGGAGAGGGGTGCAGGAGCAGAGGAAAAGGGGGGCTCAGTCTGGTTGGCATCCTGGAGGAGGTGAGCTCTCAGTAGGGCTTTGAAGGGAGGAATAATAATAATAATAATAATGACATTTATTAAGCACTTACTATGTGCAAAACACTGTTCTAAGAACTGGGGAGGTTACAAGGTGATCAGGTTGTCCCACGGGGGCTCACAGTCTTCATCTCCATTTTCCAGATGAGGGAATTGAGGCCCAGAGAAGTGAAGTGATTTGCCCAAAGTCACACAGCTGACAATTGGTGGAGCCGGGATTTGAACCCATGACCTCTGACTCCAAAGCCCGAGCTCTTTCCACTGAGCCAGGCTGAGCTAGTTTGGCAGTTGTGTGGAGGGAGGGCATTCCAGGCCAGGGGAAGGACGTGGGTCAAGGGTCGACTCTGGGACAGGCGAGATGGAGGCCCAGTGAGGAGGTTAGCAGCAGAGGAGTGGAGGGTGCGGGCTGGGCCGGAGAAGGAGAGAAGGGAGGTGAGGTAGGAGGGGGCGAGGGGATGGAGAGTTTTGAAACCAATAGTGAGGAGTTTTTACTTCAAGTGAAGGTTGATAGGCAACCACTGGAGATTCTTGGGGAGGGGAGTGACATGCCCAGAGCGTTTCAGGACAAAAATAATCTGGGCAGCAGAGTGAAGTGTAGACTGAAGCAGGGAGAGACAGGAGGATGGGAGATCAGAAAGGAGACTGAGGCAGTAATCCAGTCGGGATAGGATGAGAGATTGAACGAGCAATGTAGCAGCTTGGATGGAGAGGAAAGAGCGGATCTTGGCAATGTTGTGGAGGTGAGACTGGCAGGTTTTGGGGATGGATTGGATGTGTGGGGTGAAGGAGAAAGCAGAGTCAAGGATGACACCAATATTGCGGGCTTGTGAGATGGGAAGAATGGTAGTGCCATCCACAATGATGGGAAAGTCAGGGAGGGGACAGGGTTTGGGAGGGAAGATAAGGAGTTCAGTCTTGGACATATTGAGTTTTAGATGGTGGGTGGACATCCAGGTGGAAATGTCCTGAAGTCAGGAGGAGATACGAGCCTGGAGGGAGGGAGAGAGAGCAGGGGCGGAGATGTAGATTTGGGTGTCATCTGCGTAAATATGATAGTTGAAGCCGTGGGAGCGAATGAGTTCACCAAGGGAGTGAGTGTAGATGGAGAACAGAAGGGGACCAAGAACTGACCCTTGAGGAACCCCTACAGTAAGAGGATGGGAGGGGGGAGAGGAGCCTGCGAATGAGACTGAGAATGTATGGCTAGAGATATAAGAGGGAGAACCAGGAAAGGACGGAGTCTGTGAAGCCAAACTTGAATAGCCTGTTGGGGAGAAGGGGCTTGTCCACAGTGTTGAAGGCAGCTGAGAGATTGAGGAGGATTAGGATAGAGTAGGAGCCATTGGATTTGGCAAAAAGGAGGTGACCTTTGAGAGGGCAGTTTCAGTGCAGTGTAGGGGATGGAAGTCAGATTGGAGGGGGTCAAGGAGACAGTTGGGGTAGGGGAATTTGAGGCAGCAAGTGTAGATGACTCATTCTAAGAGTTTGGAAAGGAAGGGTAGGAGGGAAATAGGGTGATAACTGGAAGGGACAGTGGGGTCAGGAGAGGGTTTTTTTAGGATGGGGGAGATGTGGGCATGTTTGAAGGCAGAGGGGAAGAAATCGTTGGAGAGTGAGCTGTTGAAGATGGAAGTTAAGGAGGGGAGGAGGGATGGGGTGAGAGTTTTTATAAGATGAGAGCTAATGGGGTCTGAAGCACAAGTGGAGGATGTGGCACTTGAGCGGAGGGAGGAGATCTCACCTGAAGGTACTGCTGGGAAGGATGGGAAAGTAGAGGAGAGGGTTGAGAGCCGGAGGGATCTAGAAGGAGGAGGGGTGGCTTTGGGGGTCACAGTTCCTGTCCCACGTGGGACTCACAGTCTTAAATCCCATCTCATGATTGAGGTAACTGAGGCTCAGAGAAGTGAAGTGACTTGCCCAAGATCACACAGCAGACAAGTGGTGGAGCCCAAATTCGAACCCTTGACAATCTGACAGCCAGGCCTATCCACTACGCCATGCTGCTTCTCAAATACGATTGATCAATTAATTGAATCAAATACAACTGATCAATTAATTGAATCAGTAGTAACTTGACCTAGGTGAAAAAGCATGGGTCTGGGAATCAGAGGGCCTGAATTCTAATCCCAGCTCCACCAGTTGTCTGCTGTGTGACCTTGGGCAAGTCACTTTACTCCGCTGGGCCTCAGTTGTCTCATCTGCAAAATGGGGACTAAAGCCTACCTCTTCCTAATTAGACTGATCCCATGTGGGAGAGAGACTGTGTCCAACCTGATTATCTCATATCTACTCCAGCACTTAGTACAGTGCTTGGCACATAGTAAGTACTTAGCAAGTACCATTATCGTTATCCTTATTATCATCATTTATTAAACGCATTATGAGTTCAGAGCACTATCCTGTGTACTTGGGAGTGTGCAATAATTTGAAGACACAATCCCTGCCCTCAAGGAGCTTACAAGTCTAGCTCTCTTGATTGTATTTGTTTTATAATAGGACTTATTCCACTAGAGACCAGATGTAAACAAAGTCATAGTGTCCTGTAAGTTCTATTTTGGTCTTTTCTACTGTGTTGCACCTTTAGGAGTTCCAAACAACTTAATCTTTTTCTAATATTTAAAAATGTTTTACCACTGAGAACTGAACTGTTAGATTGCTCTGGATAGAAACCTAGGGGCAAGAGAAATGAATTAACTGCAAAAGTAAGCAACTTTCCTACTCAATACAAAAAAAAAGGATTCAGCGTGACTTATTTATGAACTTTTTAGCACACATTTTAGTCCTGGTGGCCTGAAGCTCTAAATTAAAATAGTTACAGGACAGTGGTATCTGTAATATTTTATGTAGCAAGATGTAACCAGATAGTGCAATGAAACTGAAAATACTGTAAAAATGTTTTGCAGTTTATTTGAAAGCTATGGAAACATACCCTTTTTACTTGAAAAGCAGAAGCATAACCTGAAGCCCTATCTTTTCTCTTTTTTTTTTTTTTTTTTGGCTTCATTGGAGGTTGATATTGTCGGGTATAACGTGTGACTAAAAAAATCATTAGTAATGTAATTTTCTGACCTTGTCTTTGAACGAACAAACAAAAAAATCTATGTTTAAAATCCACGGCTACTTGGGTTACACATGCTGTGTCTGTGCCCTGCCACCCTCCCTCTAATTCTGGGGATCCCTCAAGTCTCAGTTCTGGATCCCCTTCTATCCTCCATCTGCATCCACTGTGTTTGAGAATTTATTCACTTCCATGGCTTCTATAACTCCAGATCTGACCTCCCTCCTCCTCTGCAGTCTTGCGTTTCCCCCTAACATCAGGACATCTCTACCTGGATATCCCACCTGCACCTCAAACTTAACGTGTCCAAAACAGAACTCCTCATCTTCCCACCCACTCTGTTCTACCCGTCTTTTTTTATCAGTCTAGACAACTCCACTATCTTCCCTATCTCACAAGCCTATAATCTCAGTATCATCCTTGATTCATCACTTTCACACAACCCGCATATTTAATCCGTCACCAAATCCTTTTGGCTCCACTTTCCTGACAGGGCGGAGAAAGGATTTACCAACTCCATTGTATTGTACTCTTCCAAGTGCTTACTTCAGTACCCGGCACACAGTAAGTACTTAATAAATACCACTGATCACTCAGCCTTCTCGCTGACTGCTCTGCCTCCTGTCTCTCCCCACACCACTCCGTACTTTATTCTGCAGCCTAATAACATTTTTCTAATTAAAAAAGTGGTAGTTCACCTTTCCCTACTCCTCAAGAACCCCCAGTGGTTGAACATCCACCTCCACATCAAACAGAAACTCCTTTGGCTAAGGCACTCAATCAGTTCTCCCCATCCTGCCTTACCTTACTGATAATAATAATAATAATAATAATAATAATGATATTAATTAAGCTCTGATTATGTGCTAAGCACTGTTCATTCATTCAATCATATTTATTTAGCGCTTACTGTGTGCAGAGCACTGTACTATTCATTCATTCATTCAATCGTATTCATTGAGCGCTTACTGTGTGCAGAGCACTGTACTAAGCACTTGGGAAGTAAAGTTGGCAACATATAGAGACAGTCCCTACCCAACAACGGGTTCACAGTCGCTGGGGTAGATACAAGGTTATCAGGTTGTCCCACAGTCTTAATCCCCACTTTACAGATGAGGGAACTGAGACTTAGAGAAGTGAAGTGACTTGCCCAAAGTCACACAGCTGACAAGTGGAGGGGCCAGGATTAGAACCCATGACCTCTGACTCCCAAGCCCGGGCTCTTTCCACTAAGTGGCAGGAGCTGTACTAAGTGTTGTGGTGGATACAAGCAAAACAGGTTGGACACTGTCCCTGTCCCACATAATAATAATAATGATAATAATATTGATGGCATTTGTTAAGTGCTTACAATGTGCAAAGCACTGTTCTAAGCGCTGGGGAGGATACAGGGTGATCAAGTTGTCTCACGTGGGGCTCACAGTCTCAACTAGAGATGAGTGACTCACTTATTTCAGAGATTCTTAGCACATAATTCTGGTGAGCCCACAGCAAGACTGTGAGCCCATTACAGGCAGGGATTGTCTCTTTTTGTTGCTGAATTGTACTTTCCAAGCTCTTAGTACAATGCTCTACACACAGTAAGCACTCAGTAAATATGACTGAATGAATGACTATATATGTAACAAGTAGAACAAAGGTAGTGTGCTTAAGAAGCAGCGTGGCTTACTGGAAAGAGCACTGACTCGGGAGTCAGAGGTCATGGGTTCTAATCCCGGCTCTGCCACTAGTCTGCTATGTGACCTTGGACAAGCCACTTAACTTCTCTGCCTCAGTCCCCTCATCTGTAAAATGGGGATTAAGACTGTGAGCCCCACGTGGGGCAACCTGATTACCTTGTATCTCTCCCAGTGCTTAGATCAGTGCTTGGCACATAGTAAGTGCTTAACAAATGCCATCAATAATTACTGTAGTCTAATGGAAAGATCACAAGACCGAGGGTCAGTTAGAGTCACTGTCACATGCGCTTCAGGGGCCACCATTTCCTCCTCTGTAAATGGGCACAGATTTCCTGTGCTTCGGACTTCTAAGACTGTGAGCCTCACTTGTCATAGGGACTTTAGCCCATCTGTATATTTCCCCAATAATAATAATAATGATAGTGGCATTTATTAAGCGCTTACTATGTGCAAAGCACTGTTCTAAGCACTGGAGAGGTTACAAGGTGATCAGGTTGTCCCATGGGGCCTTACTGTCTTCATCTTCATTTTGCAGATGAGGTAACTGAGGCACAGAGAAGTTAAGTGACTTGCGCAAAGTCACACAGCTGACAATTGGCAGAGGCAGGATTTGAACCCATGGCCTCTGACTCCAAAGCCCGTGCTCTTTTCTACTGAGCCATGCTGCTTCTCTAGCACTTAGCACAGTGCTGGGCACATAGTAGGAGCTTAATAAATATCATAATTAAAGAAGGGAACGTGCAGTAAGGAGCCACCATCCTATGTGTGTGGTGCAGGATGGGTTGATAATCCTTTCCCCACACACTGATAAAATCTTAGGATCGGTGGCATTGTCTCCGAACCTGGAGGAGAGTGAAAGGGGATTATAATGAAGCAATCAATCAATAGCATTTACTGATCATGAACTTTGTGAAGATCATTGTACTTAGAGCTTGGGAAAGTTCAGGGTCAGTCAATCCATAGTATTTATTCATTCATTCAATCATTCACTCAATCATATTTATTGAGCACTAAGCACAAAGCACTGTACTAAGAACTTGGGAGAGTACAATGAAACAACAAACAGATGCATTCCCTGCCCACAACAAGCTTACAGTTTAGAGGGTGAGACAGACATTAATATACATAAATATATAAGGAAACGAATGAATAAATAAATAAATTACAGATCTACACATAAGTGCTGTGGGGCTGGGAAGGGCGATGAATGAAAGGAGCAAGTCAGGGAGATGCAGAAGAGAGTGGGAGAAGAGGAGAGGGGGCTTAGTCAGGGAAGACCACTTGGAGGAGATTTATTCATTCATTCAATTGTATTTATTGAGTGCTTACTGTGTGCAGAGCACTGTACTAAACGCTTGGGAAGTACAAGTTGGCAACATATAGAGACTGTCCCTACCCAATAACAGGCTCACAGTCTAGAAGCGGGAGACAGACAACAAAACAAAACATATTAACAAAATAAAATAAATAGAATAGTAAATATGTACAAGTAAAATAAATAGAGTAATAAATCTGGACAAACATATATACAGGTTCTGTGGGGAGGGGAAGGAGGTAGGGTGGGGGAGAGGAAGGAGGGGGCTCAGTGTGGGAAGGCCTCCTGGAGGAGGTGAGCTCTCAATAGGGCTTTGAAAGAGGAAGAGAGCTAGCTTGGCAGATGTGTGGAGGGAGGGCATTCCAGGCCAGGGGGAGGACATGGGCTGGGGTCAATGGCAGGACAGGTGAGAACGAGGCCCAGTGAGGAGATTAGCGGCAGAGGAGCGGAGGGTGCAGGCTGGGCTGGAGAAGGAGAGAAGGGAGGTGAGGTAGGAGGGGGTGAGGGGATGGACAGCCTTGAAGCCGAGAGTGAGGAGTTTTTGCCTGATGCGTAGGTTGACTGGTAGCCACTGGAGATTTTTGAGGAGGGGTGCAACATGCCCAGAGCATTTCTGCACAAAGATGTTCTGGGCAGATCATCTGTCCGGATGTACCTTCAATAAGGCATATGATGAAGGAGATGTGCCTTCAATAAGGCTTTGAAGTGGGGGAGAGCAATTATCTTTCTGCTATGAGGAGAGAGGACATTCCAGGACAGAGGTAGGATGAGGGCAACGGGTCAGCGGTGAGGTAGATGAGATCCACGTACAGTGAGAAGGTTGGCATTAGGGGAATAAAGTGTGCAGACAGGATTCTAGTAGGAGAGTAGCAAGGTGAGGTAGGAGGGAGCAAGGTGATTGAGTCCTTTAAAGTTGATGGTGAGGACTTTTTGTTTGATGTGAAGGTGGGTGGGCAACCACTAGAGTTTCTCGAGGAGTGGGGAAACATAGTCTGAATGTTTTTGAAGGAAAATGACCGGGGCAGCACAGTGGAGTATGGCTGGAGTGGGGAGAGATACGAGGCTTGGAGATCAGCAAGGAGGCTGCTACAATCCATTGTTGGGTAGGTACCGTCTCTATATGTTGCCGACTTGTACTTCCCAAGCTCTTGGTACGGTACTCTGTACACAGAAAGTGCTCAATAAATACGATTGAATGAATGAATGAATAAGTGCTTGTATTGATGTGGTAGCAGTTTGGATGGAGAGAAAGGGTTAGATTTTAGTGATGTTGAGCACTTACCATGTGTAGAAGACTGTTCTAAACACCTGGGAGAGTATAATGCAAGAGATTAAGCAGATAAGTTCCCTGCCTATAATGAGCTTACAGTCTAGAAGGGGAGATCGATATTAATATGAATAAATAAGTAATATATAATACATTATTTAAAGATATGTGCATAAGTGCTGTGGGGTTAATAATAATAGTGATGGTATCTGTTAAGCACTTACTATGTTCCAAGCACTGTTCTAAGCGCTGGGGTAGATACAAGGTTGTCCCACATGGGGCTCACAAGAACATGGTCTTGGGAGTCAGAGGTCATGGGTTCAAATCCCAGCTCCACCAATTATCAGCTGTGTGACCTTGGGCAAGTCACTTAACTTCTCTATGCCTCAGTTACCTCATCTGTAAAATGGGGATTAAGACTGTGAGAAACACGTGGGACAACCTGATCACCTTGTAACCTCCCCAACGCTTAGAACAGTGTTTTGCACGTAGTAAGCGCTGAACAAATGCCATTATTATTATTATTATTATTATTATTATTATTAGTCCCCATTTCACGGATGAGGTAACTGAGGCACAGAGAAGTTAAGTGACTGGCCCAAAGTCACACAGCTGACAAGTGATGGAGCCAGGATTAGAACCCATGACCTCTGACTCCCAAACCCGTGCTCTTTCCACTGAGCCTCATTGCTTCTCTACTCTCCCAAGCATTTAGTACAGTGCTGTGCACAGAATAAGGACTCAGTAAATACCACTGAATGATTAGGAGTGGTGGGAGGAAAGAGGAAAGGCATGAATGTTAGTTTTCAGGCAAAGATCAAATCAAATAACAATAATAATACTATTCATTCGATCGCATTTATTGAGCACCTACTGTGTGCAGAGCACCATACTAAGCACTTAGGAGAGTGCAATACAACAATAAGCAGACACACTTCTTGCCCTCAAGGAGTTTACAATTGTGATAATAATAATAATAATAATGGCATTTCTTAAGCACTTACTATGTGCAAAGCACTGTTCTAAGCACTGGGGGGGGGGGTTACAAGGTGACCAGGTTGTCCCACGGGGGGCTCACAGTCTTTATCCCCATTTTACAGATGAGGTAACTGCGTCCCAGAGAAGTGAAGTGACTTGCCCAAAGTCACCCAGCTGACAAGTGGCGGAGCCGGGATTTGAACCCACGACCTCTGACTCCAAAGCCCATGCTCTTTTCCACTGAGCCACGCTGCTTCTGATTGTTAAAGACTTACTATATGCTAATACTTGGGTAGATAGCGTACTATCTGATCAGATACAGTCCCTGCCCTATATGAGACTCACAGTCTAGAAGTGGAGAGAACATGCATTTAATTCCCATTTCACAGGTGAGGAAACTGAGGCTTAGGACAACTTGATTACCTTGTATCTACCCCAGTGCTTAGAACAGTGCTTTGCACATAGTAAGCGCTTAATAAATGCCATCATTATTATTAGTATTATTATTATTAGAGAAGTTAAGTGACATGCTCTCGGACACACACAGCACCCAAGTGGTGGAGCTGGGATTAGAACCAGATCTCAGAACTTCTCAAAGAAACCAGGTCAGTAAACCAACAGGTAAAGTCTTTCGGGATCAGACATTGAGTTTCAATCCTAAAATCCAGGGTCCCCTGGGACCATCATTCAGTTTGTCTGGCCAAAGTCTATCCAGCTGGAACTCTTAACTCAGTGGGATTCATTTACCACTAATGATTACACTGATGTGTAATCCCCCGGGCCTGGAATGCCCTCCCTCTGCCCATCCGCCAAGCTAGCTCTCTTCCTCCCTTCAAGGCCCTGCTGAGAGCTCACCTCCTCCAAGAGGCCTTCCCAGACTGAGCCCCTTCCTTCCTCTCCCCCTCGTCCCCCCTCCATCCCCCCCATCTTACCTCCTTCCCTTCCCCACAGCACCTGTATATATGTATATATGTTTGTACATATTTTTTACTCTATTTATTTATTTATTTTATTTGTACATATCTATTCTATTTATTTTATTTTGTTGGTATGTTTGGTTTTGTTCTTTCTTTGTCTCCCCCTTTTAGACTGTGAGCCCACTGTTGGGTAGGGACTGTCTCTATGTGTTGCCAATTTGTACTTCCCAAGCGCTTAGTACAGTGCTCTGCACATAGTAAGTGCTCAATAAATACGATTGATGATGATGATGATGTGGCTTTTGCTGTCTGTTAAGGATAGCTGGTCCCGCTGGTCTTGTCTTATGCTGTCGAGTCATCTCTGACCCGCGACGATTCCGTGGACGCATCTTTCCCAGAGCGCCCCGCCTCCATCTGCAATCGTTTTGGCAGTGTATCCACAGAGTTTTCTTGGTAAATATACCAAAGTGGTTTATCACTGGCTTCATCCACACAGTTAATTTGTCTCCACCCTTAATTCTCTCCCATACCTCTGCTGCCTTGCACAGGGGAGTTTTGACTTGTAGCAGATGGCCTTCCACTCATTTAAGCGCTTAGTACAGTGCTCTGCACACAGTAAGAGCTCAATAAATACGATTGATGGTTAGCCACTGTCCAAGCTAGGAATGGAACGGGTAGGCCTCTGCTTGACTTTCCCTCCCATAACCAAGACTGGTAGAGTACTGGACACTCTCCAGGTGCGATCTTGAGATGGGGGAGAGATGGTCCCCCTACTAGATTGTAAATCTCTTAAGGATGAGAGAAGCAGCGTGGCTCGGTGAAAAAAGCCCGGGCTTTGGAGTCAGAGGTCACGGGTTCAAATCCTAGCTCCGCCAATTGCCTGCTGTGAGACCTTGGGCAAGTCACTTAACTTCTCTGTGCCTCAGTTCCTTCTTCTGTAAAATGGGGATTAAGACTGTGAGCCCCCCGTGGGATAACCTGATCACCTTGTAACCTCCCCAGCGCTTAGAATAGTGCTTTGCACATAGTAAGCACTTAATAAATGCCATTATTATTATTATTTCCAATATACACTGAATCATTCATTCATTCATTCTATCATATTTATTGAGTGCTTACTGTGTGCAGAGCACTGTACTAAGCACTTAGGAAGTACAAGCTGGCAACATATAGAGACGGTCCCTACCCAACAGTGGGCTCACAGACTAGAAGCTAGAATCAACCAATCAGTGGAATTCGTTACTGTGTGCAGAGCACTGTATTAAGTGCTTGATTAATAATAATATCCGATTAAATATTAAATATCATTTGTGGTCTCTAATCAGGGCTTTTGAATCAATAGCGATCCTAGATTCACACTTTCAGCCCATTATAAAGAGTTTTCTCTAGGTTGAGCAGTTATGCATGTCTGCCAAACCTACTCACTTAGCAGCAGGCAATGTTGCAGTGAGAACTTAATGAGGACAATGTGTTACTGAGGTGGTCATTATGGAAAGATGTCTATTATCTTAAACTGGGCAAAGTGGTTTCTGGGCTGTACATCCAGGTAATGCGTGACCTATCGCTTTCTAATATGAACAGGAAACCTCCCCTTTTCAGAAAGACTAAATGGCCAATTTGAGGTAATCCAATAGAGTAAAAAAAAATGTTCCTGGGTTGTGTCTGTGACAGATAATATCCATAGATCTTCCATCCTGATGCTACTCCTGCCACCTGATAAAATATCCTGCTTAGATTACTACTTCAGCCTCCTTTCTGACCTCCCAATTTAACCTTTTTATTGTGCCTCAATCTCTCCTCTCTTGCTGCTGACCTTTGACCCACATAATAATAATAATGGCATTTATTAAGCACTTACTATGTGCAAAGCACTGTTCTAAGCACTGGGGAGGTTACAAGGTGATCAGGTTGTCCCACGGGGGGCTCACAGTCTTAATCCCCGTTTTACAGATGAGGTAACTGAGGCACAGGGAAGTGAAGTGACTTGCCCAAAGTCTCATCCTACCTGTGGCCTGGAATGCCCCCTTCCTCAAATCCACCAGACAATTACTCTCCCCTACTTCAAGGCCCTTCATCTCCCCCTCATCCCCCTCTCTGTCCCCCCATCTTACCTCCTTCCCTTCCCCACAGCACCTGTATATATGTATATATGTTTGTACATATTTATTACTCTATTTATTCATTTATTTATTTTACTTGTACATATCTATTCTATTTATTTTATTTTGTTAGTATGTTTGGTTTTGTTCTCTGTCTCCCCCTTTTAAACTGTGAGCCCACTGTTGGGTAGGGACTGCCTCTATATGTTGCCAACTTGTACTTCCCAAGCGCTTAGTACAGTGCTCTGCACACAATAAGCGTTCAATAAATACGATTGATTGATTGATTGATTGATTATTGATGCCACATCTCCTCCAAGAGGCCTTCCCAGACTAAGCCCCACTTTTCCTCATCTCCCACTGGCTTCACATCACCCTGACTTGCTCCATTTGCTCTTCCCCTCACCCCTCACCCCACAGCACTTATGTACATATCTGCAATTTTATTTATTTATATGGTTGTTTGTTTACTTGTATTGATGTCTGTCTCTACCACTCTAGACTGTGAGCTTGTTGTGGGCAGGGATTGTCTCTATTGCTGTATTTTACTTTCCCGAGTGCTTAGTACAGTGCTCTACACACAGCAAGCGCTCAATAAATACGATTGAATGAATGAAGGATATTTTAAGTTCTATTTTTCAGTCTCACTGTTCCTAAGGGTTCCTCTTTCCCTGCAATGGATGGATTCCTAGATTAAACGTTCATGTCCCCAGCCTGTTTCTAATCCTCCTTCCCCTTTGGCACTTCTGAATTAATTACTTAAGCAAGCCAGACTGTAAACTCCCTGTGGAAAAGAAATGTATCTGTTATATTGTACTCTCCCAAGAGCTTAGTTCAACACTCTGTACGCAGTAAGCGCTCAATAAATACTGGCTAAGCACTTGGATACCCAACTCCCTTCACTACCCCAATAGGATTTATGCAGTAATAATTATGAACTTATAAAATGCTTACTATGTACCACTGTGATAAGCACTATGACAGACAAGATAATCAGTTCAAATCCAGTCCTGGCACCACATGATGATGATGATGGCATTTATTAAGTGCTTACTATGTGCAAAGCGCTGTTTTAAGCGTTAGGGAGGTTACACGGTGATCAGGTTGTCCCACGGGGAGCTCACGGTCTTCATTCCCATTTTCCAGATGAGGAAACTGAGGCACAGAGAAGTTAAGTGACTTGCCCAAAGTCACACAGCTGACAATTGGCGGAGCCAGGATTTGAACTTGGGGCTACCAGTTCTAAGTGATGATGATGATGGTATTTGTTAAGAGCTTATTATGTGCCAAGCACTGTTCTAGCACTGGGGTAGATATAAGGTAATCAGGTTGCCCAAGTGGGGCTCACAGTCTCAATCCCCATTTTACAGATGAGGTAACTGAGGCACAGAGAAATTAAGTGTCTTGCCCAAAGTCACACAACTGACAAGTGGCAGAACCTGGATTAGAGCCCAAGACCAGATGGAAGTGTAAACGTGTATCCAATCACCTATGGTCATCCTTCCCTGGAATGGATGGATTCCTAGACTGAACATTCATGTCTGCAGCCTGTTTCTAATCCTTCTTCCCCTTTGGCACTTCTGAATTAATTACTTAAGCAAGCCAGACTGTAAACTCCTTGTGGGTAAGAAATGTATCTGTTACATTGTACTCTCCCAAGAGCTTAGTTCAATGCTCTGCATGCAGTACGGACTCAATAAATACTGGCTAAGCACTTGGATACTCAACTCCCTTCACCACCCCAATAGGATTTAAGCAATAATAATTGTGCAATATTGTGCAATTATGCAATAATAATAATTGGATACAAATGTATCCAATCTGTAAAATCACTCATTTTACAGATGAGTATACTGAGGCACAGAGAACGTAAATGCTTTGCCACATCAGGCAAGTGGCAGGCCAAGATTAGAGCCACTGTGGGCTAGTGAATAGAGGATGGGCCTGGGAATCAGAAGGACCTGGGTTCTAATCATGGCTCTGCCACTTGGCAGCTGTGTGGCCTTGGGCAAGGCACATAACTTCTCTGGGCCTCAGTTACCTCATCTATAAAATAGGGATTGGGACTGTGAGCCCCATGTAGGACAGAGACTGTGTTCAACCTGATTTCCTTGTATCCACCACAGTGCTTAATACAGTGCCTGGCACATAGTAAATACTTTAAAAGCATCGCAATTATTATTACAATTATTATTATTATTATTATTATTATCATTATTATTATTATTATTATTATTATCCTCTAACTCCCAGGTCCAAGCTCTTTCCACTAGACCACTTGTATCTTATGTACATTTTGTTCTTGTTTTCCCTAGCTGTAATTTATTTTAATATGTTGACCCCACTTGATTGTAAGCTCTTTGAGAGCAGAGATCAAATCTACTAACTCTCTTGTACCTTCCCAAATGTGTAATTCAGAGCTCTGCACAGAGCAACCCATCTACCAGTATATTCTATTGATGGAAAAGGTTAACTATTTACCATCATTGTTGGAATTTTATCCAATTAGCAACCACCTCAGTTCTGAGATACAAATTAGTTTCCCGACATTGGAAAAGGAATCAAAAAGGGAGCAATTTGCAATCATCGATGTCTTTAATAAAAATAAGAAGTATAAGCTCCAGGAGGTGGAAAGTGGCATAGCGACTGAGATGATCACTTCATGTTGAAGCAGCATGGCCTGGTTGATAATAATAATAATAATATTAATAATGGCATTTATTAAGCGATTACTATGTGCAAAGCACTGTTCTAAGAGCTGGGAAGGTTATAAGGTGATCAGTTTGTCCCACGTGGGGCTCACAGTCTTAATCTCCATTTCACAGATGAGGTAACTGAGTCCCGGATAAGTTAAGTGACTTGCCCAAAGTCACACATCTGACAGTTGGTGGAGCTGGGATTTGAACCCATGACTTCTGACTCTTTCCACTGAGCCACGCTGCTTCTAGACGGGCCTGGAAATTGGAAGGATCTGGGTTCTAGTCCCGGCTCCACCGCTTGTCTGTTTTGTGACCTTGGGCAATCACTTCACATCTCTGTACCTCAGTTACCTCATCTGTAAAATGAGCATTAACACTGTGAGTCCCCCCTCGGGACAGGCACTGTGTCCAATCTGATTAGCTTGTACCTACTCAGTGCTTGAACATGCTTAACAAATACCACAAAAAAGTTGGTTCTGAGGATTACATTGTTGACTCAGATGAAAGCAACCACAATCCCTACTGATTCATTCATTCATTCATTCATTCAATCATATTTATTGAGCGCTTACTGTGTGCAGAGCACTGTACTAAGCACTTGGGAAGTACAAGTTTGCAACATATAGAGACAGTCCCTTCCCAACAGCGGGCTCACAGTCTAGAAGGGGGAGACAGACAACAAAACAAAACATTTATATGTTTATATTTATGTGTTTATATTCCAAATAAAATAAATAGAATAAATACGTACAAGTAAAATAGAGTAATACATATGTACAGACATATATACAGGTGCTGTGGGGAGGGGAAGGAGGTAAGGCAGGGGGGAAGAGAAATGGCTTGCCCAAGGTGACACAGCAGACAAGTGGTGGAGCCAGGATTAGAACTCATGACCTTTTGACTTCCAGGCCTGTGCTCTAGCCGCTACACCATGCTGCTTCGTACTACCAGCACTACTACGACTATTTCTGGGACACTGGGGTCTTCTCAGAGTCCGGTTCTTTTTTGCCGTGGCTGAGCAGACCGGCCTTCCTTGTCCAACCAGATGAATCCCTCCTCACCCGAAGCCGGCAACTGACCCGGCCTCATCCGACCTGAGTGGCTGGGGGTCATCCCACGTAATCCCCCGGGCCTGGAATGCCCTCCCTCTGCCCATCCGCCAAGGTAGCTCTCTTCCTCCCTTCAAGGCCCTGCTGAGAGCTCACCTCCTCCAGGAGGCCTTCCCAGACTGAGCCCCTTCCTTCCTCTCCCCCTCGTCCCCCTCTCCATTCCCCCCATCTTACCTCCTTCCCTTCCCCACAGCACCTGTATATATGTATATATGGTTGTACATATTTATTACTCTATTTATTTATTCATTTTACTTGTACATATCTATCCTATTTATTTTATTTTGTTGGTATGTTTGGTTTTGTTCTCTGTCTCTGTCTCCCCCTTTTAGACTGTGAGCCCACTGTTGGGTAGGGACTGTCTCTATGTGTTGCCAATTTGTAATTCCCAAGCACTTAGTACAGTGCTCTGCACATAGTAAGCGCTCAATAAATACGATTGATTGATTGATTGATTGATTGATTGATTGGGGGTGACCCAGACCTTTCCTCGGGCCCAGGGAGGCCGGGTGGTCCCTGAACCCTGACCCGGGTTCTGGCGTGGATGGGCCGTCCTGCTCAGCCTCTGCCTGCTCTCTTCCCAGGTATCTCAATTCCCTGGAAGCCGGAGTCACCTATTTCTCAGGGATCCTCGAATTCAAGGAGGTCTTAAGGAACGAGGAGCAGTTCCAGGCTTTCCTAGATGGTGTCTTGCTCTTTGGTCACATATTGAAGAAACTGCTCCAAAACAAGGAGACTCTGGACTTCAACTTTGGCCGCCCCTTCCGGAACCTCACTTTCCAAGGTACACGGCTCCAGGCCCGGACGTTCCGGAGGTCAGTCAGTCAATCGGTGGTATTTGTTGAACACTTACTCTGTGCGGAGCACTGTACGAAGCATAAGTAGTAGGGTGGAGTGAAGTCTTGGCATAATACTTGGCTCATATAAATGAGCCAACCTTGGCACCCCTGAAACTGTCGTCTCTTGGTTTTCCTCTTATATCTCTAACTGCTCCTTCTCATTTTCTTTTGGTGACAACTTCTCTGCCTCCCACCCTCTGACAGTCCTGGGTCCCCTTCTACTCTCCATCTTCCCCCTACTCCCTTGCAGAATTCATTCACAGATATGGCTTCAACTAACTTCCCCACTGTGAATGATTTCCAAATCTACATCTTCAACCCTGACCTCTCTCCTTCCCTGAAATCTCACACCTCCTCCTTTCAGGACAGTGCTACCCGGATGTCCCACTGACACCTCAAACTAAACATATCCAAAGTTAAACTCCATATTTCCCCACCCAAATCCCATCTTCCCACTGTCTTCCCCATCACTGTAGAAAATACCATTGTCCTCCTTATCTCATATGCCCATAACCTTGGCACTGTCCTCAACTCATCTCTCTCAAATGTTCAGTCTCTCACTAAATCCTGTCAGTTCTACCGTTACAACATTACTAAATTCTGCCCTTTCCTCTATATCCAAACTGCTACCACGCTGACCCAAGCACTTATCCTATCCTGTTTTGAATACTGCATCTGCCTCCTCACTGACCTCCTGGCCTCTTCTCTCTCCCCACTCCAATCCATACTTCACTCTGCTGCATGGATGACTTTTCTAAAAAAAAAAATTCAGTCCATGTCTCCTCACTCCTCAAGAACCCCCAGTGGCTGCTCATTCACCTATGTGTCAAACAGAAACTCCTTACCATCAGCTTTACAGCACTCAATCAGTTCACTCCATGCTACCTCACCTCCCTCATCTACTCCAACTCAGCCGACACACTCTGCCCCTCTAGCATCAGCTTCTTCACTGTGCCCATCTATCTCACCATTGACCCGTTTCCCACATCTTTTCCCTATCCCTATCCCCCCTGTCCCCCATAAATGCCAGACCACCACTCCCCCACCTTCAAAGAATTATTAAGGTCACACCTCCTTCAAGAAGCTTTCTCCGATTAAGCCCTCTTTTTTTCCTGCTCACTCTCCCTTCTGCATCATCTTTGAGCTTGGATCTGTGACCTTTGGGCATTTGATATTTTCCCCACCCTCAACCCCAGAGCTCTTATGTACATCTCTTTAAATTATATCTTATACATTTTTTTAAATATTAATGTCTGTCTCCCACTCTAGAACTGTGAGCTCATTATGGTCAGGGAATGTGTCTTCTAACCTATTGTACTGCAGTGTCCCAAGTCATTTGACTGGTAGAGTGACAATAGGCTCCAATAATGAGTTTTGAAGATTTTGAATTTCCCCTTTAACAGAGAAATATGTGAAGAGAGACATGTGGAGGGTTTCTGAATGTCTACAATTAAGCTTTTGACAGTCAAGTTGAGTGAATGAGGACACACATCCTCCCTCTGGCCTGGGATGCCCGCTCTCCTCAAATCTGCCAGACATTTACTCTCCCCACCTTCAAAACCTTACTGAAGGCACATCTCCTCCAAGAGGCCTTCCCAGACTAAGCTCCACTTTTCCTCATCTCCCAGTCCCTTCTGCATTGACTTGACTTGCTCCCTTTGCTCTTCTCCCCTCTCCCTGCCCCACAGCACTTTCTTTATATTATGTTTATTTTTAATTCTATTTGTTCTGTCAATTTTTACACCTGTCCACATGTTTTGTTTTGTTGTCTGTCTCCCCCTTCTAGACTGTGAGCCAGTTGTTGGGTAGGGACCGTCTCTATATGTTGCCAACTTGTACTTCCCAAGCGCTTAGTTCCTGCACACAGGAAGCGCTCAATAAATACGATTGAATGAACGAATGAACACACACAACTGAGTTCTGGGTGCTAACGAAGTGTGTTTAGGAATTTTTAATGGGCATCAGATGTCTTTTGAGTTTGATCTCCATAAGAAAAATATATTTTTTTTCCTGTTAACATCAAGGTGGCAGTACTAATGAACCAGCATAGAATTTCCAACATTTTATGCTGTCAGCTGCTCATAGGAGCTTAGATTTAAACTCCATTATCTCACGACTACCTATACTGCATGTGCCATTAAAGGGAATGATTGCATTGCAAGTTGCTCTAGGTGGAAGCCATAGCATTCAGTGTGGCTTTTTTTTTTTTTACCCCCAAGCTTTCTGTCTTAAAGTGGTGGAGTGTAAACAGGAGATGGAATGGCTGTAATGTTTGCTGATAACACTTTTCTGAAAACATCACTTGCCTCCCCTAAGATACTTCAGGTAACAGTAAAAATGGCATAAAGTAAAATAAAATAAAATAAGGCTACAGACTCTGCATCTTTGCTGAATGAAGCTTAGGTCAGTCCAGCTTTCTAACTCCCTTGGAACTCCCACTGAATTCAACTTGACATCTTTTTTTTAAGAGGACTGCAGAATCAACTCCATTGTTCTCAAATTCTAGGGGGGGAATTATCTCCAATCTATAAATGTATTCTTCTTTGTTCAAGCCCTTGTCCAAGTGCTTTTATCTGTTTTTGCCTTTTCACCAGATATTTTATGTACTCGTGTACCCCTAAGGATAAAACGTTACTCAATGCACTGGCTTTGGTCAATCCTGGTAGAGGCTAGTAATGGAAGATTTAGCTGAAGTCTCCATTCATTTAATAATAATAATAATAATAATAATAATAATAATAATAATGATGATGTTGGCATTTGTTAAGCGCTTACTATGTGCAAAGCACTGTTCTAAGCGCTGGGGGGGATACAAGGTCATCAGGTTGTCCCACGTGGGGCTCACAATCTTAATCCCCATTTCACAGATGAGGGAACTAAGGCTCAGAGAAGTTAAGTGACTTGCCCAAGGTCACACAGCAGATGTGGTGGAGCCGGGATTTGAACCCACGACCTCTGACTCCAAAGCACGGGCTCTTTCCACTGAGCCATGCTGCTTCTCTACTTTGTCCACCCCTGCCACACTCCCAGCAGAATCACAAACAAAAGTAAAACGGAATTGGCATTTCATCAGAAGGGCCAGGGAGGAATCTTCGTGGAATAAATAAATCACAGGAATGATTCCGATTCTTCTGATACCCTCTACAGTGTTTAAATGCCACCGTAATCAGTTACTGTTAAAGCAGTTTTTGTATTGTTTGGGGGTCTGAAATTTTTGTCCCACAGCTGAGCAATGTTTAAATATTTGAGTTTCTTGAATAGCGGAGAATTTTGTAAGTAACTCTGTTTTTAATTTGGGTCCAAATTGTCTTTTCCTTCTGCAAACCTTAAAGGGAAGGAAAATCAGGACAGAGTTTTGAATACTTCCAGCGCCATCTATTGGCTGATCAATTAGTTGTTTTAACTTGAAGCAACAAATAATATTAATTTCTCCCAGAGGGGAGATGCAACCTCAAGATAAAAAATCCGGACGGACAATCGGGTAAGAGGAAAGGCCTGCAATATACTCTGGGTCTCCGGATTCCTATACCGGCCCTTGAAAATAAGGGCATTTGCATGGCTGGGCCAGTGAGAAGGTAAGGGAATAAGAAGTTGCATATTGAATATGAATATTTGGAGCTAACATCTATTTAATGCTCACCGTAGAGTAGTTTAATTATGCCACCCAGAAAACAAATCAACGAGTCATTTGACATAACTATTCACTTGTACAAACCGCCCATCCCCCCGCCTTACCTCCTTCCCCTCCCCATAGCACCTGTATATATGTTTGTACATATTTATTACTCCATTTATTTATGTATTTTACTTGTACATATTTATTCTATTTATTTCCTTTTGTTAATATGTTTGGTTTTGTTCTCTGTCTCCCCCTCCTAGACTGTGAGCCCACAGTTGGGTAGGGACCGTCTCTATATGTTGCCAACTTGTACTTCCCAGATTGAGCCCCTTCCTTCCTCTCCCCCTCGTCCCCCTCTCCATCCCCCTCATCTTACCTCCTTCCCTTGCTCACAGCACCTGTATATATGTATATATGTTTGTACATATTTATTACCCTATTTATTTATTTATTTTACTTGTACATATCTATTCTATTTTATTTTGTTAGTATGTTTGGTTTTGTTCTCTGTCTCCCCCTTTTAGACTCTGAGCCCGCTGTTGGGTAGGGACCGTCTCTATATGTTGCCAACTTGGACTTCCCAAGCGCTTGGTACAGTGCTCTGCACACAGTAAGCGCTCAATAAATACGATTGAATGAATGAATGAATATGTTGCCAACTTGTACTTCCCAAGCGCTTGGTACAGTGCTCTGCGCACAGTAAGTGCTCAATAAATATGATTGAATGAATGAATGAATAAGCTGTGCTTTTTTTTAACCACTGTTCACGGAAGGAAAATCACTTAACCTATTTATTTATCTTATTCTATTTATTTATTTTATTTGTACATACTTAGTCTATTTATTCTATTTTGTTAATATGTTTTGTTGTCTGTCTCCCCCTTCTAGACTGTGAGCCCGCTGTTGGGTAGGGACCATCTCTATATGTTGCCAACTTGGACTTCCCAAGTGCTTAGCACAGTGCTCTGCACACAGTAAGCGCTCAACAAATACGATTGAATGAATGAATGAATATGTTGCCAACTTGTACTTCCCAAGCGCTTAGTACAGTGCTCTGCACACAGTAAGTGCTCAATAAATACGATTGAATGAATGAATGAATGAATAAGCTGTGCTTTTTTTTAACCACTGTTCACAGAAGGAAAATCACTTAACCTATTTATTTATTTTATTATATTTATTTGTGTATTTTATTTGTGCATATTTAGCCTATTTATTTTATTCTGTTAATATGTTTTGTTTTGTTGTCTGTCTCCCCCTTCTAGACTGTGAGCCCACTGTAGGGACCGTCTCTATATGTTGCCTACTTGTACTTCCCAAGCGCTTAGTACAGTGCTCTGCACACAGTAAGCACTCAATAAATACGACTGAATGAATGAATTTAACCTCACAAAACACGGTGAAGTTAAATGGCAGTTTCTGCTAACGGACACATCAAAGATACGGCAAAATAGATGTTTCAGAGCAGATTTTTTTTTCCCAAAAAAATATATAAATCCACACTTCTCCCTTTTGGCATGTACAGCATAATGTGCCTGAAATTGGATAATTTGCACATGCAAATAGCAACGCCTACAATTAACCAATTTCAGGTGTAATTATTTACTCATCCATTTTCCTAACCACAGGTAAGTGGATGCTCAAGAATTACATTTGTGCTAAAAGAGGTCAGTCAGCCTTTTTAAAAATGTGATCATGTACTTCACTTCTTACCATATGCGTTTTCTTGCATCTGTTGTCACTAAGCATCCCCATCTGAGAAAAAAAAATAGATCTGAGAGAGAAAAAGATAAAGAGAGATCAAGGGAGAATCAAACGTGCAAACAGGAGTAGTAATAATAATAATGGCATTTATTAAGCGCTTACTACGTGAAAAAAACTGTTCTAAGTGCTGAGTAGTAAGCGCTTAATAAATGCCATCATTATTATTATTATTATTACTAATTGCATTTAAGTGCTGACTGTGTGGAACACTGTACTAAATGTTCATTTAGTTAATGAATCACTGTTCATGAATGAATTCCCATGGGGAACCTAGACTGTGACCTACCTGATTACCTTGTATTTACCACCGTGCTGGGTACGTGGTGAGTGATTAACAAATAACACAATTAATGATAATAACAGATAATTATGGTATTTGTTAAGCGCTTATTATTCATTCATTCATTCATTCGTATTTATTGAGCGCTTACTGTGTGCAGAGCACTGTACTAAGCGCTTGGAAAGTATAAGTCGGCAACATAGAGAGACGGTTCCTACCCAACAGCGGGCTCACAGTCTAGAAGGGGGAGACAGACAACAAAACACAACGTATTAACAAAATAAAATAACATATTAAAGACATCCTTGGCAGAAAGGCCACCCCCTGTCCCACATGGGCTACTAGTCTATGTGAGAGGGAGAACACATATTTAATCCACATTTTACTGATGAGGAAACTGAGGCACAGAGAAATGCAATTTAATTGTCTCGATTTATGGCATGGGATTAATAAGGGGTGGAGAAAAGCACAATCCAAACCTAGAGAACAATACTACAACAGCTTGCTAAAGCATATTATCAGGTTATAATAAGTTTCACCCATCCAAGCAGATCACGGAGATGTTTAAGGTGGGGTCCGTACTCTCATGTGCGATGATGGTGATGGTATTTTTTAAGCACTAACTATGTGCTGAGCACTGGGGTAGATACAAGGTGATCAGGTTATCCCACGTGGGGCTCACAGTCTTAATTCCCATTTTACAGATGAGGTAACTGAGGCACAGAGCAGCTAAGTGACTTGCCCATAGCCACACAGCTAAGTGGCAGAGCCAAGGTTAGAACCAGTGACCTCTGACTCCCAATAATAATAATAACAATAATAATGATGGCATTTATTAAGCGCTTACTATGTGCAAAGCACTGTTCTAAGTGCTGGGGAGGTTACAAGGTGATCAGGTGATGCGTCTTCTAACCTATTGTACTGCAGAGTCCCGAGTCATTTGACTGGTAGAGTGACAATAGGCTCCAAGAATGAGTTTTGAATATTTTGAATTTCCCCTTCGACAGAGAAATATATGAAGAGAGACATGTGGAAGGTTTCTGAATGTCTACAATTAAGCTTTTGACAGTCGAGTTGAGCGAATGAGAACACTCATATTTATTGAGTGCTTACTGTGTGCAGAGAAGGGAGAAGCAGCGTGGCTCAGTGGAAAGAGCCCGGGCTTTGGAGTCAGAGGTCATGGGTTCAAATCCCAGCTCCACCCCTTGTCAGCTGTGTGATTTTGGGCAAGTCACTTCACTTCTCTTTGCCTCACTTACCTCATCTGTAAAATGGGGATTAAGACTGTGAGCCCCGAGTGGGACAACCTGATCACTGTTAATGATGTGCATTAAGCTTTAATTCTATTTGTTCGGACGACTTGACACCTGTCCACGTGTTTTGTTTTGTTGTCTGTCTCCCCCTTCTAGACTGTGAGCCCGTTGTTGGGTAGGGACCGTCTCTATATGTTGCCGACTCGTACTTCCCAAGCGCTTAGTACAGTGCTCGACTGAATACGAATTGAATTCATACGATTGAATGAATGCTCTGCACACAGTAAGCGCTCAATAAATATGATTGAATGAATGAATAAACACTGGGAGATCAACACTGGTGGGTGGGGAGAGCAATAAATATACAGATCTGGTATTCACCTCCTCTACACACTCAGCTCCACCACGGACACCCAGAGGAGGAGAGGAGAGAGATAAATAGAAAACTCAGTATTTGTCAAGATCCACAAGCAAGATTTCCCTGAGAGATAAATCAATCAATCGTATTTATTGAGCGCTTACTGTGTGCAGAGCACTGTACTGAGCGCTTGGGAAGTACAAGTTGGCAACATATAGAGACAGTTCCTACCCAACAGTGGGCTCAATTAAAGATAAAGACCCAATTTAACCAGATCAAATGGGTTTCCTTTGAAATCTTCCCTCTGCTCCTCTTTTGTAAGCAATATAAATTGTTAGCCTTGAGGATCTGGCTCCAGAAGAGATGAAGGACCTGTTCATTCATTCATTCAATCGTATTTATTGAGCGCTTACTGTGTGCAGAGCACTGGACTAAGCGCTTAGTACAGTGATTGCCAGCTGTGTGACTTTGGGCAAGTCACTTCACTTCTCTGGGCCTCAGTTACCTCATCTGTAAAATGGGGATGAAGACTGTGAGCCCCCTGTGGGACAACCTGATCACCTTGTAACCTCCCCAGCGCTTAGAACAGTGCTTTGCACATAGTTAGCACTTAATAAATGCCAACATTATTATTATTACTACAGTGCTCTGCACATAGTAAGCGCTCAATAAATACGATTGAATGAATGAGTGAATGAATGTACTAAGCGCTTGGGAAGTACAAGGCCACTTCATATCCCCTAATTCATTCATTTATTCATTCAATTGTATTTATTCAATGCTTACTGTGTGCAGAGCACTGTACTAAGCGCTTGGGAAGTACAAGTCCACTTCATATCACCTAATTCATTCATTTATTCATTCAATTGTATTTATTTAACATTTACTGTGTGCAGAGCACTGTGCAGCGCGGCTCAGTGGAAAGAGCCGGGGCTTTGGAGTCAGGGGTCATGGGTCGAATCCCGGCTCTGCCACTTGTCAGCTGTGTGACTCTGGGCAAGTCACTTCACTTCTCTGGGCCTCAGTTACCTCATCTGTAAAATGGGGATGAAGACTGTGAGCCCCACGTGGGACAACCTGCTATCCTTGTAACCTCCCCAGTGCTTAGAACAGTGCTTTGCACATAGTAAGCGCTTAATAAATGCCGTTATTATTATTATTACTATTATTATTATTATTATTATTATTACTAAGCGCTCGGGAAGTACAATGCAACTGCAAATCCTGTCTTAATGGCTACAGCTCGGGCCTGGAAGTCGGAAGGACCTGGGTTCTAATCCCCGCCCCAGCACTTGTATGACCTTGGACAAATCACTTCACTTTTCTGTGCTTCAGTTGCCTCATCTGCAAAATGGGGATTAAGACTGAGCCCCATGTGGGACAAGGCTGTGTCCAACCTGATTAGCGTCTAACCAGCTCAGTGCTTAGAAGCAGCGTGGCTCAGTGGAAAGAGCCCGGGGCTTTGGAGTCAGAGGTCATGGGTTCAAATCCTGGCTCCGCCAACTGTCAGCTGTGTGACTTGGGGTAAGTCACTTCACTTCTCTGTGCTTCAGTTACCTCATCTGTAAAATGGGGATTAAGACTGTGAGCCCTGAGTGGGACAACTTGATCACCTTAGAACAGTGCTTTGCACATAGTAATCAATCAATCAATCAATCAATCAATCGTATTTATTGAGCACTTACTGTGTGCAGAGCACTGTACTAAGCACTTGGGAAGTACAAGTTGGCAACATATAGAGACGGTCCCTACCCAGCAGTGGGCTCACAGTCTAGAAGGGGGAGACAGAGAACAAAACTAAACATATTAACAAAATAAAATAAATAGAATAGATATGTACAAGTAAAATAAATAAAATAGAGTAATAAATACATACAAACATATATACATATACAGTAAGTGCTTAATAAATGCCATTATTATTATTATTATTATTATTACTATTATTTATTATTGGGAGTCAGAGGTCATTGGTTCTAACCTTGGCTCTGCCACTTAGCTGTGTGGCATTGGGCAAGTCACTTAGCTTCTCTGTGCCTCAGTTACCTCATCTGTAAAATGGGAATTAAGACTGTGAGCCCCACGTGGGATAACCTGATCACCTTGTATCTACCCCAGTGCTCAGCACATAATAAGCGCTTAAAAAATACCATATCATCATCACATAATAAGCGCTTAACAAATACCATAATCATCAGTTATTGTCATTAATTGTGTTATTTGTTAATCACTCACCACGTGCCCAGCACGGTAGTAAATACAAGGTAATCAGGTAGGACACAGTCTAGGTTCCCCATGGGATCCACAGTCTAAGGGGAGGGAGGGAAGACATTGAATCCCCATTTCAAGCGCCTAGTACAGTGTTCTGCACACAGTAAGCGCTCAATAAATATGATTGATGATTTTAAAGATGAAGAAAATGAGGTACAGAGAAGTTGCCACTTGACTAGCCCAAGGAATCACCACCGGCAAGTGGCAGAATAGAAATTAAAATCCGATCCTCTTACTGTGATCTCTGTTTCTCTCTTGTGCTTTCTAGCTAATTCATTGCATATACTTGGTTCATATTACCCACGCACTAGGTCTATATAATTATATATTTATAATGTCTATAAATTGTATGTTATAGAATATTTTAATGTCTTTCTCCTCCCCTACACTGTTTGCTCATGTGTGCAGGGAATTCATTCATTCATTCATTCATTCAATCGTATTTATTGAGCGCTTACTGTGTGCCGAGCACTGTACTAAGCGCTTGAGAAGTACAAGTTGGCAACATATAGAGACGGTCCCTACCCCACAGTGGGCTCACAGTCTAGAAGGGGGAGAGCTGTATCTACCAGCTCTGTTCTGTGGTACTCTCCCAAGTGCCTAGTACAGTGCTCTGCACATAGTAAGCGCTCAATAAATACGATTGAATTAATGAATGCACACAGTAAGCGTTCAGTAAATTCCATTGATGGTAAGTGTATATTTTGGCACTGCCCACTTTAATCATTCATTCATTCAATCATATTTATTGAGCGCTTACTGTGTGCAGACCACTGTACTCAGCGCTTGGGAAGTACAAACTGGCAACATATAGAGACAGTCCTTCTCCAACAATGGGCTAACAGTCTAGAAATCAGTCAATCGTATTTATTGAGTGCTTACTGTGTGTGCAGAGTACTGTACTAAGCACTTGGGAGAGTACACTAGAACAGATTGGGTAGAAACATTCCCTGCCCACAGCAAGCTCACAGAGGGACAATAATGATTTATGATGGGCAAAAAACAGGGATATTTAAATTATTATAGTACCACACTACCTCCATGGGGTTAAGAAAAGGCAAAACTCAACTTTTCTCTCCTTTCCCAAAAAGCATTAAAAATCATACCAGTAATAGCAAGAACTCCTTTGCTGCACCCTTTGGCTCGTCATTCAATCAATCACTCCTATTTATTGAGCACTTACTCTGGGCAGAACACTCTACTAAGCACTTGTCCTTACAATTCAACCATTGCTGCACCCCTTGGCTTGTCATTCAATCAATTACTCTTATTTATTGAGCACTTATTCTGGGCAGAACACTCTACTAAGCGCTTGTCCTTATAATTCAACCTACTATGCATAGAGCACTGTATTAATTGCTTGGGAGAGGACGATGCAACAGTAAACAGACACATTCCCTGCCCACATTGAGTTTACAAAGTAAGTTTCTCGGTAGGTTTTCATGTTGTGCTTATAAATGAGCAACATAATGGTGATTATAATGAGTTCTTCAGATCAATCAATCAATCAATCATATTTATTGAGCACTTACTGTGTGCAGAGCACTGTATTAAGCGCTTGGGAAGTACAAGTTGGCAACAACTTCAGATTTCATACTTAGGTTATTTTTTCAACAGTTGGTTAGTGTTCATCCTAGCTCTCTTCCTCCTTTCAAAGCCCTACTGCTTTGTGTATAGTAAGTGCTTAATAAATGCTATTATTATTATTATTATTATTATTACTGAGAGCTCACCTCCTCCAGGAGGCCTTCCCTGACTGAGCCCCCCCTTTCCCTCTCCTTCTCCTCCCCTCCCTCCCTCTGCCCTCCCGCCTTCCCTCCCCACAGCAGTTGTGTATATTTGTACATATTTACTGCTCTATTTATTTTATTAATCACGTGCATATAGCTGTAAGTCTATTTATTCTGGTGGTATTGGCTCCTGTCTACTTGTTTTGTTTTGTTGTCCGTCTCCCCCTTGTAGACCGTGAGCCCATTGTAGGGTAGGGACTGTCTTTATATGTTGCCGATTTGTACTTCCCAAGCGCTTAGTACAGTGCTCGGCACACAGTAAGCATTCAATAAATACGATTAAATGAATGAATAAATGAAGATAGAAGCTGGAAACAGCATGACCTAGGGTAAAAAACATGCTTTTGGGAGGCAGAAGACCTGAGTTCTACTCCTGGCTCTGCCACTTGAATGCTGTGTGGCCCTGGGCAAGTCACTTAATTGCTCTGTGCCTCAGTTTCCACCTCTGTAAAATGGGGATAAGGAGCAGCGTGGCTCAGTGGAAAGAGCCCGGGCTTGGGAGTCAGAGGTCGTGGGTTCTAATCCCAGCTCTGCCATGTGTCTGCTATGTGACCTTGGACAAGTCACTTAGTTTCTCTAAGCCTCAGTTACCTCATCTGTGAAATGGGAATTAAGACTGTGAGCCCCACGTGGGACAACCTGATCACCTTGTATCCCCCCATCACTTAGAACAGTGCTTCGCACATAGGAAGTGCTTAACAAATGCCATTATTATTATTATTATTACCTCCTGCTTAGACTGTAAGCCCCATGTACAAAGTGACGGGATCATATCTAATTGTATTATATCTTCTGCACTGATTGGCATGCTTACTTAAATGCTACAGCTATTACTATGGAAAGTTGAATCAATTGAGCAGTTTGCCTTTTAAATCCAACCCTAATTTATCCACTTACATGTCCTCCAACAGTAATTAGTTATATAGAATTAGTTACTGGGGGAAGAAGTATGGGTCCTCTTTATCCAAAATAACAGCTGCGATTTTAGCTATGCTCTTGCTGAGAAAATTACCTTTGCTCTACGGAGTAGGACAGTTAGTGATGCTAACATATATACTGTAGAAAGCAGAAATGCTTGAAACACTGCAAGAGGATTTCATGGATGACAGACAGACATATGGCCCTACCATGCAATCTTTTCCCTATAGAGTGAGATTGTGAACGTGGATGGGAGACGGAGTAATACAGTACTTGCTATTGTCACTGTCATCAATTTCCTTGGGGGAATAGCTAGGCAATGAAACTTAAAATTGCCTGTGAAAAGCCTAAGGGCCTTTCAAGCTGTAATTTATGGATGTTGGAACTCTGAGCTGCTTTCCCATCCTTCCTTCTGAATCTCTCCTATGCAAAGCCATTTGGATTCATAAGTGAATTTAATGCGGAGAAAAACTGAGCTAGGCCATATGGAAAACATACATCTAAACACACGAACCAACATACACACACCTCCGCACCCTGAAAGATTCCATTGAAGAAAATACATTTGTTGCTTGGGAGAAGCAGCGTGGCTCAGTGGAAAGAGCCCGGGCTTTGGAGTCAGAGGTCATGGGTTCAAACCCCGGCTCCGCCAATTGTCAGCTCTGTGACTTTGGGCTAGTAACTTACCTTCTCTGTGCTTCAGTTACTGTGCTGCAAGGTAATCAGGTAGGACACAGTCTAGGTTCCCCATGGGATCCACAGTCTAAGGGGAGAGAGGGAAGACACTGAGTCCCCATTTTAAAGATAAGGAAAATGAGGTACAGAGAAGTGGCCACTGGACTAGCCCAAGGAATCACCACCGGCAAGTGGCAGAATAGAAATTAAAATCCGATCTTCTGACTGTGATTTCTGTTTCTCTCTTGTGCTTTCTAGCTAATTCATTGCATATACTTGGTTCATATTACCCATGCACTAGGTCTATATAAGTGTATGTTTATAATGTCTATAAATTGTATGTTATAGAATATTTTAATGTCTTTCTCCTCCCCTACACTGTATGCTCATGTGTGCAGGGAATTCATTCATTCATTCATTCATTCATTCATTCATTCATTCAATCATTTATTGAGCCCTTACTGTGTGCAGAGCACTGTACTAATCGCTTGGGAAGTACAAGTTGGCAACATATAGAGACGGGAATTAAGGACTGTGAGCTCCCCTTGGGACAACCCCATCACCTTGTAACCTCCCCAGTTCTTAGAACAGTGCTTTGCACATAGTAAGCATTTAATAAATGCCATCATTATTATTATTATTATTATTATTATTATCCTTGTTCAACCCTATTTCCTCCCCACAAATGGAGGAACTAAGGCAGCATAAATCCATGCAGAGAGGTGTTCAGTGTTTGGGAGGAATGAGAGGGGAACAATCTGCTCTCTGAACTGATTCCCATGGACAGGTATTGTAAACTCATTGTGGACAGGGAATGTCACTGTCTTTTGTTGTGTTGACCTTTCCTGAGCGCTTAGTATAGTGCTCTGCACAAAGTAAGCACTCTATAAAGATGATTGAATGAATGAATGCATACCGCCCTTGTCTACAGCACATCTTTGTGGACTCCTGCACCCCCCTCAGTCCCCCAACTCTGTCAGACCACTGGTGGAGGACTGGATGCTTTCCACTGGTGGAACTTCTTGGATCAGGGCTGGAGCTGTGAGAATGTGTTCACCAATGACCTCTTGCCTCCCTCCCCAAGCCCCCCAATCCCCACCCTGCCCGGCCCAGCCCCGCCGTCCTGCGGAGAGACCCTACTCTGCCCTGTAGGCGGGAGCACCGGATGGACCTAGGCATCGGGGGTCCCAGATTGAGGCTTGAGGCCTCCCTGCAACCCTCTCACTAGGCCTCATTCTCGCCTGTCTCACCGCTGACCCCTGACCCCATCCTCCCTGTGGCCTGAAACACCCTCCCTCCTCAAATCCGCCAATCACACTTCCCCCCTTCGAAGCCCTACTGAAGGCTCACCTCCTCCAGGAGAACTTCCGAGACTAAGCCTCCCCTTTCCTCTGCTCTCCCTCTCCTTCCCATCTCCCCAACTCTCTCCCTTTGCTCTACCTTCCCTCCCTCCCCATCCCACAGCATAAGGAAGCAGCGTGGCTCACTCCTTTGGAGTCAAAGGACACGGGTTCAAATCCCAGCTCTGCCGCTTGTCAGCTGTGTGACTTCGGGCAAGTCACCTAACTGCTCTGTGCCTCAGTTACCTCATTGGTAAAATGGGGTTTAAGACTGTGAGCCCCACGTGGGATAACTTGATTACCTTGTATCTACCCCAGTGCTTAGAAGAGTTTTGGCACATAGTACACGCTTAACACATCATTATATTCAGTGCTTGGCATAAAGTAAGTGCTTAACAAATACCGTGATTATCATCGTCATTATTATTATTAAGGCAGAAGAAAGTAATACAGTACCAAGAGCTGTACATCATTTCCAATAAGAGCAAGAGTATGGAAGATAAAATCCATGAGTAAATAATAATGATAATGATGGTGTTTGTTAAGCGCTTACAATGTGCAAAGCACTGTTCTAAGTGCTGGGGAGGTTACAACGTGATCAGGCTGTCCCACGGGGGGCTCACAGTTTTAATCCCCATTTTACAGATGAGGTAACTGAGGCACAGTGAAGTTAAGTGACTTGCCCAAAGTCACACAGCTGACAGTTGGCAGAGCTGGGATTTGAACCCATGACCTCTGCCTCCAAAGCCTGTGCTCTTTCCACTGAGCCACACTTGAGTGAATAGGTGTACAGAAGACACCCCCATTTTCAAGTGGTTGCAGAATACGAAATCCTGGAGTTCTAAATTGCTGACATTACCCTGATTCCATAAGTGACTTTCCACATTATGTCCGGTGATTGAAGGAAAATCAAATTCCTTCCTGTCCCCTCCTTCCCACTTCCTTCTGTTCCTGCTTCCAAGCATTTTTTTCTCTTTTTCCATCCTCCTAATTCAGAATTTTCCCCTTGCCTTTCATTCAGTTGTATTTATTGAGTGCTTACTGTGTGCAAAGCACTGTACTAAGTGCTTGAAAAGTACAATTCAACAACAAATAGAGACAATCCTTGCCCACAATGGGGTCACAGTCTAGAGGGGAGAGAGAGAAGCTCTTCCCTTCTCTTTCCCCAAGTCCAATTCCTCACCATTCCACCCTCCACATCCCTCTCCTTCCCATCTTTTGGAGTCCAAATCATGTACCTCCTCCACCTACTCTGTTACTAGTAACAGTTGTCTACACACTCCTAGGACCTTCCTCCAACTTCCAGAACCATTTTGATCCCTTTCTCACATTCCCTCTTCTCTTTCTGCATCCCTACATTGGGGACTTCAATATCCACATGGATGTTCCTGACAACGCTTCCACAGTCTACCTCCTCTCACTCCTTAATTCCAGTAACCTCCTACTCCAGCCCACCTCACACACTCGCCAACTTGGATACACACTTGGCTCGATCATCTCTAGACACTGTACAGTCTCTACCCTCACCAACTCTGAAATCCAAACCACAACCTACTCACCCCCACATACCCACTCCAGGCAAACCCATCCTGTTCACCCACAGAGACTTCTGATCTTTTGATCCATACTAATTTTCTCAAGCTATCGTGCCCCATTTAATCTCCATACCCAAACTGCCTATCCTTAATGTACAAATCGATGACCTCAATACCACCCTCTCTACTGAACGCAACTCACTCACTCCCCTATCCTTATGCAGTTTTGTACCATTAACCCACGGACCAGGCTCACCTCCAGAGTGTGCTTTCTTCATTCTTGTTGTCAAGTGAGTAGGACTCCTGGCAGAAATATACATATCAGCCCAACCTTGTACAGCTCAAATGCAAATTTGCCTCTCTTCTCTTCCTGGAAATATCATTTCTCCGTCCTTGTCCATTGTCCATTGCCTGCACCAGCACCAGCATTTTCAGATGTTTCAATCTCTCCTGACTTGTCTTATGCTGTCGAGTCGTCGCCGACCTATAGAGTCGCCATGGACACATCTCTCCCAGAACACCCCGTTTCCATCTGCAATCGTTCCGGTAGTGCATCCATATAATTTTCTTGGTAAAAATATGGAAGTAGTTTACCATTGCCTCCTTCTGCACAGTAAACCTGAGCCTCCACCCTAAACTCTCTCTCACGACCCTACTGCTCAGCACAGGTGTGTTTTGACTTGGAACAGATGGCCTTTCACTCGCTAGCCACTGGTCAAGCTAGGAATGGAATGGATAGGCCTCTGCTTGACTTGCCCTCCTGCAGTCAAGACTGGTAGGGTACTGGAACCTCTCCAGGTACAATCTGGTATAAATTTATTCTATTTATTTTATTTTGTTAATACGTTTTGCTTTGTTGTCTGTCTCCCCCCTTCTAGACTGTGAGCCCGCTGTTGGGTAGGGACCGTCTCTATGTGTTGCCAACTTGTACTTCCCAAGTGCTTAGTACAGTGCTCTGCACACAGTAGGTGCTCAATAAATACGATTGATTGAATGAATGAATGAACCCCGAGAGATGATAAACCTTGTGTACCCCTCCCAATCTCTTGCCACTAATGAATGCACTTTATTGGTTAAATTGCCACCATTAGACACAAGCTCCTAAAATTTCCTCTGGTCCTCTACAGTCCCTCTCTCTCCCTGCCCCTTCTTTGTTTCTTTGTCTCTCCCATTGTTTCCATCAGTATTTCGAGAGATCTTCCACCTTCTCTCAAAATCCACTCACTCCCCTTTAGCCTCCAACCCCAGCCCTTCACAGTTTATCAGAACACTTGCCCCCCTCCCTTTTTCCAGCTCCAACCATTATCCTCAACTGTTCACTTTCCAATGGCTTCTTCCCCACTGCTTTCAAACATGCTCTTGTGTCCCCTATTCTAAAAAAAAAGCCTCCCTTGACCCCATTATTCCCTCCCTTTATCATCTCATCCCCCTTCTTCATTTCCTTTCCAAACTACCTGAGCAAGCTGGCTACATCCTCTGTCTCCACTTTCTCTCATCCAAATCTCTGTCAATACCCCCGGTCTCCATGGAAACTGCCCCCTCAAAGGTCACCAGTGATGGTCTCGCTAAATCAAATGGCCTCTATCCTTCCCTTTGCCACTGAATGTCCCCACAGTATGTTGGGTTGGGGATAAATGCTGTGAAAAGCTGATGATAAAGCTGAAAAAGCAGTCAATCACCTTGCCCCCTCCTACCTCACTTTGGTACTCTCCTACTACAACCCAGGCGACACATTTCACTCCTCTACTGCCAGCGTACTCACTGGTCCTCCATCTCCTCTACCTTGCTGCCAGCCTTTCACCCCCATCCTACCTCTGCCCTGGAATGCCCTCCTTCTTCCTATTCAACAGATGATCAGTCTCCCCACCTTCAAAGCCTTATTAAAGGCCCAACTCCTCCTCCTTTCCTCTTCTCCCACTCCCTTCTCCCCTCTCTCAGCCCTACAGCACTGTTGTACACATTTGTAATTTGTGTATTTAGGTTAATCTCTCTCTCCCCTCTAGACCGTCACCTCATTGTGGGCAAGGAATGTAATAATAATAATGGCAATTGTTAAGCGCTTACTATGGGCAAAGCACTGTTCTAAGCGCTGGGGGGGGATATAAGGTGATCAGGTTGTCCCATGGGGGGCTCACAGTCTTAATCCCCATTTTACAGATGAGGTAACTGAGGCTCAGAGAAGTTAAGTGACTTGCCCAAGGTCATACAGCAGACATATGGTGGAGCTGGGATTCGAACCCATGACCTCTGACTCCAAAGCCCGTGCTCTTTCCAGTGAGCCACGCTGCTTATTGTTGTGTAAGCACTTCCCAAGTGCTTAGCACAGTGCCCTGCACACAGTAAGCACTCAATGAATATGGTTGTTGGCCTGATCCCAAAACCTGTTGGACTCTTCCTTTGCCTCCAAAATAGTCAATCAAGCAATGAATCAATTAAACATATTTAACAAGTGTCTCCTGTGTCAGAGCACTGTACTAAGCACTTCAGAGAGTACAATGTAATAGAGTTGATAGACATGAGCCTGCTGTTTGGTAGGGACTGTCTCTATATGTTGCCAACTTGTACTTCTCAAGTGCTTAGTACAGTGCTCTGCACACAGTAAGCGCTCAATAAATATGATTGAATGACTTAATGAATGTTCTGACTCCTGTATTCCATTTCTCTTCGCTTTATGTCATCACTGGTTCTAATCCCGGCTCCACGATTTGTCTGGGGGTGACCTTGGACAAGCCACTTAACTTCCTGTGCCTCAGTTACCTCATCTGCCCATTGTTGGGTAGGGACTGTCTCATTATGTTGCCAACTTGTACTTCCCAAGCACTTAGTTCAGTGCTCTGCGCACAGTAAGCGCTCGCTCAATAAATACGATTGAATGAATGAATGAATGAATGAAATGGAGAAGACTGTGAGTTACACATGGGACAAGGGGATTACCTTGTATCTCTTCCAGTGCTTAGAACAGTGCTTGACACATAGTAAGAGCTTAGCAAATATCATTATATTAAGACTGTGAACCACATTCATTCAATCGTATTTATTGAGCGCTTACTGTGTGAAGAGCACTGTACTAAGTGCTTGGGAAGTACAAGTTGACAACACATAGAGCTCACATATGGGCTCACATGTGGGACAACCAGATTACTTTATATCTACCCCAGAGTTTAGAACTGTGCTGGACACATAGTAAATGCTTAAAAAACACCTTCATTATTAACCAGTGTTTTATATGGATGAATTGGACAATGCCTTTACTCCTCCTTGTCTCATTCCTCCAGCATGATAGTCACTATAAAAATATTTTTATTTGTTCATTCATTCAACTTAATTGTATTTATTGAATGCTTACTGTGAGCTGAGCACTGTACTAAGCACTTGGGAAAGTACGATTAGTACAGTGCTCTGCACACACTGAGCACTCAATAAATATGATTGAAAAAATGAATGACTATAATATAATAATAAACAGACAGATTCCCTGCCCATAATGAGCAGACTTGAGAGAGAAGCTTTATACTGCTTTATAAAAAGGCCGGGAGGACAACGGTGGGGAATCTGTTTGGTAGCCCAGCAGTAAGTGCTCAAAGAGCAGTGGAATTACAGATCATACATAATCATGGATTTAGTCTCTCAAGAGATTCAGTTATAATCTGTTAGCTCTCAGGTGCAGTGGCCAAGAAAATAATTGCTGGATCCTTGTGTATGAGAGAATCATTTTCCTTCTTTACCTCTGAATATAAATAACCAGAAGAGCACTCTCTACAGCTTCACATCGTCCAACTGTACCCCCATCAGAGAAGGCTCAGTTCAATATGGCCAAGTCTACACTGGAGAATGGTATGACAGTGTCTTTTGTTTTGTTTTGTTTTAATATGGACGTTTACATTGTTCCAAATTAACGTGGAATATATCAAACATTTTGGGAGAGTTCACTATGAAGGCTTGAGAATACTATTCGATTTATTGTGTTAATGATGTTCATCTAGCTTTATTTCTATTTATTCTGATGACTTGACACCTGTCCACATATTTTGTCTTGTTGTCTGTCTCCCCCTTCTAGACTGCGAGCCTGTTGTTGAGTAGGGACCATCTCTATATGTTGCCAACTTGTACTTCCCAAGCGCTTAGTACAGTGCTCTGCACACAGTAAGCGCTCAAGAAATATGATTGAATGAATGAATGAATGAATGAATGAGAAATATCAGTCCATCAGTCAAACAATTATATTCATTGAGTGCTTATTGTATGCAGAGCATTGTACTAAATGCTTCAGATAATACAACACAACAGTATAACAGACATATTCCCTGCCTGCAGTGAGCTGACAGTGTAGACTGTCAGTGTAGCCCACTGTTGGGTAGGGACCGTCTCTATATGTTGCCAACTTGTACTTCCCAAGTGCTTAGTACAGTGCTCTGCACACAGTAAGTGCTCAATAAATACGATTGATTGATTGATTGAATGATTGTAGAGGGGAAGACAGACATCAATATAAATAAATACAGAAATATTTGGGAACTCAGTGATAATTAGGCCAAACCAAGGGAAAAGCCCACAAACACTGTTATAATCACTCTTTTAATTGGCCAGTTTTGCTGGAGTCTTCCCCAGCTCCATTCCTAATTGGTTAGACCCAATCTCTAACTACTTGAGTTACGTCTGGACCAATTGGAGATTATCTTCCACTGATGACATTCTCTGGTGTGTTTGGAACCCAGCACAATCCAACAATGATTATGATTATTATTGTTATTATTTTTATTATTATATTTTGTATTGTAAGTGCTGGGGTACTTCCTCCCTTCAAGGCCCTACTGAGAACTCACCTCCTCCAGGAGGCCTTCCCAGACTGAGCCCCTTCCTTCCTCTCCCCCTCGTCCCCCTCTCCATCCCCCCATCTTGCCTCCTTCCCTTCCCCACAGCACCTGTGTATATGTATATATGTTTGTACATATTTATTATTCTATTTATTTATTTTACTTGTACATATCTATTCTATTTGTTTTATTTTGTTAGTATGTTTGGTTTTGCTCTCTGTCTACCCCTTCTAGACTGTGAGCCCACTGTTGGGTAGGGACTGTCTCTATGTGTTGCCAACTTGTACTTCCCAAGCGCTTAGTACAGTGCTCTGCACACAGTAAGCGCTCAATAAATACGACTGATTGATTGATTGATTGGGGTGGATACAAGCTAATCAGGTTGAACGCAGCCCTTGTCCCATAAAGACCTCACAGTCTTAATCCCCCTTTTGCGGAGGAGGTAACAAGGGCACAGAGAAGTTAAGCAACTTGTCCTCGGTCACACAACAGCCAAGTGGCAGACTTGGGGTTAGAACTCTTGTCCTTCTGACACCCAGAACTGTACTCTATCCACTAGGCCATGCTGCTTATGATTATTATGGTATTAGTTAAGTGCTTACTATGTTCCCAGAACTGTTCTGAACTTTGTGTACCTGTATATATGTATATATGTTTGTACGTTTTTACTACTCTATTTATTTTATTTGTACATATTCTATTTATTTTATTTTGTTAATATGTTTTGTTTTGTTGTCTGTCTCCCCCTTCTAGACTGTGAGCCCGCTGTTGGGTAGGGACCGCCTCTATATGTTGCCAACTTGTACTTCCCAAGCGCTTAGTACACTGCTCTGCACACAGTAAGCGCTCAATAATACGATTGAATGAATGAAATTTGAGGTAGAGGAGTAGCTTGGTGTAGTGGACAGAACTTGCGTCTGGGAGTCAGAAGGTCATGGGTTCTAATCCCAGCGCCACCACTTGTGTGCTATGTGACTTTGGGCAACTCACTTCACTTCTCTGTGCCTCTGTTACCTCATCTGTAAAATGGGGGGATTAAGGCTGCGAGCCCCGTGTGGGACAGGGGCTGTGTCCAAACCTATTTGCTCATAAGAACCCCGGTGCTTAGTTTAGTGGTTGGCACATAGAAAGCACTTAAGAAATACCAAAGTTATTATTATTATTATTAAATTAATCAGGTTAGACACAGTCTCAGTCATACATGGGCTTACAGTCCATGTCATGTCCATGTCTTTCAATAAAAGACTGCATCTGACTCATCAGTTGGTGTGGTATTTTCTCAGGGGCAGACCAGTGGGATGGGTAAGTTGGACAGAGTCAAGAATTTTTCTATACAGCAGCTCCAAGTTGGTGAGTATGTAAGAGAATGCAGTAACTAGTGAACAAACCAGTAAATAACTTGTAAGATACTAGTAAGAAACTAGTTACTTCAGTTACTAGTAAGTAATTAGTAAACAAACACTACAGCCTACATGGTCAAAGACTAAAGTTTTTCAGCTACATCTGAACAAACTACACCCCAAATAATGACCTTGAAAAATCCCTGTTACATTTAATAAAAAATAAGGTTATTTTCATTTGTTTCATTCTGAAACCTGTGGATTCAGGATTCCTTTCCAAATAATAACTGATTTTTCCCACTGCAGTCAGCCCATTAAGGCAGGTTTCACTTAAAGCTACGTGGAATTTTATATGGATTTATTCATTGAAATTTGGTCTCCCCCTCTAGACTGTGAACTCGTTGTGGGCAGGGAATGTGTCCTTTTATTGTTATATTGTACTCTCCCAGGTGCTTATTTCGATGCCTTCTAGACCGTGAAACTGTTGTTGGGTAGGGACCGTCTCTATATGTTGCCAACTTGTACTTCCCAAGCGCTTAGTACAGTGCTCTGCACACAGTAAGCGCTCAATAAATATGATTGAATGAATGAATGAATGCTCTGCTCACAGAAAGCACTCAAGAAATAGGACTGACTGACTGAATTAAGTGAGAGCCGTTTCGATTGTATGAGAAACAGCATGGCCTAATGGAAAGAGTCCAAGTCTGGGAGTTAGAGGACCTGGGTTCTAATCCAGCTCTGTTGTATGAGCTTGAGCAAGTTGCTTCACTTCCCTCTTTTTTTTTAAATGGTATTCATTATTTATTTATTTATTTTACTTGTACAGATCTATTCTATTTATTTTATTTGTTAATATGTTTGGTTTTGTTCTCTGTCTCCCCCTTTTAGACTGTGAGCCCACTGTTGGGTAGGGACCGTCTCTATATGTTGCCAACTTGTACTTCTCAAGTGCTTAGTACAGTGCTCTGCTCACAGTAAGCGCTCAATCAATACGATTGATTGATTGATTGATTGATTACTGTGTGCCAGTCATCGTTCTAAGCACTGGGGTAGATACAAGGTAATTAGATTGGACACAGTCCCTGTCCCACTTGTGGCTCACAGCCTAACAGGTGAGGTGACTGAGGCACAGAGAAATGAAGCAACTTACCCAAGGTTACACAGCAGACAAGTGATGGAGCCAGAATTAGAACCCAGGTCCTTCTGATTCCCAGGTCCATGCTCTATCCTTGCTGTAGAATTACATAGCTGTTCTTCCATTTTAGACTGTGAGCCCCATGTGAGACAGGAATAGGGTCAGACCTGATTATAATGCATCTATCCCATCACTTATTACAGTGTTTGGTACATAGTAAAAGTTTAAAAAATACCAAAATTGTTATTGTCACATTTACCCCATCATAGATCAATTTAATTACTTTGGCACACACCTCCAAGACCAAAATCAAAGCAAATCCAGTACTGTTAGACAATCTTGAAAGTTGTTTTTTTTGACACTGAGAGAGCTCAACTTGATGCCTTTTCTCCTGGGCCGTATTTGGATGATTTACGATAATGTTCTTAGCAAAAAAAAAAAGACATCTTTATTGTGATTAATCTCGTCTAGTGACAGCACCACTGCACAACTAGATTACCAGTCTAGAAAAATGAATCAGTAACTACATTTAGCACATTTTGTGAAAATGCCTGTTCACGTATCGCAGAATTCATATAAAATTACCTCTCCATGGTATCAACTCTGTTTTTTGCATGCTGTCAAGTTTGCTCCCGGTATTAACGCGCTTACATTTTTGATGCAAGCAAATGTTTGGAAATTGAACGCCTTATTTGAGTTTTACAACAGTAGTATGTTATTTTCAGTTGTGTCCCCTTTGCCCCTATTATTTTTATATGAGCAACTACTCTTACCATATTTGAAGCAGAATAGTGTTTAATAAAACATCGACCTTTTCCATCACATACAGTGTGGCTTCCGAAATTTGGAGACATGTATACTGTGACATTTTCTGCTTCATACGCTCTAAGGTTTGCTCATCTATGAACTTCATTTATTTTTCGGGATAAAGAAAATGGCATGACAAAAGCATTTTAATAGAATGTGTTACTGTTCTTTCATAAAAGCCGAAGCATTTACATTGAAAAATGAGACATTTGGGAACTTTGAGATGACCAGTCTTACTGTGATTCTTCCTCTGTTGTATTCTACTCTTCCAAGCTCTTAGTACAGTACTACGTACACAGTAAGTGCTCAATATATACCATTGATTGATTGTAGACCCAAAGTATTGTTATTAGTGTTTGGATATTTTGAACCTGATGCATTATCACAATCTCATGGCTATGTCTAGTGAGCATGATTCTGCTCTTAGTATGGTGTTTGGTTTTATAGTTTTGACATACACAAAATCTTTCAAATACTGTTGTTACCTGATTTTATGTTTCTGTTGGGGCAAAACTAGCAGAAGAGCCTGCTTTGCAGGTTTATCTGTGCTGCAGATATCCCTTTTGGGCAGTGGGGCTTATGGAAAGGTTTTCCTGGACAAGCGGCCATGAGATTATTAAATAAGGAGATAGAGTTAGAAAGCAGAGCCAAGAAGACTGTAAGCTTGTTGGGGTCAGGGAATGTGTCTGTTTATTCTCACATTGTACTCTCCCAAGTGCTAAGTATAGTGCTCTGCACATAGTAAGTGCTCAAGAAATACGTTTGAATGAAAGAAGGACTAACTGCGGTATTGTACTTCCCAAGCACTTAGTACAGTGCTCTCCATCCATTCAGTTGTATTTATTGAGCACTTACTGTGTGCAGAGCACTGGACTGAGCGCTTGGGAAGTCCAAGTCAGCAACAGATAGAGACAGTCCCTACCACAGCACCTGTATATATGTATATATGTCTGTACGTATTTATTACTCTATTTATTTATTTATTTTACTTGTACATGTGTATTCTATTTATTTTATTTTGTTAATTTGTTTTGTTGTCTGTCTCCCCCTTCTAGACTGTGAGCCCACTGTTGGGTAGGGACCATCTCTATATATTGCCAACTTGGACTTCCCAAGTGCTTAGTACAGTGCTGTGCACACAGTAAGCTCTCAATAAATACGATTGCACGAATAGATAAGGATGAGGAGAACCACCAAGGCTACAAGAAACTACAAGTGACACTAAAGTAACCTTAATGATGCTCTCCCCTTCTAAACTGTAAGCCTGCTGTGGGCAGGGAACATGACTACCAAGTCTACCATATTATACACATCCAAGCATTTAGTACAGTGTTCTGCACAAAGTAATCACTCAATAAATGCAATTGATCAATTGATTTATTTGGTGGGGGGGCTCTTTTACAGTGAAGAGACATACCATGATGGCCACAGGAGAGGTCATACAAAGATTCAGGAGCCATACATATAGTGTGAAGGAGAAGAAAGACTATTTATCAGAATCATAATTAATAATAACAATTGTAGTGTTTATTGATCACTCTCTATGTTCCCAGCAGAGCACACAGCACTAGGATAGGCAGTATAGACAGACTGGACACAGTCCCTGGCTCACATGGGGTTCACAATCTCAATAGGCGAGAGAACAGGTATTTAATTCCCATTTTGCAGATGAGGAAACTGAGGGGCAGGAAAATGAAGGGACTTGCCCAAGGTCATACAGCAGGGAAGTTGTAGAGCTGGGATTAGAATTTAGTTTTTCTAACTCCCAGGCCTATGCTCTGCCCATTAGGCCACATGACTCCCTCACTTTCCTTTTATGCTTGTGCATTTATTAATTTATATCCATCCTACCAATTGATCAATCAATCAATGGTATTTGTGTGGCCTAGGGGACAGAGTGCCAGCCTGGGAGTCGAAAGGACCTGGATTCTAATCCTGGCTCTTCCACCTGTCTTCCGTGTGATGTTGGGCAAGTCACTTTACTTCTCTATTAAGAAGATGGATTAAGTGGGCTTAATCCAGGAAGGCCTCTTGGAGGAGTTGTGACCTTAATGATAATAATGATGTTGGTATTTGTGAAGCGCTTACTAGGTGCCAAGCACTGCTCTAAGCACTGGACCTTAATAAGGCTTTGAAGGGGGTGAGAGTGATGGTCTGGCATATATGGAGGGGGATCAAATTAGTGGATAAAACTAGTGTATATCTGTATATTTCCATATTTTTTTACTCTCATTCCACTGAATTCCACTGCATTTAATTTCTTTGACCTTATCCATTAGAGCTTTTGCACTCACTGGGTACAATACATTGTTCTAAGTGCTTGGGAAAATAAAACGGAAATACAAGATAACATGATACCTGTCTACTGTGACCTTACACTCTATCATGGGAGATAGACAATACCTACTTATAATCAATGCAATCAGAATAAGTGATTTAATGCGCAATTGAATTTAGATCTATACAAAATAATATGGTGAATACAAATACATATTTCAGCGCAAGAGTTGGCAGTTGTGTTGTTGCGACTCAAATGGATCTGTAGGCCAAGAGCTAAACAGCTCTTAGAGAAGCAGCGTGGCTCACTGGAAAAGAGCCCGGGCTTTGGAATCCGAGGTCATGGGTTCAAATCCTGGCTCCACCAATTGTCAGCTGTGTGACTTTGGGCAAGTCACTTCACTTCTCTGGGCCTCTGTTCCCTCATCTATAAAATGGGGATGAAGACTGTGAGCCCCCCGTGGAACAACTTGATCACCTTGTAACCTCCCCAGCACTTAGAACAGTGCTTTGCACATAGTAGGCACTTAATAAATGCCATTATTATTATTGTTATTATTATACAGAGATCCAAGTATAGTATTGCCTTCCAACTCCATAAGCAACTACTAAAAGTGCTTGGCAAATGTTGAAAGTCGTTTCTCTTTGAGTAAATGAAAAGTAGATGATTTATAAGCTCAGTGTTTCCCAGTTTTGCATGCAATGCATTCTGAGCATATCAAACCATAGCACTTGATAAACTAATATCATCATCATCAATCGTATTTATTGAGCGCTTACTATGTGCAGAGCACTGTACTAAGCGCTTGGGAAGTACAAATTGGCAACATGTAGAGACAGTCGCTACCCAACAGTGGGCTCACAGTCTAAAAGTGGGAGACAGAGAACAAAACCAAACATACTAACAAAATAAAATAAATAGGATAGATATGTACAAGTAAAATAAATAAATAAATAGAGTAATAAATATGTACAAACATATATACATATATACAGGTGCTGTGGGGAAGGGAAGGAGGTAAGAAGGGGTGGATGGAGGGGGGACGAGGGGGAGAGGAAGGAAGGGGCTCAGTCTGGGAAGGCCTCCTGGAGGAGGTGAGCTCTCAATAGGGCCTTGAAGGGAGGAAGAGAGCTAGCTTGGCGGATGGGCAGAGGGAGGGCATTCCAGGCCCGGGGGATGACGTGGGCCGGGGGTCTATGGCGGGACAGGCGAGAACGAGGTACGGTGAGGAGATTAGTGGCGGAGGAGCGGAGGGTGCGGGCTGGGCTGGAGAAGGAGAGAAGGGAGGTGAGGTAGGAGGGGGCGAGGTGATGGACAGCCATGAAGCCCAGGGTGAGGAGTTTCTGCCTGATGCGCAGATTGATTGGTAGCCACTGGAGATTTTTGAGGAGGGGAGTGATATGCCCAGAGCGTTTCTGGACAAAGATAATCCGGGCAGCAGCATGAAGTATGGATTGAAGTGGAGAGAGACACGAGGATGGGAGATCAGAGAGAAGGCTGATGCAGTAGTCCAGACGGGATAGGATGAGAGCTTGAATGAGCAGGGTAGCGGTTTGGATGGAGAGGAAAGGGAGGATCTTGGCAATGTTGCGGAGCTGAGACCGGCAGTTTTTGGTGACGGCTTTCATGTGAGGGGTGAATGAGAGAGCGGAGTCGAGGATGACACCAAGGTTGCGGGCTTGTGAGACGGGAAGGATGGTAGTGCCGTCAACAGAGATGGGAAAGTCAGGGAGAGGGCAAGGTTTGGGAGGGAAAACAAGGAGTTCAGTCTTCGACATGTTGAGCTTTAGGTGGCCGGCAGACATCCGGATGGAGATGTCCTGAAGGCAGGAGGAGATGCGAGCCTGGAGGGAGGGGGAGAGAGCAGGGGCAGAGATGTAGATCTGGGTGTCATCAGCGTAGAGATGATAGTTGAAGCCGTGGGAGCGAATGAGGTCACCAAGGGAGTGCGTGTAGATCGAGAACAGAAGGGGACCAAGCACTGAACCTTGGGGAACCCCCACAGTAAGAGGATGGAAGGGGGATAATATAGGATATAGAGTATATTTACACACTACAAGACTGAAATTTTATAAAATATTAGCTGGCTCCTTCCAATTCTGGCTGAAATTGTTTCTCAGCCTCTCAGTAACCTTTAGATTTTCTTTGAGTCATTTTTTTAATCACGGGTCATTTTTTTTCTGTTAAGGTGAGAAGTTGTTCTGTTCTTATTACTATAGTGTTCTCTCTTTTATTCATTCTTTCATTCACATTTATTGAGCACTTAGTGTGTGCAGAATACTGTACTAAGTGCTCTCTCTCCCTCATCCTGCTGCAGTCACCTTACAAAGCATCGGGATTTACAGTCTCACTCCCCTGCTCACTCTTTGCCCCCTCATCATTCCCCAACCTGTAATCTCCTTTAATGTCTGTCTTGTCTATTAAATTATAAAGTCCTTGGATCATATCTCCTAACTCTATAGAACTCTCCAAAATGCTTAGTGCAGGATTCAGCGTGGCTCGGTGGAAAGAGCCCGGGCTTGGGAGTCAGAGGTCATGGGTTCTAATCCTGGCTCCACCACTTGTCAGCTGTGTGACCTTGGGCAAGTCACTTCACTTCTCTAGACCTCAGTTCCCTCATCTGTAAAATGGGGATTAAAACTGTGAGCCCCACGTGGGACAACCTTGATTACCTTGTATTATCCCCCCCAGTGCTTAGAACAGTGCTTGGCACATAGTAAGTGCTTAACAATTACCAACATTATTGTTATTATTGTTATTACTCTGCACAGAATAGGCACTCAATAAGTACTACTGATTAAATGATTGGTCCTTGAAGAAATTAAGTCTAAAGATAGGATGGAGACCAGCAGTATGGCTCAGTGGAAAGAGCAGGGGTTTTGGAGTCAGAGGTCATGGGTTCAAATTCCAGCTCCACCAATTGTCAGCTGTGTGACTTTGGGCAAGCCACTTAACTTCTCTGTGCCTCAGTTACCTCATCTGTAAAATGGGGATTAAGACTGTGAGCCCCACGTGGGACAACCTGACCACCTTGTAACCTCCACAGCACTTAGAACAGTGCTTTGCACATAGTACGTATTTAATAAATATCATTATTATTATTATTATTATTCTTTACCTCTGTCACTATTAATATATATTTAGCATACTCAAATAGATAAATAGAGTAATAGGTAAATAGGAGTGCTGAAAAGCTGAGATAATAGGCTGGCCAAGAAGATTGGAGAGGCAGTGCGATCTAGAGGATAGAGCCCAGGCCTGGGATTCAGAGGACCTGGGTTCTAATCCCAGCTCCACCATATGACCAATGTGTGACCTTGGGCAGGTCATTTAACTTCTCTGTGCCTCAGTTTCCATGTTTGTAAAATGGAGATGAAATAAATGTTCTTCTTCCCCCTTAGACAGAGCCCCACATAATCAGGGACTGGGTCCAACTTGATCATCTTGTCTCTACCACAGTACTTAGTACACAATGTCTGACACAGACCTTAACATAGGCCACTATTATTCATTACCATTATTGTTACTACTGTCCGGTATTAGGGTATGCCTTCTGGTGGGAAGGCATATTTTAAGGATATGAAGGATGTGATTAGTTAAATTGTGTGGTGAGAGCCTTCTTAGTTGGGGAAAGACAAGGAAATGCGGTAGAGGCAACCGTGTTGAAGGCGAAGTCAGGAAGGAGAAGGAAAAAACACAAACTGGGGAAAGTGGTAAAATAATTACACATTAATTGTTTAAAGTCTTAAAGAGTAATTCATATTAAAATGCTAAATATAGATTACAGGATTAACAGGATAGTGGCATGCTCTACCCAAGCTTACATTTCTCTTGGTAATTTTGTACTTATTGAAAAGGCAATATAGAATTTTCTATCACAGTGAAGTTGAAACAGTTGAGAAAGGTAAACCATTTTCCCTTCTAAACTGTGAGCCCGTTGTTGGGTAGGGACTGCCTCTATATGTTGCCAAAATGTACTTTCCAAGTGCTTAGTACAGTGTTCTGCACACAGTAAGCACTCAATAAATACGATCGAATGAATTTAGCTCTCTTGAAGAACACATAAGCTACCACATAAAGCTATCCTATCCTCCCAGATCTTGTAACACATGTACAATTTTTTTGTCATCTTTTTATAGTGTGCAAGAGAGTTTGTCGGGAATGAAACTGCTTCCACTTAGTTGAGCTCCAGTCCAAAATAATTTTTGAGTCCTTCCTACAAATCTCACAGATTATGAACGTGCTTTTAGTAAGAGCCTTTTCTTCAATGATCTAGCCCATAAAAAGTGGGGGGTTATCATTTAGGAAAACAAAAATCCAAACAACTGAAGTACAAATCACTTCCCAATGAAACATCTGAGAATCTTCAGTGGTTTGGGAAATTTCTGTCTGTGCTTTCTGGTCATTCTGCAAATTGGCCCCAAAACTGGCTTTCTTGCCTCATTCTGATTTCATACGTATGATTTCATTTCATTCTCATCTGTAAAATGGGGATTAAGACTGTGAGCCCCCCGTGGGACAACCTGATCACCCTGTAACCTCCCCAGCGCTTAGAACAGTGCTTTGCACATAGTAAGCGCTTAATAAATGCCATTATTATTATTATTATTATTATTATTATTATTATACGTGTTCTTCCGAAATGTCTGTCAGAAATTATTTTCCATTCCTTTCCCTCTTTCCTTACTATAGTTCTCTAAGGAGGACAATGAAGAACATTGGATCAGATCTGAGATTACACAATAACTGAACATAGTAGTAGTAGTAGTAGTAGTAGTTGTAGTAGAGACAGTATTCATTAACTGTTTTTACTGGGTGCCAAGTACTGTACTGAGCTATGACTTCTAGTCTTCTAGACTGTGAGGCCACTGTTGGGTAGGGACCGTCTCTATATATTGCCAACTTGTACTTCCCAAGTGCTTAGTACAGTGCTCTGCACACAGTAAGTGCTCAATAATAGAGAAGCAGCGTGGCTCAGTGGAAAGAGCATGGGCTTTGGAGTCAGAGGTCATGGGTTCAAATCCTGGCTCCACCAATTGCCAGCTTTGTGAATTGGGCAAGTCACTTCACTTCTCTGTGCCTCAGTTACCTCATCTGTAAAATGGGGATTAAGACTGTGAACCCTCTATGTAAGACTGTGTAACTCTATGAACCTCCCCCTTCTAGACTGTGAGCCCACTGTTGGGTGGGGACCGTCTCTATATGTTGCCAACTTGTACTTCCCAAGCGCTTAGTACAGTGCTCTGCACACAGTAAGAGCTCAATAAATATGATTTAATGAATGAATGAATAAATGCTGAGCACAGTACTTAGCACATAGTAAGCACTTCGTAGATACCAGTCTCAGACTGAAGTCTTTTGGAGCTCATACTCAGTCTGAAGACCTCTCCCAAGTGATTAGTACAGTGCTTAGCCTCCCACACATGTCTGCTGTGTGTCCTTGGGCAACTCACTTAACTTCTCTGTGCCTCAGTTCCCTCATCTGTAAAATGGGGATTAAGACTGTGAGCCCCACCTGGGACAACCTCATCACCTTGTATTCCCCTCCGAGCTTAGAACAGTGCTTTGTACATAGTAAGCGCTTAACAAATACCAACATTATTATTATTATTATTATCATTACAGTGCTCTCTGCACACAGTTAGCCCTCAGTAAATACCATTGATTGATTGAGAAAATGAGCCAGCTGAAACGGCTTCGCCTAGTGAAAAGATCAGGGTGCTGGGAGTCAGAGAATCTGGGTTCTAATCCTGCCTCCTCCACTTGCCTGATGTGTGACCTTGTGTAAGACACTGAACTTCTCTGGGCCTCAGTTACCTCATCTGTAAAAGGAGATAATAATAATGGTAATAATAATAATAATTATTATTATAATGTTGGTATTTAAGTGCTTACTATGTGCCAAGCACTGTTCTAAGCGCCGGGGGAGATACAAGGTAATCAGGTTGTCCCATGTGGGGCTCACAGTCTTCATCCCCATTTTACAGATGAGGAAACTGAGGCCCAGAGAAGTTAAGTCACTTGCCCAAGGTCACACGGCTGAAAAGTGGCCGAGCCGGGATTAGAACCCATGACCTCTGGCTCCCGAGCCCGTGCTCTTTCCACTGAGCCACGCTGCTTCTCTAATCATATCCTCTGCCCTCCAATTTAGACGGTGCGCCCTTTGTGGGACAGGGACTGTGTCCAACCTGATGAACTTGTATCTACCCCAGCGCTTAGGACAACGCTCATCACATAGTGAGCACTTAATACCAAAAAAGAAAAGCTGATGGAATATAATGAGCCCCTCTGCGTATGTGGGACTTTGGCTATAAAGACCCGAGTGACTGACAGGTCCTTTCTTGTCATCCTGGTGAGTCTGACCCCTTTCACATCGGCCTTTGTCCTCCAGCTTGTCTCTTGGCATTTCAATCTCCCCCATCCCCTGATGGATACCCTCAGGACTGGTGGTATTCATTATTTATTTATTTATTTTACTTGTACATATCTATTCTATTTATTTTATTTTGTTAGTATGTTTGGTTTTGTTCTCTGTCTCCCCCTTTTAGACTGCAAGCCCACTGTTGGGTAGGGATCATCTCTATATGTTGCCAACTTGTTCTTCCCAAGCGCTTAGTACAGTGCTCTGCACACAGTAAGCGCTCAATAAATACGATTGATTGATTGGTCTGCCTGCAGCAGAGTCTGAGATTGTATCTTCCATGGTCATGAAATCATTTACAGGTAGGCGCAGTTAATTTCTAAAATCTGCATGGGCACTTGAAACTTTCTCCTGGGAACAATGGGGTTTGCTTCCTCCATCAAAATAGGTTAACAGTTATAAATCAGTTCAACAATCCAAAGTATGGATTCATTCATTCAATTGTAGTTATTCATTCATTCAATCGTATTTATTGAGCGTTTACTGTGTGCAGAGCACTGTACTAAGCGCTTGGGAAGTACAAGTTGGCAACATATAGAGACGGTCCCTACCCAACAGTGGGCTCACAGTCTAGAAGTGAGTTATTAGCTCTTATATTAGTTAGTTATTGAGCTCTTACTGTGTGCAGAGCACTGCAGTAAGCACTTGGGAGAGTACAGTAGACTTCTAGACTGTGAGCCCACTGTTGGGTAGGGACCGTCTCTAAATGTTGTCAACTTGTACTTCCCAAGCGCTTAGTACAGTGCTCTGCACACAGGAAGCACTCAATAAATACGATTGATTGATTGATTGATACAGTATAAAGAGAAGCAGCATGACTTAGTGGAAGGAGCATGGGCTGGGAGTCAGTGGCTTAGTGGAAAGAGCCCGGGCTTGGGAGTCAGAGGTCATGGATTCTAATCCTGGCTCCGCCACTCTTCGGCTGTGTGACTTTGGGCAATCACTTAACTTCTCTGTGCCTCAGTTACCTCATCTGTAAAATGGGGATCAAGACTGAGCCCCAAGTGGGGCAACCTGATAACCTTGTATCTATCCCAGCGCTTAGAACAGTGCTTGGCACATAGTCAGTTCTTAACAATTACCAACCTTATTATTATTATTCCCTCAGAGCTTAGAATAGTGCTTGGCACATATTAAGCGCTGAACAAATACCAACATTATTATTATTATTATCATTACTTGGGTTCTAATCCCATCTCCACCACTTGTCTGCTCTGTGACCTTGAGCAAGTCACTTCACTTCTATGTACCTCAGTTCCATCATTCATAAAATGGGGATTAAGATTGTGAGCCTAACGTGGGACAACCTGATTGCACCCTGTATGTACCCCAGTGCTTAGAACAGTGATTGGCACATAGTAAGTGCTTAAAAAAGACCATAATTATTATTATTATGATTATTACAACACACAGTCCCTGCCCACAATGAGCTTGCAGTCTAGAGGGGGAGACAAATATTAATAAATTAGAGATATGAACTGGAGAACTCACATTAAGCAGAGCACCATAGTAAGCACTTGGGAGAGAATGTGATGGAGTTAGTAGATATGAATCCCATCCTCATGGAGCTTAGAGTTTAGAGAGGAAGACAGAACTAAAATCAGTTATAAGGAGGATTAGTCATTGGGTTTTAGGATATGTAAATAAATGCTGTCGGGAAGAGGGGGAAGGGTGTTTAGGGAATATAGACATCATCAATCGTATTTATTGAGCGCTTACTATGTGCAGAGCACTGTACTAAGCGCTTGGGAAGTACAAATTGGCAACATATAGAGACAGTCCCTACCCAACAGTGGGATCACAGTCTAAAAGGGGGAGACAGAGAACAAAACCAAACATACTAACAAAATAAAATAAATAGAATAGCTTTGTACAAGTAAAATAAATTAATAAATAGAGTAATAAATATGTACAAACATATATACAGAGAACTATGAGAACTGTAATTTAAACCATTAATAGATTTGTTGATCAATTGAATTAAAAAATTCAATTAGATATTACAGATCAGTGTTTTACATTATGAAGAAAAGAATCTTAAATTTGGCTCATGAGCAGCTGGGTAATGGCAATTAAATGCTTTGTTTAGACATTAATTTTTACACAAGTAGAAGATACAGTTCACTGGAAGTTAAAACTATTTACCAGCTGTTATACTATGACCTAAATGGTTAGGCACTTTAAAATTCCATATGATTAAAGAACTATGGGCTTACATGTGATTTATGAAGTCTTAAAATGGGAACAAAAGACACCATGAGTTCTGGGAAAGCTTTTTGATAAATTTTAATCACACCTTTACATCAGAAAAAAAATCCCACAAATTCCTCCATAATACCCATAGGTTCATATTTACATTCTATTCCAAGTCCTTTCAGTGTCAGTCTTGCTATGGTACAGTAATGTTCCCTCTAGAAAACATTAAGTTGTTATCAATGTAGATGTTCACTTAATGAAAGCCAGTAAATTTGCTCTACATTCAAATTAACACTGTATGTATATTTACATTTACAATTTTTTAAACATTTGGGGGTGGTCAACCAGATCATGTGGATGGTTCATCATCACTTATTTCAGAATCATCTGCATCAATTTCTCCTTCAATGACTGATTTCTTCCCTTTACAGCAAGACACGATCAATCCAATTAAGAAGACTGCAATGAAGGCCCAATTGCCAAAATAATAAGCCGCACTGAAGAACCAGAATTTGTGAAGAAACAGGTATGTCCGGGTAACAGTGCACTGATCTTCAGGAGCATCTCCATCACATTTCTTAGGGATAAATGATGTTGAGTTTCCTTTGTGCGTCACATTACCCTGTATTAGGTACTTCTGGCTTCCGTACATAACATACTGGGGTGCAAGACTATATATCATATAACTTGTGTGAAGAACAATCAACGGAAGTATCATGCAGAGGAACAGAAGAGCCTGTGGCCTAGTTCTTCCTCTTCTAATCTTATACAATCTTATCCAGAAAAACCATATACCAATATTCCGAATCCCCGCCATTGAAGTAAAAATAAAGTATATTATGATAACTGTAATAAGGATGTAATCAAGTGGGAAAACTGTTTGTAGAATGGGTAAAAGCATGTTCAAAAGTAATCACATAGGTGGGATGGGAAGATTAGAGGTTGGTCAAGAGAATATGCGATGAATATAACTATCATAATGAATTTAGATTGAGTTAGAGTGGTTCCAGAAAAAGTCAGGTGCAGTCCAGTGTTGTGCACACAGTAAGCACTCAATAAATACTATTGATTACTTGATTGGAAAAAGCAGCGTGGCCTAGAGGAAAGAGCATAAGTCTGGGTGTCAGAGGGCCTGGGTTCTAATCCTGGCTCTGCTGCTTGCCTGCTGTCTGACCTGGGCAAGTCACGTACCCTCGACCATAAGCTCGTTGTGGGCAGGGGACATGTCTCCCCACTCTGTTGTATTATATTTTTATTCATTTGTATTTATTGAGGGCTAACTGCATGCAGAGCACTATACTAAACACTTGGGAGAGTACAGTCTAACAATAAACAGACACATTCCCTGCGCACAGTGAGCTTACAGTCTAGAGGGGGAGCAGACATTAATATAAATAAATAAATGATAATCTCCCAAGCACTGTGCTCACCACACAGTAAGCACTTAATAAATTTGATTGATTAGCTCATATGAACCTCAGTTTTCCCATCTACATTTTACAGATGGGAATGCCTATCAATGCCTACTCTCCCTCCTATTCTGTAAACAGAGACTTTGTCCAAATTGATTGATTTGTATTTACCTCAGCACTTAGAATGCAGTCTGGCACACAGTAAGTACTTAAAGAATACCCTGATTACTGCACACCAGAATAGCTTTAATCGATATGGAGGAAATAGAAAGCACTTGAAGGACAACAATAGAGAGAGGGATAAAATAAAAAAATAGAGAAAAATTGGATTTTAATCAAATGATCTACTTTTGTTTTGGCATTGTATTATTGGGAGGCTGTATTTTATAGCAAGCCATCTGGGATACAGTGTTGCTTAATGGAAAGAGCACAGGCTTGGATGTTGGAAGGACTTGGGTTCTAATCCACTTGTTTGCTGTGTGACATTGGGAAAGTCACTTCACTTCTCTGTGCCTCTGATCTCATCTGTTAGTTAGGTATTAAGACTGTGAGCCCAATGTGGGACTGTGTCAATCAATCAATCAATCAATCGTATTTATTGAGCACTTACTGTGTGCAGAGCACTGTACTAAGTGCTTGGGAAGTACAAGTTGGCAACATTTAGAGACAGTCACTACCCAACAGTGGGCTTACAGTGTAAAACGGGGAGACAGAGAACAAAACCAAACATACTAACAAAATAAAATAAATAGAATAGATATGTACAAGTAAAATAAATAAAATAAAATAAAGTAAAATAAAGTAAAGTAAATAAATAAAGTAAAATAAATAGAGTACTAACATACTAACAAAATAAAATAAATGGAATAGATATGTACAAGTAAAATAAATAATAAATAGAGTAATAAATTTGTACAAACATATGTACAAACATATATGTCCAACCTGATTAGCTTGTAAGCAGTATGGCTTAATGGATAGAGCATGCTCCAGGGAGTCAGAGGGTCCTAGGTTCTAATCCTGGCTCCACCACTTGTCTGCTGTGTGACCTTGGGCAAGTCACTTCACTTCTTTGTGCCTCAGTTACTTCATCTCTAAAAAATGGGCATTAAGAGTGTGAGCCCAATGTGGGACAGGGACTGTGTCCAACCTGATTAACTTATATCTACCCCATTGCATAGAACAGGGCTTGGCTTATAGTAAGTGCTTGACAAATACCATTATTATTGTCTACCCCAAAGCTTAGTTCAGTGCCTGGCACATAGGAAGTGCTAAAAAATACTATTTTTTTAAAGGTGCATACCATCTGGAGTGGGAAACAGACATTAATATAAACAAATAAATTACTGATATATATAATATATATATAAGTGCTGCAGGGCTGCACAACAAGTACCATAAAAAAATTGTGTGTCCTTTCCCAAGTGCGTAGCATAATGCCCTGCACACAATAAACATTCAATCGATAGCAAGGATTGGTAGATAGGGTGTATATATGGAAATGTCTTCCAAAAGCTTTTGTAAAGATGATCCTTCTTGCAGTGTGTATTTTTTTTTTAATTTTGGAAACATCATGCCAAAATTGAAGGGATATGCTTGCATATAAATTGCTCACAACACCCACAGTTCCTTCTTTGATTAAGTTATTTTAAATAATATATCTAGCATCAGTTAAGATCCGTTTGGGAACATTTGAACTGAGTTGTGCTTGTTTCCAAAAGAGAAATGAAAACCTCATAGAGACGTTCCTGCAAAATAACCTTTGTGGAGGTATATATTCATATTTTCAAATGATGCACATATGAGGCACATTCCTTTCAGAATTTTGGCATAAAAAGTACAGCAATCAAATCATTTTTGAACACAAAAGATGACATTCTTCAACTTAACCACAAGGTAAAAAGAAGGCTCATTAATTTGCATGCCAGGCTGGAGAGAGATGGTTTAAGTTATGGATGAGAAGAAAACTTTGAACTACCAAGACAAAATTCAGAACTGAGGCAGTTTGTAGAAACGTGTAATTCCAACAGCTCAGCAGTAAAAGGATGAATTTTTTTTTTTTTTACTATGGGAACTTCTAAATCTTGTGTTAACTGAAATTGTCTGTTGGAGAGAATATGGAGATTTGGAATTATCTTCCTCCCTTTCTTTGATTACCAGGATTCTTGCCTCTTCCCATGGGGTTTTTGGAAGATTAAGGCCTTGGGTGGCTCTAGAAGACTGAATTGAGGATGTAGAAGCAGCGTGGCTCAGTGGAAAGAGCCCGGGCTTGGGAGTCAGAGGTCGTGGGTTCTAATCCCGGCTCTGCCACTCATCAGCTGTGTGACCTTGGGCAAGTCACTTTACTTCCCTGTGCCTCATTTCTCTCATCTGTAAAATGGGGACGGAGACTGTGAGCCCCACGTGGGACACCTGATCACCTTGTACCTATTCCAGCGCTTAGAACAGTACTTGGCACATAGTAAGCGCTTATCAAATATCATCATTATTATTCACCTGTCTATTTGTTTGAGAAGCAGCGTGGCTCAGTGGAAAGAGCATGGGCTTGGGAGTCAGAGGTCATGGGTTCAAATTCCTGCTCCGCCAATTGGCAGCTGGGTGACTTTGGGCAAGTCACTTAATTTCTCTGGGCCTCAGTTACCTCATCTGTAAAATGGGGATTAAGACTGTGAGCCCCACGTGGAACAACCTGATCACCTTGTATCCCCCCCAGTGCTTAGAACAGTGCTTTGCCCAAAGTAAGTGCTTAACAAATGCCATTATTCTTATTACAGAAACTGGTTTCACTGCTTGGTAAAAATATCACTTTGTTTATCTCTCCCATTATCAATCAATCAATCAATCAATGGCATTTATTGAACACTTTGCACCGAGTACTCTACTAAGCACTTGGGGGAGTGTAAACTCTCCCATTAGAGTGTAAATCCCCTAACTGTGGTTGGCCATCAAGGTTCAGTTCTGGATCCCCTTTTATTCTCCATCTATACCCACTCCCTAGGAGAACTCATGCGCTCCCATGAATTCAGTTTCCACCTCTATGAAGAAGACACCCAAATCTACATCTCCAGCCCTGATCTCTCTCCATCTCTATATTCTCTTATTTCCTCCTGGCTTCAAGACATCTCTACTTGGATGCCTTCATCTCCTCAAAGTTAATATATCTAAAACAGAACTTCTTATCTTCCCACCCAAACTTTGCCTCCCCCCCAGCCCCGACATTTCCATCACTGTAGATGGCACCACCACCCTTCCTGCCTCACAAGCCCATAACCTTGGTGTTATCCTTGACTCCTCTTTCTCATTCAAATTTAAATTTAAATGTATTTAAATTTATCCTTTAAATTTTATCCTTTCCTGCCTTTAACTCTGCCCTCTCCTCTGCCAGGCAAAACTATTTTTCTTCTCTTATTGACACCCATGCCCATCAACTACGTCAGCTGCTCGAGGCATTTAACTCCATCCTCAGGCCCCCTGTTCCTCCCCCTCCTCCAAACTGTGAGCCCACTGTTGGGTAGGGACCGTCTCTATATGTTGCCAATTTGTACTTCCCAAGCGCTTAGTACAGTGCTCTGCACATAGTAAGCGCTCAATAAATATGATTGATGATGATGATGATGATCCCTCACCCCCAACGATCTAGCCTCCTACTTCATTAGTATAATTAACACCATCAGGTCTGAGCTCCCCAAAGTCACCCCTCCCCTTTTTCCATCCCCCCCAACCCTCTCCTCTTCTTTCCGATCCTTCCCAGCAGTATCTTCAAATTAGATCTCCTCCCTCCTCTCAAGTGCCACCCCATCCACTTGTACTTCAAACCCCATTCCCTCGCATCTTATGAAAACTCTCACCCCTTCCCTCCTCTCCTCCTTAACTTCCATCTTCAACTGCTCAGTCTCCACTGGTTCCTTCCCTTCTGCCTTCAAACATGCCCACGTCTCCCCCATCCTGAAAAAAAAACCCTCTCTTGACCCTGCTGCCCCTTCTATTTATCAACCCATCTCCCTCCCACCCTTCCTTTCCAAACTCCTAGAACGAGTTGTCTACACTTGCTCCCTCAAATTCCTCAACTCCAACTCTCTACTAGACCCCCTTCAATCTGCCTTCCATCCCCTCCACTCAATGGAAACTGCCCTCTCCGTGGTCACCAGTGACCTCCTTCTTGCCAAATCCAATGGCTCCTACTCCACCCTAATCCTCCTCAACCTCTCAGCTTCCTTCAACACTGTGGACCACCCCCTTCTCCTCAACAGGCCACCCAACCTTGGCTTCACAGACTCCATCCTCTCCAGGTTCTCCTCATCTCTCTGGCTGTTCATTCTCAGTCTCTTTCGTGGGCTCCTCCTCCCCCTCCCATCCCCTTACTGTAGGGGTTCCTCAAGGGTCAGTTCTTGGTCCCCTTCTGTTCTCTAGCTACACTCACTCCCTTGGTGAACTCATTTGCTCCCACGAGTTTAACTATCATCTCTACGCTGATGACACCCAAATCTACATCTCCACCCCTGTTCTCTCTCCCTCCCTCCAGGCTCGTGTCTCCTCCTGCCTTCAGGACATCTCCACCTGGATGTCTGCCCATCATCTAAAACTCAACATATCCAAGACTGAGCTCCTTATTTTCCCTCCCAAACCCTGTCCTCTCCCTGACTTTCTGGTCACTGTAGATGGCATTACCATCCTTCCCATCTCACAAGCCCACAACCTGGTTGTCATCCTTGACTCTGCTCTCTTATTCACCCCACACATCCAATCTTTCACCAAAACCTGCCAGTCTCATCTCCACAACATCGCCAAGATCCACCCTTTCCTCTCCATCCAAACCGCTACCTTGCTGGTTCAATCTCTCATTCTATCCCGACTGATTACTGCATCAGCCTCCTTTCTGATCTCCCACCCTCCTGCCTCTCCCCACTTCAGTCTATACTTCACTCTGCTGCCCAGATTATCTTTCTACAGAAACACTCTGTGCATGTCACTCCCCTCCTCAAAAATCTCCAGTGGTTGCCTATCAACCTTCGAATGAAGCAAAAACTCCTCATTCTTGGTTTCAAGCTCTCCATCACCTCACCCCCTCATACCACACCTCCCTTCTCTCCTTCTACAGCCCAGCACACAAACTCCACACCTCTGCCACTAACCTCCTCACTGGGCCTCATTCTTACCTGTCCCGATGTCAACTCGTGGCCCACATCCTGCCCCTGGCCTGGAATGCCCTCGCTTCACACATCCACCGGACTAGTTGTCTTCCTCCCTTCAAAGCCCTTGTGAGGGCTCACCTCCTCCAGAAAGCCTTCCCAGAATGAGCCCCCCCCTTTTCCTCCCCTCCTCCTTCTCCCCTCCCCATTGCCCCCTCCCTCCCTCTGCCCTACCGCCTTCCCCTCCCCACAGCACTTGTTAAATTTGTACATATTTATTACTCTATTTATTTTATTAATGATGTGTATATAGCTATAATTCTATTCATTCTGATTGTACTGACACCTGTCTACTTGTTCTGTTTTGTTGTCTGTCTCCCCCTTCTAGACTGTGAGCTCATTGTTGGGTACAGGCCATCTCTATATGTTGACGATTTGTACTTCCCTAGTGCTTAGTACAGTGCTCTGCACACAATAAGTGCTCAATAAATACGATTGAATGAATGAATGAATTCTACCCACCTATGCAATTCATCACGAAATCCTGTCGGTTTGACTTTCACAGTATCAGTAAAATCCTCCCATTCCTCTCCATCCAAACTGCTGCTACGTTAATCCAGTCACTTGCCCTATCCTGTCTTGATTACTGTATCGGCCTCCTTGCTGACCTTTCTTTCCACACTCCAGTCCATACTTCACTCTGCTGCCCAGATCATTTTTCTACAAAAAAATTTTAGGCCAGCTTTCCCCACTCCCCAAGAACCTCCCGTGGTTGCCCATCCATCTCCGCATCATCATCATCATCATCAATCGTATTTATTGAGCGCTTACTATGTGCAGAGCACTGTACTAAGCGCTTGGGAAGTACAAATTGGCAACATATAGAGACAGTCCCTACCCAACAGTGGGCTCACAGTCTAAAAGGGGGAGAAACAGAAACATCAAACAGAAACTCTTCTCCATTGGCTTTGAAGCACTCTATAACCCTGCCCATTCCTACCTCACCTTACTTACCTACTACAACTTAGAGAAGCAGTGTGGCTCAGTGGAAAGAGCCAGGGCTTTGGAGTCAGAGGTCATGGGTTCAAATCGCGGCTCTGCCAATTGTCAGCTGTGTGACTTTGGGCAAGTCACTTCACTTCTCTGGGCCTCAGTTACCTCAACTGTAAAATGGGGATGAAGACTGTGAGCCCACCGTGGGACAACTTGATCACCTTGTAACCTCCCCAGTGCTTAGAACAGTGCTTTGCACATAGTAAGTGCTTAATAAATGCCATTATTATTATTATTAATATTATTAACCCAGCCCGCACACTTTGATCCTTTAATGCCAACCTACTCACTGTACCTCGATTTTGTCTATCTTGCCACCCACCTATGCCCTGGAATCCACTCCCTCCTCATATCAGACAGACAATTACTCTCCCCCACTTCAAAGCTTACTGAAGGCTCATCTCCTCCAAGAGGTCTTCCCTGACTAAGCTATCTTTTTCCTGTTCTTCCATGCCCTTCTGCTTTGAGAAGCAGCGTGGCTCAGTGGAAAGAGCCTGGGCTTGGGAGTCAGAGGTCATGGCTTCTAATCCCTACTCCCCCACATGTCTGCTGTGTGACCTTGGGCAAGTCACTTAAGTTCTCTGAGCCTCAGTTGCCTCATCTGTAAAATGGGGATTAAGATTGTGCGCCCCACATGGGACAATATAATCACCTTGTATTCTCCCCTGCAATTAGAACAGTGCTTTGCACATAGTAAGCGCTTAACAAATGCCATCATTACTATTATTATTATTGCCCTGACTTGCTTCCTTTATTCATCCTCCCTCCCAGCCCCACAGCAATTATGAACATGTCTGTAATTTATTTATTTACATTAATGTCTGTCTCCCCCTCCAGACTGTGAGCTTGTTGTGGGCAGAGAATGTGTCTGTTGATTGCTATAGTGTACTCTCCCAAGCGCTTAGTACAGTGCTTTTCACTCAGTAAATGCTCAATAAAATTGACTGACTGGGACTTCTTCTGTAGTAAAATTGGATCACATAAAACACCTATCTTTACTTTGATTCTCATAGTGACTCGGAAAGTTAAAGAAAACCAACTTCCTCAGGACAGGAAAATTCTGTAGATCCAAAATTGAGCTTTACCCGCAGTGCTTCTAGCCAAAGGCGGATTACACAGTGCTTGGCACATAGTAAGATCTTAGCATACCACTATTAATGGCACCTCTTGACTGGACAATGTTTTAAACAAATTGAATTGGTGTTTAAAGTAATCAAAAAAAAATAACCTCCTCACATCCAAAGTGCTGTATTTGTTTAAGTCATAAAGAAGAGATCTTCACAGTTTTATCACATCTGCAGTTTGAAAGAATGAAAGAAAAAAATAACTTTCAGAGGGACTCTCTATGGGTAATTTTTCATGATTTGTAACTCAATTTTATTGTAACCACACTGCATTTTTCCACTGAAATCTGGCATTAAAAGTTTGCACTGAGGCAGACAAGGCATAATCAAAGTAATCTTGGCTTCCATACCAGAACTATGTCTGTCTCAATGTTCCTAGAAGTGTTTGAAAAGCCACTTAATCCCCATGTATAATATGTTTTGGGCAACTTTATTTTTTGCCTCACCTTGAGAGCTCTAGGAAGGTCAAGTCTCCCAAGTACAATTTTATACCCTGCCATAATAACTGGAACCCTACCTTGAATCTCTTACCTGCATTTCAAAATGATCAGTTTGAACTATAAATACCCTGATCATCACTGAGGTTAGTAACAGTACAGTCATTTTGCATTTTTATTTTGCAGGTGTAGTGTGGTTCTGGTGAAAGATTTGCTTCTGCTTTTCATATCTGTAAAGGTTTATAACTTGTACATGACAGTAATTTACCCATTATACTCAGTCTAGGTCTTGTTTAAACTACCTGAGGGCAAAAAGCAGAAATTGGATAGTTACACTTTTGCTGGAAAAAAAAAAAAGAAAAAAAAATGCCCTTGTTTTGTTAAATAAAAGTTGTCAGGTCATTTGATTTTAAAGTACACTTGGGCCTAAGTACAATCAAAGGGAAAAAATGAAGGCTGTATTTATTTCCCTTTGGGGAGCAGGCATTTGTGTGTTCTTTCTTTCCAAACATTTTACTGTAGAATGGCTCAGATGTATGATTTCTTTCCTAAGTATTGTATCTTAGTGATGCATTTGTTCCCAGCTAGATCAAGGCTGTGAGCCCCATATGAGACAGGGACAGTATCTAACCTGATTATCTTGTATGTACCCCAAAACTTAGAACAGTATGAGTCATGTAGTAAGCACTTTAACAAATACCATAATTATCATTAAGGGGACCACTGATAACTTCCTTGTTTATCCTATTCAATCATTCATTCAATCATATTTATTGAATGTTTACTGTGTGCACAGCACTGTACTAAGTGCTTGAAAAGTACAATTTGGTAACAGATAGAGACAATCCCTAAGCAAAAACAGGCTCACAGCCTAGAAGGGGGAGACAGAAAACAAAACAAAACAGAGCCCCTTCCTTCCTCTCCCCCTCGTCCCCCTCTCCATCCCCCCCATCTTACCTCCTTCCCTTCCCCACAGCACCTGTATATATGTATATATGCTTGTACATATTTATTACTCTATTTATTTATCTTACTTGTACATATCTATTCTATTTATTTTATTTTGTTAGTATGTTTGGTTTTGTTCTCTGTCTCCCCCTTCTAGACTGTGAGCCCACTGTTGGGTAGGGACTGTCTCTATGTGTTGCCGACTTGTACTTCCCAAGCACTTAGTACAGTGCTCTGCACACAGTAAGCGCTCAATAAACACGATTGATTGATTGATTGATTGATTGAAAACAAGTAGACAGGCATCAATAGCATCAAAATAGATAAATGGAATTATAGGTATACATGCATCATCAATAAAATAAATCGAATAACAAATATGTACAAATATACACAAGTGCTGTGGAGCAGGGAGGGGGGTAGAGCAGAGGGAGGGAGCTGGGTGATGGGGAGGGGAGGAGGAGCAGAGGAAAAGGGCTCAGTCTGGGAAGGCCTCCTGGAGGAAGTGAGCTCTCAGTAGGTCTTTGAAGGGGGGGAAGAGAGCTAATTTGGCAAATGGGTGGAGGGAGGGCATTCCAGGCCAGGGGAAGGTTGTGGGCCAGGGGTCGACTGCGGAACAGGTGAGAACGAGGCCCAGTGAGGAGGTTAATGGCAGAGGAGTGGAGTGGGCGGGCTGGGCTGGAGAAGGAGAGAAGGGTGATGAGGTAGGAGGGGGTGAGGGAATGGAGAGCTTTGAAGCCAATAGTGAGCAGTTTTTGCTTCATGCGAAGGTTGATAGGCAACCACTGGAGATTTTTGAGGAGGGGGGTGACAGGCCCTGAGCATTTCTGTAGAAAGATAATATGGGCAGCAGAGTGACATATAGACTGATGTGGGGAGAGACAGGAGGTTGGGAGATCAGAGAGGATGCTTATGTAGTAATCCAGTCGGGATATTATGAGTGATTGTACCAACAAGGTAGCGGTTGGATGCAGAGGAAAGGGCGGATCTTGGTGATGTTGTGAAGGTGAGACAGGCAGGTTTTGGTGACAGATTGGATATGTGGGGTGAATGAGAGAGCAGAGTCAAGGATGACACCAAGGTTGCGGGCTTCTGAGATGGGAAGGATGGTAGTGCCATCTTAGAAACTTTGTGTCTGCGTGGTCTATATAATCAATCTGTCATCCTTACTTCATTCATTCAATCGTATTTATTGAGCACTTACTGTGTGCAGAGCACTGTACTAAACACTTGGGAAGTATAAGTTGGCAACATATACTGTAACTGAGTAACTTAGTGAGCCCTTTCTGTGTGCAGAGAACTGTACCAAGTACTTGGGAGAGTGCAGTATAACAGTATTTTTTGATGGTATTTGTTAAGTGCTTACTGTGAGCCAGGAACTCTTCTAAACGCTGGGGTAGATACAAGCTAATCGGGCTCACAGTCTTAATCCCCATTTTACAGATGAGAGGACTGAGACAGAGAGAAGTAAAATGATTTGCCCAAGATCATACAGCAGACAAGTTGCCGAGCCAGGATTAGAACCTAGGTCTGGTATCTGGGTGCCAGCTCACATGGTAGACATGTTCCCTTCCCACAAGGAGCTTACAGTCTGGGTCATCCTCTGGACTGCATGCTCACTGTGGGCAGGAGATGTGTCTGTGATATTGTTGTGTTGTACTCTCCCAGGCGTATAGTACGGTGCTCAGCACACATTAAATACTCAATAAATAGGACTGCATGATAGAAAAGAGTTTACAGTCTAGAGTCTATAAAGACAAATTGGAGGGTTTGACTATGGGGAAATGTTGGCATCCCCACCCCATCTCCACCTTCCAGGCTGCTTTCCTCAAGGAGGCATCACATTGCCTGTCACATCACATTGGGGGGTGGGAAGGGGTAAAACAGACCACAGAGACCCAGCCCCACAGCACTTACATACCTGTCACTTTATTTGTTTCTATTGATAATAATAATAATAATAATAATAATAATAATAATAATAATGGCATTTATTAAGTGCTGTTCTAAGTGCTGGGAAGGTTACAAGGTGATCAGGTTGTCAAATGTGGGGCTCACAGTCTTAATCCCCATTTTACAGATGAGGTAACTGAAGCACAGAGAAGTTAAATGACTTTCCCAAAGTCACACAGCTGACAAGTGGCGGAGCCAGAATTTGAACCCATGACCTCTGACTCCAAAGCCCATGCTCTTTCCCCTGAGCCACGCTGCTTCTCTAGTGAGGTCTGTCTCCCCCACTCTAGACTATAAGCCCGTTGTGGACAGGAAAAGTGACTGTTTATTGCTGTATTGCACTCTCCCACAAGCTTAGTACAGTGCTCTGCACACAGTAAATGTACAATAAGCAGCATGGCTCAGTGGAAAGAGCCCAGGCTTGGGAGTCAGAGGGCGTGGGTTCTAATCCCGGCTCCGCCACAAGTCTGCTGGGTGACCTTGGGCAAGTCACTTAACTTTTCTGAGCTTCCGTTACCTCATCTGTAAAATGGGGATTAAGACTGTGAGCCCCACATGGGACAACCTGATCACCTTGTATCCCCTCAGTGCTTAGAACAGTGCTTCGCACATTGTAAGTGCTTAACAAATGCCATTATTATTATTATTAAATTCATTCATTCAATCATATTTACTGAGTGCTTACTGTGTGCAGAACACTGTACTAAGCACTTGGGAAGTACAAGTCGGCAACATATAGAGACCGTCCCTACCCAACAACGGGCTCACAGTCTATTGAATGGTGGACCTTTGTGATACGGAGGCTGCCCAGAAACCTTCTCCAACTGCATATGGCTCACAAAAAAACTTCAATATTTGGGGCAGCCATCTCAGTAACTGCTATAACGGATACTATTAAGCCAATCAAATTTTATGGAGAGATCTTTCTGCTTGGTGAATCCACCAAAGACCGATGGTTTTCTAGTCGGTTTATGAAAGAGACTCTCCCCTTTCTCAAGCACAGTGGGGCTCAGTTTTGGCACTGTGAGCAAAGATGGGTGAGGGGGGTGCAGGATGAGATGTAAAAGCCATTATTAATCAAATGATTGATTACATGAATTTACCCATACCATTACCCCCAATTCCTTTGTCTCCTAAACCGTTCCTGTTCTGCCCCTATTTTTAGGCAACCTGGTTGGGATCAATCAGTGGTATTTATTGAGCACTTATTATGTACAGAGCTCTGTCCCCTCCTCCTCTCCAGCGCTTAGGACAGTGCTTTGCACATAGTAAGCGCTTAACAAATGCCAATTATTATTATTATTATTACTAAGCACTTGGGAGAACTCATTCATTCATTCATTTAATTGTATTTATTGAGCGCTTACTGTGTGCAGAGCACTTTACTAAGCGCTTGGGAAGTACAGGTTGGCAACATATAAGTATGGTCCCTACCCAACAATGGGTTCACAATCTAGAAAGGGGAGATAGATAACAAAACAAAACGTGTGGACAGGTGTCAAGTCATCAAAATAAATAGAAATAAAGCTAGATAATAATAATAATAATGGCATTTATTAAGTGCTTACTTTGTGCAAAGCACTGTTCTAAGCGCTAGGGAGTTTACAAGGTGATCAGGTTGTCCCACATGGGGCTCACAGTCTTAACCCCCACTTTACAGATGAGGTAACTGAGGCACAGAGAAGTTAAGTGACTTGCCCAAAGTCACACAGCTGACAAGTGGCAGAGTCAGGATTTGAACCCATGACCCGATTTACTCCAAAGCCTGTGCTCTTTCCACTGAGCCACGCTGCTTCCCAGAAGCACATCATTAACAACATAAATGCAATAGTAAATATGTACAAGTAAAATAAGCAGAGTAATAAATCTGTGCAAACATATATACAGGTGCGGTGGAAAGGGGAAGGAGGTAGGGCAGGGGGGATGGGGAGGAGGAGACAAAAAAGGGGACTCAGTCTGGGAAGGCCTCCTGGAGGAGGGGAGCTCTCAGAAATGAGCTCTCAGTAGAATACAATACTGCCGAGTTAGCAGACATCTTCCCTGCCCATAATCAATCAATTGTATTTATTGAGCGCTTACTGTGTGCAGAGCACTGTACTAAGTGCTTGTAAAAACCTTACAGTCTAGAGGGAAGACTTCAAATAAGTAGTGCAGTGCTATTTAACTGGAGAAGCAGCATGGCTCGGTGGAAAGAGCATGGGCTTTGGAGTCAGAGGTCATGGGTTCAAATCCCGGCTCCACCAAATGTCAGCTGTGTGACTTTGGGCAAGTCACGTCACTTCTCTGGGCCTCAGTTACCTCATCTGTAAAATGGGGATTAAGATTGTAAACCCCATGTGGGACAACCTGATCACCTTGTAACCTCCCCAGTGCTTAGAACAGAGCTTTACACATAGTAAGCACTTAATAAATGTCATTATTATTATTATTATTATTATTATTATGCAGCACAGTGTAATGGATAGAGCATGGATCTGGGAGACAGAAGGTTATGGGTTCTAATCCCGGCTCTGCCACTCGTCTGCTGTGTGACCCTGGCCAAGTCATTTCACTTCTCTGTGCCTTGGTTCCCTCATCTGCAAATCGGGGATTGAGACTGTGAGCCCCACGTGGGATAGGGACTGTGTCCAACCCGATTTACTTGTATCCACCACAATGCTTAATACAGCACCTGGCACATAGTAAGTGTGAGCCCACTTTTGGGTAGGGACTGTCTCTATATGTTGCCAACTTGTACTTCCCAAGCGCTTAGTACAGTGCTCTGCACACAGTAAGCGCTCAATAAATACGATTGATTGGTTGAATGATAGTAAGCACTTAACAAGCACCACAATTATTACAATTATTGGTATTGTTGGTAGCAAACAATAAAACCAAAAAATCAAACAAAAAACACATTCAGTTCTAGAGGAGAAATCTAAATCTAAACCATTTAAGCACTTGGGAAACACTGAGTAGCGCTTATTAACATCCCGTTATTCCTTTATTCTCAAGCACTTAGTACAGTGTTCTGCACACAGTAAGTGCTCAATAAATGCGATTAAATGAATGAATGAATGAATATTGCTTCCACCTACTGGCAATTTATTTGAGAATCTCTCTACCCCCCACTCACCCCACCCCACATCTCTCTGCTACTTGGTGAGCTCCTTGAGGCCAGAAATCATGTCTATTTATTTCATTGTATTCTGCCATGGGCTCAATACGGAGCTCAATAAAATAGGTGCTTAGTAAATATATTGCTAGAGCAGTTTGAATTCACAATTTCTCAAAATAATGTTTGTCATGCACAATCAGGCAAAAGGGTGAAGTGACCTATGATTGATGCAACTGAAAGAGCAGTCAGCAGAGAGTAGTTTTATTTTGTTAGTATGTTTGGTTTTTGTTCTCTGTCTCCCCCTTTTAGACTGTGAGCCCACTGTTGGGTAGGGACTGTCTCTATATGTTGCCAATTTGTACTTCCCAAGCGCTTAGTACAGTGCTCTGCACATAGTAAGCGCTCAATAAATACGATTGATGATGATGATGATGATAGTAATAATAGTATGTATATGTGTACTGCAAGCAGCGGGAAAGAAAATAAGGATGCGAATTATGACTGGGACCCGACCCCCAAGGGATATATAATCTAAGAATAAAGTGAAGGCAATGAGTTGGTGGCACAAAGGACAGATGAAAATATACAAAAGCTCAGAATCAAGAAAAACAAAGAGAGAGTGATCATTATAAAAACAAGAGAAGGATAAAGTTCGAGGGAAACAAAGCTGTTTACTGACACGATTGGAATCATGACAGACCAAAAAGTCAATTCTTCCTTTTTATTACTAAAACAAATCGTATTCTTCTGAATGGGTCCATCACAAATTCAGAAATTGATTTTTTTTTCTGATTTAAATCAACTTAAAAATGCATCTGCCTCACATGTAAATTGAAAGGATTTTTATATTATTTGGAAAATGGAAAATGGGCTTCTCATTCCTAGATTTAAATGCTAGTAAGATTGTAGATATTCCGGGTTACGATTAGTATAGTAGTTTAGCAACGATACCCACCTAAACAAAATCAAAAGTTTTAAAATGTCGGTCCGTATGGTCTCTGGATCTTGCACATTTGCTAAAAACCCAGAGTAAACAGCTGTTAAGTGTTTCGCGAACCATTACCAAATGTTGATGTTACATTATTGGGACTGCATGGCAACATTCCAGTGGTTAAGTTTTCATAGAGACAGGGAAGTGAGAGTGTCATACAGAACAGTCAGTAACAGGATGTGTAGTTTTTCATTCTCTATTTTTCCCTACAGTCAAATAATGATGGTATATCCCAGTTTGGCATGAACAGAGCGTGAGAATGTCTGTTCCATCTTCAGAGGCCTTCTAAACTTCCACCTCCTCCAGGAAGCTTTCCCTGATAAATTCGCAATACGTAAGGTGCACCAATATCACACCACCTGCTACCACTATGAATGTCATTACTATTTTCAGCACGCAAAGATGTATAGCTACACTACGTGTATTGTTATTTTTCTATCCATCGTTTAGCCATCTATTTAATCCTGACACAAACTACTCCAACCGATGGTATTTATTAAGCAGCGAGCTGCACTAAGCCCTTAGGAGGGTGTAATAGAGTGAGCAGATGCAATCTCAAGAGTTTTACAATCTAAAAGAAGAGACAGATATAGAAAGAGCACAGGCTTGGGAGTCAGAGGTTGTGGGTTCTAATCCCAGATCCGCCCCTTGTCAGCTGTGTGACTTTTGCAAGTCACTTAACTTCTCTGTGCTTCAGTTGCTTCATCTGTAAAAGGGGATTATTCTTATCATCATCATCATCATCATCAATCATATTTATTGAGCGCTTACATTATTATTAGTAGTATTAATTAGTACTGATTAATTAGTACTAGTATTAATAATAATAATAGCATTTATTAAGTGCTTACTATGTGCAAAGTACTGTTCTAAGTGCTGGGGAGGTTACAAGGTGATCAGGTTGTCCCATGGGGGGCTCACAGTCTTAACCCCCATTTTACAGATGAGGGAACTGAGGCACAGAGAAGTGAAGTGACTTGCCCAAAGTCACACAGCTGACAATTGGCAGAGCCGGGATTTGAACCCATGACCTCTGACTCCAACGCCCGGGCTCTTTCCACTGAGCCATGCTGCTTCTCTCAATAATAATGATGGTGTTTGCTAAGCGCTTACTATGTGCAAAATACTTAAGACTGTGAGCACCACATGGGACAACCTGATAATCTTGTGTCTGTCATAGCACTTGGAACAGTACTTGGCACATAGTAATAATAATAATAATGGCATTTATTAAGCGCTTACTATGTGCAAAGCACTGTTCTAAGCACTGGATAGTGTTTAACAAAAACCGTCATTGCTATTATTATTATTGGACACAATCCCTGTCCCCCATGGGGCTCACAGTGTTAATCCCCATTTTACAAATGACGGTTCTGAGGCCCAGAGAAGTGAAGTTACTTCCCCAAGGACACACAGCAGACAAGTGGCAGAGGCAGGATTAGAACCCAAATCCTCTGTCTCCCAAGCCTGTATCCTTGCCACTAGGCCAAATGGGCAGACCACTCTACTAAGCTCTTGGGAGAGTGCAACAGAATTAGCAGACATGTTCCCTGTCCATGATGAGCTTACAGTCTAAGGGGGGAGCAGTATGGCCTTGCCTGTGAGGAAACTGAACCAGGCGGAGTCTCAATCCCAAGAAAGCACTGCCCCTCACCGCCAAACATCCTTAGACACCCGTTAGTGATTAATAATTGGAACAATGTCTTGGACAGATGTGCAAGTATTTATTACTTTATTTATTTATTTATTTATTTATTTTACTTGTACATTTCTATCCTATTTATTTTATTTTGTTGGTATGTTTGGTTCTGTTCTCTGTCTCCCCCTTTTAGACTGTGAGCCCACTGTTGGGTAGGGACTGTCTCTATGTGTTGCCAATTTGTACTTCCCAAGCGCTTAGTACAGTGCTCTGCACATAGTAAGCGCTCAATAAATACGATTGATTGATTGATTGGAAGTGGGGAAGCTGGTCTCCGGCCCCTAGCCAGTTAAGACAAGAGAGGACTCCAATGGCCTTATAAACGGCATGATGAATTTATGGCGTGTGTCATGTCAAGCGCTTAGTACAGTGCTCTGCACCCAGTAAGCGCTCAATAAATACGATTGATGATGATGAGGCTCGGAAAAATCCATCAGCCCAGGGCCCTAAAAGTTACCATGACCCTCCTTGCATACCCTATTATGTAAACAGCAGCAGCGTTAGGGAAGCAGCATGGCCTAGTGTCAGCGTGGCTCAGTGGAAAGAGCCCGGGCTTTGGAGTCAGAGGTCATGGGTTCAAATCCCAGCTCCACCAATTGTCAGCTGTGTGACTTTGGGCAAGTCACTTAACTACTCTGGGCCTCAGTTCCCTCATCTGTAAAATGGGGATTAAGACTGTGAGCACCACGTGGGACAACCTGATCACCTTGTATCCTCCCCAGCACTTAGAACAGTGCTTTGCACACAGTAAGCGCTTAACAAATGCTATTATTATTATTATTATTATTATTATTATTATTAAGAGCAAGGGCTTGGGAGTCAGAGGTTGTGGGTTCTAATTCCGGCTCCACCACTTGTCTGCTGTGTGACAGTGGGCGAGTCAGTTAACTTCTCTGTGCTTCAGTTACCTCGTGTAAAATGTGGATTGAGACTGTGAGCCCCATGGGGGACAGGGACTGTGTCCAACCGAATTACCTTGGATCTACCCCAGTGTTTTGAACTGTGTGAGACACATAGTAAGTGCTTAACAAATACTGCTACTATTAATAGCCATTATTATTATTATTATTAAGCACTAAAATGCTCTGCACACAGTAAGTGCTCAGTATATACCATTGATTGATTGACTGATTGATACTGCCTTCTCTGTCTTTCTGTAATTTATTTTTGTGTCTGTCTTCCACACCATATAAGTTGCTTGAGGATAGAGATAATAATAATAATAATAATAATAATAATAATGGTATTTGTTAAGCACTTACTATGTGCAAAGCACTGTTCTAAGCACTGGGGAGATACAAGGTGATCAGGTTGTCCCACGGGGGGCTCACAGTTTTAATCCCCATTTGACAGATGAGGTAACTGAGGCACAGAGAAGTTAAGTGACTTGCCCAAAGTCACACAGCTGACAGTTGATGGAGCCAGGATTTGAACCCATGACCTCTGACTCCAAAGCCCAGACTCTTTCCATTGAGCCACGGTGCTTCTCGACTAATTTTATTGTTCTCTCAGGCACTTAGGACAGTACTCTGCACACTGCAGGTGCTCAGTAAGTACAGTTGATTGATTAACTGATAGACTAAGCAATATCCAGTAAATACCACGCAGATATCTTAAATTTAGATTAGGATCCTTGGTCAATACAGGGCTCTCTACTAAGATCTGGACATTCATTTTAATCAGAAATGACGTTGGTGTGATTTTTTTGTCGGGGGAGAGTTTACATTAAGTCTATTCCTGACTTGGATAGATTTTGAATTTGCATATCTATGCCCTAATTTCCCCTTTAATTTGATTTGGTTGCACAAGTATTCATTTCCTCAGCAGTTGTGAGGCACATGCTGTTTTAAGTAATCCCTAGGTTTCACTCAGGAACCAGCAGAATTTAATTAGGAAGCATAATAATTCTCAAGACCGGCTCACATAATATACTCTCAAGGCTGATTTTGTATAATATTGCAAGGTATTGTCCAAGTTGTTAAGCACTCGCTACAGTGCTACTGGAGTAAATATAAGATGATCCGGAGAGACACTACACGTGGTCTGTGTTTCTCTCCCAACTGGGGAATAATGGTACTTTTTAAAGCTCTCATTATGTGCCAGACACTCTTCTAAGCCCTAGGGTAGACACATGGTATCCTGGACCCCCTCCAATCTGTCTTCTGCCCCCCACCCCCCACTCTACTGAAATCACCCTCTCAGAGGTCACCCGGTGATGGGCTGGGGCCTACTGTAGTTCACTGAGCTAAACGTTGCGGGGAGGGGGTGGGTGGGAAAGCGAGACTCAAGCACTTACTACAGTGCTCCGCACACAGTAAGCGCTCAATAAATACAATTGATTGACTGAGACTCCCACCTTCCTGAGTCATTCATCCAGTCCCCTCCTTCCTCTCCCTCTCCACCCCCACCACCTTACCTCCTTCCCCTCCCCACAGCACCTGTATATATGGATATATGTTTGTACTCGTTTATTACTCTATTCATTTACTTTATTTGTACATATTCTGTTTATTTATTTTGTTAATATGTTTTGTTTTGTTGTCTGTCTCCTCATTCTAGACTGTGAGCCCACTGTTGGGTAGGGACCATCTCTAGATGTTGCCAACTTGGACTTCCCAAGCGCTTAGTACAGTGCTCTGCACACAGTAAGCACTCAATAAATACGATTGATTGATTTACTTTATTTGTACATATTTATTCTATTTATTTTGTTTTGTTAATTTGTTTTGTCGTCTGTCTTCCCCTCCTAGGCTGTGATCCCACTGTTGGGTAGGGACCGTCTCTAGATGTTGCCAACTTGGACTTCCCAAGCGCTTAGTACAGTGCTCTGCACACATTAAGCGCTCAATAAATACGATTGATTGATTGATTGATTGATTGATCTTCTTCCTGCCAAATCCGACGGCTCCTCCTCTATCCTAATCCTCCTCGATCTCTCAGATGCTTTTGACACTGTGGACCACCCCCTTTCTACTCAGCACCTCCTCCTCACCTGTCTACATGTTTTGTTTTGTTGTCTGTCTCCCCCTTCTAGACTGTGAGCCCAGTTGTTGGGCAGGGACCGTCTCTATATGTTGCTGATTTGTTCTTCCCAAGCGCTTAATACAGTGCACTGCACACAGTAAGCACTTAATAAATATGACTGAATGAATGAATGAACACATTATCCAACCGTGGCTTCACTGACTTCATCCTCTCCTGGTTCTCCTCATCTTTCTGGCCATCCATTCTCAGTCTCTTTTGCAGGCTCCTCCTCCCCCTCCCATCCCCTTACTGTAGGGGTTCCTCAAGGGTCAGTTCTTGGTCCCCTTCTACTCTCCATCTATACTCATTCCCTTGGTGAACTTGTTCGCTCCCAAGGCTTCAACTATCACCTCTACGCAGATGATACCAAAATCTATATCTCCTCCCCTGTTCTCTCTCCCTCCCTCCAGGCTCGCATTTCCTCCGGCCTTCAGGACAGCTCCACCTTAATGTCCTCCCAACACCTAAAACTCAACATGTCCAAGACTGAGCTCCTTATCTTCCCTCCCAAACCCTGTCCTCTCCCTGACTTTTCCATCACTGTGGACAGCACTACCATCCTTCCCATCTCAGAAGCTCGCAAGCTTGGTGTCATACTTAACTCCGCTCTCTCATTTACCCACACATTCGATCTGTCACCAAATACTCCAGGTCTCACCTTCACAGCATCATCAAGGTCTGCCCTTTCCTCTCAATCCAAACTGCTACCACGTTAGTAGCAATCCTTCCTGACTGGATTACTGAATCAGCCTCCTTTCTGATCTCCCAACCTCCTGTCTCTCGCCACGTCAGTCTATACTTCACTCTGCTGCCCGGATTATCTTTCTACAGAAACATTCTGGGAATATCACCCTATTCCTCAAAAATCTCCAGTAGTTGTCTCTCAACCTTGGTACCAAGTAAAAACTCCTCACTATTTGCTACAAAGCTCTCCATCATCTTGCCCCCTCCTACCTCACCTCCCTTCTCTCCTTCTAAATCCCAGTCCACACCCTCCACTCCTCTGCCTCTAACCTCCTCACTGGGCCTTGTTCTCGCCTGTCCCACCATCGACCCCTGGCCCATGTCCTACCTCCGGCCTGGAATGCCCTCCCTCCTCACATCCGCCAAACTAGCACACTTCCCCCCTTCAAAGCCCTAATGAAAGCTCACCTCCTCCAGGAAGCCTTCCCAGACTGAATCCCCCTTTTTCTCTGCTCCCCCCCCCCTCATCACCCCTACTCACTCCCTTTGTTCTTCCCCTCTCCCTGCCCCACAGCAATTGTGAATATATGTACATATTTATAATTACATTTATTTATATTAATGATGTATATATATCTAGAATTCTATTTATTTTATATTGATGCTACTGATACTATTGATGCCTGTTCACTTGTTTTGATGTCTGTCTCCCCCTTTCTAGACTTTGAGACCATTGTGGGCAGGGATTGTCTCTATTTGTTGTTAAATTGTACTTTCCAAGTGTTTAGTACAGTGCTCTGCACAGAGTAAGCATTCAATAAATATGATTGAATGAATGAATGAGTGAATGAAGGGAATCAGGTTGGATGCAGTCCCTGTTTCACCTGGAGCTCACTCTCATAATCTCCATTTTACACTTGAGTGTACTGAGGCGCAGGGAAGTTAAGTGACTTGCCCAAAGTCATGCAGCAGGCACATGGCAGAGCCAGAATTAGAACTCAGGTCCTTCTGATTCCAAGCCCATGCTCTGTCCACTAAGCCACACCTGTTTTCTCCCTCTCTTAGACCCTGAGCACTCGTGGGATGTGGGTCTGATGTGATTGTGTGGTATCTACTAAAATGCTGAACAAATTCTATTTGTTCACTATTTACTATTCTATTTATTTTGTTAATAATGTACATCTAGCTTTATTTTTGTTTATTCTGATGACCTGACACCTGTCCACATGTATTGTTTTGTTGTCTGTCTCTCCCTTCTAGACTGTGAGCCCGTTGTTGGGTAGGGACCATCTCTATATGTTGCCAACTTCTACTTCCCAAGTGCTTAGTACAGTGCTCTGCACACAGTAAGCGCTCAATATATGCGATTGAATGAATGAATGAACAAATTCTGGAATTATTCATCATCATCATCATCATCAATCGTATTTATGGAGCGCTTACTGTGTGCAGAGCACTGTACTAAGCACTTGGGAAGTACAAGTTGGCAACATATAGAGACAGTCCCTACCCAAAAGTGGGCTCACAGTCTAAAAGGGGGAGAAAGAGAACAAAACAAGCAATAGTAGTGGACAGACCTCTAGTCTACTGTTACTGACACTTTTTCTGTGAAATCTTTGAAAGAGGGTAGAGAACTTAGTGTTTAAAACTAAACATCTCCAGGCTCTGACATGCCTAGCTATTAGTCAGTCTTATTTATTGAGCACTTACAGTGTGCAGAACACTGTACTAAGCGCATGGGAGAATACAGTACAACAATAAACAGACACATTACCTGCCCACAATGAGTTGACAGGCTTCTGTCCCATGCTGGGTTCTGAAGCTACAAAGAGAGTGTAGCTTATTTTACTCTTCAGTAGCATTGTCGGGAAGTATTCTCATGAGGATCTTCAAGGTAATGGAGAGCAGCGGATCTTCCTCACCGTCGACATCCTCTCCTTTCATTCGAAAAGCTGGGATTGTAAACCGCTCTCCCAAGTGCTTAGTACAGTGCTCTGCCCCTAATAAGCGCTCAATAAACACAATGGATTGATTGATGGCACCTTTCTAATCATGTGTCCAAGCAGTGTGGCCTAGGAGAAGCAGTGTGGTCTAGTGAAAAGAACAAGGGCCTTGGAATCAGAAGGCCCTGGCTTCTAATGCCGGCTCCACCACCTATCTGTTGTGTGACCTTGGGTGAGTCACTGTACTTCTCTTTACCTCAGTTTCCTCATCTATAAAATGGGGGTTCAGACTGTGAGCCCTATGTGGGACAGGGACTGTGTCCAACTCAATTTGATTGCATCCAGCCAAGTGCTTACTTAGTGAAGTGCTTGGCACATAGTAAGTACTTAACAGATATCACAATTTTAATTACTATGATTGTTCAGGGAAAATCTCTGCGGAAGTCTCCTTAGACTGTTTAATTTCTGCGGGAATGTCATCAGCTGCAGATGCCACACTTTTCCATCAGCCAATGGTATCTATTGAGCACTCACTGTGTGCAGAGCACTGTACTAGAGCTTTGACTCCTCCGTGATCGAAAAAGAAAGCTCACTAGTGCATGTAGTTTAGTTTGCAAAAATTCTCATGCATCTAATGTTGGAGGGAACAAGAGGAGGGAAAACTTCTTTCTCTCTTAGCAGATGGTAGACTATCCACTTGGCATACTGCCTAGAAACTTGCAAACTCAATTAAATACACATATGGCCCCAAATAGAAAGGATCCATCTTCACCAAGATACATTTCTTCTGTGGCGCTCTGAAGCTGTGTCCAAAAAAAGTCCTAGACGCCTCCCCCGGCTTGAACTGCGGCCAGTTATCCAGGAGGGTCACTCGAGCCTGCTGCCCTCTCTGAATCAATGCAGGGATCAATGTCAAGAACATCAAAGCCAACTCCGTGGAGGCAGTCTGCTATCTGGCCACCTCAGTTTAAGTAAGGCAGGTTGGGAGATACCTAGCTTTAATGAACAACAGTGGTAGAACTAATAGACCTTTCCGATTTTCCCTGAAGCAGATGCTCTTTTTGGGAATAAGAAGCATATGGTTTCATCTTATTTCATTGATCTGATCTCCTTCCGCAGCATGTTGCAACAGAATATCAACAGCTTAAAAAGTTTATGCATATATTTCTCCAGCCTTTTTATTTTTCTGGGGAAACTGAAAGTCGACGAGCAGGTGAAAGAGATGAGGTAGAGGCAGTGCTTAGGTTTCTTAGCAGGGACGGACAATCGTTCAGAAAAAGGGAAAAAGAAGTCTTGGAAAAATGTCAGCCAATCAATCAAGTGGTATTTATCGATCACTTACTGTGTGCAGACAGACCACCTCTCTCCCCATTTTCAAATCTCGATTATCCCCTCCGAAAAGCCTTCCCAACTAAGCCCTCATTTCCCTCTCTTAGTCTTCCTTTCTGTGTCAACTATTCACTCAGATCACTTCCCTTTAAGCACTTGGTGTTTGACCCCTTCCCTGACCCCACAGGATGTACATATTCCTTTGTAATTTATTTTAACGTCTGATTTCTGCTCTAGTGTGTGGTCCCTGTGGACAAGAATCATGGCTGTGAATTCTGTGGTATTGTCCTATCCTAAGCACTAAATAGAACTTTCTGCACACAGTAAGAATTCAATAAATATCATTTATAAGTATATATGTTTGTTATATGTATATATGTTTGTAGGTATTTATTATTCTATTTATTTTACTTGTACATATTCTATTTATTTTATTTTGTTAATATGCTTTGTTTTGTTCTCTGTCTCCCCCTTCTAGACTGTGAGCCCACTGTTGGGTAGGGACCATCTCTATATATGTTGCCAACTTGTACTTCCCAAGCGCTTAGTACAGTGCTCTGCACACAGTAAGCACTCAATAAATACGATTGAATGAATAAATGAATGAATTTATTGATATTTTTCCAGGACTTCCAGGTTATTCAGGGAAGATCTTGAATTTGGAGAGAGTGGCGGTCTGTCAGATGTGAAAGGGGTAGGCTTTCTCATTCAACCCACATATTCAGTCCATCACCAAATCCTATCAGTTCTACTTCCACAACAATCCCAAGAATCTACCCTTTTCTCTCCATAATAATAATGATAATAATGATAATAATGGCATTTGTTAAGCGCTTATTATGTGCAAAGCACTGTTCTAAGCGCTGGCGAGGATACAAGGTGATCAGGTTGTCCCATGTGGGCCTCACTGTCTTAATCCCCATTTTACAGATGAGGGAACAGAGGCATAGAGGAGTGAAATGACTTGCCCAGAGTCACACAGCTGACACATGGTGGAGCTGGAATTAGAACCCATGACCTCTGACTCCGAAGCCCGGGCTCTTTCCACTGAGCCACGCTGCTTCCCTCCATCCAAACTGCTAACATACTAATCCAAGATCTTATCCCATCTTGCCTTGATGATGCATCAGCCTCCTTGCTTCTGGTCTCTCCCCTCTCCAGTCCAAACTTCACTGTGCTGCATGGATCATTATTCTGAAAACTAAAAAGCCTTCAGTCTATGTTTCCCCACTCCTCAAGAAATTCCAGTGGTTGCCCATCCACCTCTGCATCAAATAGAAACGCCTTACCAATGTCTTTAATAATAATTGTGGTATTTGTTAAGCGCTTATTATGTGCCAAGCATTCATTCATTTATTCAATCGTATTTATTGAACACTTACTGTGTGCAGAGCACTGTACTAAGCACTTGGGAAGTACAAGTTGGCAACATATAGAGATGGTCCCTACCCAACAGCGGGCTCCTAGTTTAGAAGGGGGAGACAGACAACAAAACAAAACATATTAACAAAATAAAATAAATAGAATAAATATGTACCAGTAAAATAAATAAATAGAGTAATAAATATGTACATATATATATGTATATACATACAGGTGCTGTGGGGAGGGGAAGGAGGTAAGACAGGAGGGATGGGGAGGAGGAGGAGAGGGAGAGGAAGGAGGGGGCTCAGTCTGGGAGCTTTTTCCCAAGCACTGGAGTAGGTACAAGATAATTAGTTCCCACATGTGGCTGACAGGGTATATGCTATGGAGTACAAGTATTGAAACCTTATTTTGCAGATGAGGAAACTGAGGCCAAGAGAAGTTAAGTTTTTTTTAATGGCGTTTATTAAGCACTTACTATGTGCAAAGCACTGTTCTAGGTACTGGGGAGGTTCCAAAGTGATCAGGTTGTCCCACGGGGGGCTCACAGTCTTCATCCCCATTTTCCAGATGAGGGAACTAAGGCCCAGAGAAGTGAAGTGACTTGCCCAAAGTCACACAGCTGACAAGAGGCGGAGGCGGGATTTGAACCCCTGACCTCTGACTCCAAAGCCCGGGCTCTTTCCACAGAGCCAGGCTGCTTCTCCGTGCCCAAAGTCATGTCCAAGGTCACATGGAGGAGAAATGTTGGAGCTGGGATTAGAACTCAGGTCCAATGACTCCCAAACCCATGTTCTTTCCACAAGGCCATGGTGTTTCAAATTGGTTGATTAACATTCAGGGTGATGAATTTTATATACATCAATCAATCAATCAATCAATCGTATTTATTGAGTGCTTACTGTGTGCAGAGCACTGTACTAAGCGCTTGGGAAGTACAAGGTGGCAACACATAGAGACAGTCCCTACCCAACAGTGGGCTCACAGTCTAAAAGGGGGAAATATATATATATTTCATAGAATAGATCTTTTCCTCCTGCATAAGCAAGAAAGGAAACACAAAACAAAAAAGAGCAATGAAAAATTATCAAGCAATGGTATTTATCAAGCACTTACTGTGTGCAGTGTTCAGAACTTCTAGACTGTGAGCCCACTGCTGGGTAGGGACCGTCTCTATATGTTGCCAACTTGTACTTCCCAAGTGGTTAGTACAGTGCTCTGCACACAGTAAGCACTAAATAAATACGATTGAATGAATAGAATGAATGAATGAACTAAGCAGTTGGGAGGGTACAAATTACAGCAGGAGACACAGTGATATCTAGAGGATAGAGCACGGGCCTGGGAATCAGAAGGACCTGGGTTCTAATCAAGGCCCTACTGAGAGCTCACCTCCTCCAGGAGGCCTTCCCAGACTGAGCCCCTTCCTTCCTCTCCCCCTCGTCCCCCTCTCCGTCCCCCCATCTTACCTCCTTCCCTTCCCCACAGCACCTGTATATATGTATATATGTTTGTACATATTTATTACTCTATTTATTTATTTTACTTGTACATATCTATTCTATTTATTTTATTCTGTTAGTATGTCTGGTTTTGTTCTCTGTCTTCCCCTTTTAGACTGTGAGCCCACTATTGGGTAGGGACTGTCTCTATGTGTTGCCAACTTGTACTCACCAAGCGCTTAGTACGGTGCTCTGCACACAGTAAGCGCTCAATAAATACGATTGATGATGATGATGATAATCTCAGTTCCATCCCCTGTTTGCCTCATGACCTCAGACAAGTGACTTCATTTCTCTGTGCCTCAGTTACCTCGTCTGCCTAGTGAGGATTAAGGCTGTGAGCCCCATGTCGGACAGGGACTGTGTCTAAGCTAATTAGCATGTATCTACCCCAGAGCTTAGTGCAGTGTCCGGCATGTAGTAAGAGGTTAAATACCATAAAATAACAAAACAAGCAAACAGAAAAAAAACATAGCTAGTAGACACATTTCCTGCCCACAGTGAGCTTACAGTCTAGAGGGTGACAGATGGACCAGAGCCAGAAAATGGAAGGAGCTTAGGCAGACAAGGGTGCTTAGTCCTCACTAGACAGTGACTCCTACCTCTGGAAATCCTGCTCCCTGAAAGTTTCAACAAACGGTATTTACTGAACGCATACTGTATGTCACCTCTCTCAGGGTCACACCTGGAGAGTTTCCAATACTCTACCAGCCTCAACTACAGGAGGGAGATTCAAGCAGAGGCCTACCCATTCCATTCCTAGCTTGGCCAATGGCTAGAGAGTGGAAAGCCATCAGCTACAGGTCAAAACTCCCCTGTGCAGGGCAGCAGTGGGTCGGGAGAGAGTCGAGGGTGGCCACTCAAGTTTACTGCGTGGAAGAAGACAGTGGTAAGCGACTTCTGGATTTTGATAAAGAAAACTCTCCAGATACACTACCAGAATGATTGCAGATGGAGGCAACGGGTTTCTGGGAGAGATGTGCCCATGGCATCGCTATGGGTCGGCGACGACTTGACGGCATAAGACAGGACAAGACTGTGTGCACTCCACTATACTAAGAGCTTGTAATTGACTTCAGAATCACCTTTCCATAGTCCCTGGTTTCTGCAACGTGAAATTGCACTTCCCCAGCTGACCCCTTTTCCCCCCACCTCCCTTAAGCCTGAATCTCCCCCTGTCCCCTATAAACTCATTGTGGGCAGGGAATGTGTCCATTTAATATTGATCTGTATTCTCCCAAGTGTTTAGTACAGTGCTCTACACACAGTAAGTGCTCAAGAAATATGATTGAATGAATAAATGAATGAATGAAAACCACTTTTCACCCTCTCCCGTGATAGCAGGAGGCATGAGGCAGAGAAGCCTGCTTTTCCCAAACTCCCACTTCCCACTCACAATAACAATAATGGCATTTATTAAGCACTTACTACGTGTAAAGCACTGTTCTCAGCACTGGGGAGGTTACAAGGTGATCAGGTTGTCCCACGGGGGGCTCACAGTCTTAATCCCAGCTCTGCCAATTGTCAGCTGTGTGACTTTGGGCAAGTCACTTCACTTCTCTGTGCCTCAGTTACCTTATCTGTAAAATGGGGATTGAGACTGTGAGCCCCACGTGGGACAACCTGATCACCTTGTAACCTCCCCAGTGCTTAGAACAGTGCTTTGCACATAGTAAGCGCTTAATAAATGCTATTATTATTATTATTAATCCCCATTTTACAAATGAGGGAACTGAGGCCCAGAGAAGTTAACTGACTTGCCCCAAATCACACAGCTGACAATTGGCAGAGCTGGGATTTGCACCCATGACCTCTGACTCCAAAGCCCCTGCTCTTTCCACTGAGCCACGCATCTAGGGCAACACAGGGAAGGTGCGTGGCACAGTGGAAAGATCACAAGCCTGGGACACAGAGGACACGGGAATTTTCCTCTCCCCCTCCCCATCCTCCCTGCCTTACCTCCTTCCCCTCCCCACAGCACCTGTATATATGTATATATGTTTGTACGTATTTATTACTCTATTTATTTATTTTATTTGTACATATTTATTCCATTTATTTTATTTTGTTATTATGTTTGGTTTTGTTCTCTGTCTCCCCCTTCTAGACTGTGAGCCCACTGTTGGGTAGGGACCGTCTCTATATGTTGCCAACTTGTACTTCCCAAGCGCTTAGTACAGTGCTCTGCACACAGTAAGCGCTCAATAAATACGATTGATTGATTGATTGATAGTACTGGCTCCATCACTTGTCCAGCTCTCAGCCTTACTGGCTCTACTGCACTCACCCCTCTCCCCCTCCCCACCCACCCTGGCCCAAAAAGAGGGTGGTAGTGTGGCCCAATGACTAGAGAATGGGATAGAAAAGACAGAAATCCTGAATTCATTCAATCGTATTTATTGAGCACTTACTGTGTGCAGAGCACTGTACTAATCGCTTGGGAAGTACAAGTCGGAAACATATAGAGACAGTCCCTACCCCACAATGGGCTCACAGCCATTCCATCACTTACTTATTAGGTGACCTTGGGCAAATTGCAGCCACTCTGGGCCTCAGTTTTCTCATCTGCAAAACAGAGATAAAATGCCTGTTCACCCTTCCTCTTAGACTGTGAGCTCCATGTGACAGGAACCGGGTGTGAACTGATGATTTTTTTTTTTTTTTTTACCCCTGCACTTAGCACAGCGTGGCTCAGTGGAAAGAGCACAGGCTTTGGAGTCAGAGGTCATGGGTTCAAACCCCGGCTCCCCCAATTGTCAGCTGTGTGACTTTGGGCAAGTCACTTCACTTCTCTGTGCCTCAGTTCCCTCATCTGTAAAATGGGGATTAGGACTGTGAGGCCCCCGTGGGACAACCTCATCACCTTGTAACCTCCCCAGCACTTAGAACAGTGCTTTGCATGTAGTAAGTGCTTAATAAATGCTATTATTATTATTATTAATAAGTCAAATATTCTCAATGTAGACTGCACTATATCCTGCAATCTTAGGTTTATGATACACAGGCTCAGTCAATCACTCAGTACAATAAAGTAGGAAGAAACAATTCCTGCCTTGAAGAAGCTTATAGTCTTATGGGGCTATGCCTCTTTGTTATGTCAAAAAAATGTCATTGCTTTCCTTAAGTTAGCCTATATACAAGCATGTACCTTACTGGGATTAATATAAGAATTTAAATTCAAAATTTCAAAATTGTTTCCCCCAAATTAAGTTTTTTTTTGTCCTTAAAATGTGTCCTATCAAATTTTCGTAACACACTAATCATCAATATTTATCTAAGCAGAGCCTTTTTGAAGTTCCCTAGAGCTTAGAGCAGAGACAGATATTTTCTCTCCAATCCTGACATTCAAATGTCAGGGAGACCGATGAAGGCAGCACTCTGCCTTTGTGACATAATCCATGCATTATTAATATTTTGGGGTAGCTCTAACTTTATGAGAGACAAGCCATTCTTCACTAAGCACCTCCGATCTGATAAAGACACTCTCCCTAACTAATGACTCAAGTTAATTGATACTAATGTCACTATTGTTGCAAAATTTACTCATTTTCTTCCTTTCTCCCATGAAGAATGTAGCCCAATAGCAGTAGAGTGCACACATATAACTCAGTGTGATTTTGAGTGGGTTTGGAAAGGAAACTTGTCAGGAAAAAAGGAAATTAATGAACATATGTACAGCGGCCAAAAATACAGACAGTGGGGAATAACCCAAATCCAACACAAAACCAAAAAAACCCTGCAAAACTGATTTGCCTTGTTTATGCATGGTATCAACAGCAGGAAATTCTTATCATCAATTACTGAGAGGGAAAGTAGTTGGATACTGATATTATAGTCAATAAAACAGAATGTGGGAGAGTTAATTAATCAATGGTACTTTTAGAGCACTTACTGTGTGTAGAGCACTGTGCTAGGCACTTGGGAGAGTACAGAACAACAGAGTTGATAGGCATGTCCCTACTCACAAGAAGCTTAGATGGATCAATCAATCAATGGTATTAATTGAACGCTTACTAAGTGCAGAGCATTGTACTAAGCACTTGGGAGAGTAGAAGCAGCGTGTCTCAGTGGAAAGAGCCCGGGCTTTGGAGTCAGAGGTCATGGGTTCAAATCCCAGCTCTGCCACTTGTCAGCTGTGTGACTTTGGGAAAGTCACTTCAGTTCTCTGGGCCTCAATTCTCTCATCTTTAAAATGGGGATGAAGACTGTGAGCCCCACGTGGGACAACCTGATCACCTTGGAACCTCCCCAGTGCTTAGAACAGTGCTTTGCACATAGTAAGCACTTAATAAATGCCATTATTATTATTATTATTATTAACTGAGTGCTTACTAAGTGCAGAACATTGTACTAAGCACTTGGGAGAGTAGAAGCAGCGTGGCTCAATGGAAAGAGCTCGGGCTTTGGAGTCAGAGATCATGAGTTCAAATCCCAGCTCTGCCACTTGTCAGCTGTGCGACTTTGGGAAAGTCACTTCAGTTCTCTGGGCCTCAATTCTCTCATCTGTAAAATGGGGATGAAGACTGTGAGCCCCCCGTGGGACAACCTGATCACCTTGGAACCTCCCCAGTGCTTAGAACAGTGCTTTGCACATAGTAAGCACTTAATAAATGCCATTATTATTATTATTATTATTAACTGAGCACTTACTAAGTGCAGAGCATGATACTAAGCACTTGGGAGAGTACAAGCAGCATGTCTCAGTGGACGAGCCTGAGGCGAGGGGATGGACAGCCTTGAAGCCCAGGGTGAGGAGTTTCTGCCTGATGCGCAGATTGATTGGTAGCCACTGGAGATGCAAAATGGGGATTAAAACTGTGAGCCCCATGTGGGCCAACCTGATTACCTTGTATCTACCCCAGAGCTTAGAACAGTGCTTGACTCATAGTAAGCGCTGAACAAGTACCATCATCACCCTCATCAAAGACATGGCACCATCTTACCTGATGGCATTTTGTTGCCTAGTTGTCTCAACACAGGAAGCTGGCTCCTTCTGGAATTAATCATCCACTTACTGTCATTTTGCCTGGTTCAAAAGAAGCTGGCCAAATGTTTGTTCCACCACCAACTCTCTGTTTTATTGTATTTTCCCAAGTCCTCCATACAGTGATCGCCCCTCAGTAAGTGCTCAACCATTGACTGAATGATTGAATAATGCAAATACGGCATCACTGCAAACTCCTGGAAAAGTCGTCATCTTTGATCTTTATTTACTATTCTATTTATTTTGTTAATTTGTTTTGTTTTGTTGTCTGTGTCCCCCTCCTAGACTGTGAGCCGTTGTTGGGTAGGGGCCGTTTCTGTATGTTGCCAACTTGTACTTCCCAAGCGCTTAGTACAGTGCTCTGCACACAGTAAGCTCTCAATAAATATGATTGAATGAATGAAAATGAATCTTTACATCAGATGGCCTAGAACAAAATCAAATGTATTTTCCACCCTTTCAGGCTTTCTTTTGAGAAGCAGCCTCATCATGATGGTGGCTCAGTGGAAAGAGCATGGGCTTTGGAGTCAGAGGTCATGAGTTCAAATCCCGGCTCCTCCAGTTGTCAGCTGTGTGACTTTGGGCAAGTCACTTAACTTCTCTGGGCCTCAGTTACCTCATCTGTAAAATGGGGATTAAGACTGTGAGCCCCTGATCACCTTGTAACCTCCCCAGCGCTTAGAACAGCACTTTGCACACAGTAAGCGCTTAATAAATGCCATCATTATTATTAATGTTACTATTCCTTTGGGAATGAAACACAGTGTAACCTAGAGGAAAGAGCACAAATCTAGGAGTCCTGGCTCTGCTACTTGCCTGCTGTGTAACCTTGGTTACTTGGTCACTTAAGTTATCTGTGCCTCAGTTTTCTCAACCATGAAATAGGGATTCAATACCTGTTTTTCCTCCTACTTGGACTGTGAACCCCATGGGGACAGAGACTGTGTCCTATCTGCTTAAGTCGTATCCACCGCAGGGCTTAGAAGAGTGCGTGACACATAGTGATCGCTTAGCAAATGCCATTAAAAAAAATTTAAAATGTTATGTGTTTCATATGTGCCAAGCAGTGAACCAAACAGAAGAAGCAGCACGGCTTAGTGGAAAGTTCCTGGGCCTTTGAATCAGATACCTGGGTAATAATAATAATAATAGCATTTATTAAGTGCTTACTATGTGCAAAGCACTGTTCTAAGTGCTGGGGATGATGATCAGGTTGTCCCATGGGGGGCTCACAGTCTTCATCCCCCTTTTACAGATGAGGGAATTGAGGCCCAGAGAAGTGAAGTGACTTGCCCAAAGTCACACAGCTGTCAAGTGGCGGAGCTGGGATTTGAACCCATGACCTCTGACTCCAAAGCCCGGGCTCATTTTCCATCCATGCTCTCTCCACCACTGTCTTCTGTATGGCCTTGGGCAAGTCATTTAACTTCTCTGTACCTCAGTTCCCTCATCTGTAAAATGGAGATTAACCCATGTGAACCCCTGAACACGGTGGCTTAATGGAAAGAGCACAGGCTTGGGAGTTAGAGGACGTGGGTTCGAATCCCTGCTCCACTACTTGTCTGCTGTGTCACCTTGGGCAAGCCACTTAACTTCTCTGTGCCTCAGTTACCTCATCTGTAAAATGGGGGTGAAGACTGTGAGCCCCAAGTGGGGCAACCTGATTACCTTGTGTCTACACCATGGTTTAGAACAGCGCTTGGCACATAGTAAGTGCTTAACAAATACCATGAGGGACATGAACTGTGTCCAACCTGACTTGCTTATCTAATAATAATAATAATAATGGCATTTATTAAGCACTTACTATGTGCGAAGCACTGTTCTAAGCACTGGAAGGCTACAGCATGATCAGGTTGTCCCATGGGGGGCTCACAGTCTTCATCCCCATTTTACAGATGAGGTAACTGAGGCTCAGAGAAGTGAAGTGACTTGCCCAAAGTCACACAGCTGACAACTGGCAGAGCCAGGATTTGAACCCATGACCTCTGATTCCAAAGCCCATGCTCTTTCCACTGAGCCATACTGCTTCTCTAGAAGTTTATCTAGATAAGGCACTGCTTATCTACCTCAGCATTGCCTGGTACATAGCCAGCACTTAACAAATACCATAGGAAAAAAACCCACAGGGGTAAATACAATACAAACTAAACACAATCTTCATCCCACATGGGGCTCACAATCTAAGCTTTTTCTGGTCCTCGTTCTAAGCAAAATACCCCAACAAACTGATCATTTAAAATGTCAAAATGCCAAGGTCCAACAACTGACATGTTATTTCCTTTAATTAGTCCGTGGCTGAATGTAGACAAAGTATATATTTTGCATTCTTTTCATCCCCTTTCCTGACTGGCAGATACCCCCAGCTACTTAGAGAGCTGTGCTAACTACCACTAAAGCAGCATATTATTGAGCCCCAAACGAAAAGGCAAACAATGACAAGGAGGTTTCCTAGAGGTGCCAAGGCAGATGGAAATCAATGAAAACAAAACAAAATAACCTCCCCCCGCCCCACCACCCAAATTTCACTAGCTGGCTCAGTAATTAGTAAAGGCAGCTGAGGCTTAAAGGGAGTGGTTGGATTGCTTATATAGGGGACTAATAATAATAATAATGGCATTTGTTAAGCGCTTACTATGTGCAAAGCATTGTTCTAAGCGCTGGGGTGACACAAGGTCATCAGGTTGTCCCACGTGGGGCTTACAGTGTTAATCCCCATTTTACAGATGAGGTAACTGAGGCTCAGAGAAGTGAAGTGACTTGCCCAAGGTCACACAGCAGACATGTGGCAGAGCCGTGATTGGAACCCATGACCTCTGACTCCCGAGCCTGTGCTCTTTCCAATGAGCCACGCTGCTTCACTAAAGAATGGCAATTGAGGAGTGAAGGAAGGGTTAATGCAGGGCTTTTGGACTGAAGGGAGCCAGTAAGAAACCTAAAGTTTAAGGAAAGATTGACCATTTTTTAAGCTCAAATGGAAATCTAAGGATTCATCCCATTTTTGCAAAGAATGGAGGGCTACACTTGGAAGAAAAGCAAAAGTGATCTTCATGGCTACCTTTTTAGTGTTGGAAATTGGCCTGACGCTGTTGGTGGAAAAAGACAGTGGGAGCAAATGCCAAAAAGCAGCATGGCCTAATGGCTAGAGTACAGGCCTAAGAGTCGGAAGATCTTGGGTTCTAATCCTGCCTCCACCACTTGGCTGCTGGGTGACCTTGGCAAGTCACTTCCCTTCTCTGTGCCTCAGTTACCTCATTTGTAACAAATGACAAGACAAGACAAGTCTTGACAAATGACAAGACAAATGACTTGTAAAAACAGACAAGACTGAACTCCTTGTCTTCCCTCCCAAACCCTGCCCTCTCCCTGACTTTCCCATCTCTGTTGATGGCACTACCATCCTTCCCGTCTCACAAGCCCGCAACCTTGGTGTCATCCTCGACTCCGCTCTCTCCTTCACCCCTCACATCCAAGCCGTCACCAAAACCTGCCGGTTTCAGCTCCGCCACATTGCCAAGATCCACCCTTTCCTCTCCATCCATACCGCTACCCTGCTCATTCAAGCTCTCATCCTATCCCGTCTGGACTACTGCATCAGCCTTCTCTCTGATCTCCCATCCTTGTGTCTCTCCCCACTTCAATCCATACTTCATGCTGCTGCCCGGCTTGTCTTTGTCCGGAAATGCTGTGGGCATGTTACTCTCCTCCTCAAAAGTCTTCAGTGGCTACCAATCAATCTGCGCATCAGGCAGAAACTCCTCACCCTGGGCTTCAAGGCTGACCATCACCTTGCCCTCTCCTACCACACCTCCCTTCTCTCCTTCTACAGCCCAGCCTGCACCCTCTGCTCCTCTGCCGCTAATCTCCTCACCATGCCTCGTTCTCGCCTGTCCCGCTGTCGACCCCCAGCCCACGTCCTCCCCCTGGCCTGGAATGCCATCCCTCTGCCCATCTGCCAAGCTAGCTCTCTTCCTCCCTTCAAGGCCCTGCTGAGAGCTCACCTCCTCCAGGAGGCCTTCCCAGACTGAGCCCCTTCCTTCCTCTCCCTCTTGTCCCCCCCTCCATCCCCCCATCTCACCTCCTTCCCTTCCCCACAACACCTGTATATATGTATATATGTTTGTACATATTTATTACTCTATTTATTTATTTATTTATCTTGTACATATCTATTCTATTTATTTTATTTTGTTAGTATGTTTGGTTTTGTTCTCTGTCTCCCCCTTCTAGACTGTGAGCCCGCTGTTGGGTAGGGACTGTCTCTATGTGTTGCCGACTTGTACTTCCCAAGCGCTTAGTACAGTGCTCTGCACACAGTAAGGGCTCAATAAATATGATTGATTGATTGATTGATTTGTAAAAGAGGGATTAAGACTGTGAGTCCCATGTGGGACATGGATTGTGTCCAACCTGACACCAGTGCCTGGCACACTTGAATACAATAAATGCTCTAGACTGTAAGCCCGTTGTTGGGTAGGGACCATCTCTATATGTTGCCAACTTGTACTTCCCAAGCACTTAGTACAGTGTTCTGCACACAGTAAGCATTCAATAAATACAACTGAATGAATGCTTTTAGATTATTAGTACAGAGTTTTGCCAGCTCTCTTTCTCAGGGAAGTAGAAATTCTCACGATGATCACAAGAGCTGGAAGAATATAGAAAGGGAAAGAAGAGAGTGACAGAAGCCAAGTAGAAGCCACTTTGTTTTCTTCTTCCCAATTGCTCAGTAAATACCAGTATTATTACTAAAAAGCAGAGAAAGGAACCCATCAAATAGTTTGGGGTTTTGTGTGTCTGTTGAATGAACACCTTTGAGTTGTATAATCAATCAATGGTATTTATTGAGCACTTACTGTGTGCAAAGCACTGTTGTAAGTCCTTGGGAGAGCACAGCAACATGGTGTTAACTTCAGTCAATCATTTATTGAGTGCTTACTATTTTTAGAGCACTGGACTAATCACTTGGGAGAATACAATTCAAAAGTTAGCAGAAACATTCCCTGGCTCCAAAGCTTTAATGGTTTACACAAGAATTTTAAGTCGACTCCTTTTGACAAGTTAATTTGTTTTTTCAGCTGGTCAAGGGTCCAATTTTGAGTCAAGAGTTGGACTATAATAGTTATCCCAGACTGAGCCCCCTTTTTCCGCTCCTCTTCCCCATCCCCCTGCCCTACCTCCTTCCCCTCCCGACAGCACTTGTAGATATATTTGTACAGATAAATTACTCTTTATTTTACTTGTACATATTTACTATTCTATGTATTTTCTTAATGGTGTGCATCTAGCTTTAATTCTACTTGTTCTGATGACTTTGACACCTATCTACATGTTTTGTTTTTTTGTCTGTCTCCCCCTTCTAGACTGTGAGCCCGTTGGTGGGTAGGGACCGTCTCTATACGTTGCCAACTTGTACTTCCCAAGCGCTTAGTACAGTGCTCTGCACACAGTAAGTGCTCAATAAATACGATTGAATGAATGAATGAACTTCTCTGGTCCTGAATTTCCTCATTTGTAAAATAGGGATTAAGACCGTGAGCCCCAGATTACTACAGTGCTCTGCATACAGTAAGTGCTCAATAAATATGATTGAATGAATGAATGAATTCTGCCTCTGGCCCGGAATACCCTCTCTCCTCATAACTGAGAGATGATTACTCTCCCCGATTCAAAACCTTATTGAAGACACATTTCCTCTTAGAGGCCTTCCCTAAGTAAAATCTTTTTTCCTTCTCTTCATCTCCCTTCTGCACCACCCTGACTTGCTCCCTCTATTATCCCCCCTCTCGGCCTCACAGCACTTATGTCCGTAACTGTAATTTATTTATTTGCATTAATGTCTTCCTCCCCCTAGACTGTAAGCTCACTGTGGGCAGGGAATGTGTCTGTTATACTGTTGCACCGTACTCTCCAAAGTGCTTAATACAGTCAGTGTTGTGCACCAAGAAAGTGCACAAAATGAACAATTGACTGGCTGACTGACTATTGAATTGCTTCAAAATTGCTGCTTGGATGAGATATCAATCAATCAATCAGTCGTTTTAAGTGCTCACTATGGGTAGGGCACTGTAATAAGCGCTTGGGAGACTATTCATTCATTCATTCATTTATTCAATCAATCGTATTTATTGAGCCCTTATTGTATGCAGAGCACTCTACTGGGCACTTGGAAAATACAATTCGGCAACAGATAGAGACAATCAATCAATCAATCAATCAATCGTATTTATTGAGTGCTTACTGTGTGCAGAGCACTGTACTAAGCACTTGGGAAGTACAAGTTGGCAACATATAGAGACAGTCCCTACCCAACAGTGGGCTCACAGTCTAATACAACAGAATTAGTGGACATGTCCCCTGCCCGTAACGAGTTTACAATCTACAGGTAGAGACAGACATTAACATGAATAAATAATTTATGGTATACAATTTAAAGATATTTCCATAAATGCTTTGAGGTTGGGGGTGGGGCGAATAGCCAATGTCCAAAGGTCTCAGATCAAAGTGCATAGGTGATACAGAGGGAGAGTAAGCTAGGGAATAGAGGGTTTAATCAGAGAAGGCATCTTGGAGGAGATGTGATCTTAATACTGCTTTGAAGGTGGACAGATTGGTAATCTGGTAAATACGGAGCGGGAGGGACTTCCAAGGTAAAATATAATTTTAATAGTCACTGTTCATCCAGAGACTGGGGTGCAAGCATTATGACTGATCCGGCCCTCTCCCTTTTCATTACCCCTCTGTCAAAGCGGGAGAGATATCTGAGAATGGGAGGTAGTAAATAGTTTGGGTTCAATATTGAAAAAGCAGGAAGGGCTAGAAAGGTTGGGTGTATTTTAAGACATACATAATAGAGGAAATGTAAAACTTTATCCAGCCTGATATAGGCAGTTCATAATTGTGGTGTTTGTTAAGTGGTTACCATGTATTGAGAAGCAGCATGGCTTAGTGCAAAGAGCCCGGGCTTGAGAGTCAGAGGTCGTGCGTTCTAATCCCAACTCCACCAATCAATCAATCAATCAATCAATCAATCGCATTTATTGAGCGCTTACTGTGTGCAGAGCACTGTACTAAGCAATTGGGAAGTACAAGTTGGCAACATATAGAGACAGTCCCTACCCAACAGTGGGCTCACAGTCTAGAAGGGGGAGACAGAGAACAAAACCAAGCATATTAACAAAATAAAATAAATAGAATAGATATGTACCAGTAAAATGAATAAATAAATGGAGTAATAAACATGTACAAACATATATACATATATACAGTTATATACATATATACAGACATATACATATATACAGCCACTTGTCAGCTGTGTGACTTTGGGCAAGTCACTTAACTTCTCTGTGCCTCAGTGACCTCATATATAAAATGAGGATTAAAACTGTGAGCCCCATGTGGGACAACCTGATTGCCTTGTATCTGCCCCAGTGCTTAGAACAGTGCTTGGTACATAGTAAGTGCTTAACAAATACCATAATTATTATTATATACCGAGAATTGTAGGAGGCAGTGGGGTAGATAGAAAACAATTAGGTCACAGTCCCTGTCCCAGTTGGTGCTCTCAGACTGAGGGAAAAAGAACAGCTATTTAATTTCCATTTTACATATGAGGCGATTGAAGCCCCAAGAAGCTAAATAACTTGCTCAAAGTCATGCAGCAGATACGTGGTGGGGTGAGGATTAGAACTCAGCTCTACCTACTCCCTGGCTCATGCTCTTTCCATTAAGTCACGCTGCTTTCAGGTTCTGGTGCCTGGGATTTAGCGGAGGAAACCATAGGACCTAAACACACCAATGTTCACTCACTCCTCCCCTTTCCTGGAGGAAAGTGCTCTTTCCAAGTACTCTCCAGGATGCTTTTAGCAGCTTGGCTCAGTGGAAAGAGCCCGAGCTTGGGAGTCAGAGGCCATGGGTTCTAATCCCGCTCCGCCACATGTCTGCTGTGTGACCTTGGGCAAGTCACCTAACTTCTCTGAGCCTCAGTTCCCTCATCTGGAAAATGGGGATTAAGATTGTGAGTCCCACGTGGGACAACCTGATCACCTTGTGTCCTCCCCAGCGCTTAGAACAGTGCTTTGCACATAGTAAGCGCTTAACAAATGTCATCATTATTATTTTGAATGGAATGAGCAAAGATGAGGGTGTGGGGGAACTGCTGTCCCACCAGCCTGGAAGGACAGGGCAGGTTTGTGGATGCTGAGGGAAAGGAGAAGAGGTGGATAGCAAGAGTATTTAGGGTACTCTGACTTCAACCCCTCACTCTTTTTTTTTTAAACAGTCTTTTCTAAGTAGTTACCATGTGCCCAGCACTGTACTAAGTGCGCTAATCAGATTGGACACAGTCCATGTCCTTCATGAAGCTCACAGTCTTAATCCCCATTTTATTGAGGCACATTCATTCATTCAGTCATATTTATTGAGCGCTTACTGTGTGCAGAGCACTGTACTCAGCGCTTGGGAAGTACAAGTCGACAACATATAGAGACAGTCCCTACCCAACAGCGGGTTCACAGTCTAGAAGGGGGAGACAGATGACAAAACAAAACATATTAACAAAATAAAATAAATAGAATAAATGTGTACAAGCAAAATAAATAGAGTAATAAATCTGTACAAACATATATACATATATACAGGTGCTGTGGGGAGGGGAAGGTGGTAAGGTGGGGGGATGGGGAGGGGGAGGAAGGGGAGAGGAAGGAGGGGGCTCAGTCTGGCACAGAGAAGTGAAATGACTTGCCAAGGTCATGCAGTAGAGAAGTGTGGGAGCTGAGATTAGATCCCAGGTCCTTCTGACGCCCAGCTGGCTCTAACCATTTGCCCGCACTGCTTCTCTTTGTTTTGCAGCATATAATGATGGCATTTGTTAAGCGCTTACTATGTGCCAAGCACTGTTCTAAGCACTGGGGTAGATACAAGGTTATCAAGTTGTCTCACATGGGGCGCACAGTCTTAATCCCCATTTTACAGATGAGATAACTAGGCACAGAGGAGTTAAGCGACTTGCCTGAGGTCACACAGCTGACAAGTAGAGGAGCATATCAAAACAGCAGGACCTGGGAGAAGGGATAGTGAGGATATTTGCCTACTCTTTTTCCTGCAGGTAGCGTTTGAGCATAGAGACCACTTAATAAGTACCTGTATTATTAGTAATGATAATGATGGCATTCATTAAGCACTTACTATATGCCAAGCACTGTTCTAAGCGCTGGGGTAGATTCAAGGCTGTCAGGTTGTCTCACATGGGGCGCACAGTCTTAATCCTCATTTTACAGATGAGATAACTAGGCACAGAGGAGTTAAGCGACTTGCCCGAAGTCACACAGCTGACAAGTAGAGGAACATATCAAAACAGCAGGCCCTGGGAGAAAGGATAGTGAGGATATTTGCCTACTCTATTTTTCCTGCAGGTAGCATTTGAGCATAGAGACACCTTAATAAATACCTGTATTATTAGTAATAATAATGATGGCATTTATTAAGCGCTTATTATGTGCCAAGCACTGTTCTACTGTTGTTATAGAACTAAGGGGCTCGTGATATGGAAATGATACTGAAGGCAAAAATCTTTGTAAAATCTACACTCTCTAGAAGGTGTTACTGAGACAAATATCTTTGTAAACTCTACACTTTAGAGAGAGCTGTTATTCTCTGCTCTGTGAAATGTTGGCTTTTATAATACCGAGCCTATGAAGATGTACTGCTAATTAGAGCTTTTCCCGTAGTCAAATATATGATGTGTTGACTGATACCCTCACTATTAAAATTTTCAAGGCGGTTTTACTAGCTTGTGACCTGAGGCGATAAGGTTTAGTAAAAGGTGAATGAGCCTGAGAGTCAGGAGACCTGGGTTCTCTGTCACTTATGAAACCATCATTCAATGGCATTGTTTGAACGATTGTTGTGTGACCGCTGGCAAATGATTTAATTCATTCAATCGTATTTTTTGAGCGCTTACTGTGTATACAGCACTGTACTAAGTGCTTAGGAAGTACAATTCAGCAACAACTAGAGACAATCCCTGCCCACAGTGGGCTCACAGTCTAGAAGTGGGGAGACAGATATCAAAACAAGTAAACAGGCATCAGTAGAATCACTATAAATTAATAGAATTATAGATATATGCGCAACATTAATAAAACTGAATAGAATTATAATTATAAATATGTACATACTAGTGCTGTGGGACAGGGAGGGGGTTGAGCAAAGGGAGTGAGACAAAGGGGGGCTTAGTCTAGGATGGCATCCTGGAGGAGGTGAGCCTTGAGAACTAGTAAATTTAAGTGCTACAAATTTCAGTATTTAACCTCTCTGGGCCTCTGTTTCTTCATCTGTAATTTGGGAATAAGATTAAATGTTGTTCTTTTGTGGAGTAGGGACGGTGCCTCATCTAATTACTTTGTTGTGTCTTTTCCAGAGCTTAGCACGTGGTAATTTATTGTGGTATTTAAATAGTTACTGTGTGCCAAGAACTGGACTAGTGTTGGGGTAATAATAATAATGATGGCATTTATTAAGTGCTTACTATGTGCAAAGCACTGTTCTAAGCACTGGGGAGGTTACAAGGTGATCAGGTTGTCCCACAGGGGGCTCACAGTCTTCATCCCCATTTTACAGATGAGGTAACTGAGGCACAGAGAAGTTAAGTCAAGTCCCGCAAGGGAATCAAAGTGTAAGTAGGAGGGAGAACAGGTTCTGACTCCCCAGTTTGCAGTTGAGGGAGCTGAGGAACAGAGAAGTTCAGTGACTTGACCAAGGTCATACGGCAGGCAAATGGCAGAGCCAGGATTAGAACCTGGGTCCTTTGATTCCCAGACCTGGGTTCTTTCTACTAGGCCATGCTGCTTCCCAAGCAGCAGTAAGGCTATCTTATTTTTACACGCTTACCAGGTGCAGAGAATAGCAAGGGCTTAATAGACGCCATTATTACTACTACTAATAAAATACATCCACAACTGGGGTTGAGACTTAGAAAATGCAGTTTTATCTCAATAATATATAAGTACTATTCCTTGAAAAACTTAAAACGTACATCGAAAGAGAAAATGGTAGTTTTGGCATAGCTTTGAAGACAACATATGCTCTATAAGAGATGTGTTAGTGTATTTGTTTTGGTTGATACAGCAATTGTAATCTTGGGTCTTATAGGGAAGAGAATCACATTTTAAACTTTAAATGGAATACCCTCTCGTTTCAAGGATAAATATTCCTTTTTAGTTGTTTAGCAAGGAAAAAAGTGGATTTTGTTAAAATACTGGACTCCTAGATGTGGGACTTTCAAATTTTGTTGCTTTGGATTGTCCCTCAATTGGCTTCACTCCTGAGACTTGCTATAAGTGAGGTCCACAATCACTATTGTTTACCCTCTGCTGCTGGGTAAAAGTGGCAGAGCCAGTAAAAAATACATGTAAAACAAATGTAAAAAAATGTAAAACTACATTTAATTAACTTAGCCCCTCTTTGCTATTTACTATGTGTATGTTATGATCATGTTCAACTATCTATGCTTTATGGAGGATTCTTCTAAATTGAGGTAAAAGGATAGCTATCACAGATTGAAAAAGGTGCTTTTAATATTGTGCTTTTCATAATGTTCATTCTTCCTCCTGAATCCTTCTTTTATTTTGTACAAGAATATTTCAATCATACTGGGAGTGGAAACAGGGTAAAACTATCTTATTGGAAGATCATTTTCATAGAAAAGTTTCTGTGAGCTTCAAACACAGCTGGTGACCAATTAGCTTCACATGATGGCATTACAAATGTGTAGTTTCTGTCTTTAGTTGTTGTTTTTTTTCTTTTCTGGAGAGAATAAGCATCCTCAAGTATATCACTAATTTAAAGTTAGGTATAATTTGGGGTAGTTATTTTTAGATTGTGAAGCACAATTTGAATATGGATTCTGTAGAACTAAACCTGAACTCTTATCACTTAAAATTGTACCTAGATTATTTTTTCTGTTGGATTTACAAGCTGATCTAGAGATTAAAATATAATAATAACCTACAGCACAAAGTCACCTTGAACTTTGTTAGAGAGAAAAATCCATGATTTCCATCCTGAGATATATTCTCCTTCGTTACATAGCTTGAGAGTTAAGTCTAAAATGGTGGCATGAAAGTAGCTTTATGGAGGTATGAACTTTCTGGTAAACTTTGCTCATCTTACCTGGATCTCTTTCTCTGTTTTAAAATTCCACTAATACTGGTGACTAGAGGGAAACCATGAAAAAGCCCTCTGAAGGCAAAAACGAAATCTCAATAAGGCACAATTTTAAAGTCGAAATTAATGGGACTCAAAAAGATTTTTTAGAAAACCCAAGATCTGTGTTTTCCCTCCCACTAGCTATCTATTTCCAGTACTGACATGAGTTTTGCACTGTGAAGCAGCTCTGAGTGCTTTATTCGCTTGTTGCATTCTGGTTCTGGGGGAATCATGACTAGAAGGGGGCCAAAGAGTGTGAGTGTGAGTGTCATGGCGGGAAAGCACTGTCAATATCAATCGTATTTATTGATCACGTACTACATGCAGAGCACTGTGCTAAGTGCTTGGGAGAGTACATCATAATCATTTTTTTTTCACAGATTTGCTTTCTTTTCATTACTGTTGGCGAGAGTGATAATAACTAGCATATTTACTGAGTGCTCACTATGTGCTAAAAGATGAAATGGAGATAAGAGTTTGAGATTGGACACTGTCCCTGTTCCACGTGAGGCTCACAATCCATTTCCTTTCCATTTGGCAGATGAGGAAACTGAGGCCCACAGTAGGCCAATGGAAGAAGAGGGTCTAGAGCCCACATCTTCTGAGAACTAGTCCTGTGCTCTTTCCACTCCTGTCCCCCAATTTCAGAGCCATGGTTCATCTATTATTTCCAATGGGAGACTCCATTCTCATCTATCTCCCCACAGCACCTGTATATATGTATATATGTTTGTACGTATTTATTACTCTATTTATTTTACTTGTACATATCTATTCTATTTATTTTATTTTGTTAATATGTTTTGTTTTGTTCTCTGTCTCCCCCTTCTAGACTGTGAGCCCACTGTTGGGTAGGGACCGTCTCGATATGTTGCCAACTTGTACTTCCCAAGTGCTTAGTACAGTGCTCTGCACACAGTAAGCGCTCAATAAATACAATTGATTCACTGATTGATCTATCGCTTGTTTGTACTTCTAGGTTTTACTAGTTCTTTCTCCAGATACTCCGAGTGTCCTTCTTTCTCTTCCCCTGTAGATTTTAAGCTCTTTGTGGGCAGAGATCTGTTGTATTGTACTTTCCCGAGAACTTAGTACAGTAAAAACTCAATAAATATAGTTGTGAGCTCCATGTGGGAGAGAGACTGTGTCTTATTCATTCATTCATTCAATCATATTTATTGAACACACACTGTGTGCAGAGCACTGTATTAAGTGCTTAGGAAGTACAAGTTGGCAACATATAGAGACGGTCCCTACCCAACAACGGGCTCACAGTCTAGAAGGGGGAGACAGACAACAAAACAAAACAGGCGGACAGGTGTCAAGTCATCAGAATAAATAGAAATAAAGCTAGATGTACATCATTAACAAAGTAAATAGAACAGTAAATATGTACAAGTAAAATAAATAGAGTAATAAATCTGTACAAACATATATACAGTCTCCCCCTTTTAGACTGTGAGCCCACTGTTGGGTAGGGACTGTCTCTATATGTTGCCAACTTGTACTTCCCAAGCGCTTAGTACAGTGCTCTGCACACAGTAAGCACTCAATAAATACGATTGATGATGATGATATATACAGGCGCTGTGGGGAGGGGAAGGAGGTAGGGTGGGGGGGATGGGGAGGAGGAGAGGAAAAAGGGGGCTTAGTCTCAGTCTTATTTGATTAACCTGTATCTACCCCAGTGCTTAGAACAGTGTTTGGCATAGAGTAAGCATTTAACAAGTATCACTATTTTAAATATTTTTGTGGATGGAGCTAGAACACCAGACCCCCTGGAGAACAAGGCATAGATGAATGCCTACCCACCTCATGCCCTTCTAGGGTGTAAATAGGACACTTTTTTCCTGCTTTCTGGGCACCCAGGAGATGCTGAGCCATACCAGGAGGAGATTAGAGGGGTTGAATAGAAGTTAAGAGATAATGCAGGTTTGTAGAATATGATAGAGAATCAGGTGTATTATTGAATGCCTACTGTTTGCAGAGCATTTTATGAAGATAATACAATACAAAAAAATAGGTAGACTCATTCCCTGTCCAAAAGGAGCTTTCAGACTAGAGGGGGAGACAGACATTAAAATATTTTACAGATGGGTACATACCTAATTGCCACGTGGCTGGGGAGTGAATATCAAAGTGTTTAAGGGGAACTCAACCAAGTGCAGAGCCGACACAGTAGGGAGGGCTAATGGTAAACTAGAAAACAAATGAAAAGAGGAAAGCCAATGGGGAGAAAAGTTAAAGTGGAGAGAAAAAAGAAAATGTCACATCCTGGGTCTTGTTTGATCTAATAGTTACCAAGGTAACACAGGGAGAGAAAGAAAACCAAATGGACGAAGACCTCAGCAGGCAGCAGTGATCTGAGGAATAAGGATAGGTTCAAGAAAAAGGAAAAAAGAAATGAGGCAGAGGTGATAAAGGATCAGAAGAGAGGAAACATCAGGGGATGAAATAACATAAAGAGAGAAGAAGCAGCGGTGGGTAGTAAAAGATAAATTGACAAAGCAAGTGGCCAGGAGTCTTAGAAAGTGGAGGAGGATGAATATGTAGGGAGGGTGGGAGAGCATTTGTGTGGAATTTATGAATTTTAAAATATTCACCAGTCCTTAGTAAACATTGGTTAGAAAAGAAGCCTGGTCTGGTGGAAAGACCAGGGGCTTGAGAGTCAGGATTTCTGGGACCTAATCCCAGCACCACCACTTACTTGCTGGGTGACTTTTGACAAAGCATCTGTCTCCTCTGGGTTTCAGGTTCCTCATCTATCAAAATGGATATGAGCCATGTTCTCTTTCCCTCTTAGATTGTGAGCCCCATTTGGGACAGGAACTGTGTCTGATCTGCTTATCTGACGAGCATAGTAGGACGTTAATTAATGCAATACAATTAGCAAGCTTTCCCCAACTAATTAGCAGCACCTCACTTCTTCAGTTGCCTCTGGCCCTTAAATCTTCATTTTTTTTCTATCCTGAGCACTTTTGCATGATTATATATTCAATTAAACATTCTATTTCATTTAATTAATCAGTGCTATTTATTGAGTGCTTAATGTTTGTGGAATACTGTAGTGGCACTTTGGAGAACAATTCAGTTGAGCGGGTACACCTATTCCCTTCCCATTGTGAACTCACAGTCTAGTGGAAGAGACAGAAACTAAAATGAATTATCAGTGGGATGGAAGGCCATAGAGATAGTTAAGTATTAATGCCTGTCTCCCCATCTAGACTGTAAACTCATGTGGGCAGGGAATGTATCTGCTTATGGCTCTGTTGTACTCTCCCAAGTGCTTAGTACAGAGCTCTGAACACAGTAAGACCTCAATAAATATGACTAAACGAACAAATGAAGAACTGTGGGGTTTGGGAATAGGTGACTATCAAGTTCTTGAGGGGTACGGATATGAATGCATAGGTAATGTAGAAGGGAGAGCGAATAGAAGAAATGAGGGCCTAGTCAGGGAAGGACTTTATTGGAGGAGGCGTGATTTTAGTAGAGCTTGGATGGTGGGAAGTCTGGTGGCCTGCTTGACCTAAGTGGGGAGCAATTTTTTTTTTTTTTGTATTTAAGTGCTATTTACAGGCCATTCCAATTTATTCTGTTTCCACTGCTTGTGAGGCAGCATGGCCTAGCACATAGTGCACAGGCCTTGGAGTCAAAAGATCATGAGTTTTAATCCCGGCTCCACCACTTGTCTGCTGTGTGGCCTTGGGCAAGTCACTTCACTTCTCTGTGCCTCAATTACCTCATCCGTAAAATGGGGATTAAGCGTGTGAGCCCCCAAAGGGACAGGGACTGTGTCCAACCCGATTTGCTTGTATCTACAGCAGTGCTTAGAACAGTGTTGGGCACCTAGTAAGCACTTAACAAATACCATCATAATAATATAATAAATAAATAAGGTCTCTATATGTTGCCAACTTGTACTTCCCAAGCACTTAGTACAGTGCTCTGCACACAGTAAGTGCTCAATAAATACAATTGATTGATTGATTGATTCTGCCCAATTAGAGGGCAAACTCCATTTAGGCAGGGAATGTGCCTTGTACTTTAGTTGTACTTTCTAAGTGGTACAAAATACAGGTGTGCAATGGCTTTACTGAGTTTGATTGGATCACAGCATCTCTGGGTGTCCTTAAGTTTGGCCTCCAATGATGAAGGAGTTAATTTATGGCATGTACGCAAGCTGTATCCTCTGATTGAGTCGGGCAGACAGGATCCAACCGAGGGGAAGATCTGCCAATCTTCTGAACACTGTGAGATCGTAGTGGGGCACAGCTCCAGAGAGAATGTTTCTGAAAAATAGAAATTAGTAATAATAATAATAATGATGGCATTTGTTAAGTGCTTACTATGTGCGAAGCACTGTTCTAAGCGCTGGGGAGATACAGGTGATCAGGTTGTCCCACGTGGGGCTCACAGTCTTAATCCCCATTTTACAGATGAGGTAACCAACTGAGGCCCAGAGAAGTGAAGTGACTTGCCCAAAGTCACACAGCTGACAAGTGGAAGAGCCAGGATTAGAACCCATGACCTCTGGCTCCCAAGCCCATGCTCTTTCCACTGAGCCACGCTGCTTCTCTGTCCCCACTGTATCTGACCCTGTCCCCACTGACCTTCCCCAGAACTTTTGGGGAGAGAAATCATCTTCCAAACCATTAAGGACCATTTAGTGAATTGCTGCAGCGTGTTTGCAAAATTGCCCGAAATAGACCTTTAGTGGTAATAATAATAATAATAATGATAATGATGGTATTTGTTAAGAACTTACTATGTACATATGTATATATGTTTGTACATATTTATTACTCTATTTATTTATTTATTTATTTATTTTACTTGTACATATCTATTCTATTTATTTCATTTTGTTAGTATGTTTGGTTTTGTTCTCTGTCTCCCCCTTTTAGACTGTGAGCCCACTATTGGGTAGGGACTGTCTCTATATGTTGCCAACTTGTACTTCCCAAGTGCTTAGTACAGTGCTCTGCACACAGTAAGTGCTCAATAAATACAATTGATGATGATGATGCGCCAAGCACTGTTCTAAGCACTGGAGGAGATACAAGGTTATCATGCAGTCCCAGGTGGACAACTAAGTTTCACAGTTTTAATCCCCATTTTACAGATCATCATCATCAATCGTATTTATTGAGCACTTACTGTGTGCAGAGCACTGTACTAAGCGCTTGGGAAGTACAGATGAGGTAACTGAGGCACAGAGAAGTCAAATGATTTGCCCAAAGTCACACAGATGACAAGTGGCAGAGCCGGGGTTAATAACCACGACCTCTGATGCCCAAGCCCGTGCTCTTTCCACTAAGCCACGTTTCTTCTCTAGAGGTATGAAAGAGTTCATTTTCATCCTAAAGTACTTCATTGACTATCAGGGAGTATTCTAAATCTAAATTTGTCAAAGTTCCAGATCCCATAATATCTGGTGATCAATCAATCAATCAATCGTATTTATTGAGCACTTACTGATTGCAGAGCCCTGTACTAAGCACTTGGGAAGTACAAGTTGGCAACACATAGAGACAGTCCCTACCCAACAGTGGGCTCACAGTCTAGAATGGGGAGACAGAGAACAAAACAAAACATATTAACAAAATAAAATAGAGATATCTTATCAATCACTGGTATTCACTGAGCATCCCGTTTCGAATGCCGAACTAAGTTCTGTGAAGAGAACAACAGAATAGGTATATATGATTCCTCTCTTCAAAGACGTTTTTATATTGTAGAAACAATAATTTTATTTAAGTGCTTACTGTACGTCAACACCATTCTAAGCGTTGGGATAGATACAAGCTAACTGGGTTGGATGCAGTCCCTGTCCCACATGGGCTCACAGTCTTAATCCCCATTTTACAGACAAAGTAACTGAGGCACGGAGAAATAAAGTGACTTGCTTGAGGTCACACGGCTGACAAGTGGTGGAGCCAGAGTTAGAACCCAGTCCTTCTGACTTTCTGGCCCTTGCTTTATCCAGGAGGCCATGGCTGGCTTATGAATTATGCCCCCGGATATTTAATACAGAGTTTAGCACAGTATGCAGTCAATAAATATTGACTGATTGTAGATCTGTTTACTGAAAGTTCAGCGTAGGGAAAATTTGGCCTACACTGGTATACATTAAGGACTCTGCCAGCACGGTACCCATATCTGCACAGAAATAGGTTCCGAAAGCCAATTTTGGCTTCCTTCTTAGTTGTTTTCCGAATGTACTTGTTGAGCTTTAACCACACAATTCTTGCCCCAGGCTCAGTTCCCTGGCATTGTGTTTGGAAGTTCTGTTTTGTTCCCATTCATTCTTCTCGTATGTTCTTCCCAATGATCTGGCTTTTCTGATTACGAGTTCAATTTTCAATCAGCAGGCCGGCGGCTTGGGCTCATTACTGCAGCCCTTTTTCCTCCCAAATGTCCTGCCATTTTTCATGAAGTCTGAAGCATCGATAGCAAATTTGTCCTGGAATAGAATGTCTTGATACAGAAGTAGCAGATTGAGGACTCCCATCTCCAAAGGAATGTGAACAGCTCTTTGTTCTGTAGATTCTTTGTTCTGTAGATTTTCGACTTGAGCAATGGGTTGGTGAAATGTATACTTTCCCCTTTGGACTGATTTGACCTTGAAGGGCTCTAGATTGACTTCCAGCCCTCCAGGGAAAAATGAAGCTAATACCAAATGACATGCCTAAAAATAAAAGTAACCCCTTATCTTTGGGGGTGAATGTGCAATCTGGTTATCTGGAATCGCTCTCGGGATGCAGCAAGATGCTTGGAACCTAGTAAGTGCTTAAAAACCATAACAGATTATTAGCCAGTTTAGTAACTTGGAAAAATAAGAACAATTGTTCTCCAGCTGTTTATTTTATTTTTTTATTCCTTTCATAATAATAATAATAATGGCATTTATTAAGTGCTTACTGTGTGCAAGGCACTGGGGAGGTTACAAGGTGATCAGGTTGTCCCACAGAGGGCTCACAGTCTTCATCCCCATTTTCCAGAGGCCCAGAGAAGTGAAGTGACTTGCCCAAAGTCACACAACTGACAAGCGGCAGAGATGGGATTTGAACCCATGACCTCTGACTCCAAAGCCTGGGCTCTTTCCACTGAGCCACGCTGCTTCTCTAAGCTTTTTTAAGCTTTTTTAAGCTTGCTGCCCATGTAAGAATGTGACATCATCAAAATTAATTCTGAAATATAAGAATGACCAGTAGGCTAACGTGATCCTAATTAGACATCTTGAATCATTTTTGGAAAACAAATTTATCTCTTTCAAAAGCCAAATGAAGCACTCTTTATTTAGTAGGCAAAGCTGGAAATCATTATAATGGTTTAGTGTTTTTTTTTTTTTTATCGCAGCAGTTATTTGAAGCTAAGGGCATGATCCTTTATTGGGGAAAATAAGTAGAAGAACATTCACCTCATCCGAAATGGTAGAGTATAAAATGGGGTATGGAGGTTTTAATAATAGCAACAACTGTAATATTTGTTAAGCACTTACTCTATGTCAAGCACCCTACTAAGTGCTGGAGTAGATACACCTATATTCAGAACAGACACAGGCCCTGTCCCGCATGATGCTTCCCAGGCTAAAGGGGTGGGGGAACTGGTACTGAACACCCATTTTACAGATGAGGAAACTGAGTCACAGAGCTGTTTAGTAACTTGTGCAAGGTTACAAAGTAGGCAAATGCTGGACCCAAGATTAGAACCCCTAGAACCCTGGGCCTCTAAATCCTTGGTCTGTGATCTTTCCACCGGGCACACTCCTTCTAGTCAAATCCTCTGCTCACGAAGGAAATTAGTCTGCAACACTGAGCTCCCTCTCCTCTTTCCCACTTCAGCACTAACCCTATAAAGTAATGGAAGTATTCAATGAGCGTTTACCTGTGCTCAGAGCACTGTACTAAATGCAGGGGAAAATATACACAGGCTAGAGTTAAGCAAAGTCCCAGGACCTTCAGGGGCTCACAATTGAAAAATAAGAAAATGGAAGGTTTGGGGGATGGACCCAGTAGGAAAGATGAAGTGATATAAAATTAAAAACAACATAAAAGACAAAGTTGGGAGAGTCCAGTAAGTTCAGTGACAAGCTCCTATCTCTTGTCTGTAATAATGTAGAATAATAATGGTGGTATTTGTTAAGCGCTTCCTATCTAAACGCTGGGTGGTTACAAAGGTTATCAGATTGTCCCATGTGGGGCTCACAGTCTTACTCCCCATTTTACAGATGAGGTAACTGAGGCACAGAAAACTGAAGTGATTTGCCCAGAGCCAGGATTAGAACCCACTACCTCTGATTCCCGAGCCTGGGCTCTTACCACTAAGCCATGCTGCTTCTCTTCCCTGTCCGTAACCGCCTTGTGGACAGGGATCGTGTGTCTACCAACTCTTTTGAACTGCATTTTCCACAGTGATGATGATAATAATAACTGTGGTATTTGCCAAGTGCTTACTATGTGCCAGGTGCTGTACTGAGCACTTGGGTGAATACAAGCAAATCAGGTTGGACACAGTCCCCGTCCCACTTGGGACTCACAGTCTCAATTCCCATTTTACAGATGCGGTAACTGAGGTAGAGAGAAATGAATTGCCTTGCCCAAGGTCACATGGCAGATAAGTGCGGGATTCACTCATTCATTCAATCGTATATTGCATATTTACTATTCTATTTTATTTTGTTAATATGTTTTGTTTTCTTGTCTGTCCTCCCCTTCTAGACTGTGAACCTGCTGTTGGGTAGGGACTGTCTCTATATGTTCCCCCTCCTCCCCCTCCCCATCCCCCCCGCCTTACCTCCTTCCCCTCCCCACAGCACCTGTATATATGTATATATGTTTGTATGTATTTATTACTCTATTTATTTTACTTGTACATATTTATTCTATTGATTTTATTTTGTTAATATGTTTTGTTTTGTTGTCATGGGTTCAAATCCCGGCTCCACCAATTGTCAGCTGTGTGACTTTGGGCAAGTCACTTCATTCATTCAATTGCATTTATTGAGCGTTTAATGTGTGCAGAGCACTGTACTAAGTGCTTGATCTAAGTGAAGATAACTTCACTTCTCTGGGCCTCAGTTACCGCCTCTGTAAAATGGGGATTAAGACTGTGATCCCCCCCATGGGACAACCTGATCACCTTGTAACCTCTCCAGCGCTTAGTGCAGTGCTTTGCACATAGTAAGAGCTTAATAAATGCCATCATTATTATTATAAGTGGCAGAGCAGAAGAACCCATGATCTTCTGACTCTCAGTCCCTTGGTCTATCCACCAGTGCTTAGCACAGTGCTCTGCACATAACAAACACTCATTGAATACCTCTGATTAATTGATTGATTAATTGATTTTACTTGTACATATCTATTCTATTTATTTTATTTTGTTAATATGTTTTGTTTTGTTCTCTGTCTCTCCCTTCTAGACTGTGAGCCCACTGTTGGGTAGGGACCATCTCTATATGTTGCCAACTTGTACTTCCCAAGCGCATAGTACAGTGCTCTGCACACAGTAAGTGCTCAATAAATACGATTGATTGATTGATTGAAGCCTCAGGGTATTACCAAGCATTGAACCTCACATTGCTTGGGCTCAACAGAACACTAAATCACCTCTGACAAGACTTCCACATTCCAGGTATGGCATTCCACTTATCAGTTTAGCATTCATGCATGTACCTGTCTAATTTGTTAACTTTTTATAATTCAAACTTTTTATATAAACATTTATCCTATCCCATCTTGACTACTACGCCTTCCTTTCCTGGCTTTTTGGCCCTCCCCACTCCAGGCCACACTTCACTCTGCCACATGGATCATTTTTCTTAAAAAAAATTTAGTTCATTCATGCATTCATTCAGTTGTATTTATAATAATTATTTTTATTATTATTCAACATGGTGTACTGGATACCGCACAGAAGTTTGTGGGTACCAATCCCTGCTCCTCCACTTATCTGCTGTGTGACCTTGGGCAAGTCGCTTCTCTTTCTCAGTGCCTCAGTCATCTCATCTGTAAAATGGGAATTAAGACTGTGAGCCCCAGGTGGGACAGAGACTATGTCTAACCCCATCTGCTTGTATCCACCCCAGTGCTTAGTACAGTGCCTGGCATGGAGTAAGTGCTTAACAAATGCCATGGTTATCATTATTATTATTATTATTATTATTATTGAGAGCTTATTGAGAGCTTATTGAGAGCAGAGTACTAATTGAATACTCTGAGAAGCAGCGTGGCTCAGTGGAAAGAGCCCGGGCTTGGGAGTCAGAGGTCATGGGTTCTTATCCCGGCTCCACCACTCATTCGCTGTGTGACTCTGGGCAAGTCACTTAACTTCACTGAAAAGCAGAGTGGCTCAGTGGGAAGAGCCTGGGCTTTGGAGTCAGAGGTCATGAGTTCACATCCTGGCTCCACCAATTGTCAGCTGTGTGACTTTGGGCAAGTCACTTCACTTCTGTGTGCCTCAGTTACCTCATCTGTAAAATGGTGATTAAGACTGTGAGCCCCCTGTGGGACAACCTGATTGCCTTGTAACCTCCCCAGCGCTTAGAACAGTGCTTTGAACATAGTAAGTGCTTAATAAATGCCATCATTATTATTATTATTATTCTCTGTGCCTCAGTTACCTTGTCTGTAAAACAGGGATTAAGACTGTGAGCCCCATGTGGGACAATCTGATTACCTTGTATCTCCCCCAGTGCTTAGAATAGTGCTTGGCATATAGTAAGGTCTTAACAAATACCAAAATCATAATATTATTATTATTATTATTATTATTATTATTATTATTATTATTATTATGTGCTTGGGAGAGTACAATACAACAATAAACAGGCACATTCCCTGCCCATGGCAAGTTTCTCTCCCTAGTCAAGAACCTCCGATGGCTGCCCAGCCACCTCCACGTGAAACAGAAAATCCTTATCGTTGGCTTTAAGGCAGTCATTCAGCTTGCCCCATCATACCTCACTACACGGATCTCCTACTTGGGGAAGCAGCAGACCTAGTGGACAGAGCACCAGCTTGGGAGTCAAAAGGTCATGGGTTCTAATCCCAGCTCTGCCACTTGTCTGCTGTGTGGCCTTGGGCACTTCACTTCTCTGTGACTCAGTAACCTCATAATAATAATAATAATAATAATAATAATAATGGTATTTGTTAAGTGCTTGCTATGTGCAAAGCACTGTTCTAAGCACTGGGGAGGTTGCAAAGTGATCAGGTTGTCCCACGGGGGGCTCACAGTTTTAATCCCCATTTTACAGATGAGGTAACTGAGGCCCAGAGAAGTTAAGTGATTTACCCAAAGTCACACAGCTGACAGTTGGCAGAGCCGGGATTTTACTGGACTTCTAGATTGTGAGCCCACTGTTGGGTAGGGACCGTCTCTATATGTTGCCAACTTGTACTTCCCAAGCACTTAGTACAGTGCTCTGCACACAGTAAGTGCTCAATAAATACGATTGAATGAATGAATGAATTTGAACCCATGACCTCTGACTCCAAAGCCCGTGCTCTTTCCATTGAGCCACGCTGCTTCTCCTAGTAAAATAGGGATTGAGACTTTGAGCCCTACCTGAGACAGGGACTGTGTCCAACCTGATTTGCTTGGAACCATCCCAGCACTTACCACAGTGCCTGGCACATAGTAAGCGCTTAACAAATACCATAAAAATGAATTAATGAATTATCATCTTTCATTCCCTGCTTCATTAGAGAAGCAGCGTGGCTTAGTGGCAAGAGCTCGGGATTGAGATTCAGAGGTCATGGGTTTCACCACTTGTCTATGTGATCTTGGGCATGTCACTTAACTTCTCTGTGCCTCAGTTACCTCACCTGTAAAATGGGAATTAAGACTGTGAGCCCCACCTGGGACAACCTGATTACCTTGTAGCTACCCCAGTGCTTAGAACAGTGCTTGGCATATAGTAAGCGCTTAACAAATATCATCATTATTATTATTCCCAAAAACAGCACTGCACTCTATTTCTCTCTCTCTCTCTCTCTTTTTCACCATATCACTCTCTCTATCACTTTCTGTTTTTCTCTTTCTTGTTTGCTCTGACCTTCCCCTACTCACTTCTACTTCTGCCACTCTCATTATCCCTTCTAGAACAGCGGCAATATCGCCAAAGCCACACTCTCTGTGCCTCAGTTCCCTCATCTGTAAAATGGGGATTTAAGACTGTGAGCCCCCCTTGGGACAACCTGATCACCTTGTAACCTCCCCAGCGCTTAGAACAGTGCTTTGCACATAATAAGTGCTTAATAAATGCCATTATTATTATTATTTTTATAGCACCACCATCCTTCCTGCCTCACAAACCCGTAACCTTGGCATTATCCCTGACTCCGCTCTCTCATTCAACCCACATATTCAATCCATCACATAGCTCTGGGTGAACCAAACTTTCCCCAGACCTCGAGGGAGGAATGTATCGATTTGCCCATATTTATCTACTCTGCCCTGGCCACTGGGAATGTACATAGCGTGGGAGTCTTGGTGTTACCCTCCTCCTACCCATTCAAATGGGAAGTGTAGTATGTGGCAAAGCTGGGATTAGAACCCAGGTCCTGTGATTCCCAGGCCTGGGATTTTTCACTTAAGCCAAGATGCTTCTCTAGACCATGGTAATAATAATCAGGCACTGTACTAAGCACTGGGGTAGATACAAGCAAATCAGGACCCTCCTACAGCAGGGCGCTGGGCTACAACCCCTATCCCTGGTGGTAATCGTTAGTTGTTTGTTGACTAACTTGCTTTCTACTAGGGACCATTCATTCATTTATTCAATCGTATTTATTGAGCACTTACTGTGTGCCTAGCACTGTACTAATCGCTTGGGAAGTACAAGTTGGCAGCATATAGAGATGGTCCCTACCCACAAATGGGCTCACAGTCTAGAAGGGGGAGACAGATGACAAAACAAAACATGTAGGTGTCAAAGTCGTCAGAATAAATAGAATTAAAGCTAGATGCACATCATTAACAAAATAAATGGAATAGTAAATATGTACAAGTAATATAAATGGAGTGATAAATCTGTATAAATATATATACAGGTGCTGTGGGGAGGGGAAGGAGGTAGGGTGGGGGGAATGGGGAGGAGGAGAGGAAAAAGGGGGCTCAGTGTGGGAAGGCCTTCTGGAGGAGGTGAGCTCTCAGTAGGGCTTTGAAGGGAGGAAGAGAGCTAGCTTGGCAGATGTGCAGAGGGAGGGCATTCCAGGCCAGGGGGAGGACGTGAGCCGGGGGTCGATGGTGGGACAGGCGAGAAGGAGGTACAGTGAAAAGGTTAGAGGGGGTAGTGGAGCGGAGGGTGCGGGCTGGGCTGGAGAAGGAGAGAAGGGAGGTGAGGTAGGAGGGGACGAGGTGATGGTGATGGTGAGCTCTCTTCCTCCCTTCAAGGCCGTGCTGAGAGCTCACCTCTTCCAGGAGACCTTCTCAGACTGAGCCCCTTCCTTCCTCTCCCCCTCGTCCCCCTCTCCATCCCCCCCATCTTACCTCCTTCTCTTCCCCACAGCACCTGTATATATGTATATATGTTAGTACATATTTATTACTCTATTTATTTATTTATTTATTTTACTTGTCCATATCTATTGTATTTATTTTATTTTGTTAGTATGTTTGGTTTTGTTCTCTGTCTCCCCCTTTTAGACTGTGAGCCCACTGTTGGGTAGGGACTGTCTCTATATGTTGCCAATTTGTACTTCCCAAGCGCTTAGTACAGTTCTCTGCACATAGAAAGCACTCAATAAATACGATTGATGATGACAGCCTTGAAGCCGAGAATGAGGAGTTTTTGCTTGATGTGTAGGTTGACAGGCAGCCACTGGAGATTTTTGAGGAGGGGAGTAACGTGCCCAGAGCACTTCTGCACAAAGATTATCTGGGCAGCACAGTGAAGTATAGACTGAAGTGGGGAGAGACAGGAGGATGGGAGATCAGAGAGGAAGTTGATGCAGTAATCCAGTCGGGATAGGATGAGAGATTGAACCAGCAAGGTAGTGGTTTGGATGGAGAGGAAAGGGCAGATCTTGGTGATGTTGTGGAGGTTGTTGTGGAGGTTGTTGTGGAGGATGATGTTGTGGCCACCAACCACACTTGATGCCAGCGGATGCTTGGCCAACACAGAATAAACAGTTGCTAGTTTTATTGTATTCCACCAAGTGCTTAGTACAGTGCTCCGCACATGGTGAGTGCTCAATGAATTTGACTGATTGGTTGATGCATGCTTATTTTGGTCATTAAATCAGTTAGGTATTGTAACATCTTATCATATAGAAAAATTTTTTATAATTCCATAAAAGCTTGACTGCTTCACCTGGGGAACCCTGACTACCCAGGGTAGAGAAACAGCATGGCTCATTGGAAAGAGCCTGGGATTGGGAGTCGGAAGTCATGGGTTCTAATCCAACCTCTGCCAATTGTCAGCTGTGTGACTTTGGGCAAGTCACTTAATTTTTCTGGCCTCAGTTACCTCATCTGTAAAATGTGGATTTAGACTGTGAGCCCATGTGGGACAACCTGATTACCTTGTATCCCCCCAGCGCTTAGAACAGTGCTTGGCACATAGTAAGTGCTTAACAAATGCCATTATTATTATTACCCACCCTGCTGCAGTGGGGAGCTCTGACTTAACTTTTCTCTGCCTCAGTAACCTCATCTGTGAAATAGAGACACAGTAAGCGCTCAATAAATATGATTGAATGAATAGTGATTAAATTCTTCTCCCTTCAACTTAAACTGTGAGCCCTCTGTGGGACAGAGACTGTGCCCAACCTAATTACCTTGCTTCTACTCCAGCACTTAGAACAGTGCTAGGCACACAGTAAACACTTAAGCAAAGATTTAAAAGAGGTTTTAAAACTTTAGTATTAGAATATGAAGAGGCAAGAGATGATTCTGGGAGGGGGGTTTCTCTGCCTCGGTAACCCCATCTGTGAAATAGTGACACAGTAAGTGCTCAATAAGTGCAATTGAATGAATAGTGATTAAATTCTTCTTCCTTCAACTTAAACTGAGAGCCCACTGTGGGACAGAGACTGAGCCCAACCTAATTACCTTGCTTCTACTCCAGTTTTTATAACTTTAGTATTAGAATATGAAGAGGCAAGGGATGATTCTGGGAGGGGGGTTTGGCTATAACACGTTTTCATGATGCCATTTTGAGAGAACAGGATGGAAGGAAGGGGGCCTGGGGAGGCAGTGACCATAAGGTAACTGTGAATGGGCTTCATTGTGATTAGAGCACATCAGGTTTCCAGGCACCATCTCTGTCGAAGGGCTCTTCCCCTGGATCCTGCCTGTGGAGACACAGGGCCTTGGAAGCAGCATGGCTTAGTGGATAATCCAGGGAGTTAGAAGGTCATGGGTTCTAATTCCACCTCTGCCACTTGTCAGCTGTGTGATCCCGGAAAATTCAGTTGACTTCTCTGTGCCTCAGTTACCTCATCTGTAAAATGGGAATTGAGACTGTGAGCTCCGTACAGGACAGGGACTGTACCCAACTTGATTTGCTCAGATAATACTAATAATGATGGCATTTGTTAAGTGCTTGCTATGTGGGAAGCACTGTTCTAAACGCTGGGGGGGGGGATACAAGGTGATCAGGTTGTCCCACATGGGGCTCACAGTCTTAATCCCCATTTTACAGATGAGGTAACTGAGGCCAGAGAATAACAATAATAATAATAATAATGATAGCATTTATTAAGCGCTTACTATGTGCAAAGCACTGTTCTAAGCGCTGGGGAAGTTAAAAGGTGATCAGATTGTCCCACGTGGGGCTCACAGTCTTAATCTCCATTTTACAGATGAGGGAACTGAGGCACAGAGAAGTTAAGTGACTTGCCCATAGTCACACAGCTGACAAGTGGTGGAGTCGGGATTAGAACCCAAGACCTCTGGCTCCCAGGCCCGGGCTCTTTCCCCTGAGCCATGCTGCTTCTCTCAGATCTACCCTAGTGCTTAGTACAGTGCCTTGCATGTATTAAGCGCTTAACAAATACCATGATTGTTACTGTTATTGTTGGTGGTTTTGTGATCTTGGCATTGCCACACATGATCTCAGTGCTCCGCACACAGTAAGCACTCAATAAATATGATTGAAAGAATGATCAGTGGTGCCAGGCACCTGGGGTTTGTTTGCCTTCTTAACCTATCAATTAAAGGCATTTATTACTGTTATTATTAATTGATAATTTATGAATTATAGTTATTGAGCACTTACTGTGTGCAAAACACTGTACTAAGCACTTGGGAGACTGTACCATAACATCAGACACATTCCTGCCCACAGTGAGCTCACCAACCTAGGCTTCACAGACTCCATCCTCTCCTGGTTCTCCTCTTATCTCTCTGGCTGTTCATTCTCAGTCTCCTTCATGAGCTCCTCTTCCCCCTCCCATCCCCTTACTGTAGGGGTTCCTCAAGGGTCAGTTCTTGGTCCCCTTCTGTTCTCGATCTACACTCACTCCCTTGGTGAACCCATTCGCTCCCACGACTTCAACTATCATCTCTATGCTGATGACACCCAAATCTACACCTCTGCCCCTGCTCTCTCTCCCTCCTTTCAGGCTTGTGTCTCCTCCTGCCTTCAGGACATCTCCACCTGGATGTCTGTCCACCATCTAAAACTCAACATGTCCAAGACTGAGCTCCTTATCTTCCCTCCCAAACCCTGTCCTCTCCCTGACTTTCCAGTCACTGCAGATGGCACTACCGTCCTTCCCGTCTCACAAGCCTACAACCTTGGTGTCATCCTTGACTCCACTCTCCTGTTCACCCCTCACATCCGATACATCACCAAAACCTGCAGGTCTCACCTCTGCAACATCGCCAAGGTCCATCCTTTCCTCTCCATCCAAACCGCTGTTCAATCTCTCATCTTATCCTGGCTGGATTACTGCATCAGCCTCCTCTCTGATCTCCCATCCTCCTGTCTCTCCCCACTTCAGTCTATACTTCACGCTGCTGCCCAGATCATCTTTGTGCAGAAACACTCTGGGTATGTTACTCCCCTCCTCAAAAATATCCAGTTGCTGCCTGTCAACCTATGCATCAAGCAAAAGACTACTCACTCTCGGCTTCAAGGCTGTCCATCCCCTCGCTTCCTCCTACCTCACCTCCCTTCTCTCCTTCTCCAGCCCGGCCCACACCCTCCGCTCCTCTGCCGCCGCTAACCTCCTCACTGTACCTCATTCTCGCCTGTCCCGCCATCATCATCATCATCATCATCATCAATCGTATTTATTGAGCGCTTACTGTGTGCAGAGCACTGTACTAAGCGCTTGGGAAGTACAAGTTGACAACATATAGAGACAGTCCCTACCCAACAGTGGGCTCACAGTCTAAAAGGGGGAGACAGACAACAAAACCAAACATACTAACAAAATAAAATAAATAGAATAGATATGTACAAGTAAAATAAATAAATAAATAAATAAATAGAGTGATAAATATGTACAAACATATATACATATATACAGGTGCTGTGGGGAAGGGAAGGAGGTAAGATGGGGGGATGGAGAGGGGGACGAGGGGGAGAGGAAGGAAGGGGCTCAGTCTGGGAAGGCCTCCTGAAGGAGGTGAGCTCTCAGTAGGGCCTTGAAGGGAGGAAGAGAGCTAGCTTGGCGGATGGGCAGAGGGAGGGCATTCCAGGCCCGGGGGATGACGTGGGCCGGGGGTCGATGGTGGGACAGGCGAGAATGAGGTACAGTGAGGAGATTAGCGGCAGAGGAGCGGAGGGTGCGGGCTGGGCTGGAGAAGGAGAGAAGGGAGGTGAGGTAGGAGGGGGCGAGGGGATGGACAGCCTTGAAGCCCATGGTGAGGAGTTTCTGCCTGATCATCAACTTCCGGCACGCGTCCTCCCCCTGGCCTGGAATGCCCTCCCTCTGCACATCTGCCAAGGTAGCTCTCTTCCTCCCTTCAAAGCCCTACTGAGAACTCACCTCCTCCAGGAGGCCTTCCCAGACTGAGCTCCCTTTTTCCTCTCCTCCTCCCCACCCCCCCGCCCTACCTCCTTCTCCTCCCCACTGCACCTGAATATGTTTGTACAGATTTATTACTCTATTTATTTTACTTGTACATATTAACTATTCTATTTATTTTGTTAATGATATGCATTTAGCTTAATTCTAATTGTTGTGACGACTTGACACCTTTCCACATGTTTTCTTTTGTTGTCTGTCTCCCCCTTCTAGACTGTGAGCCCGTTGTTGGGTAGGGACCATCTCCATATGTTGCCAGCTTGCACTTCCCAAGCGCTTAGTACAGTGCTCTGCACATAGTAAGCGCTCAATAAATATGATTGAATGAATGAATGAATCTAGAGGGGGAGACAGACATAAGTACAAATAAATAACTAGATTGAGTGCTTACACTGAGCAGGGCACCATAGTAAGCATCTGGAGTAGAACAATAGACTTAGGCATCATCCTTTCCCCAATTCCCCACCAGTCATTGCTGCCTGCAAGCCCACTGTGGGCAGGGATTTTCTTTCTTCATTGCTGAATCGTACTTTCTAAGTGCTTAGTACAGTGCTCTGCACACAGTAAGCACTCCATAAATACGACTGTCTGAATGAAGTAAAGATATCACAGTTCCCCTCCTTCCTCATTCCTTATTTCCCCATGAAACAATGGTGCCAGAGTACAATTTCAAATAAACAGGAGTTTTCAGGAACACAACTATAGGTCAAAAAATGCCAAATATCACCTTTACTAGTGATACCCTTTATTGACACTGCCACTCTCAACTCCTAGCTGTAAATAATATGAATAATATGTAAATATTCATTTAATATATTATTAATAATTAATATCATATATATATATATATCTGTCAGTGTCTCAGTTTGTAAGTTTTTTTTTGTAATCTTCCAAGCACTTACAAGAATGCTTTCATACAGTAGACAGTAGTAGGATTGAGCATCCACTTGATGCCATGTGCCATATTAACCTCTTGGCCTAGTGGAAAGAACACCAGTCTGGGGGTCAGAGGATCTGAGTTCAAATCCCAGTTCTGCTACTTGCCCACTGTGTGGCCTCGGATATGTCACAACTTCTCTGTGCCTCAAAATCCTCATCCGTCTGATGGGTATTAAATCCTATTTAGACTGTGAACCCCGCGTGGGACGGGAACTGTGTCAGATCCGATTGTCTTGTATCTACCCCAGTGCTAAGGAATGGTGGAGCACGCAGGTAGGAGTCATTCATTCATTCAATCGTATTTATTGAGCACTTACTGTGTGCAGAGCACTGTACTAAGCGCTTGGGAAGTACAAGTTGGAGTCAGAAGGACCTGGGTTCTAATTCTGGCTCCCCCGCTTGTCTGCAGTGTGACCTTGGGCAAGTCACTCCTCCTCCTCATCCCCCCACCCTACCTCCTTCCCCTCCCCACAGCACCAGTATATATGTTTGTACAGATTTATTACACTACTTATTTTACTTGTCCATACTTACTATTCTATTTATCTTGTTAATGGTGTGCATTTAGCTTTAATTCTATTTGTTCTGACAACTTGACACCTATCCACATGTTTTGTTTTGTTGTCTGTCTCCCCCTTCTAGACTGTGAGCCCGTTGTTGGGTAGGGACCGTCTCTCTATGTTGCCGACTTGTACTTCCCAAGTGCTTAGTACAGTGCTCTGCACACAGTAAGTGCTCAATGAATACGAATGAATGAAAGAATGAATGAATGAGCTTCTCTGGTCGTGAATTTCCTCATTTGTAAAATAAGGATTAAGACCGTGAGCCCCAGATTAATTAATTAATTAATGATGGCATTTGTTAAGCGCTTACATTGTGTGAAGCACTATTGTAAGCACTGGGGTGGATACAAGGTGATCAGGTTGTCCCACGGGGGGCTCACAGTCTTAATCCCCGTTTTACAGATGAGGTAACTGAGGCACAGAGCAGTGAAGTGACTTGCCCAAAGTCACACAGCTGACAAGCGGCGGAGCTGGGATTAGAACCCATGACCTCTGCCTCTAAAGCCCAGGCTCTTTCCACTGAGCCACGCTGCTTGTGTCCAACCTGACAAGCTCGTTCTTACCCCAGCGTTTAGCACAGTGCCTAGCACATAGTAAGTGCTAAAAAATATTAAAAAACAGAATTGTTAATCATGTTCAAGTGCCATAACTCATACTATATCCATTTTGAGGCATGTAGCTGGAATTTTTATATTTTTTAAAAAATATTATTTTAAATTAATTTAATTAAATTAATTAAATTAAATAACATGAAAATTATTATTTTTTAAATGTTTTAATTATCATTGAAATGCAGTATGTATAACTTTTTTGAGTGGAATGGTGCCCTTACTAGATCATCTTTCTAAACTCTCTACCAGATAGTATAAAGAAACCTTTCCCTTCATACTGATAAGATAATTTTCCTATGATTAACTACTTTAATTTAAACCCTCAGAAATGAGTGGCCATTTTTATGAGTCACCTGACAGATTATGCTATGAATCCTCCAAATCCACTGCAAGTCCTAAAGGTGGAGAAAATGCACAGATAAAGGAGCAAAGGTCCCGAGATCTCAAATTAATACTTTAAATAAAATATCAAGGTGTCTCCTAGTCTATTTTAAAGTGGGAGGGGGAGGGAAGAGGGGGTAGATAGGTCAGAAGGCTACCTATTTTTCAAGAAAGTGCTTATTTTCACCTAGAACATAGCTTCACCGCTTTAATTTCATCATAGTCAAATCAAGAGTAGGCAAAGGGCATCTGAAAAAGTGTTGGTCATATTTGGCTACAGTTGCAGTTTGGTAAGGCATATTATCCCCCATTTGTGAAGAGTGACAATACCTTGACCTTGGCAAGGTCAAAGTCTGCTCAATGGAGCCCATATGATACATCGCAGCGGGAAATCAGGAGGAAAAATGGCAGGGCCAGTGACCTAGAAATTTATTTACCTAATTATATTTCAAATTGCAGATTGTCCTTAGGGCATAACGGGTTCTATTACCATTGGTGAGGTTTACACCCTTGGGTGAGTGTCAAGAAAGTGCTTATTTTCACCTAGAACATAGCTTCATTGCTTTAATTTCATCATAGTCAAATCAAGAGTAGGCAAAGAGCATCTGAAAAAGTGTTGGTCATATTTGGCTACAATTGCAGTTTGATAAGGCATATTATGCCCCATTTGTGAAGAGTGACAATACCTTGACCTTGGCAAGGTCAAAGCCTGCTCAATGGAGCCCATATGATATATCGCAGCGGGCAATCAGGAGGAAAAATGGCAGGGCCAGTGACCTAGAAATTTATTTACCTAATTATATCTCAAATTGCAGATTGTCCTTAGGGCGTAACGGGTTCTATTACCATTGGTGAGGTTTACACCCTTGGGTGAGTGATTTAATGACTCTGCTTCATTTGGTTGCCTATGAAGTCTGTAACAGTCGTTGTCGATCCAATTCACTTTGGATGGGTTTGGTTATAGTCCCATCAATGGTTATTTTAGGATTCAATTCAGGGCCGTAAAATAAAAATCTAGGGAGATTTTCCGTCAAGAAAAACTTTCCTTCCGGGTCACGTAAATTGGGGGTTTGGACTGGCTTCTCCGTGCGGTCCAGAGGGGACCCAGGTGCTTAGGAGAAGCACCATTGGAAGACGTCTCTGGACTCTGAGACCAGTCAGTAGTGGTTCTCACGGGCAGAAATGATTCAAGTGACACTGACCAAGTTCTTTTTGAAAACATTTGCAGTATTGCATGATTTTATGCATGATGATTACATGCATATTTGCATGATTACCCCATGGGACAAACATGGGGTAATCAGGGGAAGACCAACCAGGGTAAGCAATATCCTGTAGCGTCTGTTCTTCCAGACAGTGTCAATTACTTGTAGTTTCCACCCGAGCTGTTGACTAGGATAATTAAATGGACAATTGCAGTGTTTTAACTGGGGATTTTATTGATCTCAAAGGCGCCGGAGCAATAAAGGAAGGTTCATCTTTGGCGTGAGACTATTCTCTCAACAAATTTCAGGGCCGTAGCGTTACAGGTTCTCAAAGATGATTCTATTTTATGACTCTTGGGTGATTTCCAAGTTTGAAAGTCATCCAGTTTCATCTAATATGTGCCAGTGAATAATAGAAAATAATATGGAACATTCAACATTAAAGGGATTCTAATCAGATGAAGTCAAGGAAGAAAGAGTGGGTAAAGGAGGTCTCAGTAGAGTTTGTAAAGGAAGATGCTGCAAACCGAAAGCCCATTTGTACAAGAGGACTTAGGCTTTGTGTGTCCATGGTCAGTTAGTCTTTTTTCGTTCATTCATTCATTCAATTGTATTTATTGAGTGCTTACTGTGTGCAGAGCATAGCCATGACAACACGCCCATGACTAAATTTCATACCATAAGCTACCCTCTTCATTGATTAAGGCCAATTCATGATGATCACCAATCAGTCAGTTGCATTTGAGTGTGCAATGCACTGTACTAAGAATTTAGTGTTCTATAGATTTAGGAGACACAGAATGGGGAATAATAATAATAATAATATTTATTAAGCACTTATTATGTGCCAAACACTGTTCTAAGCACTGAAGTAGATAGAAATTTCATTCATTCATTCATTCATTCAATTGTATTTATTGAGAGCTTACTGTGTGCAGAGCACTGTACTAAGCACTTGGGAAGTACAAGTTGGCAACATATAGAGACGGTACCTACCCAACAGTGGGCTCACAGTCTACAAGTGGGACTAGTTACCAGATTGTCCCATGTGGAGCTCAAGTCTTAATCCCCATTTTACAGATGAGGTAACTGAGGCCCAGAGAAGTTAAGTGACTTGCCCAAAGTCACACAGCTGACAAGTAGCAGAGTCAAGATTCGAACCCATGACCTCTGACCTCCCAAATTGTACTCTTTCCATTAAGCAACGTGTGGGCTGGACTCGGAGGACTTGGGTTCTAATCCTGGCTCTGCCACTTTCATTCATTCACTCATTCAATCATATTTACTGAGTGCTTACTGTGTGCAGAGCACTGTACTAAGCGCTTGGGAAGTACAAGTTGACAACATATAGAGACGGTCCCTACCCAACAACGGGCTCACAGTCTAGTCTAGTCTTTTTTACTATGCAACCTAGGGCAAGTCAGTGATGTTCTTTGTGCCTCAGTTCCCTCATCTGCAAAATGGGGATTCAATCTGTTCTCCCTCCTACTTAGACCGTAAGTCCTATGTGGAACCTGATTTATTTCGTATCTACCCCAGCGCTCAGTACAGGGCTTGACATATAGTAAGCACTTAACAAATGTTGCACAATCCCTGATCTCAAGGAGTTTGTGATCTAGCGAGGGAGACAGGCACAAAATAATTACAGGGAGGAGGAAAAAGAGAATGGAGAGATGGAAATGTTCATGAGTGAGAACTTTGGGTGTATGAATGTCTACGGGTATGGTTGGGTTGTGACTGCATAAGGGAGGATATGGTGCCCAGGTGCTTAGGTTGTAGTTGGGAGAATAAATTAGCCAGGCAGAAGAAAAATTCTGGAGACATCTAGAAATTTGAAAGTGAAGTCCTGTGTATAGATTTAGGATGGCAGAAATAGAGAGAGCTTCTCAGAGGACAGGTGACTTTGAGCTAGGCTTGGAAGGATTAAAGAGATATATTTCAATTTCTATAATAAATAGAATAATTTTGTTTCTATTGCATAAAGTAAGCATAAAACAACCCTCCCCCCCCAAATCACCTAAATTGTGTACTTTCTTGTCATCTTCCTGCAAATAGGTTTTGAGACACTGTCAAATTACGATTGTGGAAATACATTACTACTATTACATTACTACATACTAGGAGGCTCAATGAAAAAAGAACACTGGGTGATGGGATTAATCACTTTCTAATGTGACAAATACTGTGCTAAATCCCGGGGTACATACAAAATAATCATATTAGATATGGTCCTTATCCCACCCAGGGACAAGAGAGGGAGGGAGGAAGAAGCCAGATATTTTATCCCCATTTTACAGATGGGAAAACTGAGGCATAGAGTCACTAAGTGACATGCTCCAGCTCCAACGCAGGAGGAGGTGAACATGCCGGGACAAGAACCAGGGTCTCTTGACTCTCATTCATTCATTCGTTCAATCGTATTTATTGAGCGCTTACTGTGTCAATCCCCACGTTCTTTCCACTGGGCTGAACGTTTTTATTTTTGACTCGTCCTTTTCTAATTCAATGCATCCCTTTTAAAAAAAAAACTAAGATCACGTTTTAAAATTTAACGTGACATTTTTATGTGATTTTTAAACATGTAATTTCAAAATTTCACAGTGATCCCTATCTTAAACTTCCACATTTTGTTCCATAAGAGGCCGCTCGTCATCACTGCTTACCATCTGATGCGCTTGCTTTCTATTCCCTAGAGTACTTGAAGATATTAGTTTAAGGAAATGGTGTTTGAAAGCAACTTACTCTGTGAGGAGTGAGGTGTGTATTCAGTGTGGAAGTAGCTCTATTTGCCTCTTGTCTCAAAGGTAATTAGAGTTTCCCCAAGGCAGAAAATCAATGCATTTGAAATGAGAATGATTTTGTTTCTATTGCATAAAGTAAGCATAAAACAACCCTCCCCCCCAAAATCACCTAAATTGTGTACTTTCTTGTCATCTTCCTGCAAATAGGTTTTGAGACACTGTCAAATTACGATTGTGGAAATACATTAAATGGTAAGGAGACAGGTGATGACACATAATCAACGTATGCAAAGCTTTTGTTTCGGGCCTTAAAAGCTTCGTGCAAAATAACAATTATCTTGGGTTTTGCAGTTATTCTGAGTATGAATCTTAAATATTTTTTTTGTTTATGAGGAACCCTTTTTTTCCACATCAGTGGCAAAAGATCGCTCAGACTAGACCTATATTGGGAATAGAGCTGGAGGGGAAATCAATGTGACCTAGGGGAAAGAACAAAAAATGAAAGTCAGGAGAACTGAGTTCTAATCCCAGCTCGACCCCTTATTTGCTTCTGTGACTTTAGGCAACCACAACTCCCCTTAGCTTCAATTTCCTCATCAGCATAATAAGAATGAAGCACCTGTTCTCCCTCCCACTTAAACTGTAAACCCTGGTAATAATAATAATAATTATTATGGTATTTTGTTAAGCACTTACTATGTGCCAAGCACTAAGTGCTGGGGTCGATATAAGATATGTTGGATACAGTCCCTGTCCCACCTGGGGCTCACAATCTTAATTGCCATTTCACAGATGAGGGAATTTAAGTCCCTCATTTAGAGAGAATTTAAGTCATTTGACTTAAATGACAGAGAATTTAAGTCATTTGACCAAGGTCACCCAGCAGACAAGTGGCGGAGGTCAGGTTTAGAATTCACACCAGTCTTAGGTCAGTGCTCAAAACATAATAAGTGCTTAATGAATACAATGATGATAATCACAATATGATGCTAATAATATGCACTTATACCATTATTATTAATCCTCTGCCAGAACAGCAGATCTCATCTGCCCTAACTCTGTAATCCATGGATGTGTCTCACTAGAGTAGATTTGTCCCAGTTCCAGTTAGACATTTTAAAAACTATTAGCACGAATCTAGGTGGATAAGTGATGAACTCATAACAGACCAAAACCTCAAACTCATCCCATATGAGATTTTAAATGTGTGAAACCTTGATCAGAAATGACTCCCCAGATAATCGATTAAATAAATAAATATAGATGTATCTGGCACAGCCTTACTATTTTTGCTGTTTTTTTACCTTTGTCTTAAGGTAATCACAGGTCATTGGAAAACATACTTATTCTTTCATTCAGTAGTATTTATTGAGCACTTACTGTGTGCAGAGCACTGTACTAAGTGCTTGGGAGAGCACATGTAACAATAGTTTGAGCATTTTTAAAACAATATCAACAAATAAGGGGATTATAGCTTTATCTTAGTAACAAAGTCATGTCTGGGAAATTCTTAGATCTAGAGTGCCTCCTAATGTCGAAGGGAAATCTTCCCTAAAAATAGTAATAGTGACGACTGTGGTATTTGTTGAACATTTACTATGTGCCAGGCATTGTACTAAACACTGGGGTGGATACAAACAAATCAGGTTGGACATATCCCTGTCGCACATTTTATCCCTATTTTACAGAAGAGGTAACTGAGGCACCGAGAGGTTGAGTGAACTGCCCAAGGTCACACAGCAGACAAGTGGCCGAGCCAGAATTGGAACTCAGGTCTTTCAGACTCCCAGGTTCGTGCTCTATCCGTTAGGCCCTGCTGCTCTCCCTAAAACAAAACATAAATCAGCTTTTATTTTCCAGGAGAACCAGAGGTTCTGACCATGGTCAAACACTCCACCAGTTGCAGTTAGGCTTTTATGTTTAATTTCATAATAATTAATGGTAATTGTTCAGTGCTTACTATGTCCCAAGCACTGTTGGGACATATCCAACATCAGACACATCCATAGATTACAGAGTTAGGGCAGATGAGATTTGCTGTTCTGGCAGAGGAACAATAATAATAATAATGGTATAAGTGCATATTATTAGCATATGTGATTATCATCATAAACCCAGGGGCAGATGTAAGGCTATCATTTTGGACACAATCTCTGTCCCACCTGGGGCTCCCAGTCTGGGTAGAAGGGAGTAGGATTGAATACCCCATTTTTACAGATGAGGTAATGGAGGCACAGAGAAGTTGTGACTTGCCCTGTGTTACATAGCAGACAATTGGCAGAACCAGGATTAGAACCCAGTCCCTAGGTCTTGCTACTTTGTACAGTGCTCTCCTCACCATAAGGAATCAATCGTACCATTAGAGCATAGCTCACCTCCTCCAGGAGGCCTTCCCAGATTGACCCCCCCTTTTCCTCTGCTCCTTCTCCCCTCCCCATTGCCCCAACTCCCTCCCTCTGCTCTACCCCCCTCCCCACCCTAAAGCACTTGTGTATATATGTACATATTTATTATTTTATTCATTTTATTAATGATGTGTATATATCTATAATTCTATTTATTTATATTGATGCTATTGATGCCCGCCTACTTGTTTTATTTTGTTGTCTGTCTCCCCCCTTCTAGACTGTTAGCCCACTGGGAAATGATTGTCTCTATTTGTTCCCAAATTGTACTTTCCAAGCGCTTAGTACAGTGCTCTGCACAAACTAAGCGCTCAATAAATACGATTGAACGAATAAATGAATCTTAGAGGAGGAGCCCATTCTCATAGTAGAAACTAATCTCTGGCAGAAGAGAAATATGCATAAAAAATAGGAGAGGCAAAGATCAGAACTAGGATTAGATCCCAGTCCTTATGACTCGAGCCCACTGTTGGGTAGGGACCGTCTCTATATGTTACCAACTTGTACTTTCCAAGCGCTTAGTACAGTGCTCTGCATACAGTAAGTGCTCAATAAATACGATTAAATGAATGAATGAATGACTCAGTCCGTGCTCTTTCCACTAGGCCAAGCTGCTTCTCTAATTCCGTGCCATTTTTTTAGTAGCTTTAATAATCACAGTGCACTATTGCTAGAAGTGGTTTTATCAGTCATCCCCACAGCAGCCTTGGGAATTAAATCAGCCTAACCACACTGTGCTGTCTGATGAAGCTACTGAAATGATGAGGGTTAATCATACTTCCAGACCAGTCTTACTTACCCAGGGGCTAAATTTGATTTTGAGGGAGGAGGTCCTCAGGGACCTCTGCTCCCTAAATCTCTCCTATTTTTAAAGATCTTTCTCTTCCGCTAAAGATTCGTTTCCTTTATGAGAATGGGCTCCAGGATCTAATGGTACTTATTGACTCCTTTCAGTTCGGAGAGCTGCGAGACCTAGCAGAAAGAGTAGGGGATTGGGAGTCAGATCCCAGTTCTACACCTTCCTGGCTATATGACATTGAGCAAGTCACTCAACTTCTCTGTTTTTGCCTCATTTTCCTCAAATGGAAAATGGCCATTAAATACCTGTTTTCCTTCCTATTAAGACTGTGAGCTTGATGAGGGATGCTCAGTAAGCAGCGTAGTCTCGTGGTTAAAGTCCAGGTTTGGGCCTGCATTCTGATCCCAGCTCTGCCACTTGTCTGCTGTGTGACCTTGGGCAAGTCACTTCACTTCTCTGTGCCTCAGTTACCTCATCTGTAAAATGGGGATTAAGACTGTGAGCCTCATGTGTGATCAGGGACTCTGTCCGGCCCAATTACTTTGTATAATAATAATAATAATAATGGCATTTGTTAAGCGCTTACTATATACAAAGCACTGTTCTAAGCACTGGGGGGATATACAAGGTGATCAGGTTGTCCCACGGGGGGCTCACAGTCTTAATCCCCATTTTACAGATGAGGGAACTGAGGCTCAGAGAAGTTAAGTGACTTGCCCAATGTTACACAGCAGACATGTGGCGGAGACGGGATTTGAACCCCTGACCTCTGACTCCAAAGCCCGTGCTCTTTCCACTGAGCCACGCTGCTTCTCTCTCGCTGCTTGTATCTACTCCAGCGCTTAGTAAGTGCCTGGCACATAGTAAGTGCCTAATGAATACCACAAATTATTGTTATTATTAAAGTGTTTGTGGCGGATCAACAATGTTTGGGTGTGATTGGCATAACAGGCATTTGGTGGGTTTACAAATTAATCTGGATGTCCTATCAATTTTACCAATCCTTGGGTGAAGCGGTTGAACTGCTGCCCAATGTGGCACCTCCCCCTGCTGAACTGAGGAGCCCACATTGATCATGTGAAGCAGCAGGAGAAGCAGTGTGGCTCAGTGGAAAGAGCCCGGGCTTTGGAGTAGAGGTCATGGGTTCAAATCCCGGCTCCGCCACTTGTCAGCTGTGTGACTTTGGGCAAGTCACTTCACTTCTCTGGGCCTCAGTTATCTCATCTGTAAAATGGGGAGTAAGACTGTGAGCCCCATGTGGGACAACCTGATCACCTTGTAACCTCCCCAGCACTTAGAACAGTGCTTTGCACATAGTATGCGCTTAATAAATACCATTATTATTATTATTATTATTATTATTCACTCATGTAATCATATTTATTGAGCGCTTACTGTGCGCAGAGCGCTGAACTTAGTGCTTTGGAGGGAACAATCTAACAATAAACAGACACATTCCCTGCCCACAAAGCGATTACAAGCCTAGAGAATACTAGAATGCACAGATTATTTTGACTTTGTCATTGGCCATTTTCATATATTCACTTATGTGATATTTGTTACGCACTTACTATGTGACAGGCACTGTACTAAGCACTGGGGTAGATACAAGGGAATTGGGTTGGACAAAGCCCCTTTCCCACATTCCCACAGGGAATTGCAGCATAGAGAAGTGAAGTGAATTGTTCAAGGTCACACAACAGACATATGGTAGAGCAGGGATTAGAACCCATGTCCTCTGACTCCCAGGCTGGTGCTCTCTCTATGATCTGCACACAGTAAGCGCTCAAGAAATGCAATTAAATGAATGAATGAATGTGCCAGGCACTGTATTAAGTGCTTGGAAAGTACAATTCGGCCACAAATAGAGACAATCCCTACCCAACAACAGGAGAAGGTGCATAGTAAATCAATCAATCAATCAATCGTATTTATTGAGCCCTTACTATGTGCAGAGTACTGTACTAAGCGCTTGGGAAGTACAAGTTGGCAACATATAGAGACGGTCCCTACCCAACAGTGGGCTCATTCATTCATTCATTCATTCATTCATTCAATCGTATTTATTGAGCGCTTACTGTGTGCAGAGCACTGTACTAAGCGCTTGGGAAGTCCCAGTTGGCAGCATATAGAGACAGTCCCTACCCAACAGTGGGCTCACAGTCTAGAACGGGGAGATGGAGAACAAAACAAATCATATTAACAAAATAAAATAAATATGTACAAATAAAATAGAGTAATAAATCCGTAAAAAACATAGTCATTCATTCAATCATGCTTAATAAATACCATAATAATAATAATAGTAATTATTATTATTATTGAGTTATTGGGGAAGTATAATGAGGACCAATTTGAATATTATAAGGTATCTCCCACCTTTTTATAAGCCATGGGGGCAGTTTCCGGGGTTGTCACCAAGAACTCCACCCGCTTTGAGATGAGAGTTCCTTTCTCATCTCAGAAGATTGTGGGAAGAACATAACATAACATTCTAAATTATGAAACGATCAATCGGTAGCCATTACAAACCGCTTATTTGTCGTCTCATTAACATTTCTCAGAGAAGCGGTACGGCCTCATGGAAGGAGCACCGCCTGGGAGTCGGAGGACACGGGTTCTAATCCTTGCTCTACCGTATGTCTGCTGTGTGACCTTGGAAAACTCACTTCACTTCTCTGTGCCGCAATTCTCTAATCTGTTAAAGCTGGGAGCTCATTGTGGGAAAGGGGCTTTGTCCAACCCAATTACCTTGTATCTACCCCAGTGCTTAGTACAGTCCTGTCACATAGTACTGTGGATACAAGCAACTCAGGTTGGACGCAGCCCCTGCTCCACCAGTGGCTCACAGTCTTAACCCCCATTTTACAGATGAGGTAGCTGAGGCACAGAGAAGTGAAGTGACTTGCCACAGGTCACACAGCAGATATGTGGTGGAGCTGGGATTAGAACCCATGACTAAACTTTAAAACTCTTTAAAGAGAAGCAGTGTGGCTCAGTGGAAGCAGTGTGGCTCAGTGGAAAGAACATGGGTTTAGGAGTCAGAGGTCATGGGTTCTAATCCTAGCTCCGCCACATGTCTGCTGTGTGACCTTGGGCAAGTCACTTAACTTCTCTGAGCCTCAGTACCCTCATCTGTAAAATGGGGATTAGGACTGTGAGCCCCACATGAGACAACATGATCACCCTGTACCCCACAGCACTTAGAACAGTGCTTTTCACATAGTAAGTGCTTAACAAATGTTATTATTATTATTATTATTATTATTATTATTATTATTATTATTATTACCTCAGGACTCCCAAGCCCAGCTTCTATCCTCTATGCCATGCTGCAGTGCTCTGCACATGGAAGCACAAAGGAAATGCCACTGATTTATTGAGAGTTTGAGAGGATATTTGACTGCCCAGTAGCCCCACAATAATGCTTCAGTAATCCTACGGTGAAAAGACATAAACCAAAAATGATCTGAAAAATTTAAAAATCATAGCCATTTTAAGATGAGCACATGAATGGCCTTGTTCAAGGAACAGAGGAAGAACAATTAGGCAGGTCTCACATTAAGTCTGGTCCAATAATCTTAATGCAGAAGAAACTCCTTTTGCATTCACAGAGAGTTTGAAGATTAAAGAAAAGTAAGCCTTTGGATTGGAAAAAAAAATGTCTTCTCTTTTCTTCAACGGAATTTTTAGTAATGGTAACAGTTATGTATTATTCACATGCATTGAGTGAACCCAGGATGAAGAGGACTATACAAAACGCTGGAGAAAAAATAATGGTTTTGTGGTGGATTTAGGAAGCAAGCACAAGATGTTTTGTTTTTTCTTTTCTGGAACTCCACTTAGATTTTATAAAATGAGTAGCTGTTAGTTCACTGTGGGCAAGGAATATATCTACTATATTGTCAAATTGTACTGTCCCAAGTGCTTAGTACAGTGCTTACAGTAAGCACTCAGTAAATACGAGTGTTATTTATTGACAATCAACTGAATAAATTGCATGATATAAAGTGTTAGGGAAGTACAACAGAACACTAGATATGCTCCGCACCTCAGGGAGTTTAGACTCTTGTGGGGGAGGCAAATATAGAGCCACAAGAGCAATCAGAATAAATAAAATTGAATTTTCAATGATATATACATCTATATCCCGCATTTTCTCCTGTGTCATCTTCACACTTGGTTTTGCCCTGTTTATTCACCCCTCCTTCATTCCCACAGTACTTGCGTGGCTTACTGGATAGTTCGTGGGCCTGGGAATCAGAAGGCCCTGGGTTCTAATCTTGGCTCTGCCACTTGTCTGCTGTGTGACCTTGGGCAAGTTACTTCACTTCTTTGTGCCCCAGTTTCCTCATCTGTAAAAGGGGGACTGAAATGAGTCCCACGTGGGATGGGTACTTCCCTCATCTATAAAATGGGGATTAAGACCATGAGTCCCACGTGGGACGGGGACTGTGTCCAACCTGATTAGCTTGTATCTGCCCCCGCGTTTAGTACGGTGCCTGGCACATAGTAAGCACTTCACATACACTATTATCATTATTATTATTATTTTATCCATAATTTATTGATGTCAAAGTCAGTCCTCCCCCCTCTAGATTGTAAACATATAGTGGGGAGGGAACATGTCTACCAGATGTGTTGTATTGTGCTCTCCCAAGTGGTTAATACAGCACACAGGATAAACACCCAATAAATGTGGTTGATTGATATATATGTTCCGGGGATGGGCATAAACGTATGCACAAGTGCAAAAATCATGAAGCAGCATGCCTAGATAAAATATCAGGTGACTGGAAGTCAGGAGAATTGGCTCCAAACTCCAAGTTCCTCTACTTGCCTACTGGGTCACCTTGGGCAAGTTTTTTAATTTGTTTGTACCCCAGTTTCATCATCTGCAAAATGGGGATTAAAGACCTGTTCATTCATTCATTCATTCATTCGATCACATTTATTGAGCACTTACTGTGTGTAGAGCACTGTACTAAGCGCTTGGGAAGTACAAGTTTGCAACATATAGAGATGGTCCCTACCTGTTATTCTTCCATCTGAAACTGTGGGCTCCTCATGGGACACGGACTGTGTTCAGTTTGATTATACTGTAGCTGTATAACATTTAATGCATGATAAGTGTTTAACAAATGCTTTTCTTTCCCCTTTCTCACTTTTCCCCTTTCCCCTTTCTCACTTTTCCACTTTCCCCCTTCCCCCTTTCTCCCTTTTCTCCCTTCCCGTTTTCCCGCTTCCCCCTTTCATTCAATTCATTCAGTCATATTTATTGAACACTAAATGTGTGCAGAACACTGTAATAAGTGCTTGGAAAGTACAAAACGGCAATAAAGAGGGTAAAATTCTCCCTTCTCCCTTACTTTATTCTGTTAATGAGGTGTGTGGTGTTTATGGAGACAAGAACCAGTTCCCACTACCAGCTAGATTGTCCCCTCCCATCCAGGTGATGGTCAGAACAGCCACTTCTCAGACTCAGAGGAATAACAAGAAGCGGCATGGTGTGGTGGATAGAGCACGGGCTTGAGAGTCAAAGTCATGGGTTCAAATCCCCACTCCACCACTTGTCTGCTGTGTGACCTTGTTTTTTTTTATAGCATTTATTAAGTGCTTACTATGTGCAAAGCACTGTTCTAAGCGCTGAGGAGGTTACACAGTGATCAGGTTGTCCCACGAAGGGCTCGCAGTCTTCATTCATCCCCATTTTCCAGATGAGGTAACTGAGGCCCAGAGAAGTGAAGTGACTTTCCCAAAGTCACACAGCTGACAAGTGACGGAGCCGGGATTTGAACCCATGACATTTGACTCCAAAGCCCGGGCTCTTTCCACTGAGCCACGGTGCTTCTCTTGTTGGAAAGTGACTTCACTTCTCAGGTGCCTCAGTTACCTAATCTGTAAAATGGAGATTGAAAATGTGAGCCCCACATGGGACAGGGACTGTGTCAGACCCAATTTGTTTGTGTCCACTCCAGTTCTTAGTACAGTGCCTGACACATAGTAAGCACTTAACAAATACCATAATCATTATTATTAGTATTATTATTATTTTTCTCATTATCATTAATGGGCTCTAATCCTGGCTCTGCACTTGTCTGCTGTGTGACCTTGGGCAAGTCACTTAACTTCTCTGTGCCTCAGTTACCTCATCTGTAAAATGGGGTTTAAGACTGTGAGCCCCAAGTGGGACAGGGACTTTGTCCAATCCAATTACTTTGTATCTCCCCCAGTGTTTAGTACAGTGCCTGGCCCATAGCAAGTGCTTAACAAATACTCCAATTATTATTATTAAATGATCTTTCCTTGGCCTCCAGCTATCTGTGGTGATATGGATGCTATCAAGGAGGAAACACTGCTTCCTTCTCTATGCCTTCGATCACCTTCTGAAAATTGGGGTCGTAACATTGGTACTTAAACATTCCCAGTTATGTAATGAAGAGAAACCAGATATCATGCAGCCTGGGGAACACTGGTTCTAGAATAAAATCTAAATCACGTAATTCTGATTGAAATAAGGGCTCCCTCCTCACCTCTTAAAGGGACACATATGATCTGAAAAAAGGATGAAGTTCTGGCTTTTCATTTAATGATGTAGTCAAAAGTGGGAGGATGGGAGGAGGCGTCCCCTTCTATGCTTTTAGATTTGCAGGCACAGCTAGAAAACTGAAGCTCTTAATGCAACCAAAGGTTGCTGCAGTTATTGCTTCCTCAGGCTAATTGCTAGCTGAGAGGAGAAGAGAGAAGCATCAAGAAATCTGGCAGAGCCTTTGATTGAACCCAAGGAATGAACAAACGAAAGCAAAGGGAGAGAAGAGAGAGCGTGAACCCAAGGAATGAACCACAAAAGCAAAGGGAGAGAAGAAAGAGCACACAAGGCAGAGTGGTTAAGCATGGGGCCAGAAAAGATAGGATAGGAAGGAAAAAGATGAAAAATCATTTCTTCATTCAATTGTATTTATTGAGTGCTTACTGTGTGCAGAGCATTGTGCCAAGCACTTGGGAGAGTACACTCCAACAATAAACAGACACATTCTCTTCCCACAATGAGCTTATAGTCTAAAGGGGGAGATAGACATTAATATAAATAAATCAGGGAAGCATTAATATAAATAAATTAGGGAAGCGGCATGGCATAGTAGGTAGAGCCTGGCCTGAGAATCAGAAGGTCATAAATTCATTCATTAATTCCTTCATTCATTTTTATTGAGCGCTTACTGTGTGTGGAGCACTGTACTAAGCGCTTGGAAAGTACAATTCGGCAACAGCTAGAGACAATCCCTACCCCAAAAATGGGCTCACAGTCTAGAAGGGGGGAGACAGACAACAAAACAAAACAAGTAGACAGGGATCAATGTAGATAAATAGAATTATAGATATATACACCTCATTAATAAAATAAATAGAATAACAAATATGTACATGCATGCACAAATGCTGTGGGGTGGGGAGGGGGCTAGAGCAGAGGGAGGGAGTAGAAGCGATGGGGAGGGGAGAAGGAGCAGAAGAAAAGGGGGGCTTAGTTTGGGAAGGCCTCCTGGAGGAGGTGAGCTTTCAGTAGGACTTTGAAGAGGGGAAGTGAGCTAGTTTGGCGGATGTGAGGAGGGAGGGCATTCCAGGCCAGAGGGAGAACATGGCCCAGGGGTCGACGTGGAACAAGAGAGAACGAGGCACAATGAGAAGGTTAGTGGCAGAGGAGTGGAAGGTGTGGGCAGGGCTGGAGAAGGAGAGAAGGGGGGTGAGGTACAATGGGGCAAGGTGATGGAGAGCTTTGAAGCCAATGGTGAGGAGTATTTTTCTTGATACGGAGGTTGATAGGCAACCACTGGAGATTTTTGGGGAGGGGAGTGACATGCCCAGAGCATTTCCATAGAAAGATAACCCAGGCAGCAGAGTGAAGTATAGACTGAAGCGGGGAGAGACAGGAGGATGGGAGATCAGAGAGGAGGCTGATGCAGTAATCCAGTCGGGATAGGATGAGAGATTGTACTAACAAGGTAGTGGTTTGGATGAAGAGGAAAGGGTAGAAAGCGCTGGGGTGGATACAAGCAAACTGGGATGGACACAGTCCCTGTCCCACTTGGGGCTCGCAGTCTCCATATCCATTTGACAGATGAGGTAACTGAGGCACAGAGAGGTAAAGTGACTTGACCAAGGCCACATAGTACAGTGTCTGGCACACAGTAAGCACTTAACAAATACCATCATTACTGTTGCCAAATTGTACTTTCCAAGCGCTTAGTACAGTGCTCTGCATACAGTAAGTGCTCAGTAAATACAATTGAATGAATTAAGTGGTAGAGCCGGGATTAGAAGCAGAAGCAGCATGGCTTAGTGGAAAGAGCATGGGTTTGGGAGTCACAGGACATGGGTTCTAATCCCACCTTTGCCACATATCTGCTGTGTGACCTTGGGTGAGTCACTTATAATAATAATGGCATTTATTAAGCGCTTACTATGGACAAAGCACTGTTCCAAGCACTGGGGAGGTTACAGGGTGATCAGGTTGTCCCACGGGAGGCTCACAGTCTTAATCCCCATTTCACAGATGAGGTAACTGAGGCCCAGAGAAGTTAAGTGACTTGCCCAAGGTCACACAGCTGACAATTGGTGGAGCCGGGATTTGAACCCATGACCTCTGACTCCAAAGCCCGAGCTCTTTCCACTGAGCCACGCTGCTTCTCTGTGCCTCAGTTACCTCACCTGTACAATGGGGATTAAAAGTGTGAGCACCACGTTGGACAGCCTGATTACTTGTGTCTACCCCAGTGCTCAGAACAGTGCTTGGCACATAGTAAGTGCTTAACAAATACTATTATTATTATTATTATTATTATTATTATTATTATTATTATTATTACTCCTGCCCTTCCGGCTTCCAGGCCCATGCACTATCCACTACGCCATGCTGCTTCTCAATGTGACTGAGCAATAATTTTTCATATATAATCGGCTCTCAGAACACCACATCAGTGTGTCTCCATGTTGCTAATGAGTAATGAAATGAGTAGAATGAAATGAGTAATTAATGAGTAGAGAAGTTGCATGGCTCAGTGGAAAGAGCCCAGGCTTTGGAGTCAGAGGTCGTGGGTTCAAATACCGACTCCACCAATTATCAGCTGTGTGACTTTGGGCAAATCACTTCACTTCTCTGTGCCTCAGTTACCTCATCTGTAAAATGGGGATTAAGACTGTGAGCCCCCCCGTGGGACAACCTGATCACCTTGTAACCTCCCCAGCACTTAGAACAGTGCTTTGCACATAGTAAGCACTTAATAAATGCCATTATTATTATTATTATTATTATTAATGAAAAATATGTCTCTACTTTTTAAAAATCACAAATCAAGAATTTGTGTAAATAGTTTAAGGATGGTCTGCCTTATAGTGTGAGTGGGGAACATGCTTTGTTTTTCTGTTGTAGTTTCCTAAGTGATAAATCTAGTGCACTGCCTCAGTAGATTCTCACTAACACTATTACTAAAATCAGGGATTAAATGTGCTTGAAGTCCCTCAGACATGTGTAATCTAAATAAGAATTTTTTTTTAAAATCCCTTAATAGCTACAGAATCCTTGCTGAAAGATACTCAGCAGCTGTAGAATGACCTTCTCCTCCACCCCCATCCCCAGAAGTAGGAGACTGGTAGCAGAACCGGTTCTATTTGTGAAAATACTTCCACATGGACCGCTGCTGACTTCTGAACCAAAAGAAATAGAACTGTTTGGAGAATGCAGCAACCAGTGGTGTGGACCACTCATTTTTGGTGTCTATTTTTAGCCTTTGTAACCAAATGAGTGCTGGAAATAGATAATGGAAAATATTTCCTCAAATAGACTATGGCTGATGAAGCATTAGTGGAAGAGAGCTATAATAGGCTTGTTTTGCTCTTGTGGACTGAGGTCTGAGGCTGAGCCTACGAATTCTTATTCAGGTTGGGTTCATGGAAAGGAAATACATCTGGAATCTTTTTCTAATGAGGAAGAGATACGATTATTTTTCTGTACAAGGACATTTTCTCTACAAAACCACAACTATTGTATACATTAGAAAAACAGAGAGAATAGTTGTCTTGCCTCCCTAAAATTTAAGTTCCTCAACTGAGCCTAGAGTATAGAGGTGATTATGAATATTTTTATAGAATCAGTGCAGTAATGTGGATTGATTATAAGAAGGAAGAAAATGGTTCACATTCATTCAATCATATTTATTGAGCGCTTACTGTATGCAGAGCATATATCAGTTTCGCCTAGGAATCCCCATACCCAACCAAAAATTTTAATTGTCAACACCAAATATATGCTGCTCCTAAAGTTTGCTACCTAAACAGTGCACCATCAACAGTACATGGATAACCAAGGAAATAAAAACAAAATTAAGAAATTCAGAATAACATTTGGGGGTTTGACTAAATCTGACAACAACCAGGCATCAGGCTCTTTACCAAATTTATGTAGAGCTGAAGTGGTGTTGAATCTATTGAGTAACTTTTTAGTTGAGCATTATATTTTGTTGGGGAACTGCATCAGAGGAGCAAGGTTATAATCTCTGCCCACAGAGAGCTTACACTTTTTTATTTGGCTGTAGGACTGAAGCAGTAACAGAAGACACATCCCATCTTATAATGAGGATGATAAACATACTAATAACTGTGGTGTTTTTTAAGTGCTTACTATGTGTCAAGAATTGTACTAAATTCTGAGGCTGAACATGATAACAGATCCCACATGGGCTCACCTTACACATCATCATCATCATCATCAATCGTATTTGTTGAGTGCTTACCATGTGCAGAGCACTGTACTAAGCGCTTGGGAAGTACAAATTGGCAACATATAGAGACAGTCCCTACCCAACAGTGGGCTCACAGTCTAAAAGGGGGACACATCCAATCTGTCACCAAAACCTGCCGGTCTCACCTCCACAACAATGCCAAGATCCACCCTTTCCTCTCCATCCAAACCGCTACCCTGCTGGTTCAGTCTCTCATCCTATCCCGACTGGATTACTGCATCAGTCTCCTTTCTGATCTCCCATCCTCCTGTCTCTCCCCACTTCAGTCTATACTTCACTCTGCTGTCCGGATTATCTTTGTGCTGAAACGCTCTGGGGATGTTACTCCCCTCCTCAAAAATCTCCAGTGGCTGCCTGTCAACCTACAAATCAAGCAAAAACTTCTCACTCTCGGCTTCAAAACTCTCCATCCCCTTGCCCCCTCCTACCTCACCTCCCTTCTCTCCTTCTCCAGCCCAGCCTGCACCCTCCGCTCCTCTACAACTAACCTCCTCACTGGGCCTCATTTTCACCTGTCCCACTGTCGACCCCTGGCCCACATCCTTCTCCTGGCCTGGAATGCCCTCCTTCCACCTATCCACCAAACTAGCTCTCTTCCTCCCTTCAAAGCCCTACTGAGAGCTCACCTCCTCCAGGAGGCCTTTCCAGATTGAGACCCCTTTTTTCCTCTTCTCCTCCCCATCTCCCATGCCCTACCTCCTTCCCCTCCCCACAGCACTTGTATATATATTTGTACAGATCTATTACCCTATTTATTTCACTTGTACATATTTACTATTCTATTTATTTTGTTAATGATGTGAATATATCTTTAATTCTATTTGTTCTGATGATTTTGTCACCTGTCTACATGTTTTGTTTTGTTGTCTGTCTCCCCCTCCTAGACTGTGAGTCTGTTGTTGGGTAGGGACCATCTATATATGTTGCTGACTTGTACTTCCCAAGCACTTAGTACAGTGGTCTGCATGCAGTAAATGCTCAATAAATACGATTGAATGAATGAATGAATGAATGATATTTGTATATTCTATTTCTCTATCCCTAATCTATGTTAATAACTGTATCCACAACTAGATTATAAACTCCTTATGAGTAGGTATCATAACTCCCAACTCTATCATATTGCACTTTTCCAAGCACTTAGTACAGTACTCTGCAAACAGAAAGTGCTCAACAAAAACCATTGCTTGATTGAAGTCAACACTATGCCTTAATGTAAATATCACGATGTGTAAATGCTACCTCACATCCAAGCCGTCACCAAAACCTGCCGGTCTCACCTCTGCAACATGGCCTAGATCCGCCCTTTCCTCTCCATCCAAACCGCTACCCTGCTCATTCAAGCTCTCATCCTATCCCGTCTGGACTACTGTATCAGCCTCCTCTCCGATCTCCCATCCTCGTGTCTCTCCCCACTTCAATCCATACTTCAAGCTGCTGCCCGGATTGTCTTTGTCCAGAAACTTTCTGGGCATGTTACTCCCCTCCTCAAAAATCTCCAGTGGCTACCAATCAACCTATGCATCAGGCAAAAACTCCTCACCTTCGGCTTCAAGGCTGTCTATCACCTCGCCCCCTTCTTCCTCACCTCCCTTCTCTCCTTCTCCAGCCCAGCCCGCACCCTCCGCTCCTCCGCCGCTAATCTCCTCACCGTACCTCGCTTTCGCCTGTCCCGCCATCGACCCCTGGCCCACGTCATTCCCCGGGCCTAGAATGCCCTCCCTCTGCCCATCCGCCAAGCTAGCTCCCTTCCTCCCTTTAAGGCCCTACTGAGAGCTCACCTCCTCCAGGAGGCCTTCCCAGACTGAGCCCCCTCCTTCCTCTCCCCCTCCTCCCCCTCCCCATCACACCCGCCTTACCTCCTTCCCCTCCAAAGCACCTGTATATATGTATATATGTTTGTACATATTTATTACTCTATTATATTTGTACATATTTATTCTATTTATTTTATTTTGTTAATATGTTTTGTTTTGTTCTCTGTCTCCCCCTTCTAGACTGTGAGCCCACTGTTGGGTAGCGACCGTCTCTCTGTGTTGCCAACTTGTACTTCCCAAGCGCTTAGTACAGTGCTCTGCACACAGTAAGCGCTCAATAAATACGATTGAATGAATGAATGAATGAATGATTACTTTCTTGGGATCATTTCATTAACAGATCAAATCCTGCTAAACACTCACATCCTCATATATACATATAATATGGATGTGTGCATATTTGTGAGGCATGTATTACATGCTAAACACTGGGATACATACCAGATCATCAGGTCAGGTGACTCACCAGACTCACAGTCTAAATAGGAAGGAGAACAGATATTTAATCTCCACTGTACAGAGGGGTTTAGTGAGGCGCATAGAAGTTCAATGACTTGTCCAAGATCACACAGCAGACAAGTTGCAGAGCTGGAATTAGATCACTGGTCTTCTGACTCCCGGGTCTGAGCTCTTTCTACTGGACCAGACCCCCCTATGTGTGTAAGTGTGTTTTAGGATACAACCAGGCTATCCAATAATGTGATTGTGTTAATTGCGTTTATTGAAATTCCTTCTGAATGTCTTCAAGACGCATCCAAATGTTGTCCTGTCAACATCTGAAACTTAGCATGTCCAAAACAGAGCTCCCAATCTGCCCCTCCTCCACACCCTGTCCTCCCGCTGAATCTCCCATCACTGTAGACATCACCATTGTCCTCCCTGTCTCACACGCTCATAACCTTGGCATTGTTCTCAATTCATCGCTCTCGTTCTACCCACATATTCGATCTGTCATTAAATCCAATGAGAAGCAGTGTGGCTCTGGGGAAGGAACACGGGCTTTGGAGCCAGAGATCATGGGTTCAAATCCTGACTCTGCCAGTTGTCAGCTGTGTGACTTTGGGCAAGTCACTTAACTTATCTGGGCCTCAGTTCCTTCATCTGTAAAATGGGGATTAAGACATTTTCAGGTGGGACAACCTGAAAACCTTGCAACCTCCCCAGCTCTTAGAACAGTGCTTTCCACGTAGTAAGTGCTTAATAAATGCCATTATTATTATTATTTTATCTACCTTTACTGAAGTATTTCTAAGGACCTTAGTATTTTCTAAACTCTGCCATTTTCTCTCTATCCAAACTGCCAACACGCTGATCCAAAACAGTCATCACTTCCTGCCACGGCTATGGCTAACAAGCACTTAGTACAGTGCTCTGCACACAGTAAGCACTCAATAAATACAATTGAATGAAGCAGAGCAGCGTGGCTCAGTGGAAAGAGCACGGGCATGGGTTTGAATCCCGGCCCCACCAATTGTCAGCTGTGTGACTTTGGGCAAGTCACTTCACTTCTCTGGGCCTCAGTTCTCTCATCTGTAAAATGGGGATTAAAACTGTGAGCCCCACGTGGGACAACCTGATCTCCTTGTAACCACTCCAGCGCTTAGAACGGTGCTTTGCACAAAGTAAGCGCTTAATAAATGTCATCATTGTTATTATTATTATAGAGCATGGGCGTAGGAGTCAGAAGTTCATGGGTTCTAATCCTGGCTCCTCTATTTGTCTGCTGTGTGATTTTGGGTAACTCAGCCCCGAATGGTGGCCCATCCACCTCCATATAATAATAATAATAATGATAATAATTGGCATTTGTTAAGCGCTTACTATGTGCAAAGCACTGTTCTAAGCGCTGGGGAGGATCCAGGCTGATCAGGTTGTCCCACGTGGGGCTCACAGTCTTAATCTTAATCTTTTAGACTGTGAGCCCACTGTTGGGTAGGGACTGTCTCTATATGTTGCCAATTTGTACTTCCCAAGCGCTTAGTACAGTGCTCTGCACGTAGTAAGCGCTCAATAAATACGATTGATGATGATGATGATGATGAATCCCCATTTTATAGATGAGGTAACTGAGGCCCAGAGAAGTTAAGTGACTTGCCCAAGATCACACAGCAGACATGTGGTGGAGTTGGGATTCGAACCCATGACCTCTGACTCCAAAGCCCGTGCCCTTTCCACTGAACCATGCTGCTTCTCTAACAGAAACTCCTTATCATCGGTTTTAAGACACTTAATCATCTCCCTCCTACCTAATATTGTTGATTTTCTACTACTCTGTGAGCCCCATGTGGGACAGCCTTTTATCTCACCCAGTGCTTAGAGCAGTGCTTGGCTCATAGTAAGCTCTTAACAAATACCAACATTATTATTATTACAACCCAACCAGCACACTCCACTCCTTTAACAGCAACCTACTCTCCCAGTCACCATGGTTGTGTGAGGCATGAAACCAAGAAAATATCTGGTAAACACATGCCACTGAAATCTATAGTAATAACAATAATGATGGTATTTGTTAAGTGCTTACTATGTGCCAAGCACATAGTACGAAGCCAAGCATGAAATGCCAAGCATGAGAAGTAGCGTGGCTTAGTGGAAAGAGCCCGGGCTTTGGAGTCAGGGGTCATGGGTTCAAATCCCAGCTCCGCCAATTGTCAGCTTTGTGACTTTGGACAAGTCACTTCACTTCTCTGGGCCTCAGTGACCTCATCTGTAAAATGGGGATTGAGACTGTGAGCCCCCCATGGGACAACCTGATCACCTTGTAACCTCCCCAGCACTTAGAACAGTGCTTTGCACATAGTAAGCACTTAATAAATGCTATTATTATTATTATTATTATTATTATTATTATTATTATTATTATTATCCTGGGCTTGGGAGTCAGAAGTTGTGGGTTCTTATCCTGACTCTGCCACTTGTCTGCTGTGTGACCTTGGGCAAGTCACTTCACTTCTCTTGGCTTCATTTTCCTCATCTGTAAAATGGGGATGAAGACTGTGAGCCCCACGTGGGACAACCTGATGACGTTGTGTCTCCCTCAGCGCTTAGAACAGTGCTTGGCACATAGTAAGTGCTTAACAAATACCAACATCATCATCATCATCGTCACTGTTCTAAGCACTGGGGGACAAACAGAGTATTCAGATTGTTCCACGTGGGGCTCACAGTCTTCATCCCCATTTTACACATGAGATCACTGAGGCACAGAGAAGTGAAGTGACTTGCCCAAAGTCACACAGCAGACAAGTGGTGGAGCTGGGATTAGAACCCATGACCTCTGACTCCCAAGCTCATGCTCTATCCACTGAGCCACGCTGCTTCTCTGCTTCCCTTCTATAAGCAGAGAAGGGACACACTGCTTCAACATTTAAACAGACTTTCTCAGTCAGTTCCATAGAAGTGTGGTTTTTCCCAAGCATCATTAATAAAGCCCCTGTGGGGGATTGAAGAATGTTTTTCCAACGTCACTATCCATCTGGTCAAAACGGGATGTGATATTGGAAAAAATGGTGATACACAGGCACAGTGTCAGTCAAGGCATGTGCTAAAAGTAGAGTAATTTCAGGATTATATCCCAGTGCTATCAGATAACTGACTGTGATGCACATTACATGTTGCATCATGCTGCATATTGCTTATTGGGCTCTGAAGTACACATACCCATATGGAAAAATAGTTGTATAATAATAATAATAATAATAATAACAGCATTTATTAAGTGCTTACTATGTGCACAGCACTGTTCTAGGCCCTGGGGAGGTTACAAGGTGATCAAGTTGTTCCATATGGGGGGCTCACAGTCTTTTACAGATGAGGTCACCGAGGCCCAGAGAAGTGAAGTGACTTGCCCAAAGTCACACAGCTGGCAATTGGCAGAGCTGGGATTCGAACCCATGATCTCTGGCTCCAAAGCCCAGGCTCTTTCCACTGGGCCACGTGAGCTGCCTTTAGTGGATGCATGAATTATATAATGCATGAGACCTTGCTATAGAGTTGTCCTGTAAAATAATTGCAGAATTTGATATGTTGTCCTCGAAAAGAGCCTAAAGACACTGCTTATTTGAATTTTACCAAATTTTGGAAAATATAATGAATTTTACTAATTTTCTTGGATGTTTGAAAGAGGAGTAAACCGGCAAATAGTTTCTTGGTTTGGGATTCGAAGACTCTCGATAATGTTTGTAGTCTGTGAGTTGCCAGAGTTGTTATTATTTATGATTATTGGTGGCATTTATCTCAGGGTTCTCATTGTGACAGGACCTCGGATAGATGATTAGATGCCACACAGTTCTTCCCCTACAAAAGGCTAAACAATTTAAGAAGTGGGAAGAGCATGTATTTTATTTCAGGTTTTCAGGTAAGGAAGCAGAGGCCAAGTGACTTGCTCAAGGTCTCACAGCTGGTCATTGCTTCTGTAGCCCAGTATCATTAACTTCTCTGCGCCTCAGTTCCCTCATCTGTAAAATGGGGATTAAAAGTGTGAGCCCCATGTGGGACAACCTGATTACCCTTTATCTACCCCAGTGCTTAGAACAGTGCTTGGCACATAGGAAATGATTAACAAATACCATAATTATTAGTATTATTATTATGCTCTTCCTTAGGGAGTGGAGTAGCTTAAGATAATAATGATAATAGCAATAATTGTGGTATTTGTTAAGCACCTACTATGGGCCAGGCACTGTACTAAGCACAGGGGTAGATACAATAATAATAATAATAATAATAATAATAATAATAATAATGGCATTTATTAAGCACTTACTAGGTGGAAAGCACTGTTCTAAGTGCTGGGGAGGTTACAAGGTGATCAGGTTGTCCCATGGGGGGCTCACAGTCTTTATCCTCATTTTACAGCTGAGGAAACTGAGGCCCAGTGAAGTTAAGTGACTTGCCCAAAGTCACACAACTGACAAGTGGTGGAGCTGGGATTTGAACCCCTGGCCTCTGACTCCAAAGCCTGTGCTCCTTCCACTGAGCCACACTGCTTCTCTACAAGCAAGCAAATCAGCTAGATACAGTCCCTGCCTCACATACAGCTCACAGTCTTAATCCCTATTTTGCATTTGAGATAACTGAGGCACAGAGAAGTTACATGACTTGCCCAAGGTCTCACAGAAGACACTTGTCAGAGCCAGAATGGCTCAGTGGAAAGAGCTCGGGCTTTTGAGTCAGAGGTCATGGGTTTGAATCCTTACTCCGCCACATGTCTGCTGTGTGACCTTGGGCAAATCACTTAACCTCTTGGAGCCTCAGTTCCCTTGTCTGTAAAATGGGGATGAAGACTCTGAGCCCCATGTGGGACAATCTGATCACCTTGTATCCCCCCAGTGCTTAGAACAGTGCTTTGCACATAGTAAGCATTTAACAAATGCCATTATTATTATTGTTATTATCCTTCTGGTTCTCAAGCCCATGCTCTAACGATTAGGCTATTGTGCTTGTCATCCTCGACTCCGCTCTCTTGTTCACCCCTCACATCCAAGCCGTCACCAAAACCTGCCGGTCTCAGCTCCGCAGCATTGCCAAGATCCGCCCTTTCCTCTCCATCCAAACCGCTACCCTGCTCGTTCAAGCTCTCATCGTATCCCGTCTGGACTACTGCATCAGCCTTCTCTCTGATCTCCCATCCTCGTGTCTCTCCCCACTTCAATCCATACTTCATGATGCTTCCCGGATTGTCTTTGTCCAGAAACGCTCTGGGCATGTTACTCCCCTCCTCAAAAATCTCCAGTGGCTACCAATCAATCTGTGCATCAGGCAGAAACTCCTCACCCTGGGCTTCAAGGCTCTCCATCACCTCGCCCCCTCCTACCTCACCTCCCTTCTCTCCTTCTCCAGCCCAACCTGCACCCTCCGTTCCTCTGCCACCAATCTCCTCACTGTGCCTCGTTCTCGCCTGTCCCGCCATCGACCCCCGGCCCACGTCATCCCCCGGGCCTGGAATGCCCTCCCTCTGCCCATCCGCCAAGCTAGCTCTCTTCCTCCCTTCAAGGCCCTATTGAGAGCTCACCTCCTCCAGGAGGCCTTCCCAGACTAAGCCCCCTCCTTCCTCTCCCCTTCGTCCCCCTCTCCATCCCCCCATCTTACCTCCTTCCCTTCCCCACAGCACCTGTATATATGTATATATGTTTGTACATATTTATTACTCTATTTATTTATTTATTTTACTTGTACATATCTATTCTATTTATTTTATTTTGTTAATATGTTTGGTTTTGTTCTCTGTCTCCCCCTTCTAAACTGTGAGCCCACTGTTGGGTAGGGACTGTCTCTGTATGTTGCCAACTTGTACTTCCCAAGTGCTTAGTACCCTGCTCTGCACACAGTAAGCGCTCAATAAATATGATTGATTGATTGATTGATTGATTGATAGATTGATCCTCATTTTCTCAAACATAGTGGCAGAGGGGTGTTCGAATTACTGGGTAGCACTGCCTGGCCCATTGCGGGGGAAAAAGTGTCATATGAGCATTTTCAACTCTGGACCAACCAACCCTACCACTGTGGAAGAGCTACAGGATCTTAATGAGTAGCCTAAGGATCTCATGACAGCCACATCCGCATAATAGTTGCCCAAGCCAAGGTAAGAGGAAGTGACAGATAAGCCTCAGAGAAGTTAAGAAAAGGTACCTTTGTGGTCATCCTTAGCGTGTATTTATTCAATGCCTCCAAGGTCCTACACAAAGTACCAGAAACTACTTTACTGGTCAGAAAAATCAAAATCTAAATATTAGAAGGTTGAAACCAATTCCGAATGTCACCTTTGAAATATTCCCAAAACTATCGTTGCTTGCTTCTCTTTGATAACATTGTCTGTCAGACTGGAGACATTTTGTATTATTTTTACGGAAGTCATGGTGTAAAACTAATTACCACTTCTTTTGACAGTCCCTTCAGGTGGTTAATTGCCTCAGCCACTGCTCCTGATAGGCCAAGGGAATGTCAAGATCATTTCACTACACAAAACTCCCAACCTTATCTCATAGACCTCCAGGCAAAGGGCAAGTTCATATGAATTTTATTTAATTTACCAATTATCCTTTTTAATAGGGTAATTCTAGTGCAATGAAAGGAATGTTAAAGTTATTCTGTTCTGTAATTTGTTAATGAAGCTGGCTGAGGCAATACAAACTATTTCCAGGGTAGATTTGTATTTTCTAACCCTCCCCTGTTAGAGCATAATTTTGATCACATGGTCTCGAGGTAAATGAAAGTTAAAAATGAGTTTTATATTTTTCACATAACCTGTTTCTTTACCAACATCTCATATGTTATCGCTAAAAATGATTTTAATATGCATGAGATGCCAGGAGGCAAAAAAGAGCACAATGCCAGGGGTTGCAAACATTAAGCATGATAATGCAGCAAGAAACTATCTTTCGTGTGAACAGTGTGGACAACACTGTGGGTTTAACATTAGCCGCCACTGGCTCACACAAACTCATAGGTGAATTTAGTATACACTAAATGGAGTCTTCTTCATTCATTCATTCATTCATTCAATTGTATTTATTGAGCGCTTACTGTGTGCAGAGCACTGTACTAAGTGCTTGGGAAGTAATTTGAAGATACCATACTTGAAGAACATGTTCATATTTGAAGACTATTATTCATGCATATATATATACAAATGCAAATGGTGTATGTATATATAATAATAATGATGGCATTTGTTAAGCGCTTACTATGTGCCAAGCACTGTTCTAAGCACTGGATATATATATATATACATATTTACTTATATACATACTTACAATATAACCTAATTAAGTCAATGGTATTTATTAAAAATAATTATGGCATGTGTGCTGCAAAATAGTATTTTGAGTGATTGGGAAAGTACAATAAAATAGATTTTTTATTATTATTTATTTATTTTTATTTTATGCTATTTGTTTAGCATTGAAAGTGTGCCTGGTTGTCCCTCGTGGGACTCACTGTCTTAATACCCATTTTGCACTTCATTCAGTCATATTTATCGAGAGCTTACTGTGTGCAGAGCACTGTACTAAGCGCTTGGGAAGTACAAATCAGCAACGTGTAGAGACGGTCCCCAGAAGTTAAGTGGCTTCTTCAAGGTCACACAGCAGACAAGTGGCAGAGCGGGATTTAGAGCCCACATCCTCTGAATCCCAAGCCCATGCTCTTTCCACTAAGCCATGCAGCTTCTTGTACTCTCCTTAGCATTTAGTACTCACTAAAGCACTCAATAAATACGAATGGAAATGTCTCCATTCTGACAATATTATCACTGAGAAGCAAGTAATGATAATTTTGGGAATATTAAAAAGGTGACATTTGGAATTGGGCTCAACCTTCTAATACTTAGACTTTAATTTTGCTGACCAGTAAAGTAATTTCTGGTACTTTGTATAGGACCTTGGAGGCATTGAATAAATATACACTAAAGATGACCACAAAGGTATCTTTTCTTAACCTATCTGAGGCTTATCTGTCACTTCCTCTTGGTGAATAATGAATAAATGAATGAAGGTTCCTAACCCTGCCCCCGTCCTGGGGCATAGCTCTGGAGGCAACCATGGATGGCCTTACCTCTTTCCTCTGCCAAGGGGTTCAATATTGGAGATCTTTGGCAACCCCTGCCTCAGGGATCAGCTCCAGAGGAGACCCTGGGCATCCTTTGCCCTCACACCCACTGTGGGGATTAGCTCCAGTGGAAAGAACGGGGAGCCAGGCCTCCCTCCGCATCAGCCATGCCAACTGGGGGCGGCCCGCAGTAAATTAAAGGTGCAGCCAGTGGGAACTAAATTATGTTGCCAACTTGTACTTCCCAAGTGCTTAGTACAGTGCTCTGCACACAGTAAGTGCTCAATAAATACGATTGAATGAATGAATGAATATGTTCTTCTCCCATTTTAAATTATTTGGGAATTAACTAACAGTAAGCCACCCTCTTTTTGATGATGATGATAACCTCCTCACTGCACCTCATTCTCGCCTGTCCTGCCATCGACCCCCAGCTTACGTCCTCCCCCTGGCCTGGAATGCCCTCCCTCCGCACATCCGCCAAGCTAGCTCTCTTCCTCCCTTCAAAGCCCTACTGAAAACTCACCTCCTCCAAGAGGGCTTCCCATACTGAGCCCCCTTTTTCCTCTCCTCCTCCCCACCCCCCCGCCCTACCTCCTTCCCCTCCCCACAGCACCTGTATATATGTTTTTACAGATTTATTACTCTATTTATTTTACTTGTACATATTTACTATTCTATATATTTTGTTAATGTGGTGCATCTAGCTTTACTTCTATTTATTCTGATGACTTGACACCTGTCCACATGTTTTGTTTCGTTGTCTGTCTCCCGCTTCTAGACTGTGAGTTGTTGGGTAGGGATCGTCTCTATGTGTTGCCAACTTGTACTTCCCAAGTGCTTAGTACAGTGCTCTGCACACAGTAAATACAATTGAATGAATGAATGAATGATGTTTTTCGTATCGCTTCCAGAGCCACCTATGCCCACATCCAGGCCAAAATGCCAGTTGAGGCATTTGTGAGACAGGCCCCAAGGCCACCCTGAGGAAGAGCCCAGCAGCCTCTGCCCCCGTCCCCTACCGCAAGGGCACAAACACCTGACTACGATCCCTTTTCCCTGTGTCCATTCCCCTGGGGTTGACCACCATGGTGGCAGACACCAGGAGAGGCCTCTCACCACGGGTCAGGGCCCGGACTCTCTGACCCATTGGACACACGTGTGGTTTGAGTTGGTTGAGGGAGGCATGGTGGGTGGGAGACAGGCCAACGTCTGATTGTGTCTTTTGATAGACAGATGTCAATCATGAGGGAGAAGTCGCCCTGTTGAGTCATAGTTTAATCACTTTACTAGGGATTGGGAGATGCGGTAGGATGTCCAGACACATTCTTGATGCAGACAGCACATCACGTACCCTTATGGAATATTTGGCCTAGTGGAAAGAGCACAGACCTAGAAATCAAAAGGACTAGTGTTCTAATCTTAGTTCTAATCTCCCCCTTATCTCCCTCTTCTCCCCCCCTTTCCCCCTCTCTATATCCCCATCTTACCTCCTTCCCTTCCCCACAGCACCTGTATATATGTATATATGTTTGTACATATTTATTACTCTATTTATTTATTTTACTTGTACATATCTATTCTATTTATGTTATTTTGTAAGTATGTTTGGTTTTGTTCTCTGTCTCCCCCTTTTAGACTGTGAGCCCACTGTTGGGTAGGGACTGTCTCTATATGTTGCCAACTTGTATTTCCCAAGTGCTTAGTACAGTGCTCTGCACACAGTAAGTGCTCAATAAGTACGATTGATTGATTGATTGATTAATCCTGGCTCTGCCACTTGTCTGCTGTGTGACCCTGGGCAGGTCATTTCACTTCTCTGTGTTTCAGTTCCCTCATCTATAAAATGGAGATTAAGACTGCGAGCCCCATGTGGGACAGGGACTGTGCACACCTGATTAAGTTGAATACCCCAGTGCTTAGAACAGCGTTTGAAACATAGTAACCGCTTAACAAATACCATCATCAGCATTATTATTATTATTTTTAATCATATTAGTACTACTCCATTTTCTGTGCTCTGCACTGCAGACTAGGAATTTCTGAAGGAGTGATGCTTTCTGCTAAATTTATGTTGAATTTTAGCTAGAGCATCATGTTTTTGAAACTGAGAGATTCCACCTCTCACACAAGAAATAGATTAATATTTCTTTCTCTTCTGGGATAGGTGCACCAACCTATGCTTTCCTTAAGAAGTCTCTGTGATGATTCAAACCAATGAAACTTTTAAGGTTGAGAAATCTGTTGTGTTCCTGTAGATTCTTGTTAGGATCATCTTGCAGTAGTGTTTATAACTTGAAATTTTCCAAAATGGCAGTTTTCTAGTGTCCTTCCCAAACGTTCACAATCTGAGCTTAATTACGGACTTGGAGCAGTTCTTCACATATCACTTCGACAAGAGCTTCATCATTTTTGTTTAACTCCTGAAGGACTACCCAACCAATATTTTGCCAGGTTAATGTCGAACTGGTGAGTTCCTAATTCTTAAAATTGATCATGCAACATTTTTTCACCTAACCCTCATTCACAACAGATTTTTCAGTCTGCTTCAGTTAAAATCACATGCTCTTTCTAAATTTGGGAAACGTTTTAAGGTTAACATAGTAGTGCCAATAGGCAGGATGGTCGCCTGTTCACATCCACTTACTCCTACTTAAATTGTGAGCCCCATTTGGGAGACAGACTGTGTCCAACCCAATTATCTTCTATTCTACCCCATCGCCTAGTAAGTGGCACATAATAAGCACTTAGCAAATAGCATAATAATCATTACCTTGCTACCCTCCTACAGCCCAGCCTGCACATTTCATTCCTCTAAAGCTAACCTTCTCACTGTACCTCAACCTCCACTATCTCCCTGCCAACCTCTCACACACATCCCGCCTCTGGCCTAGAATGCCCTCATTCCTTATAAGAGAATACAATTTCTCCCTCCCGCTTCAAATCCTTATAGAAGACATGTCTCCTCCAAGAAGTTTTCTCTGACTAAGCCTTCCTCTCCTCTTCTCTCCCTTCTGAGTAACCCTGATTTGGTCCCTTCATTCATTCCCCCTCCCAGACTCATTCTGTATATATATGTATATATATATATATATATATATATATATATATTTGTAATTTATTTGCTTAAGTATATTAATGTCTGTCTCCCCTAAAGACTGTGAGCTCGTTGCGTGCAGGGAATGCGTCTGTTTAATTCATTCAGTCGTATTTATTGAGTGCTTACTGTGTGCAGAGCACTGTACTAAGCACTTGGGAAGTACAAGTTGGCAACATATGGATATGGTCCCTATCCAACAGTGGGCTCACAGTCTAGAATAGTACTCTCCCAAGCACTTAGTACAGTGCTTTGCTTGCAGTAATAATAATAATAATGATGATGGCATTTATTAAGTGCTTACTATGTGCAAAGCACTGTTCTAAGTGCTGGGGTGGTTTCAAAGTGATCAGGTTGTCCCACGGGGGGCTCACAGTCTTAATCCCCGTTTTACAGATGAGGGAACTGAGTCCCAGAGAAGTGAAGTGACTTGCCCAAAGTCACACAGCTGACAATTGGCAGAGCCAGGATTTGAACCCATGACCTCTGACTCCAAAGTCCGGGCTCTTTCCACTGAGCCAAGCTGCTTCTCATACAGTACTCAAATAAATGATTGAACGAACGAATACATCTTTCAGAAAAATGATTACCAATAAAAGTTCTAGAGAGATTTTATAAGCTGTTGTGAGACAAATTTTACTATTAACTTTTTGATTCATTTTCACCCTCTTGAAAACTATGAGAAATGAATGTAATCTTTTAGCTCATCCTCTCCTCAGCTTCCTTCTAAACCACCACATCCTTTCCAACGTTGTGAAGTTGGCGAAAGCAGGCTCCAATACCACACTGTTAGGCAGAATGAGAAGGCCCAGAGAGACCCCAGATCTCTGGGTTTTAGTTCCAGTGAAAAAAGTATGAGGGAGAGCCTTCTCTTGGTGACCTGAAGTTGTAAACCTGTTGCATATTTTTAAACTCCTGGACCAAAAGAGACTAGTAGACCAAATTTGGGGGCAATTCAGGAAGAATTTCTATCGGTAAGATGCTGGGTAGAAAACTTTTTCCATGTTTAAATATTTCCAATTGCACACTAACGGGAGGGTCAATGAAAAATCCCAGGGTCTGTCATTTGGTTTTCCTTTTTGTGGCCTATATAGTCTGACATATCTCCTTTAAAAGTGCAACATGCTCCTTAGCAGATGCTAATGAAACTTTCATTATATTTTGTTGGCACCAAAATATCAGGTTTTTTTTTTCATATCATTCCCTTAGAATACATTTTCTCTTTCATGTACGCTCTTATTTTGAATGGGAAGGTACAGGCTCATTGTCTACTGTGTACATAAAATTGAAAAGTTCACATTCGTTCATTCCATCATATTTATTGAGCGCTTACTGTGTGCAGAGCACTGTACTAAGCGCTTGGGAAGTACAAGTTGGCAACATATAGAGACGGTTCCTACCCAACAGTGGGCTCACAGTCTAGAAGGGGGAGACAGAGAACAAAACATATTAACAAAATAAAAGAAACAGAATAAATATGCACAAAGAAAATAAATAGAGTAATAAATCCGTACAAACATATATACATATATACAGGTGCTGTGGGGAGGGGAAGGAGGTAAGGGGGGCGATGGGGAGGGGGAGAGGAAGGAGCGGGCTCAGTCTGGGATGAAATTTCCCATCTGCCAAGAAGAAAAGCTGGATCTTTATTATATAAACCGTAATAGAAATGTTAGAAATGAAATTTCTGACTCTCACTTTTGGCAGTTTTCTGATGTAAACCGGGAACTGATTAGTCTCTTAGGAAATAGTCAACCATGTGAACGTTTATCCATAAGAAGGAATAACATGAGCTCTGAGTGTCAAATTTCTGAAAAGGCCACACACCGGGTTTCTATTTAGAATTTATCAGGCAACTTATTGGAGTGATACTATAATAAGATGCACAGGTGTTGTACCTACCAAGTGTCATCTTTGGGTGAGTCTCTTAACCTTTCTGTGTCTTAGTTTCCTCATTTGTATAATGGGGGACAGAATATCTGCCTTTGTTGCAATTGATATTGTCCTTGTATTTTTATGTTACTTTGTCTTTATGTATTCAGTCCTTTCTTATAAACCCATTGCCAACCTCCCACTCTCCTCCCCTTTAGATTATGAGCCTCTCTGAGGACCACTTATTTATCTTTCATTGACTACTTCCCCAGTGTTCACTACCGTGATTTTTCCAACTCTTCTCCTCCACTTCATTTTCCCACCTTTTATTCATAGTCTGTCTTTTTTGGCCCCACCTCCCACTTTCTACTTCCTAAATTTTCATTCCTAGACCTAATATCTTTGGCATAGATAATATCTATATCTATCTATCTATACAGATAGATATAGATAGATAGATATAGATAATATCTATATCTCTCTATACTGAAAGTTCAAAGTGCTGCCATTTGTACAAAAAGAACAGCATGGCCTAGGGGAAGAGCACAGGCCTGGGCTTCAAAAGAGATGTTCAATAATAACAATAATAATAATAGTACTTGTTAATATGTGCCAAGCACTGTTCTAAACGCTAAGGTAGACCCAAGTTAATCAGGTTGGAAACAGTCCCTATCTCACATGGAGTTCACAGTCTTAATCCCCATTTTACAGAGGGAACTGAGGTCCAGAGGCACAGAAGAGTTGTGATTTCACTACTTTGAGTTCCAAAACTTATGATCACGTTAGCCTGAGCTAAAGGTAAAAACTAATTGCAACCCTTCGATGACTTTTCATGTTAAATGATGTCTGCTCTCTCCTTATATTTCTGTCATCAGTCCCCACTCCCCTTTTTTATTTGTAGATTGTGAGCCCCTCATGGGACAGGGACTGTGTCTAATTCCCTCCTGTGTATACTTTCCCAGCACTTAGTACAGTACTCATTCATTCATTCATTCAATCATATTTATTGAGCACTTACTGTGTGCAGAGCACTGTACTAAGCGCTTGGGAAGTACAAGTTGGCAACATATAGAGACGGTCCCTACCCAACAGTGGGCTCACAGTCGAGAAGGGGGAGACAAACAAAACAAAACATATTAACAAAATAAAATAAGTAGAATAAATATGTACAAACAAAATAAATCAATAGAGTAATAAATACATGAGCCCACTGTTGGGCTCACAGTCTAGAAGGGGGAGACAGACAACAAAACAAAACATATTAACAAAATAAAATTAATAGAATAAATATGTACAAATAAAATAAATGAATAGAGTAATAAATATGTGAGCCCATGGTTGGGTAGGGACCATCTCTATATGTTGCCAACCTAGACTTCCCAAGCGCTTAGTACAGTGCTCTGCATACAGTAAGTGCTCAATAAATACGATTGTATAGTAAGCACTTAATAAATACTAATACCACCTAATTTGGATAGATCACATTCTACCTGCCTTTTCATATATGCCATGAGGCTAGCTAACTAAAAAACATGTTTTTGTTAAGTACTATATTCCGAAACACTGTTTTAAACATTAGAGAAGTTTATGCAGCCCACGATAGCAGGGGGATTAAGAAGGGTTTGTTCAGAAGATGAATTCATTGATGAAAGGTGTATAATGGGATACTCCAACGGGAGCTAAAGATGTAGAAGGGAAATTTAATTTTTGAGTTAAGGAGGAATGCTGCAAAAAGCAACCACCAAATGAGTCCTACGGCCATTCTCTTGACACTATTAGAGACAGAATACTGGGCTGGAAGGACCATTATTTTGACAGTAGTGAAATTTCATGATCTTGTGTTAAAAGCACTCTAAAATCCAAGCATTATCAAGAAAATGGAGCCCATTTCGTTGTGATTCCAAACTGAGGTCATTTGGAAAGAACCTGAAACACTGACTCTGAAGAGACATTCATAGAACCTGAGAAATGGAATAACTAACTCATTTTTAAGTAAGATGTATTGCTCATGTTCCGACTGGATTCATTCATTATGAATTGGCTGAACTTCCAGATGAAGCTATTGGAAATAGGTAGCAGAGGATAGTTTTCCTATCATTAAATTTCCTTTGACAAAGGAAGTTGGTATTTCCAACCGTAGTTCCGGTGTTCTTTCTGTTTCTGGATTTCTGTTGGTAACCTCCTGGTTTTTACTTCTGGTTGTAACCTCTAACTCTACACTGGAAAACTGTGAGTTTGGCAGAAAAAAGGCAATCTGTTAGTACATAGCTTCTGTACATTGATTTATAGCAGTCTGAAGGCTACTGCCTCTTTTAGTTTTTTACAGTAAACACCATCTCATTTGTTAGTATTTTCCTGAGTTTTCATTCAGGAGCTGCTTGTTTGCAATAAATTCTCCTATTTAGATAGCATTTTTCTCTTTGGTAAATAATTTTCCTGGTGGTAGGTAATTGTCCTCACAATTTATCTTTGATGTCTGGGTAAGGAGTAGTTGTAGTAATTCCTATTTTGAAGTTGGAAAGCCAAAGAACAGAGAAAATAAATAATTTTTCTCTTGGGAAAATAATTTTCCTGGTGGTAGGTAATTGTCCTCACAATTCATCTTTGAGGTGTGGGTAAGGAGCAGTTGTAGTAACTCCTATTTTGAAGTTGGAAAGCCAAAGAATGGAGAAATTAAATAATTTAGTATCTTAACTGTTGTATTCTCTGCACGCAGTAAGCGCTCAATAAATACAATTGATTATATGTATAAAACACTTAGACCAGTATAAAGAACAGAGCAAAGTTACCAAACATACAATAGGAAAAAGGAGTGAATAGAAAAAAAAAAAAAATGATTGAATCAAAACATCAACAAATATACCTGCAAGTTAGCATGAGGGTGGCTAATTGGGAGAAATGGACAAGAAAGTGTGGATTATCATTCAATGCTTCTTATTGAATGCTTACAGTGTGCAGAACTCTGTGCTGTATTAAGCGCTTAGGGATTAGCCTTTTATAGCACTTCTTCATAGTGCAATTGCAAGTTAGGCATTTTCAATCAATCAGTTAATCAGTGGTATTTATAGAGCACTTATTATTATTTATATTAAGTAAAATATTTATTTTATTGTGTTAATATGTTTTGTTTTGTTGTCTGTCTCCCCCTTCTAGACTGTGAGCCCGCTGTTGGGTAGGGACCGTCTCTATATGTTGCCAACTTGTACTTCCCAAGCGCTTAGTACAGTGCTCTGCACACAGTAAGCGCTCAATAAATATGATTGAATGAATGAATGTCCTGTTCATGACAGACTACTTTTCCTGCCAAGTGATGGCCTCCATCAATAAAGAGAAGCAGTGTGGCCTAGTGGCAAGAGCACGGACTAGGGAATCAGAGAACGTGAATTTGCCACTTGTCTGGTGTATGACCTTGGGCAAGTCACTTAACTTCTCTGTGCCTCAGTTGTCTCATCTGTAAACTGGGGATGAAGACTGCGAGCCCCACGTGGTACAATCTGATTGCCCCGGCGCTTGGAACAGTGCTTGGCACATAGTAAGCGCTTAACAAATACCACTATTATTATTATTAAATCAATAGATCAGAAGTTTTTGTTGTGCACCTGCTCTGTGCAGAACATGAACTAAGTGTTGGAAAAGTTCATCTTTTGGGAAAGTACAGTAGAAAGAGTAGGCTGGATGATACCTGCCCTCAAGGATCTTGGAAATCTATCCAAGGAGAAAGACCGTAAATATATACAGATATGAGGAAGAAGGAAAAGCAGGTATGTACAGTGAGAGTTTTATATAGTATATAAACCAATAATATACAAAAGTACTACTGGAACTGGTGAGTGTTTGTGTATAATTGAGAATTAACACAACTTAGTGGAAAGAATACTGGCCTGAGAGTCAGAGGACCTGGTTTCTAATCCAAGCTTGGCCAGTTGCCTGCTGTGTGACCTTGGGCAAGTCACTTGACTTCTCTGTACCTCAGCTTTCTCATCTGTGAAATGGATATGTTCCCTCTCCTACGTAGACTGTAAACCCCAAATGGGACAGGAACTGTTTCCAACCTGATTGTATTGTCACTGTCCCATTGATTCCATTGCCTAATGCATGCTTGGTTCATAGCAAGTGTTGGACAAATACCGCATTTACGATTATTGTTATTACTATTATTTAGCTGATGCAGTAGTGTTCAGGTAATAATAATAATGATGGCATTTATTAAGCACTTACTACGTGCAAAGCACTATTCTAAGCACTGGGGAGGTTACAAGATGATCAGGTTGTCCCACAGGGGGCTCGCAGTCTTAATCCCCCTTTTACAGATGAGGTACTGAGGCACAGAGAAGTGAAGTGACTTGTCCAAAGTCACACAGCTGACAATTGGCGGAGCCGGGGTTTGAACCCATGACCTCTGACTCCAAAGCCCGGGCTCTTTCCACTGAGCCACACTGCCAGGGGAAGCATCACTCTGACTTGCTTCCTTTATTCAGTCATTTGATCATACGTATTGAGTAATAATAATTTTGGTATTTGTTAAGCACTTACAATGTGCAAAGCACTGTTCGAAGCACTGGGGAGAATACAAAGTGATCAGATTGTCCCATGTGGGGCTCACAATCTTAATCCCCATTTTACAGATGAGAAAACTGAGGCACAGAGAAGTTAAGTGACTTGCCCAAAGTCATACAGGTGGAATTTGAACCCATGGCCTCTGACTCCCAAGCCCGGGCTCTTTCCACTGAGCCACGCTGCTTCTCTATGTGCAGAGCCCTGTAGTAGATGCATAGAGAAGCAGCATGGCTCAGTGGAAAGAGCACGGGCTTTGGAGTCAGAGGTCCTGGGTTCGAATCCCACTTCCGCCACATGCCTGCTGTGTGACCTTCAGCAAGTCACTTCACTTCTCTGAGCCTCAGTTACCTCATCTGTAAAATGGGGATTAAGCCTGTGATCCCTGTGTGGGACAACCTGATCACCTTGTATCCCCCCAGCGCTTAGAACAGTGCTTTGCACATAGTCAGCGCTTAACAAATGCCATTCTTCTTATTATTATTATTATTATTATTATGGGGAAAGTACAATGTAGCCATAAAGAGAGACAATCCTTGCCCACAACAAATTCATAGTCTAGAGAGGGGGGGAGACAGACATTAATACAAGTAAACAGACATCAATATAAATAAATAAAATTATAGATATATACGTAAGTGCTGGTGGGGGGAGGGGGAAGAGCAAAGGGAGATGAGGAAAACGGGGGGTTTGTCTGGGAAGGCCTCTTGGAGGAGATGTGCTTTCCGGAACGCTTTGAAGGGGCGGAGAGTCATTGTCTGGCGGATTTGAGGAAGGAGGGCATTCCAGGCCAGAGGAAGGACGTGGGCCAGGGGTCGGAGGCCAGACAGGAGAGATCGAGGGACAGTAAGAAGGTTAGCACCAGAGGACTGAAGTGTGTAAGGTTGGGTTGTAGAAGGAGAGAAGGGAGATGTGAGGTAGGAGGGGGCAAGGAGATGGAGAGCTTTAAAGCCAATGGTGAGGAGTTTTTGTTTGATACAGAGGAAGATATGAAACCACTGGATATTTTCGAGGAGAGGGGAAACATGCCCTGAATGATTCTATAGAAAGAAAATCCAGGCAGTGCAGTGAAATGTGGACTGGTGTGGGGAGAGGCAGGAGGTTGGGAGGTCCAAAACGAGGCTGATGCAGTAAACTAGGCTGGATAGGGTGAGTTATTTTACCAACATGGTGGTGGTTTGGAGAGGAAAATGGGGATTTTAGCAATGTTGTGAATGTGAGAGCGACAGAAATTGTTGACAGACTGGATATGTGGGGTGAATGAGAGAGTGGAGTAAAGGATGGTACCAAGGTTATGGGGTTGTGAGACGGAAAGGATGGTGGTGCCATCTATAGTGGTGGGAAAGATTGGGAGAGGACAGGATTTGGGAGGGAAGATAAGAAGTTCTGTTTTGGACATGTTAAGTTTGAGAGACAGGAGGACATCCAAGTAGAGATGTCTTGAAGGCAGGAGGAGATGTGAGCCTGGAGAGAGATTGGGAGAGGAGATGTAGATTTGAAGCAGCGTGGCTCAGTGGAAAGGTCCCGGGTTTGGTAGTCAGAGTTCATGGGTTCTAATACCAGCTCTGTCACTTGTCTGCTGTGTGACTTAGGGCAAGTCACTTCACTTCTCTGTGCCTCAGTTACTTCATCTGTAAAATGAGGATTAAGACTGTGAGCCCCACTGATCTACCCCAGTGCTTAGAACAGTGCTTGGCACATAGTAAGCACTTAACAAATACCATCATCATTATTATTATATCATCTGCATGGAGATGGTAGTTGAAGCCATGGGAGTGAATGAGTTCTCCAAGGGAGTGGGTGTAGATGGAGAATAGAGAAGTAGCATGGCTCAGGGGAAAGAGCATGGGCTTTGGAATCTGAGGTCATGGGTTCAAATTCAGGCTCCGCCAATTGTCAGCTGTGTGACTTTGGGCAAGTCACTTAACTTCTCTGGGCCTCAGTTACCTCATCTGTAAAATGGGGATTAAGATTGTGAGCCCCCCGTGGGACAACCTGATCACCTTGTAACCACCCCAGCATTTAGAACAGTGCTTTGCACATAGTAAGTGCTTAATAAATGCCATAATAGAAAAGAGTATCCCGAACTGAACTTTGAGGGACTCCCATAGTTCAGCGATGGGAGGGAGAGAAGGAGCCTGTGAAGGAACCTCATAATGAACAGCCAGAGAGATAAGGGGAGAACCAGGAGAGGACAGAGTCAGTGAAGTTTAGGTTGGATAACATAGCCAGGAAAAGGGGTTGACAGTGTCAAAGGCAACTGAGAGGTCAAGGAGGATTAGGATGGAGTAAGAGCCATTGGATTTGGCAAAAAGAGATCATTTGACAAGAAGAAGGACCTTAGATAGGGCGGGTTCCAGTGGAGTGCAGGGGACAGAAGCCAGATTGGAGGGGGTCCAGAAAAGAGTGGGAGGAGAGGAATTTGAAATAGCAGATGTAGACAACTCGCTCAACGGAGCTTGGAGAGGAAAGGTAGGAGGGAGATGGGGTGATAACTGGAGGGAGCCGAGGGGGTTAAGGGAGAGCATTTTTAGGATGGGGGAGATGTAGGCATCTTTGAAGGCAGTGGGGAAGAAGCCACTGGAGAGTGAACAGTTGAAGTTGGCTTTTTTTTAAATGGTATTTGTTAAGTGCGTATTATGAGAAGCAGCGTGGCTCAGTGGAAAGAGCACGGGCTTGGGAGCCAGAGGTCATGGATTCTGATTCCGGCTCTGCCACTTGTCAGCTGTGTGACTTTGGGTGATTCAATTAACTTCTCTGTGCCTCAGTTACCTCATTTGTAAAATGGGAATTAAGACTGAGCCCCACGTGGGACAACCTGATCACTTGGTATCCCCCCCAGCACTTAGAACAGTGCATCGCACATAGTGAGTGCTTAACAAAGCCATTATTATTATTGTTATGTGCCAAGCACTGTTCTTAATCCCCATTTGAGGTAACTGATGCCCGAAGAAGTTAATTGGCTTGCCCAAAGTCAGACAGCTGACAAGTGGCGGAGCTGGAATTAGAACACACGACCTCTGACTCCCAAGCCAGTGCTCTTTCCACTAAGCCGCGCTGAAGGAGGGAAAGAGAGAGGAGGCAGGAGTTTTCATAAAGTATGAAGGAATACGGTCTGATGAACATGTGGAGGGGGTGGCACTTGAGAGGGGGAAGGAGATCTCCTCTGGAGATACCACTGGAAAGGATGGGAAAGTTGAAGAGGGGGCAGAGAGGAGGGGGGATTAAGGAGACTAGACTGTGAGCCCACTGTTGGGTAGGGACCGTCTCTCTATGTTGCCAACTTGTACTTCCCAAACACTTAGTACAGTGCTCTGCACACAGTAAGTGCTCAATAAATACAATTGATTGATTGATTGAGGGGGAGGGGTCAATTGGGGGAGGTCACACCTGATCACCCTACAGCACTTGTGTACATATCCATAATTTATTGATTTATCTCAATGTCTATCTCCCCTTCTAGACTGTAAGCTTTTTATGCACAGGTAAAATATCTGTTATTTTCTTGTGCTGCACCCTCCCAGGAACTTAATATAACCATCCATCTCACAAGCCCATAACCTCGGTGTCATCCTTGACTCCCCTCTCTCATTCACCCCACACATCCAATCCATCACCAAAGCCTGCTGTTCTCACCTTCACAACATCACCAAGAATCCACCCTTTCCTCCCCACCCAAACCATGACCACATTAGTAAAATCACTCATCCTATCCCGAGTGGATAACTGCATCAGCCTCCTTTCTGACCTCCCAACCTCCTGTCTCTCCTCACTTCAGTCCATACTTCACTCTGCTACCCAGATTATCTTTCTACAGAAACGTTCTGGGCATGTCACCACCCCCCATTCCTCAAAAACCTCCAGCGGTTGCCTACCAATCTTCATATTGAACAAAATCTCCTCACTATTGGCTTCAAGGCTCTCCATCACCTTGCCCCTTCTTACCTCACCTCCCTTCTACATCTCAGCTTGCACATTCTGCTCCTCTGGTGCCGCTAACTTTCTCACTGGGACTCGTTCTTATCTGTCCCACTGACAACCCCTGGCCCACATCCTACCTCTGCCCTGGAATGCCCTTTCTCCTCAAATCCACCAAAAAAATCACACTTTCCCCCCTTCAAAACCCAACTGAAGGCTCATCTCCTCCAAGAGGCCTTCCAAGAATAAGCCTCCTTTTCCTCAGCTCCACCTCCCCTTCAACTCACTCCCTTTCCTCTACCCCCCTCACCCAGCCTCACAGCACTTATGCATATTCATTAATTCAATCATATTTATTGAGCTCTTACCGTGTGCAGAGTAAGCACTTGGGAAGCACAATGTGTACATATCTATAATTCTATTTATTTATATTGATCCCTGTTTACTTGTTTTGATGTGTATATATACTTGTAATTCTCTTTATGTATACTGATGCCTGTTTTCTTGTTTTGATGTCTGTCTTCCCCACTTCTAGACTGTAAGCCCAGTGTAGGCAGGGCTTGTCCCTCTTTATTCCTGAATTGTACTTTCCAAATGCTCATTACAGTGCTCTGCACACAGTTAAGCGCTCTATAAATGTGATTGAATGAACAGAAGAATAGTCTGGACACAGTAAATGCTCAATAAATAATACTGATTAATTGAAGAGAAACTAGTAAGGAGGGGATGCCTGGATTACTCTATTTATTTATTTTACTTGTACATATTTATTCTATTTATTTTATTTGGTTAATATGTTTTGTTTTGTTGTCTGTCTCCCCCCGTAGACTGTGAGCCCGCTGTTGGTTAGGGACCATCTGTAGATGTTGCCAACTTTTACTTCCCAAGAGCTTAGGACAGTGCTGTGCACACAGTAAGCGCTCAATAAATACGATTGAATGAATGAATGAATGGCACTCTCACCAAAAGGACTAGACAGTCAAATTGTGGAGGGGTAGGGTTGGATTAATTAGATTGTTTTCTTATTTTCACTGTTGGGCAAATATGATAGCCATTCATTTATTTTAGTGTCTGTCATCCTCACTAGAGCGTAAATTCCTTGAAGGCAGATGATGTATTTACTGATTAGTTTATAAGCTCTCAAGTGCTGTGAACACAGCAGGTGCTCAGTAAATTCACTGACCTGGATCTTGTTTCCTGCGGTCACTCAGAGGTAGCAGTTTGAGATGTAGGACTAAGAAATGAATATATTGTAAGTTCAGCCTGCATCTCACTGCTGGAGATTTAATTTATTTCTTTTTAACGTCTACATTGAAATATCAAACAAACCTATATACAGTGGACCTCCAAAATACCCTGAAAGAGAAAATGTGTTGTTGTTTCTTCTTCTTCTTCTTCTTCTTCTTCTTCTTCGTCTTCTTCTTCTTCGTCTTCTTCTTCTTCTTCTTCTCCTTCTCCTTCTCCTTCTCCTTCCTTCTCCTTCTCCTTCTTCTTCTTCTTCTCCTTCTCCTTCTTTCTCCTTCTCCTTCTCCTTCTTCTACTCCTCTAGATATTTCAAAGATTGGGGTACTAAATTCTGAAACTGTAAAATGTATTTATTGATGAAATAGCTATTCTTTCTTCCAATATGGAGGGAATTTTCAAGGTAGTACAATTCTAATTAGAGCAGAATTGCATTTCATTTTTTCATTCGTTGTACAGCGTATGATTTCTCTAGAGAAATTTAGGTCTGGCAAGCAGTTTGCTGAATGCTTTGCCTGCACTTTATATGTATTGACACAGAATGATCCAATTATTATGTGATTAATCACAGAGTGCTGTAGGTTTTCGACTGATTACATTGATGGTTTATGGAGTGTAATTTTATAGGATAGAAAAGTCATTTGCCTCAAACGTCTTCACCTAAACTTGTAACTTCTACCTTGGGATCAGAACTTCATAGAAAGAATATCGCTGGCAGAAGCACAAATAATAATTATGCAGTTAATCAGTTAAACATGCGTTACTTGGTTACAGTAATTACTTCACCGTTTGAACTGCTGTTGCCATGTTTAAAGTTAATGACTATTTTATGGCCGACATACCAAAGATAAAAAATATCCTGTATTTGCTTTACAGACAAGCCTTTAGAGTTTCAGCAACAGAGACAAATAAAATTAGCTGCCATGCAAATTCACTTATGCTATGAAACACGTGGCAATGAGTGACATTTCATAGATGAGAAGGAAAATTAGAAATTTGAAAATGCTAATTTTAATAAAAAGCAATTAACACACGAAGGAATGAAGCACAATCATTGGCTGCATCAAATGTTTTTTTCCCCTTTACTATGGAATTAAAATTAAAAATGTGAAGGCAAGTAAACATTCTGTACATAGCAATTATTTCAAGAGGCTGAGTTCAGGATTTTCCTTCAGGGCATGGTTTCATATGTCCTACTGATGACTAGAAAAAAATTCCTTTCATTTTTATTGCTGAATGAGCCTGTCTGCCTTTAGCCGTTTCTACCAAGTGTTTTGTTTCCCAAGCTGGAGTTGATAGTGAGTTCCTTGGACTCCCATTTTATGAGGAAGGAAATAGTATTCTTATTATTTCAATAAAACTAGCCACCATCCAACTATGTGCAGAGCACTGTAGCTCAGCACAAAGGAACTGCAATAGAGTTGGAGACAAACTTCCAAAAAGTTTGCAGGTAGGAGAAAGTGGACTACATAAATGAGTTAGTCCTTAGATAGTGTATGGAAGTCAATATGTACGGAAGAGCTTTCTTGATTCATTTAATCATATTTATTGAGTGCTAAGCAGTGTGGCTCAATGGAAAGAACCTGGGCTTGGAAGTCAGAGGTCATGGGTTCTAATTCCAGCTCCACCACTTGTCAGCTGTGTGACTTTGGGCAAATCATTTAACTTCTCTGTGCCTCAGTTATCTCAGAAGTAGTGTGGCTTAGTGGAAAGATCCCAGGCTTGGGAGTTTTAATCCTTCATGGGTTCTATTTCTGGCTCGCCAATTGCCAGCTGTGTGACTTTGGGCAAGTCACTTAACTTCTTTGTGCCTCAGTTCCCTCATCTGTAAAATGGGATTAAGACTGTGAGCCCCACGTGGGACAACCTGATTACCTTGTATCTACCCCAGTGCGTAGAACAGTGCTTGGTACATAGTAGGTGCTTAACAAATACCATCGTTATTATTAAAATGGGGAATAAGACTGTGAACACCACATGGGACAACCTGATTACCTTGTATCTCCCCCAGTGCTTACAACAGTGCTTGGCACATGATAAGTGCTTAACAATTACCATCATCATCATCATTATTGTTGTTATTATTATTAGTTGTAACTGAAGTGCTTTGGGGGGGAGAATGTAACCTGAGATATATATGTATCTATATATAGATACATATATATCTCAGGTTACATTCTCCCCCCCAAAGCACTTCAGTGCAGTGTACATATATATATGTGTATATATATACATATATATATATCCATTATTATTCTCCAATATATATTCCATACACTAAGGACTGACTCACATATTCCACTTTCTCCTACCTATCTATCTATCTATCCATATATCCATATATATATATATATATATATATATATATATATATATATATATATATTCCTGACACTGTACTAAGCACTGAGGTAGATAAAAGCTGATCAAGCTGGACATAATCCATGTCCCCTATAGGGCTCACAGCATTTGATCCCCATTTTACAGATGAGGTAACTGAGGCATGGGGAAATGAAGTGACTTGCCCAAGGTTAACCAGCAGACAAGTGGCAGAGGCGGGATTAGAATCAAGGTCCTTCTGATTCCCAGGCCTGTGCTGTAGCCATTAGACAACACTCCTTCTCCAACTATTGGAATTAGAAGGGCTTTGAAGATGGTGAGAGCAGTGACCTGTCAGACATGAAGAGGGAGGGATTTGGAAGCCAGGGGAAGTCATGAATAAGAAGTCATAGGAGGGAGAACAGAGAGCAAGGCAGATTGAGTCTGTGACTTTAAGATAATGATGAGGGTGAGCTAGGATCAAGTGGGAGAAGAGAGTAAGGGGGAGAGCTGATGGAATGCCTTAAAGCCAATTGCTACCCGTAGGTGAATTTTAGAAAAAATGAACAGGGTGAGTTGTGGGGAAGGGGAATTAAGTGGGAGAAGAGAATGGATGACTAAGGGCGAGAGCTAATTGAAATAGGACTTTCCCTCTGATATAGAGGGAATTTGGAAACTATCACATTTTAAGAAAAAAGATCCAGGCAGCAGGGTGAAGCATGAAACGGAGAAGCTAGAGGCAGGGAGGTCAACGGGGAGGCTGATGCAGTAGTTGAGTAGGGAAATGACAAGTGCTGGGACCAGCATGGTGGTAGCATAAGGAGAAGAGCCAGATTTGGACAGGGAACATATCTGTTGTAATATATTGTTCTCTCCCACACCCTTAGTCCAGTGCTCAGCAAAAATACAATTGATTCGTTTTGGAAGTGTTGTGTAGGAAAAACTGGCAGAATTTAATGACAGAGTGAATATGGAGGTTGAAAGGGAGGGAAAATAATGTGAGGATGACGAAGAGATGGAGTGGTTTGTGATGTCTTCAACTGTGATGAGAAGCCGCATGATGTAGTGGATAGACTACAGGCATGGGAGTCAGAAGGTCATGGGTTCTCCTACTCTACCCTAATTCTCCTCGACCTCTCAGCTGCCTTGGACACTGTGGATGACCCCCCTTCTTCTCAACACGCTATCCAACCCTGGCTTCCCAGACTCCATCCTCTCCTGGTTCTCCCTCTTATCTCTCTGGTAGTTTTTTCTCAGTCTCCTTTGCGGGCTCCTCCTCCCCCTCCCATCCCCTTACTGTAGGGGTTCCTTAGGGGTCAGTTTTTGGTTCCCTTCTATTCTCTATCTACACTCACTCCGTTGGTGAACTCATTTGCTCCCACGGTTTCAACTATCATCTACTCTGATGACATCCAAATCTACATCTCCACCCCTGCTCTCCCTCCCTCCCTCCCTCCAGGCTGGTATCTCCTCCTGCCTTCAGGACATCTCAATCTGGATGTCTGCCCGCCATCTAAAACTCAATATGTCCAAGACTGAGCTCCTTATCTTCCCTCCCAAACTCTGTCCTCTCCCTGACTTTCCCATCACTGTAGAAGGCACTTGCATCCTTCTGGTCTCACAAGCCCGCAACCTTGGTGTCATCCTCAACTCTGCTCTCTCATTAACCCCACACACCTAATCTGTCACCAAAACCTGATAGTCTCACCTCCACAACATTGTCAAGATCCACCCTTTCCTCTCCATCCAAACTGCTACCCTGCTGGTTCAACCTCTCATCCTATCCCCACTGGATTACTGCATCAGCCTCCTCTCTGATCTCCCATCCTCCTGTCCCTCCCAACTTCAGTCTATACTTCACTCTGCTGCCCAGATTATCTTCGTATGGGAAATGCTCTGGGCATGTCACTCCCCTCCTCAAATATCTCCAGTGGTTGGCTGTCAACCTACAGATCAAGCATAAACTCCTCACTCTTGGCTTCGAGGCTGTCCATCACCTCGCCCCCTCCTTCCTCACATCCCTCTTCTTCTCCAGCCCAGTCCACACCCTCCGGTCCTCCGCCACTAACCTCCTCACAGTGTCTCGTTCTTGCCTGTCTCACCGTCGACCCCTGGCCCACGTCCTTCCCCTGGCCTGGAATGCCCTCCCTCCACACATCCACCAAGCTAGCTCTCTTCCTCTCTTCAAAGCCCTACTGAGAGCTCACCTCCTCCAAGAGGCCTTCCCAGACTAAGCCCCCCCTTTTCCTCTTCTCTCCCCCATTTCCTCTGCCCTACCTCCTCCCCCTCCCCCACAGCACGTGTATATATTTGTGCAGATTTATTACTCTGTTTATTTTACTTGTACATATTTACTATCTATGTATTTTGTTAATGATGTGCATATAGCTTTAATTCTATTTGTACTGATGATTTTGACACCTGTCTACATGTTTTGTTTTGTTGTCTGCCTCCCCCTTCTAGACTGTGAGCCTGTTGTTGGATAGGGACCGTCTCTGTATGTTGCCAATTTGTACTTCCCAAGCACTTAGTACAGTGCTCTGCACACAGCAAGTGCTCAATAAATACAATTGAATGAGTGAATGAATAAGAGCGACTGTGTCCAATCTGATTGCCTTGTATCAACCCCAGCACTTAGAGCAGTGTTAGGCATGTAGGAAGCATTTAACAAATGCCATAATTAAAGTGAGATAGAGGAAAGGGCTTCCCCCTTTATTACACTTTGCTCCTCCAATGCCAAAACTGCTCACTGTACCTTGATCGCCTCTGTCTGCCTATGCCCCTTTACTCATATTGAGCTCTAAGTGGGAGACAGGGACTGTGTTCAACCTGATTTGCTTGTATCCACCCCAGTGATTAGTACAGTGCCTGTCACATAGTAAGTACTTAATAAAGACCATCATTATTGTTACATCTTCTTTCTAGCCTGGAATCCCCCCGCCCCCCACCCTTCATGTCCAGTAGACTACCACTCTGATTGTCTTTAAAGCCTTGCTAAAATCACACCTCTTCCAAAAGGCCTTCCCTGATATTTCACATCCCACACATCCAATCCGTCACCAAAACCTGCTAGTCTCACCTCTACAACATCGCCAAGATCCTCCCTCTCCTCTCCATCCAAACCACTACCTTGCTGGTTCCATCTCTCATCCTATCCCGACTGGATCACTACATCACTCTCCTTTCTGATCTCCCATCATCCTGTCTCTCCTTGATTCAATCTGTACTTCACTCTGCTGCCCAGAGTATCTTTGTACAGAAACACTCTGGGCTTGTCACTCCACATCTCAAAAATCTCCAGTAGTTGCCTGTCAACCTTTGATTCAAGCAAAAACTCCTCACTCTCGGCTTCGAGGCTCTCCAACCCCTCGCCCTCTCCTGTCTCACCTCCCTTCTCTCCTTTTCCAGCCCAGCCCGCACCCTCCGCTCCTCTGCCACTAACCTCCTCACTGTGCCTCATTCTTGCCCCATCCTGCTGTCGACCCCCCGGCCCCACATTCTCCCCCTGGCCTGAAATGTTCTCCCTCTACACATCCACCAAGCTAGCACTCTTCTTCCCTTCAAAGCCCTACTGAGAGCTCATCTCCTCCAGGAGGCCTTCCCAGACTGAGCCCCCCTTTTCTCTCCTCCTTGTCCCCTCCCCATCACTCCCGCCCTGACCCTTCCCCTCCCCACAGCAGTTGTGTATATTTGTATACATGTATTACTCTATTTTATTAATGATGTGTACATAGCTATAATTCTATTTATTTTGATGGTAATGACACCTGTCTACTTGTTGTGCTTTGTTGTCTGTCTCCCCCTTCTAGACTGTGAGCCTGTTGTTGGGTAGGGACCATCTCTATCTGTTGCCGATTTGTACTTCTCAAGTGCTTAGTACAGTGCTCTGCACACAGTAAGTGCTCAATAAATATGATTGAATAAATGAATGAATGAATTTCACCAAATATTCACCCTCCCTTCTGCATCACATATGCACTTAGTTCTGAACCCTAAAGCACAACAATAATAATGGCATTTGTTAAGCATTTACTATGTGTCAAGCACTGGTCTAAGCATTAGGGTAGATAATAGCAAATCAGATTGGACACAGAGGAAAGAGGAATACGGCTCACAGTCTTAATCCCCATTTAACAGATGAGATAACAGAGGCACAGAGAAGTAAAGTGACTCACCCATGGTCTCACAGCAGACAAGTGGCAGAGCTAGGATTAGAACCCAGGTCCTTCTGACTCTCAGGCTATGCTCTATCTATTAGATGGTGCTGCTTCTTTCCACACTCCAGCCCCACAGCACTTTGTAAACCCTCCATTTTAACATATCTCTTCCTCACTAGACTGTAAGTTCTTTGAAGGTAGGAATTGTTTCTACCAACTCTATTGCACTGTACTCTCCCAAGCATTTAGCACAGGGCTCTGTCCACAGTAAGTACTCAATTAAGTGCTTAGTACAGTGCTGTGCACACAGTAAGTGCTCAATAAATACAATTGAAT